>NC_140492.1:37928259-38628259 GCF_964271855.1 Acomys minous | reverse complement strand
CTTTTTTTTTTTTTAATGATAGTAGAGGTTGGGGAAAGGAGTAGAAATGTTCAAAACACATTGTATGAAATTTTAAAATATTGTTTTAAAAATGTTATATGATTTCATTTATATGATCTATCTGGCGTCATCATTCATAGAAACAGAAAGTAAGATGGCAATGATGGGGCAAGAAGGCAGAGAGAGGGGAAGTAGTTTAATAAGTGTTGAGTTTCATTTTTGCAAGATGAAAATGTCCCAGAGATAACTAGGCATGGTGGCACATGCCTGTAATCCCAGTACTAAGGAGACAGAGGCAGACAGACCTTTGTGAGTTCAAGGCCAGCCTGGTCTACAAAGCAAGTCCAGGACAGCCAAGGCTACACAGAGAAACCCTGTCTCAAAAAACAAACAATACAAAAGGAAGGAAGGGAGTGATCTGAACCTTGGAAATTAATTAAAGACTGGTTAGTGTATCAAATTTCTCCTCAGTCTAGCATGAGAAAGAGGGACATGAAAAAGAGAAGTTAGCTCAACTCTACTATCACTGGAGATTTCAGTGCTTTGGGTATACGGGGGGGGGGGGGGGGGAGGATGACTGGGAATGATAATGTGCTGTTCTTTAGTTGGGAAATATAATTTCTTCCATCTGAGCTCAGTCTCCTCATTTTAAATTATGGAGATAAAACTACTAAACTCAGAGGATTGTTGTGAGATGTCCTATTGTATTAAGTAGTGGGAAAGGGACTCAGAGTAATTATTAATTACCAGTCTTGGGCTAGAAATCATTAATAATCTTGTGATCCTAAACAAAGAGTTCAAGTTATGACATAAAAACACAAAGCCAATAAAGGATTTTTCAGATTCCACCTTACACCAATCAGAACGGCTAAGATCAATAACTCAACTGACACCACATGCTGGCGAGGGTGTGGAGAGAGAGGAACACTCCTTCATTGCTGGTGGGAATGCAAACTAGTACAACCACTTTGGAAAGCTATCTGGCGCTTTCTCAGAAAAATGGGAATAGGGCTTCCTCAAAACCCAGCTATTCCACTCCTTGGAATATACCCAGAAGATGCACTACCACACAACAGGGACATATGCTCAACCATGTTCATAGCTGCCTTATTCATAATAGCCAGAACATGGAAACAACCTACGTGTCCCTCAGTAGAAGAATGGATAAAGAAACTGTGGTACATCTACACTATGGAATACTACTCAGCTATTAAAAACAAGGAATTTCCAAAATTTGTGGACAAATGGATTGAACTAGAAATTGTCATGATGAGTGAGTTCACACAGAAGCAAAAAGAGCTAAATGGTATATACTCACTTATATAGAGACACTAGTCCAAGGTGTACATCCCCATGAAAAACTGTACCTACCAGGAAAGTGGGTAAGAGGGGAGGACATCCTATTGAGACTTTAGGTGTGAGAAGCCTGGGAGAATGAGGAAATAGAAGGATCCAGTGGGTCCTGGAAAACTACAGACGAGTCTTTGCCCTGGGGTCCTCCGCAAACTATGGCAACAGCCAAGGAAAATATAGGCAGTAAACCTCGAACCCCTGCCCAGACTAGCCAATGGACAAGACTTTCTCCACTGTTGAGTGGAGAAGGAGATCTGACTTTCACACAAACTCTGGTGCCCCATATTTGACCATGTCCCTTGTATGGAGACGCCTGGTGACACTCAGAGGAAGGATAATAGGTCACCAAGGAAAGACTTGATACCCTATGAGCATATACAGGGGGAGGAGGTCCCCCTCAGACACAGACATAGGGGAGGGGAATAGGGGGGAAGTGGGAGGAAGGGAGGAATGGGAGGATACAAGGGATGGGCTAACAACTGAGATGTAATATGAATAAATTAATTTTTAAAATCTAAAAAAAAATAAATAAATAAAGATTTTTTATGAGTGATATGATCTGGTAATTCACTCAGAAAAAGAACAGCTGGGTAATATGTTAGAAACAGACAAAATCAGAGGGAAGTAAAGACCAGGTGAAAGTTATGGGTGACAAAAAAAAAAAAAAAAGGAGGTGCCTATATGATTGGCCAGTCCATTCATACTGCCCCAGTTCTCCCTGTCAATGGAACAGTAACATCCCTGTGAGTGTGCTAGAGGCTTCCTCCCACTTTCACTGTTTGGCCCAAGAGGAAAAAGACATAGAAATTAAAGTAATAACTCTTGGAGTAGAGGTTCTTCATTTGTTCTAAAGCATTTCTACTCTAGGCCCTATGAACAAGAACCCAAGGCTTTAGAAGATTATGGGAGCACAAGTGTGAGAGGAAGCTCTTTAGCATGGTTGTATCATGGCTTTATGATCGCATTGTGAAAATGGTATATACTCACTTATATCTGCATAATAGCCCAAGGGGCATGTCCCACGAAAGCCTTCACTTACCGGGAAACTGAGACAGAGGGGAGGACATTCTAGTGGGACTCTAGATGAGAGAAGCATGGGAGAATGGCAAAGTAGAACGATCCAGAGGGTCCTAGAAACCTACAAGTAGAACATTATGATAGGCATATTTGGGCCCAGGGGTCCCGCTCAAACTATGGCACCAGCCAAGGACAATACAGGCGGTAAACCTTAAACCCCTACCCAGATCTAGCCAATGGACAGAACATTCTCCACAGTAGAGTGGAGAGTGGGATATTACTTTCTCACATACTCTGGTGCCTCACCTTTGACCATGTCCCCTGGAGGAGGAGACCTGGTGGCACTCAGAGGAAGGACAGCAGGTTACCAAGAAGAGACTTGATACTCTAAGAGCATATACAGGGAGAGGTAATCCCCCTCAGGAACAGTCATAGGGGAGGGGAATAAGGGGAAAATGGGAGGGAGGGAAGAATGGGAGGATACAAGGGATGGGATAACCATTGAGATGTAACAAGAATAAATAAATAAAGGGAAAAAAAAGAAAATGGTATTAAGACCAGTGACAGTACTGCCTGTCCATCCTGAGTGCTGTAAGTTCAGGTAGGTATCACCATGCCCTACTCTAGAGACTAGAGTTTGAGTTTAAAGTTTTGACTCTTTCCCTGGATTGATGATTACATTACTAACCTCACTCACCATGCTATGTGGCTGGGGCTCAGCCATACAGTCCTGCAGATAAACATCCTACACTACAGAGCATTGTGCCACAAAGCTCAGAAATTTGGTAGACTAAGTATATTACATACATGTTTTTTTTACTTTTGATATTTTCTGTGTATGGTAGATTCATTAGGGCATAAACCTATCTCAAGAGCCTATGTAAGTGGAGAATTTCATCACTAAGTTAGAAGATTATGTATGAAAAGGGAGAAACTGAATCTGTCAGTCAGCAATTAGTTAGAGGTAAATCCATCCCAACACAACCATGGATCTAGAATATCATTTATATGACCAGTAAAGCAATTTCTAAATGCTTTTTGTTGGCAACATTCTTTAAGTTACATTGTACATGACCCACAAGGCAGAAAAGGCTGAACTAGTCTCACTAAATACAGTTGGGAAGTATTTGAGGCTGGCACGGGAAAGTAGGCAAGAAAGGAGATAGCTCTGCTCAGCGGCCACCCCGAGTCCTTCTGGAAACCACTTGGGAAATCATTCAGGTAAGTACAAACAAAGTTCTCCTCCTCTGCAGGGGAGGCAGCTTTTACATCCCAGGGATTGGGTGGCCCTCAGTAGGAAGAAGAATGAACTCTAATGTGTTCTGTAGACACATCCCACCCATCCTTTACCCATGGATCAGATAACATTAGTTCCTCAGATTCCGAGCCAAAACAATCACAGCCCGAGAACAAGCAATTCCATTCATCTGTTTGGATTGCACGTATTTTTACACCTCAGAGGATACTTCTATAAATGTGTGCCACATCTAACAGCATTATAGGATTGCCTTTTTAAGTACAAGACAAGGGGAAAAAAACCCGAATTTTCATTAAAAAAAATAAGTTTAGAAAATGTCAATTATTTCATTAAGAACCCTTCTGGAATCAGAGAAGACATGGGAATGCAGCTGGCCCTATCCTAACCTCTTGACAGTGAGTAGAGAGGATAGAAAGGCCACACTTCCATTCAGCCTGGGAGACTATGGCAAGTGGACCTCACACTGCAAGGTATATAGCAAAGGGGCAACGAGTCCAGTGTGGTCTTAATATACATACTCCACATCTGTGGGTTCCAGCGGCAGTAGCATTAGAGCTACAGAGAGAGAGAGAGAGAGAGAGAGAGAGAGAGAGAGAGAGAGAGAGAGAGAGAGACAGAGAGAGAGAGAGAGACAGAGAGACAGAGAGACAGAGAGACAGAGAGAGAGACAGAGAGAGAGACAGAGAGACAGAGAGACAGAGAGACAGAGAGACAGAGAGACAGAGAGAGAGACTGCACAGTGCCGGGTCTCAACAGGCCACAGGAAGCTATCAGTTAGCTCCCACGCCTCCAAGAAGAGCGTGACAAGATGCAGACTGAGAACCACAGAACAGGAACGGAGAACTCAGGCTTGTTTCTCTGAATGAACTGAATCCATGACCTGTTGGAGAAATCCCTAACTGGGCAGAATTTATCAGAGGCCTCCTAATACCAGGGAGAGAGGAGGTTTGCAATGAAACCTAAGTTTTCTTTAAAAAAAATAATAATAATAGCAAGTGCTGTTTGTGCAACTGAGTTTATGACTTGTAGAAATCCATGTCCGTACACTGAAACTCTTTGAGCTTGTCTATCATGTCCGTTTTCTTTATTTGCAGAGAGGAGAGCAGGAAAGAGGGCGAGAATCTTTGAGGAAGTGCAGAGAAGCTTAACTGTCCAGGAAGCTGAAGAGAAACAAATTACTGGTTCATCTTGAGAAAAGAGTAGATTTAGATTGAACAAACTCTAGACAGATTAGGAAAATATTATCAAGAACAATAAGGAGATGCTTGTAGTCATAGAAAGAGGAAGCGACACCTCACTAAAAGGCATCAGAAGCACGGAGAACAAGGACTTGGAGGCTGAGTTTATCTACACCTGAGAAACAGCAAGAGAACACAATGACTTTATGTCTCTGAATTATGATGACATTTGTCTTTCAAATGTGCTGTAAATGCCAACAAAAAAATATTAGCTGGATGATATTACAGTCTCATGAATTATAGTAGACTCAGATCCCATGGCCACCTGAGTTAGTGTGCTAGTATGTTAAAAGTAGGCTCATTCTCATCTGTGTTACATTTAACCCACTTAGCAGAAATTTCCACAGAAACTGAGATGTCATGGATATCAAATTTGACAACTTGAAATGTAAGGACTCTTGATAAGAACATCCAGAAAGATCTCAGCAAGGTGAAATAATGATCTATACCTTATAATGCATTTCTACCAAAATGAAAGCAATGCTTTGTTTTGAAATTTTCTTCCCTAAATGCTGAGGCATACTTAAGTCCCTATTGACTCTGACCCATTTGTTTTATATTTTCCCAACCTATGATTTGTCCCTTAACTAACATTCTAGTCAGTTGTGTCTTACACTTTCATATATAATAAAATCTAAATGCTTTCTCAAGTGTCTTCACAGTGAGATTTCACAGTGGGATTTCAGTGGCATATTTATTGGTTTTATACTTTATATTTTTACAATTAAATCTTCAAGATATTTCTTATTTGTGTGCAGAGTGTGAATTTAGTTTCAAGTATATTTTTGTATCTAGTCTCCCTATTCTTTTCTGACTAACCTTTTTCCTTTCTTTATTTTTCATGCATTATTGTTATGCAATATTAATTTCTGCATTCTGTTTATCGATTATTTTGCCAAAAACATTTAAGGATTTAATTTCAAAGCAAGATAAAGAGGAATAGCCTGAGTATGGGGAGAACATGTGATAGAGATATTTCATGTAAATATACCAAATTTTATCTTCTATATTGAAAAGAGAAATCATCCCCTTTTTAACATGGCTCCTAATTGTCACACACCTTTACATCTGAAACCTGCTGCAGTAGTAGTTGTCAGTACCAGAGTACAGACATGTCCATAATGAATTATTCATCCTGCCTGTGTTGTTCTACACTCAGACAATGCCCAAAGAGTGATGGTGATGAGACCATGGTAACCAGATTGCTGAGATCTGCCTTGACTTTTATATCTGTCACATCCTCACTTGTGACTGGAGCATGGTTTCTCACCATAAAGTGAGGTGATTCAATGCCCATGTTACTGGATATTTATAAGAAATTGATGAGATAATAGATGAATAGTGTTTGACAGCACTAAGCACATAGTAGACAGCAAGCACTCTCTCCTCTCTCTTTCCAAAGGACATACACTAACACATGAATGTAGTAGCCAAATAGTGCTCTGAGGGGGAAGGCTTCCCCAGTGGAAGTGTTGCACTTCTGGGGAGGGGGACAGGTTTCCCACTCAATGAGGGGAAATGCAAGTGTTACAGCTCTAAAGGAAATGATATCTTGGCAGTTGGGAACCAAGAAACACCACAAAGTCACACCACGCAGCAAACCTCACACAAGAGATTTATTGGGAAAGACATAAGAGAATGGCTGCCTCTGCTCAGCCAAGGAGTACCAGGGAACTGAGCAGAAGATGGGCTTATGTATGGTTATGTATTGGTTGGTTGGTTGGCTCATTTGTTGCTTGCTTGGTTGTTTGGTTGGTTAGTTGGTAGACTGGTTCATTGGTTGATTAGTTGGTTGGTTCATTGGGTGGTTGGTTGGTGGGTTGGTTCATTGGTTGGTTGGTTGGTTGGTTGGTTGGTTGGTTGGTTGGTTCATTGGTTGATTGGTGGGTTGGTTCATTTGTTGGTTGGTTGGTGGGTTGGTGGGTTGGTGGGTTGGTTCACTGGTTGGTTGGTTGGTGGGGGGGGTGGGTTCATTGGTTGGTTGGTTGGTGGGTTGGTTCATTGTTGGGTTGGTTGGTGGGTGGGTGGGTTGGTGGGTTGGTTCCTTGGTTGGTTGGTTGGTTGGTTGGTTGGTTGGTTGGTTGGTTCATTTGTTGGTTGGCTGGCTGGCTGGCTGGTTGGTTCATTGGTTAATTGGTTGGTTGGTTCATTGCTTCATTGATTCATTGGTTTGGAGAGTTTTCCAGGGTGGGTATTGGTGATATTTCAAGCCAACTCCAGGGACTAGTGGGATTTTGAGCTCAGAGATTTGTGAGTTTGGAGACTCAAAGATTGGTGGGGCTTGCTAAGTTTTCAAACATCGAAGTGGGCTCAGACCTTTTGCCCTACAATAGGACTTTTATTAGAAGTGGTGACCATATGAATTTCCCAACCATCTTTCTCCCAAAGTTAGCTTCTGTAGAAACCACTCAGAAAGCTCAAGTGAACAGTTATTGGCCTTAGACCTTCTGTCTTTTCATATGTATATTATAAATCCATTGAAAAATACTTGATGGCTGATGATATGCATTCTAAAATTGTTCCTCTTATTAACAAAATTATATGGATCCTGATGGTTACACTGTAAAAATAAATAAATAAAATAGCTGCACATGAAACTGAGTGACTACAATCCTGGAACCAAAGAGTGGCAGATAAGAAAATCATAAGTTCAAAGCCATCTTGGACTATATAGTGAAATCTTATGCCCCATTTCATATACGTAGATAGATGATGATGATGATAGATAGATGATAAATACATAGATGGCACTCATGTGCATGCACACGCACACACAAAGTACGCCAATCAATTTGACCATTTTGGTATGTAAAGAAAGACTCTCCACAATGTACTCCTATTGGATAAGTCACCAAGTCACTTTGTCCTGTTCCAGCACCTATTCAAAACAGGCAAACCTGTGAAATTCATAGCTGTGTGTTCTTCACACACCACATATTCTTCAATGACTCCATATTTCAATACTGTACCTGGTAAAGTAAGGCAGACTTCATAGCCAAAGAAAAGCGTATACAATTTAATATGCTCACATTTTACCATTCAGGCAAACAACACAAATACTGTTCCTTGAAACACTAATCTCTCAGCCTCATTAAGCTCTTGCATCTTATTTCTCCTCCCCCGGTCTAGGTTGTACAGCATTACTAAAAAAGCCTTTTCATGCGCATATTTGAAAGTACCCTGGAACGAGAGAGTAAAGGGCATGAATATGTAAAGAAAGACACAGCCTACAACTCAAACAACTGCTGAGTAATATATGTACTAAAGATAAAACCAAGGTAAAAATTAACAACTGTTACAAAAAATCATATCTAAAACTTTCTATTTATCTGGATTTTAATTGCTGTACTGGAAGGTTAATTGTCATGAACATCAAACACAGCGATCTACACACCCTAGAAAATGCTTGAGGAAACCTTATTTTCAGTTTGCTGAAATTGCATAGAAACATTAAACGAAGAAACATGACAATGTGGAAGAGTTTTGTGTGTCTTCCTGACATTGCTATTGTTGTTGTCCATTGTTCCTGTCCTTTCCTGTGCAGGCTTAACACTGACTTACTCATTTAACCTGTCTGGGGAGTTTTATAAAATCATTCATCGAGTGCACAGGAAGGCAGAGAAAATGTAGGAGATGTTAAATATTGGCAGACATTAAATGAAGAACATATAGTTGAGGTGTGCTAAAGAAATGTTGGAGAAGGGACATATGCTCAACCATGTTCATAGCGGCCTTATTCATAATAGCCAGAACATGGAAACAACCTAAGTGTCCCTTAGTAGAAGATTGGATAAAGAAACTGTGGAATACTGCTCAGCTATTAAAAACAAGGAATTTCCAAAAATTTGTGGACAAATAGATTGAACTAGAAATGATCATAATGAGTGAGTTAACCCAGAAGCAGAAAGACTCAAATGGTATATACTCACTTATATCTGGACACTAACCCAACGGGCATGTCCCATGAAAGTCTTCACTTATCAGAAAAGTGGGACAGAGGGAAGGACATCCTATTGGGATTCTAGGTGAGAGAAGCATGGGAGAATGGGGAAATAGAAGGATCCAGAGGGTCCTAGAAACCTACAAGAAGAACATTATGATGGACAGATCTGGGCCCAGGGGTCCTGATCAAACTATGGCACCAGTCAAGGACAATACAGGCAGTAAACATCAAACCCGGTCCCAGATCTAGCCAATGGGCAGGACATTCTCCACAGTTGAGTGGAGAGTGGGGACTGACTTTCACACAAACTCTGGTGCCCCATATTTGACCACGTGCCCTGGATGGGGAGGCCTGGTGGCACTCAGAGGAAGGATAGCAGGCTACCAAGAAGAGACTTGATATCCTATGAGCATATACAGGGGGAGGAGGTCCCCCTCACTCACAGACGAGGGGAGGGGAATAGGGGGAAAGCGGGAGGGAGGGTGGAATGGAAGGATACAGGGATGGGATAACTATTGAGATGTAATAATAATGAATTAACTTTTAAAAAGGAAAAAAGAAAAGAAAAAATGTTGGATAAAGATATGGGTCTGTGGACTCCTAGCAGATGCTAGACTTGTAGACAAATATTCAACACTGCACTCTGTGGAATCCAGCCCACTGTGAAAAAGCAAACCTGTAATCTTGGCTTTCTCTTCGATGACTCCTCAGACCTTTGACCAAACAGCAAGTCAAAACTTCCCAATGCTATCTACACTGACTCTGTACTTAAAAGGCAACATTATCTTGCCTCTTTCCAGCAACTCTTCCTCTACCAGCATTTCAGCGGGGCTTCAAGCATGCTTCTCTGGCTTTCTGCCTCCTCATTACTGCTGTTTTCTGCCAACTTCTGGGTCCTTTCATACAGCTCTTGATAGTTTAGCCTTTGGCTTAGAATATCCTGCAGAAATATTTTCTTAATTTTAACATCCACATGGTTGGCATTTCACTCAAACTCAACCTTCTAAAACCACTTCTGCATCTCCACTCAATGCCTATGTTGCTCCTTATCCAGTCTTCATTCTGATAACGAAAGAGCTTTAATAGTGCTTCAGCTAGTACCCCAAATCTCTTGTATACTCCTTTTTCCAAGATATTTGCCTTTGCAAGTGCCAGCTCTGGCAAACTGTTTAGTTCATTTTCTTTTCTTGTGAATCATAAGTTCACAAGACTTACTTCCAATCTGAAACTCATCTCTTGATCAGCCTCTATCATTTTGCCATGGCTGTGTTATCAAATAACCCCACTATATACCCTTGCTTCAATTTCTGTCATTTCTATTTCCTATATTATATGAATTTTTTAAAACTTTCTTCATTTTTTACATATACATTTATATTATTACACATATATACAATAAACTATCTATAGCAAGAAGAGCCATGACACAATCAGGAATTATATAAATGTTATATTCTTAGTGTTTTGGCTATTTGTGTTTGACAGGCTTGAAGAAGACATCTTTCCTATCTTGGTGAGTCTAAATTTCTGAATATAAATCAATCTCCATCACATCTTGTTATTATCAACTTAAAACATCTATCTAGACCTAAAAACATCTTAACTCCTAAACAATTAAGCTTCATTATAAAACTAAGCTACCTGGTCTTCAACTCCATCAGAGACTTGAGAGGGAATAAACTTGATTACCTGAGTATCCTGGGAGTGCAGGTTAGTAGCTTTCCAAATGAGATGACGGCAGAGACAGTTTTCTACCTGAGCAGTCACCCAAAACTCTCAATTATGTTGGAGAATCTTCTTCAGCCTTCTGGCCCAATATATCTGATAGAGATATTTGTGAGGCAGGAACTATTGAGGACCTGTCTTGGCCATCAACTATGCCTGCATACAAACTTGCCCTTTTTTAGGCAGAATTCTGTCTGTGGTAGAAATGAGGACATTTTCCCCAGTGGCTTGTTTGCCACATTTGAAGCCATCTCCATAAGAAGGTTCTTTGATGCTCATCATCCTCTTTGATGTAGGCTGGGTGTTGACAGGAGTTAACCTGTATCATTTTCAGTGAATCTTTAAAATAATTAAAATATTTTTAAATGCCATATTCTGTATGACTCTGAGGTTTTTGAAGATCTTATCTAACTATCCTACTTTATCTTTCTATAGAATCATATCTATCTACCACACCTAAGATGTATATTCATATGATAAAAGTAGACCAGCAATTGATATGGCCATGATCTGATCAGCTAATAATAAACTTGTATAACTTATTTATTCTAAACAGCCTGCAATAGCACTTTTAAAGTTTTAGAAGTAAACCTTGTATTATAAGTGAGTTATATGGGTACAATACCTTATATTAAGAAGAGAAATACAAATATATAATGTGTGTGAATAATAAACTTACCTATGAATTCTATACCATTGTATATAGAATTAAACTTCTTTTGCATCCATATACAAAATTCTATACCAGTGAACTAAAAATAACCTTGTGAGTGACAATCGAGGCATAAAGTTGGGGAGTAGATTCACTAATCTACTTTTTGGCCTATCTTCCCTATATAATTCTATATTCCCCCTTCTTTCTTTTCAATCCCTATCTCCAAACCTAAGAATGGAAGATAAGTGAAAAGAGAGAGATTGTTAAGTCTAACCTTGTTTTCTTTCTAAATAAGACGAATAATATCTTGTAATCAACTTCCATTGACAATAACCCTCTCTACTTTGACAGTGCACCATATATATTCCGTGTGTGTGTGTATGTGTGTGTGTGTGTATGTGTGTGTGTGTGTGTGTGTGTGTGTGTGTGTGTGTGTGTGTGTGTGTATGTGTGTTTCAGTGGAGACTATTTCTGTTTTGTGGACTATGCATGTCTCCTTATGCAACTCTTCTCAGAATATATTCCATCAATCATCACACCTCTTTACTCCTCTCTAAAATTGTGCCTTAGCCTACAATTACCTTCAAGTCTCCTGCACTCACATGCATTCCCTTCAGCCTGTGCATCTCTGCTCAGTACTTTTCCAGTAGATTTGGCATTTATCAAACTACCAAAAAGCCTCGATAGTTGATATACCCATTTCAACTCTCATTTGCTTCTCACTTATCTGGCTGGCATCTGACAAACATGTCAGTTCCCCCCAAGGTCATCAATGACAAATATGTCATCAATTGTTTTCATTCTAAGACAACATTGAGGAATATGAGGAAATTCCTATGATGTATATAACATTAAATTTCTTAAAGCGACAGAATTGTTACTAGGCATGACCCCAGTCTACACTGAAGTGTTGATATATGTGTGCATGCGTAGAGGGAGGCTAAAAATCACCAAATGTTAAAAGTCATTAGCTAATGGCCATTAGTTATGAAAATCAAATCATGGCTTTTAAAATTATGTTTTTGTGGTTTCCAACTTTTTTGTTTTGTTTTATTTTTGTTTTTTAAGACATGGTTTCTCTGTGTAGCCCTGGCTAGTCCTGAAACTCACTCTGTAAATCAGGCTGGCTTCCAACTCAGGGATACCTGCCTGCCTCTGCCTCCCAAATGCTGGGGTTAAAGGTGTGTGCCACCACTTTCTGGCTCTGGTTTTTTTTTTTAGTGACTCTCATAATCATAAGGCTGAAAAGAATTTAAATATTTTCTCCTTGTTCCTGGTTCTGAAGTCTCCCTGACTTGAGTTTGTTGGTTCTTAGTTCCCAAAATTCTTCCCACATGTGTGTAGCCTGTGTGTACACACAGCATCCTGTGTTTACAAAGACTCTGCATTTTGTTTGATGCTCTCCTCTTCCATTCTTAAAATTTTAATGAGTTTAGAAAAGGCTTTACATCTTCATCTTGCTGTAGAGCGTGTTAATTATGTATCTGGTCCCAACTCTTCCCTTCTCTCCAGTAGTCTCATTGGTCCTCCTTCTCCCTCACATCTCCTTTTCTGTGCATCATGCCACTTGCCACACTCAGAAGTTCATTAGTATAGGGACTGTGACCCATCTTCTTAGCAATATTACAAATATGAAGTAGCAATAAAAATAGTGTATGGCTGGGGGTCAACACAACACGAGGACCTGTATCAGAGGGTCACAGCATTAGGGACCACTGTTCTAGATTTCGTTAAGTTGACAGTTAAACATAGCCATCACAGCACTGTAAGACATGCACAGGGCAAAGTGTGTTTTAAAATCATGAACGCAATGAAATTATACAACAAAATGTGGGCAGGCACAGCAAGAAACACTTTGGATTCACTATATGTTTTATTGTGAATTAATTTTCCCTCATTATGCATTTACAAATATTTTACTATTTTGTAACCCGTCCCACTCAATGACTCAATCTCATATGGGGTCATGACCCACAGTTTAAGAAGTTATGTCTTAGGATACATACAGGTCAACTTTAGTAAGTAATAATGCCGAACCAATCTCAAAATGGTTGCATAAGTTTACCCTTCCACCCACATTGCATAAAATTCTGTTTCTCAATATCCTTTCCAATGCATGATGTTGCCATATTGACATCTCTGTCGATATCATGGTATTTCACTATGAATTTGATTTGCTTTTCTCTGATTATTAAGAATAATTGGCACAAAGCTATAAAAATTATCACCTTGTAATTTTTAGAATCAGAAACAATTTTGATTAATATCTCTGTCACAGGTATCTATTTTCAGGATAACAATGTTTGCAGTCAGCTCTGAAGAGCAGTAAAGATACACTGTCCCCCCAAAACGACAATGTTTTGTAACCCTAGCCCAGCATGAAACCAATGACAGCTGATTAAACTCACCATGACCTGTGACACAACAAGCACAGAGCTATCCAGTGCCCATGCTCAGAAACAGACTTCAGGGTGTACACAGTATGGAAGAAAGAAGATCCACCCTACACGGTAGCATCTGACTTCCATGCACAGCAAGAACAAGATAGACAGAGAAAACACAGATATCTATTGTTTGGTGAAGAGTCTCCTTTACTTAGGAAGGGACATGTGGTAATTTAAAGTGGCCTGCAACTCCCAGCCTAGCCCCTCCTCTCCCAGGAACTTCCCCTTCAGCCTCTGGAGTTCCCCCAGCTGGGTTGCCCATAAGTCACTTCTTCCTGTTTATCATTACCTGAACACTTTGCATCAGAGAGTTCTATGTGGCAGAGATTCTTGCGGCAAGGAATCTCCAAAACTGATTTGACACTACTTTATATGATCATACATTTCATATTCCTGTGTTCAAGAAACAAAAAAAAAAAATGTTGATTAATTCAGTTTAATTGTATAGATATTTGTTAGGCAGCTATTGATACTCCCTAGTAACAATGGTAATACACCTCATCACGTAGTAAGCGAATTGTATACACTGAGACCAAGAGTGTCACACCTTCTACTCTAAAATACAAAGAAAGAACATTTATTTCATCATATATTTGCATAGTATGTTCAATAAAATGCTACATTTGACATGTGTCTAGTTCTCATTGTCTTCTGTTATACATGCTACAAGAAAATTAGATATTTCTGTTTTTTAAAATGCCTCCTCAGTGTTGGGATTCAGACCCAGGACAAGTGGCATAGGTGCCCATTTAACCAAAGAGACCCTGGTTCTCCCAGAATCCCTCAGACCCTACCTGTTACAGTGCATGACTGGCACACCCAGCCCTCTACCCTGAACTTTCCAGCCCAGAGGTGGGGCTTCCTCTCCTCCAGAATCTGTATAATCCAGACATTTTGGATCTGTCTCTCTGTGTTTCTGTGTTTCTGTGTCTCTGTGTGTGTGTGTGTGTGTGTGTGTGTGTGTGTGTGTGTGTGTGTCTGTCTGTCTGTCTGTCTGTCTGTCTCTCTCTCTCTCTCTCTCTCTGACTCTCTCTCTCTCTGTGTCTCTCTCTCTCTCTCTCTGTCTCTCTCTCTCTCTCTCTGAATTTCCTCTCTCCTCTCTCTTTCTGTGTGACCACTTTCTCTCTGCCCTACCTCCTCGCTTTTATGTCTCCCTCTACTTGGGACTTCACTGACCCCCTCCTGTGAGGTACGTAAACCCACCAGAGAGCAACCCACAGTAAATCTGCATTTTTTCCCTTTAATTTCATTTGAACTGGTTCATTTCACCAGCAGAGATAACCTAACACTCAGAACTATCAAATACCAGTTAGAATTTGAGTTCTTAATTAAATGCAGGACTTATAATATGTACTGTATATACAGTATCTTATTGAAGCTTCACAACAAGCCTCTTTTTTTAAACATTCAGCTTTTTAAAAATTCTTCTCTCATATCATCCTGACTACAGTTTCCTTCCCTCCCCTCTCCCCAGTCTGTCCCTCTCTCCCTTCTCCACCAGAAGATCCAACCACTTTTCCTTCCCCTCAGAAAAAAAAAAAACAAAAAAACAAAAAGCAATCCTTCCAGGGACCAGACGCAGCATAACAAGCCACAACGAGACCAGGCACATATTCTCACATCAGTGTAGACAAGGCAATCCAATAGGAAGAAAAGAGTCTCAAAAAAGCAGGCGAAACAGCCGGAAACAGCTCCTACCATTGGGACACAGAGACACCAAGCTACACACCCATAACGTATATGCAGAGGACTCGCTCAGACCCCTGCGGGATCCTGTGACCTCTGTGAGGCCACTCGAGTCTGATCAGGTGATTCTGTGGGCCCTGCTCTTGTGGTGTTCCTGATCCCTCTGGCTCCTCCAGCCATCCCTTCCCCCCTTCTCCTCAGGACTCAGCCAATTTCCACCTAACATTTGCATATGGGACTCTTCATCTGCTACCATCAGTTGTCGCATGAAATCTTTCTGGTGTCTTAGATGACAACGCTGCTAGGCTCCAGTCCCAGAACAATCTGCAGGCAGGACAATCTGTAGGTCAAAGGCTTTGTGGCTGGTATGGTGTCCCAGTCACTCCACTTGAGGCCTTGCCTAGTTAAAGAAGATGGCCAATTCAGGCTCTAGTGTCCTCCATTATAGGAGTCTCAGCTGGTGTTACTCTCATAGATTCCAGGAAATTTCCTTTGCGCTGGGTTTCTACCTTGCCTCTGAAACGCCTCCTGCCAGTTACTGCATTGGATGTAAATGTGTTTTTGTTTTTATCCTAAGTGTAGGATGTGAAACAGACTTGTATGAGTGTGTTGTGTTTTTCTGCCAGAAACAGACTTGTGAGAGAAAAGGTAGTTTTTGCCCACTAGAAGAGGAAGCACCACAAGATATATATATATATGGGGGGCTAGGCTTTTTGGCTTTTTGGTCTTGGCCTCATTTCCTATTGTTTGACTATTCATCACTCCACTTCAAGACACTTCTAGAATGAACTATTCCAGAGAAGACTTAGAGGTTCCATCTGCTGCTCCAGGTTCAGGCGGCCACAGCTGCAGTCACCTTTGCTGGTTTGCTGCTTAACAGGTCTGCTGGAGCCCTGCCGGCTGTGCCAGTGGAATCGCTCCAAGGAACTGAGTCTAGTAAGGTCTACTTCTCCCGTTGCCATGAACCTCTTTTCCCTCCTTTCTAAGGTAGGTGGGTTGGAAGGGAAGCATAACAAGCATTAAAGAACCCCAAATAAAATAAGTTTGAAAAAGTTCAAAGCCTGCAAGTTCCAGTTGCTTTCACCAACATTTTCTCCCTCCCTCACCAGCATCACCTGAACCTGGCTATTCTGAAGCCCTCCCTCCCCCACCACCACCACACACACACACCTGCCCACCATTGAAATCTATTCTATTTCCCCTTCCCAGGGAGATCCTTGCATCTCACCCTAAGGTCTTCTTGTTACTTAGATTCTCTGAGTCTGTAGATTGTAGCATGGTTATCCTTTACCACTAATATCCACTTATTAGTGAGTACGTGCCATGTTTGTCTTTCTGAGTCTGGGATACCTCATTCAGGATGATTTTTTTTTCTAGTTCCATCCATTTGCCTGCAAATTTCATCATGTCATTGTTTTAAACAGCTGAATAATAGTCCATTGTGTAAATGCACCACATTTTCTTTATCCATCCTATGGATAAACACAGGTGAGTAAGTGTACTTGTGGTAGGATGGAGCATCCTTTTGAGATATGCCCAGGAGTGGGATAACTAGGTCTGAGAGAATGATTTCCAATTTTCTGAGGAACCGCCATATTGATTTCCATAGTTGCTATACAAGTTTGTACTCCCACCAGTAGTTGAGGAGTGTTCCCCTTGTTCCACATCCTCACCAGCAAGAGCTATCGTGTGTGTGTGTGTGTGTGTGTGTGTGTGTGTGTGTGTGTGTGTGTGTGCGTGTGAGTGCGCACATTTTATCTTAGCCATTTTGACAGGTGTAAGATGGAGTCTCAGAGTTGTTTTGATTTGGATTTCCCTGATGTCTAAGGATGTTCAACATTTCTCTAAATGTTTCTCAGCCATTTCAAATTCCTCTATTGAGAATTCTCTGGTTTTGTCCATACTCCATTTTTAATTGGATTATATAGTTTATTGGTGTCTAGTTTCTTGGATTCTTCATGTATTTTGCATATTAGCTCTCTGTCAGATATGGAGTTGGTGAAGCTCTTTTCCCATTCTGTGGGCTTTCGTTTTGTCCTATTGATGGTGTTCTTTGCCTTATATAAAATTTTCAGTTTTATGGAATTGCTTTGAGTTCCTCTCCATTTAATTTGCTGATGGCTTGCTATAAAATGGCCTTGTTAAGTGCATGTATGTCCCCATATCCTTGAATTCTCCAAGACTTTTATCATGAAGAGGTATTGGATTTTGTCAAACGCTTTTCAGTACCTAATAAGATAATCATGTGGGTTTTTTCTTTCAGTTTGTTTATATGGTGAATTAACTGCATTAAGAAAGCAACAGCAAACAAATACCTGTCTGCTTGTAGGGGGTAAATAAGCTGTGTGATTCCCATATTTACTTACCTTCTTTTCCCACAGGCAAATGCCACAATTGCTTTCAATTTTCCACCAGTGGACTACCTTGAAATAGTCAGACTTATTTAGCGTAGAGATTCTAGTGGGTTTTGAAGCAGCAGTGCTGTTTAGAATTGTTTTTTGAGCACAGCTACAGTAAATGATGAATCCGCCATTGCGGCCTCTAAACCAACCCATAAATGATGAAGTAATGATCTCAAGTGGTTTTGTTGTTGTTGTTGTTGTTTGTTTTTTGTTTGTTTGTTTTGTTTGTTTGTGTTTTTTTGTTTTTTGTTTTGTTTTGTTTTGTTTGGGGGGGGGTCCTTCTGTAAAAGAGGAAGAATGGAGAGGGATTTTTTTTTCTCCTGGATTCTTTGTGACCTCAGACACTTGAGACCTCAATTATATTACTCTCAAATGAAACTGCTGACATCTTTCTTTCTGTTCCTATCCACTTCCTCTGCTGTTTCATCATTTCCTCTTTAGAAGTTGTCTCCTTTTTATAGCAAGTCATTTGCTTAGTAGTTGTGCCTTTTGAAGGTGACAACAAATGACCACTACCCAAAGAGCTGCCATCACCTACAGCTGGACAGTGTGGCAGCTACAAAAGGGGAGGGGGTTAGTGATATATTTATGAATTGACTTCTCTTTTGCTTCGTAATGATTTATTACAGCCTGCCATTCTACCCATTACATTGTTTACATCGTAATTTGCTTTTTGTCTTATATCTGAGTGGTTTCTTAGACAATGGTGAGTAATATTTTAGCTTCAGAGGGCTAGAGCCTACTACTATCATGGCAGGGAGCATGGCAGCACCCAGGCAGGCACGGAGCTCAAGTCAGCAGCAGCTGAAACCTTACAAATTAAGATTCAGGCAGAAGGTACCCTCAATTTAAAGAAGAATTTTAGATTGAGGAATAGCATATTAATGGTTTCTGTCAGAGTCCCACAAGGACAAGATTTAGCAACTAATGCCAAGGTTACCACACACCAAGACATGAATGAATAGAACTGTTATTAAAAACATTTTCAACTTATCATATTACATAAAGTTCTAAATTACTTGGTAATTTATGGAAAGGCTGGGTTTTGTGGTTCATTTAGTCTTAAAGAAGAAAGTGTCAATCATGCTGTAAGATTTTTAAGAGAAAACTATGTCCCTAAGTTACAAAAGTCTATTCTACAAGGGAGGTGGGGGGTGCGGGGGGGGGGGGGGGGAATACCAACCTTGATTTCAATGGCTTATGGAAAATGAAAGGTAAATAAAGAATAAGCAACTTGGCACACTTGCTACTGTTTCAATTTCACCCTCTTGTAATGAGCCAAGCACACAGCTGCAAGACCTGCAACATGGCAGAAGCAGGTCTCACGGAAAGTGAAGTCTGAGGCTGTAAGCATAGCTCAGTGTCAGAGCATCATGTTTGTGTATCATGTGATAAACCTGGGGTCTGTGAGGGGGGACAAGAGGGAGAAGAGCAGGAGGAGAAGTAGAGGGGGAAAAGAAAAATAGTAAAAGAAAATAATCAAAGTGTAAAACTCAGGACTGAACAAAGGGGTTCACTTAAACTGTTGCAGATCGTTAAAATTCCACGTTCTCTAGTGAAATTGAATAACCCAGGGAAATGTCCATTGTGCACCTTATGGAAGGGAGGTTGTTGTTGTTGTTGTTGTTGCTGCCGCTGCTGCTGCTGTTGCTGTTGTTGTTTTGAGGGTGTTTTTGTTTGTTTTTGTTTTTGCAGGAAGAATTAATATGAACAATCTAAGGCATAAGACACAGAGGAAGGTGAAACCAAGAGCTAACAATACATTCAAAATCAGCACAGTGACAGTGGCAGCCACCCAGAGCCCACCTCACTCCAGTGCCTCAACCAGGCCTCACCCTCCAGGACAAGAGTGGATAAGAAACAGCAGCCTGTCACGAAAGGATCCTACAGACTGGTGTAGGGGCCTACTCGGAAACCATCCTAGTCTGCGCATTCTACAAAGAGCCCCTGGAGGAGGGGACCCTTGTAAATTAAAAGATATCTCAATCAGACTTTTTAGCGCTTTCTTCTTAAATGTGAGTGGGAATGAGGAGGATCAGTCATTTAATAAAAAAGTTGTCATGAAAGAAACTAAAAGAGCTAAGATAGAAGCACAGTAATCCAGATTATATGCGGATCAGGAGAAGCGCAGTTGTTCTCCAGGAATAGGTGCAAGCTAAGGTACTTGCGCTTTTAGACAGAGCAAGCAGAGAACAAGAAGGACTCTGTGAAATTAAACACTTAAAACAAAAGTGCAGGTCAGTAGAAGAGATAAATGACTAAGTGAAGACGCTCTAGGAAGAACAGAAAAAGAAGCATGCACACTAGGAGAGAAACTGAAAACAATTAGAGGCCTACGTGAAGAACCTGAACAGCTAACCAAAAGCAATCTAGAAAGAGAAAACAAAATTTTTCCTTATTCACTTTTGCACCCTGGTCGTAGCCCCATCCCTCTTCTCCCCCCCCCCAACTCCCACCCTTCCTCCCTCTCCCACTCTCCCCTCCCCTATTCCTTAGAAAAGGGTAGATCCCTTTCCCGTCCCCCCCAGCTCATCAAGTCACATGAGGACTGTGTGTGTCCTCTTCCCCTGTGGCCTGGCAAGGCAGTCCCACCAAGGGGAAGTGATCAAAAAGCAGGCAACAGAGTCCATAATGCAGACAGTCCCTGTGCCCCTGTACCTCTGTGCCCCTGTGCCCCTGTGCCCCTGGGCCCCTGGGCCCCTGGGCCCCTGTGCCCCTGCGCCCCTGTGCCCCTGGGCCCCTTACTAGAGGACTCACATGAAGCCTGAGTAGGGGGCCAAGTCTAGTCCATGCATGGTCCTTGGTTGGTGTTTCAGTCTCAGCGAGCCCACTGCGCCCTGGTTGCTTGGTTCTGTTGGTGTTCATGTGGAGCTCTTGTCACCTCCAGGTGCTTTTCTCCTTTCCCCCACTTTTCCATAAGAGGTCCTTGTCTGTCACAGGTCTAGGGAAGGGAATAGGGTGAAAGAGGGAGGGAGCAGCTAATAGAAATGTACAAGTGAGAGGATAACGGATTGGGATGTAATATGAATAACTTTTTTTATTTAATTAAAAAAAAAAGACTCCTTATGCACCACCCAATGTTGGGCTGTGAGTGTCAGCCTCTGATTTGAATCACTGTTGGGTGGAGCCTCTCAGGAGACAATGCTGCTTGACTCCTGTCTTGCAAGCATAGCACATAGCAGAATGTCGTTAATAGTGCCAGGGGTCGGGTCTTGGCTTGGGCCAGGCACTGGTTGGACCTTCCCTCAGTCTCTGCTCTAGCTGCTCTATCTTTATCCCTGAATATCATGTAGTTAGGATAAATTTCAGGTTGAAGTTTTTGTAAGTGGATTGGTGTTCCCCTCCCTCGACTAGGAGTCTTGTCCAGTTAGAGGCTGTCCTCTTCAGTCACTATGGCCCCTGCTACTGGGAGTCTCTACCAGAGTTCCCCTCATATCCTCCCAGGACCCTTCCCTGACTTAGGTCTCCAGCTTGTCACAGAGATGCCCCCCACCCCCACCCCCCACCACCCGCCCACAGTGAGAAAACAGGATTTGGTGAAATTAATCAATTAGGAGCATTCCCTCACACTACACATTGGCTGCCATACTGAAGCACCACCAGAATGTACAGTCCATAAGGAACAATTCCCACCCAACAGAGGGAAGAAACTAGGTGAGTTGAAATGATGACTTTACATGGCATTGATCCAGTCTGGGAAAGAAGGACCCAAGAGCCACCTGCTATGTCAAGCCTCCATCTACTTTCCAAAATATTTGAAACAGTAAGGAAAATATGATAGTGGCAATGATATCCTCATATAGTGAATTTAGTTTGACAGCCCTGCACTTTGTTTTGGCTTATACTCCCAGAAAGGAAAAATAAGGAAACCACTGTGCACATCAAGTGAGCTGTCCCTCAAGCTTCGAGGAATTCTTCTGTCTTTGCATGTCATCTCACATAGGAGCAGTGGGATTGCAGACATATGCTACTGTAACACCACAACATGTGGATTACAGACATAGGCTACTGTAACACCACAACATGTGGATTCTGGACCCTGAATTCTCACATCTCCCCACCTCCAGCACTGCATTTTTATGTGTCAAGTGAGATCCATTCTCCAAAACAAAGTTGACATCACATATCAGTACAAAGATTTAACTCAGTTCAATAGAGTAAGTAACAACTTCTCTAACTGAATAATGAAGAAAAAAAAATTTTTAATCAGGAAAAAGCAAAATATGACCAAAATTCAAAAGGCATTCACTATTAAAAAATAGGACCACTCTGTGCAACCTAGGAATTTGTGTGTGTAAAAAAAATCTACTGCTAATGTTTTCTTACTCTTTTTTATTTGTTTGTTTTGTTTTTGCCTTTAAGTCAAGAGTAGAGGTGAATGCTTGTAATCCAGCACTTGGGTAGCAGAAGTAGAAGAATCAAGAATTCAATGTCATCCTAAACTACAGAGTGCATTCAAGGCCAGCCTGGGCTACTTCAGATCCTGTCTCAACAACAATTATAATCTTTTTCACCTTTAATGAGCTGTGTTCTCTAGTCAACACTTTTGTCTTCAACAGTGAAAAATCTATAACCTAAATTCAATCTCAAAATTCCCAACATGACTTCATTCTAGGGTTTATAAAACAATACAAAAAAATTGTTTTCAACAAAAATGAATACATAAATAGTGTGGTTAAAACATTTCTTTCCAGATATCAAAGAACAAAATATTTTGGGAAACCTTGATAATTATCGTCCTGGACCCAAAATAGACAAACTGATGTGTGAAGTAAACAAGGTACCAAAACAGACTCCTGAACACATGAAGCGATGTTTTATCAGTAGGAAGCGGTGTTCTGTAAATGTTTGTTAGACAACTGGCCTGGAAAATAGATTTACTCCCTACAGTGGATGGAAAAGAAATGAGCCAAAGGCTTCCCATTTGCCTAGAAATGCCCAACTCTGGCTATCAACCAGATAAACACTTACCTGGATCACCTGACCATCCCTCAGAACATCAGAGGGGAGATAATACATCCTGTGACTATCCAGGAACCTGTCACATCATTCTATTTTCTGGAGATTGAGCCTGGCATGGTGGTGTACTCCTGTAAGCCCAGAGCACTCAAGCAGTTGAGACAGGCAGAGTAAGAGAGTAAAGGCAGCCTAGGACAAGCATATCAGGCCAGCTTGGGATGCACAACAAGACTCTGTCTCAAAAAAATAAAATTCTTTTCAGCTGAGAGATTGCCAAGTAGTGGTGGCACATATCTTTAATGCCAGCACTCGGGAGGGAGAGGCAGGAAGATCTCTGAGTCTGAGGATAGCCTGGTCTACAGAGAAAGTTCTAGGACAGCCAGGGCTACACAGAGAAACCCTATTTCAAAAAATTAAAAACAAACAAAAAACTATTTGTAGATCTAGTGACCTAGAACAACCAGGAAGATCACATCTGAAATTGCATTAAACCATACTCTTTACCTCACACCAAAAAGGAATGCTATGTACTTGGCTTGTCTGAGCACTAGAGGCAGCCTGTTCCATACCTAGGACGCTATTCTCATGCATGAACCGGGGCACGGGAAGGGCTTTCTGCTTTGAGTTGCAGTTTATATTTACGGTTTAAACAGTAACCTTTTTGGAACCATTTACTTCAAGCACAGTGTGTGTGTGTGTGTGTGTGTGTGTGTGTGTGTGTGTGTGTGTGTGTTTCACCATCTTGGGAGACATGATCTCGTTCCTTCCCTACTGTTTGTCCTATGCTTTCAGATGACAGTACCTCCGATGCATAGTGATTTCTGGCTATGGGATTCAAGAAACAGAGGGGCATGCTATAGAATGCATCATTGGTTATTATACTTATTCAGTTAATTGTGTATAAAAATATTGTTTGCCTCATAGAAAGCACTAAACAAATGTTATTTTCTAGACTGTCCAACACAAAATCTTAAATGTTAACTATATTTGTGGTCTCCTGTAGGAACACAGTCAAAAAATGGAGTCATGTGAGGAGAATTCTGAATACTTGTGAGAAAACTTCCAGAAAACAAAACTAGTGTCTAATAACCTGTTTTTTCAAAGACACAGAACTGTTCTTGGATTATACTTTTATGTCCATCCCAGGTATAGCAGATAAGAATGAGTTTATTTCATATTATTCATTACAACTGGCTATTATTTTTATATGCCTCTATGGAAAAACATGTTTTTGCTATGTGCCATGTGTGACTTGTCCACCACGTGATGTGACTTGCCTTTGTGATTGTACACTTTACTCATGTGACTCCTCTTAACCCTCAGAGTATAAATTGTCTGGTGCTAGGAATAAAGTTGGCTATTGCATGAGACTTTAGACCGTCTCATTTATTGGCTCCATTCTCCCACCACCTCTAGAGTGGTGATAGTCTCCACTTTCTCACCTCTCATTTGCTCTTCAAAACAAAAGCCAAATAATATCATTACCTGTGTGGAAACCCATCATGCATGAGAAAAGAAAGAGCAATTGGCTTTTGTACGCCTCGTTACCTGACCACCAATCAGCTCCCTAAATTGACTCAAAACATATTCAGTCTTCCTCCCATTTTTACAGGTTCTGATCCAATAACTGATGTATGGTTCTTTTAAAGAGTAGCCAAAGTTTTCAAAAAGGCATCACATAGAATGCAAGTAGATTCTCAAACCGTCCTATCAAATAAAACATTAGATTATATGTTCATAGAGAGTACACAGTCTTCAAGCTCACACTCTTTTTTCTTTAAGCTCACACTTTTTATTGTTAGTAGATACACTTCTCTCTTTGCTTAAGATGTACTATTACTATATTAGCTAACCATAGAAAATAAAGGGAAAAACTCTCAGGGAATTATTGTAGCTATTCTTTGACCAGGCACTTGCCTGAGTAGACATATCTCTAATAATTAGCTTCTTCAAATGTGAAAAATAGCTACACCTAAAAACTGGTATTAATACAAATTATAAGTATTATTTATTGCATGATTCCTATTCATTTTCTTAAGTTTGTTCTGAACTATCTCAGCAGAAAAATATGTAAATTATCTGCACATTCTGAATATATACAGGGCACCACATAGAAACAATGATATAGCTCAGAGAACTGGCTATTTCTTCCCTCTTACCATAGCACTTAACACAGGAAAGGGCATGTATCATGGTTTATTTTTCCAGGGAATAAGTTAGGTCCCTGCTATATGAGATTCCTAATGGTAGTCATAGCAATGTTCCATGTTCCTGACGCTGATTTCTATTTTAGTTTTGCTTTCTACTGCTGACCAAACCAACTTGGAAGCAAAGGGTTTGGCTCACATGCCCTGATCCCAGTCTATGATAAGAAAAGACAGGAATATGAACTGAAGCAGAGACCATGAATGAATGTTAATCCTGCCTTGCTCTCCATGACTTGCTCTGATTGCTTTTTTTTTTTTTTTTTAATACAGCTCAGGACAACATTCCCAGGGAGTGGCACCCCCGCCATGGGGCCAGGATCCCCCTATACTAATCATTTACTGGTGTTATCTGGTTCTGAACTGAAAACCTCCTCCCTGAGGAAAAGCTTTCACAGTACCAGAAGAGATAAAAACAACAAATAGTCCTACCCAGCTGGGATGCATAACACAATGACCAGCATGCTAAGATATCTTAAAGGTGCAATAATGGCATGAGCATCTTGGTGTTTACCAACAGCTGTGTGATTGGACTTAAGTCATGCCCTGTACTGGAAACCTACACAAGTTACTAGGGCTGGAGATGTCATGATCTTAGAGGAGAACCTTCTATGGCAACCCTACTAAACCAGCACAATTTCCAGCGGTATTCTAAATGTTATACCCACAGATAAGTGTAGCTCTTGCCTCTTATCAAAGAAGCTTCTCTTTACTGCAGACAGAGACCGATACAAAAAAATAAAAACAATAACAACAATCACAGCTGGTCAAAATGCAGAAAACAACTCGCTCATTGTGGCTTGCCCAGATTCAATGGCTGTTTCTACAACACAACTTCTACACCTAAGCACAAACAATACTGGATAGACTCAGCAGGTTATACTTATGTATTTATGCATTTTATGTGTGTATCTAACAAAAAAGAGAACATGAATTTGAAAAGTAGTAAAGGGTACATTAAAGGGGTTAAAAGGAAGAAAGAGAAGGGCATAATGATGTAATTATAGTATATATATATGTATATATATGTATGTATATTATATAATATCCCTACAGATGTCTAAAATTTAATTATTTATGTAATTTTATATATCATATAAGTAATTTATATATTAAATTTGTTACATAATATATTACTATATATCCTAAACTTACATATTAAATAAGTAATTTATATATTATATAAGCAATTATATAAGTAATAAGGTTTTCTCCTCCCAGATGACTCTAATTATGTCAAGTTGACCAAAAAAAAAAGATTAAATAGCACAAACACCATGTCCATTTAGCAAAATAACAGTAGTAGATTCCCCACTAGAGTATACAACCTTTACAACCCCAAGTATGCACTCTCTCCTTTGGCACTCCATATTGAACTTTAAATCCAATTTAAAAATCCATTACTACCATATAATCATTCCCACTGTTATACCATTGGGCACATCTTACCTAGCAAGCCAGTGCTATATCTTCCAGAGTTCACAGAGGGGAAAGATCATTGATTATTTTTCTTCTGGAGAAGCCTGCATATCACCTTCTGGCACTACCATAGCTATCAAGTAAGTAGGGAGCTGGGGCTAAGTTCCCATTTAAGTCCTCAAAATCCTGCCACTAAAGTACAAGATGTCTTCAGCAAGAGGGTAATAGCATCCAGTTCCGGTGGCCAACCAAGAGCAATAGTAATAAGTTTTGTTGCTTGGGGACCCCTGAGAACTCTCTGAGCAGTAACGGGTAGGGAGGTATCCCACACCTGGCACTGAGATTGTCATTAAATTCCCTATGGCTTCTAAAAGCAATATCATCTACCCATGAAGAGTACCTCTCTCCAAAGTCTTTTGTTGTTGTTGTTGTTATATTTTTTTTATCAGTTTATGGTGTGTTTACATTCTGTGTTCTCATATGTTTTTAGTTTTTGTTAACCCTCCCTGCACCATGTCTTCTCCTCTATTCTGCCTGCCCCATTCCTGTTTGAAACTTTTTAATTTCAGTACTCCCTAGCTCTGTTTTCATGTCTCGTATGTTTTACCTCCTCCCCTCCCTTAAGGCTTTTCTCCCTAAATTACATTTTTATTAGCTTTAATGTCACCATGTTATACAGATAATTCCCAAAAACCTAATAAAATGTTTGGATGGAAATAACTCTCCAAGAATTATTTGTGAGTGAAAGGATAATTAATTTATTAATATATTTATTGATTAGCATGGTCTATGTTAAAGATTTTCTTTAGGAAGCTAACCTAATATTCTAACCTTATTTTATTTTTTTCTGAGTTATTTCCTTATATCATTTCTCAAGATCCATATCTAGGTTTTCAGTACTAGGTATGATTTCACTCTTGTTGAGTGGGTCTTAAGTCCAATTAGAGAGTGGTTGCTTAGTGTCAAAGCAACTGTGCCACTATTGCTCCATGAGAGTTTCTATGCCATGTTGGTCACTGCTATGGTTCATAGACATCATAGCTATGACTTATGAATAGGTCTGCTGATTGCTTTCTTCCTTTAGAGCTTGCATGCCACATACGTGAAAGCTGTAATTCAGGAAAGAGGTTATCAGGTGTCTGCTCTGTGGCCTATGGACTCTGATGTCCTCAGCAATAGGGTCTTACCTTCCTGTTGGGCATCTGAGGGCTATAGTAATAGCCTGTAATGTTTTGGGACTCTCTAGGATAATCTGACCAAGAACTGAAAAGAAGGCTTCTCTTGCCTGGTGTTGGGGGTATTGCTAGGTAGCTGTTGTCTACCCTTAGGTATTAATACAATTCACAAGACCAACTAGCAATAGATGGTATTGCAACGCAATTCAGGGTAAGTTCTGTTCTGCTACTATAACAAATGGCCACATAGTAGCATCTCTTAATATGAGAAGAATGTATTTTGTCTTATAATTTGGGAGGGTAGAAATTCAAAATCTCCATGTAAGCAGCACTGCACCCTTTTCTGGAGTTTCCTTTTAGAGTCGTGGAGAATCCATTTCCTGCTTCTTCTGGCTTCCAGGGGCCACTGTCTTGGCTTGGTGTTCCCCACCACCACCTCATGCATGCGTGCTTATCTTCAAACCCATCAACAATGAGTCAAGTGCTTCTTACTTTGCTTCTCTCTGACTCTTTTTCTATCGCCCAGTTAATACAGGAAATGTGGAGCATCTTTGAGTTGCAAAGAGGCCTTTCCTCTCACTGTGGGTGGGCTTTACTTTAGGAGTGAGGATGCCAGATGTTCACAGTCACAACAGATCCTTCACTGAGTCAGTGGCCCCTCGGTTCCTCTTTCCTGAATTCCAAGAATAAAATAATATAAAATAAAATAAAACAAAAGTAAATTTTAGAAACATTTTCTTCTAAGGAACTTAAGAATAAGAGAGCAGAGCTCCTACACAGCTGTAGAAAATGGGCTACCATTGAGCTGTTACTCTAGAGGAGTTATATATGACTTGTGGAAAACTCTGGAGTTGGGCTGCTAACTTCAGTTACCCAATCATGTGATATCCAGGTGGCTCCTCTCAATTTCACCTTTTCATTCAGATTCCAGGTAGAGCTGTTCATTTAAGAGAATAACAGGGTATAAAAATGTGTTATTATTAAAAAAAAAAAAGATGAAAAAAAAAAGAGAGAGAATAACAGGGTAAGCAGGCTACCCAGATGAGACCTGATAGGCTGCGATCATAAGGTGGGGGAGGAGGCCCCCTTCTGTCACAGGCCTAGGAGAGGGGAATAGGGAGAAAGAGGGAGAGAGGGGGGAAAGGGAAGATACAAGTGAGGGGATAGCAATCAAGATGTAATCTGAACAAATTATTTAAAGAAAAAAGTTTAAAATTTTTTTTAAAAAGAGAGAAAGAATAACAGGGAGCCAGAAAGCATAACTGTCCTCTGGCACTCCTGGTCTCCAACAAAGAAAATCCTAAAACTGCTACTATATGCCTTACCTGAGGAGCTTCTGTCTCCTCTCTCATCAATGCCTCTCTGACCATCTTATAAGGATTCATTAGCTGGACTCTGATAGCTCCAAGATCATCAACCTCCATCACATTTCAAAGCCCCTTTGACTTGTTAATAGGTTCCAAAGATTAGAGAGCACAAACCACTTTGAGGTTTTTTTTCCCTCAGTCCTTCCAAAATGTGCCCCAGTCAGCTAGTGCCGTGCTTAAGTATAAGGCAAATATGGTCTTTGGCCCTTAGACAATCTTTCTCCTCTACTGCAGATTTTATGTCAGTCATGCTGTGCTTGGGAGAGAAATAACTGGAAGGCTGTCAAAACATCACCTTGGGACAAAATCCCCAAATGCCCCTTGTCCTAGTAAAGCTTAATCTGCTGTTAGTCATTGCTTTCATAAGAAGCCACTAACTAAATGCTTTTATCCAGGGGTGTTAAGCTGACACATTTTTCTTTATCAATGAGACAAAAAGAAAAAAAAATCACTCACCACATAGCATACATCTACTACAACGTGCTGAGAACTGAAAACATGTAAATTGGCCCTCAGAAGAAACTCTCACTTCATGCTCCATCGGAATGGTATCTTTCTGCAGCTAAAGGTCATTCACCAGGCTAGTTTTGTTCTAAAGATTTGTTTCTCCCTAGTGACCGTTACTTTTCTCACTTCTACACTACGCTTTAGGTTTTCCGTGGTTCATAATGGGCTGGTAGCACATTTCGTCTAACTTAGTGGATACCGATTGATTCTCTACCCACCACATTCCTGGAAGTGAATTCATCTTCCTGCTGAATTCAGTCAGATCTTTCTGGATTTCCCTTGGCTAATTTGTGTCCACACCTCCTGCTCTCGTGGGATTGTATTGTGTTCAGACAAGCACCATCTAGCTGCCCAGTGAATGGCCCACACCCACGAGCATTTAGATAGCACTAATTAGATTTGGTGGGGTTGAACATGAAGAGTTGAAGAGGGGAATAGGAAGTGGGTATAATCAAAATATATTGCATATGTAAATACAGCACCCTAATAGCCTGGGATTAAACTTCATCTTTTAGCACTTTGGCCACCTTTCAATATCACCACACTGAGGACCACGCAGCCATCACATGAACCCAGAAAGGCACTCACACCGACACACCCTCAGAGGTTCTTTTCCTAACCTTGTGACATTTGAAGATAGGAGCAAAGAAAAAGGTCACACCAATTTCTCCAAATAAGGTCCACACACAAGCTTGCCACAGCGCAGCCAGCAGTAAACCCAGTCCTTGAGAAGCCACAGTGAAGCTGTTGTGTTCAGGGTAAAGGAGGAGTTGTAAATCCAGAAAAAAAAAAAAGGTTAAACCACCATATTAGCATCTGACCCTTCAAAATAGTCAGCATGATGAAGTGCTACAAATTGGAAATTTCCATTCCCCACACCCTAGGAAACATTTAAAATAGGGACAATCCACTACCAGGAAGTTGTACTTGAGTGCTTAATTAAAGCTCAAAATTATCATATAAGTCAAAGTTTAAGTGATAAATCAGTGCGTTGATGCTACAATTTCCTGAGTAACTTAAGTACATAAACCCACTCTTCTTAGCTACAACCAATAATTCACTCCTTTTCCTGGCGAACAGGTGAGACCTGGACGTTTCTGCACTCCACTTCCTGAGATTTCATCGCAAATAACATCTATACTCTCCTCCCCTGCAGTCTTCATTTCATCTTCACTGGGTAGCTGATTTACCCTTTCCAGACAGACCCACCTGTACGACAAACACTAAGCTCCTCTCTCTGTCTCTCTCTGTCTCTCTCTCTCTCTCTCTCTCTCTCTCTCTCTCTCTCTCTCTCTCTCTCTCTCATCTTTCTGACACTTTCATAATGAATATAATGAATTTAGTCATCCTCCCCATTACCCCTTCCAGCTAACACCCTTCCTTCTTCCTAACAAGTTGCCCTCCTTACTTTCATGTCTTCCTTTTGTGGGTTATCCACTGAGTATGATCAGGGTTGTTTGCATGAGCATGGGTGGAACATTATTTACTGAAGCAAGGGCAACTGACGTGCAGCTACATCACTGAAGAAAATAACACCCCTACTACAAGTACCCATGAATGGCCATCAGTCTCTCAGGGAAGCTTGGGGCCTCATGTTTTAATGCAGGTAACCAAAAGCTGTTCAAGAGTGCAATGGACTGAGTCATAGCAAGATGTCCTTTTGTTGCACATTCCTTGGGCCTCCTCCTCCTCCTCCTCCTCCTCCTCCTCCTCCTCCTTCTCCTCTTTGTAACAAGGTCTCATGTGTCCTAGGTTAGCCTCCAACTTCGAATGGACTCAAGAGGACCTTCTTAGTCCTGGGATTACCAACGTGCACCACCACACTCAGGGCTCCAAGCATGCATACTAGGCAAGCATTCTACCAATCGTCAGCCCCTAAAAATCCTTTTATGAGTACCAATTATACTGTAGTCTTTCTTCACTACTAACACTGACCTTGGCAAAAAAGAAAGGAAGAAAGGAAGAAAGAAAGAAAGAAAGAAAGAAAGAAAGAAAAAGAAAAGAAAATGTACTAGATAACAAGTCACCTGCTGACTCTTACTTTCTTACTTATCATGATTCTTTACCATGGCAGGCCCTCACCACCCACATGTCTGTTACTGTAACCATTAGGTGACTTTCTCATAATTCCTTTCAAATGGCCACTGGTTTTTTTTTTCCCTTTTGGTTGGTTGGTTGGTTGGTTGGTTGGTTGGTTGGTTGATTGTTTTTGTCCCCCACTATCCCACCAAACAAATACTTCTATGGTTTAGCCAGTGACTTTCTGTCTTGACTAATGACTTTTTCTTTGACCCGCTGCTTCTTTTTTTCCTATCTCATCTCCACATTAATGGTTATGAATTTATAAGGCTATCGCTATAGCATTGCATTGTAAACAGTGCTAGGCAGGGAATCCATCCTGTGAAACAGAGGGCTTCAATGCTGCAGGTGCTCCTGGTTATATGGAAGGGAACACTCTCAGAAAGCTGCTTACTTTTCCACATGAGCAACAAATAGAACATCTCCAAACTCAATCATGTTTAGCTTGATTCATAACTGGCTTATAATATATAATACATAACATGTAACATAATGCTCTTCAGGGACTGCAAAGATGGCTCCATTGGGTAAGAACCAACCACACAAGCAGGTAGGCATGAGTTTGTATCCCCAACACCACATGAAAGCCAGGCATAGACACCTACACATGCCTGTAATGCTAGATCTGTGTGAAGATGCAGAGGTGGGTGGATGCCCAGAGCATATTTATCCAGTCAGCCTACCCAAAATGATAAATTCCCGATTCATTATATAAGCAATCTAGGAAGACACTGACATCAACTTCTCTCTCTCTCTCTCTCTCTCTCTCTCTCTCTCTCTCTCTCTCTCTCTCTTTCTCTCTCTCTCTCTTTCTCTCTCACACACACACACACACACACGTACATGCACACAAACACATCACAAAATACTTGCGATTTCAAACAGTGAATATGGAAGTGTTTTTATAAGACCACTAACATATGGATACCAAAAATTTATTATTAACTAATTACAGTTCTCACTGACATTTCCATCCATTCAAGGATTTCTGGTTAGAAGACTTTACCTTGAGTTTCATTATTTACGTTTTTTTTTTTTAATTCTTCTACTTATGTGTGCATGCTACGTGTGTACAGGATAGAAGCCAAATAGGACATCTCTCCAGCAACATAAAGTGAAGTTTAAAGATAAATTCAAACTGCTCATATACACTACAATCTAATTTCTAGAAACCATGTGATTGATAACCTCTAGTGCCTGTCACTGATTCTAACACATAGAGAGGGCTCTCAACATGGATGTTGAATGGACGGATGAGCTGATGAACACATGTTGTAGTAAGTTTCCATGTGTTGCACTTGTCTGTGTGTCCATTACTTCAAAGTCAGAGCAGATGTGCCGTTTCTTGAATGAGCGTCTGGCAGTTTGAAAAGATGTCAATGACTGGATGCAGATCAAGGCAAAACTCAGCAGCGACACATCGTCACATTGTTTGGCTTCATTTCTCTTCTGCCTGTCACAGCTCCCAGCCTTCCTGTCAGAACACATCCTGTCTTTCTTATTGAAACTATTATTCATAGTCAAGGTATCTGCAAAGAAAAACACAAACAACAGGGAAGGTTCATAGTTCATAGTTATTCTTCTCAAAGACAGCTAAAACAGCCCTCCTCTCTCCACCTCTTCAACTCGCATACACCAATGTGCATTCCTCCAACCTGCCTTAGAGAAATTTACCCACCCTGCCCTAGGGAAAATAAATATATCTTAATCTCGAATAGCATCTCAAGGGGCCAAAAAAAAAAAAAAAGATGGCTTCAACTCATTAAGAGTAATAACATCCTTTATCTCAGCTTCATAAATCCTGTCATCCTTAGAGAAGCAACACATTCATAGGAATTAGCTCTGCTCCACAGAGGCAAGCCCAGACACTTTGGCAATGTCTGGAGCATTCTCGCCCTTAAGTGTTCATTCTCCGCCTTAGGAAGAATCCATGTGGCAAAGCCGCTGAGGAACTTGCATCCGCCCTAGAAGAACATGGTAGATACAGCTGGCACAGAGCCCCGGGGTTCAAACAAGTAAGTCTTGCTTTCAATTCCAAGCTCCATGCGTTGACAAGAGTCAAGGGAAAGAGCTAGAGTGAGTGAGAACGCCACATTCAAGAGACCCCTTCTTCAAACCGTGTGGGTGAGACATAGATCCAGACTAGATGCTTGGGATAGGTTATAGGGCAACATTTTTTTACAGCCACGGAATATATTGGTTTACCAAGTGTCATAAGGGTAAGGTTGCCTGCTTGCTTCTTTTCCCCTAAATCAACAGTATCCAGTGCATAGTTCATTGCTCTGCCCTCCAACTCAACCGTGTAGTCTAAAATGTTCTTATCCCCTAATACTGCTGTGTGCTATAGTAATGGTCCTGCTCTCTCACTCAACTATGTACTTGAATGGCGTAGGAAAGATACACAGACCTGTTCCACAAAAGATCACTTGCGATGAAGACAGTGTGTTTCTGGTGAGTTATTGGGTCACAAAAAGTTCAAGATCATCCAAGAATGAAAAACTAGAATGTTTTTATAGACCATATGCGTTGGTAAAACCCAATATCCCCAGGCATGCCTGGAAAGATGCAATTTACAGATCCCTGATCACTGACAGTGTTTATGTATCATCCCACTGAACACTTAGGAGATTATAATAAGAGAAGTTAGACCCGTGATTAAAGTGAGATTGTCAGTGTTTGATTTGATTGGGGTCTGGTTCTAGGTCTACTGCTGGTCCCATGGTGGTGGTTGAGGTGCCCCATCTATGAAGCACTCTCCATCTCACACCTGGCATATTGTATCTTCTATCAGCCTTGTAGACATTCAATCCATGCTTTTTAACCAAATAACATTTATATAAGCTACTTTTGTCCTCAGCACTGTCTGACAATAAAACAAAGATGTAGGAAAAAACATACATATATACATATGTATGACCTGGGAGCCACAGACCCTACTTTCTCCTCAACCTAGGTAGAGCCTCTTCTAATTAGCTATGTGACGGCCAAATATTAAATTATTCACTTCTAATAATGTAAAGTTATGCCAGATTTAAAGTTCTTCCTTCACTTGGCATTGGTTGAACTCATGAAATACCCAGCTCTCTTTGAGATGTAATAGGAAGACAAAAATAGTTTTTAAAATGTCATGGCCAAAAATAAAAATAAAAAAATAAAAAATAAATTAATTAAAATGTCATGGCCTTCCACAATGATAAAAATCTTTGTTTATTTGTATACCAAGCAGCATGTAAATATGGTATTCTTAAAGGCTTATGTTGGATCTGCTTCCTTTGTTTTTCATGGCGTGACACCCAGTGTGGTTAGGTTAGGATGTAAGGAGCACAATGATAGCAATAAAAGAACATGATCTTAGGATAGGACCTAGGCCAGACGGAGGCAATGCACAGCAAGGTGCACATGTCGTGAGATGTGACAGTCTTGGAGACAGAAGCTGCAAATAACAGGAGCTCAGTAGCTGACAGAATAAATAATGACTTTTTTGTGTGTGTGTGGCCAAGATTTCTGAAATGTCTTCCCAACAATACTGTAACCTAATCAGGACCCAAAATGGGATGGGTGGAGAGATGAAAAAAAAGTACAAAGCTCTACAAAGATAAATGGACTTTAGAAGAAAAGTAAATTTAGCATTGTTTAGGATAGAACTGACCAAATTTACTAGTAAACAAATAAAGTTTTCTATTAGAGAAAAAAATTATTTTAAAAACCTTCTAAATTTTTATGTAAATATTGAACACGTACCTTGTATTAGCGTGTTGGTTGGTTTTGGGGTTTTTGTTTGTTTGTTTTTGTTTTTTTTTTTTTCAACTTGACATAAGCTTAGAGATATCTAGGAAAGAGATTTTTTTTCTTTTTTCTTTCTTTCTTTCTTTTTTTTTTTTTTTTTTTACATGACAGGCCCAGGGCTTTCTAAGCTATTGTCCTTTTTTTTAAAGATTTATTTATTAGGATACAAGGGATGGGATAACCATTGAGATGTAACAAGAATAAATTAATAAAGGAGAAAAAAAGTAAAAACAAAAAAACAAAAAAAAAGATTTATTTATTATTATGTATATAGTGCTCTGCCTGCATGTACACCTGAAGGCCAAAAGGCATCAGATCACATTATAGATGGTTGTGAGCCACCATGTGGTTACTGGGAATTGAACTCAGGACCTCTGGACCTCTGGAGGAGCAGCCAGTGTCCTTAACCTCTCTGCAGCCCCAGAAAGAGAATCTTAATAGGGAAAAATGCCTCCATAAGATTGGCCTGAAGGCAAGTCTGTGTGGTATTTTATTAATTAATGATTGATGTGGGAGGGCACAGCTCACTTGCAGTGGCATCCCTGGGCAAATGATCCTAGGTAGCATAAGAAAGCAGGTAGAGCAAGCCATGAGAAGCGAGCCAGTAAGCAGCACTCCTCCACAGCCTTTGCTTCCAGGCTCCTGCCCTGCCCTCCTTCAGTCATGGATTGTGACCTGACAGTTGTAAGAAGAAATGAACCCTTCCCTACACAAGTTTCTTTTTGGTCCTACTGTTTGATCATAGCAATAAAAACCCTGTGACAGTCAGTGATGATTCCAGGACTAAGGAGAAAGCAGTGAAACAACAGGGAAACTCTCTGCCTTCCCAGGCCACATACATAGTAGTTAAGAAAAGGAAGTGATATACGAGTAAAATGAAGGCTATATCAAATGAGAAATTGCAGCTACAGAGAAAAATAAATCAGGAGAGGATTTGCCATTTAAGGGACTTGGGATGTGGGAGAAAATGCAGGTGTGAGGTGGTGACCAGCCCACTTGGCACATTGCACTTCTAAATAAAAAGCATGGCACACCATGCTCTTCAAGTCAGAACACAAAATTCTGAGGTAATGTGAGTGACCAGTAGCTGGCCTACACACACGTGTGCACTCTCTGCATCGCCTTTAATGTGCTTCGTTCATATAGAGACCCCGGTGGTATAGGTGCTCACTATCCTATCCGAGGTAATGCTAGCCAACCACAGTCGATGGGCTTCCGCTCCAAAAATGAAATACTACTGGAGTGTTTTATCTCCAGCCCCTTTACCGACCAACAAGCATTGCGGTCCGGCCAGGGGATGCCCCAGTAATCAAGGCAGGGGAAAGGCATTTCTTCAGCTACCTCTCCATTGTCTATTGAAATCCAGCTTGCTGTAGCGTTTCTACCTTCCACCTTCCTGCTTCAGCCATCGTAAGGACAATAGACAGCAAGCATTTACATGAAAAATTATACCAAGCTTATTTACCCAGGTCTTTGAACTGAAACCCAACTTTGAGGGAGCGATGATGCAGCTTAACACAAAAGCTGAGAAACTCGTGTTGTATGACAGCTGCCTTTATAGCATGCTCTGTGTCTTCGCAGAGCTGTTCTCTCTATGGAAAACCCAGGACCTCCGTTTTCTTTCAGGCACTGGAAATCAACACATGGTTTCACAGTAAGATGGGTATACTACAATAATCCCCCTGGAAGGAGGGTTACAGAGGTTTTTACACAAGGACAAGAGACTTTGAGAGTGCGGATAAAAATACAAAGAACAAAACAAAGTAAAGACTTTTCACTGGTGGGGCCAACAGTGAATGGAGAGTAGGAAGAAAAGACAAATTACCTATTATTCAAATGTTACAGATATAAATCTGCGAGAAAATTGCAACAGTTTTAAAGGAAGATGCATTCAAGCCTGGGAATCACGGTTCCTGAACTATTCCATAACAATGAAGGCATCTAAGGAGGCAGCTACGCACTAGTGTCTAGAGAAATGGAGGTGAGAATGATCTACAGGGAAGAGAGCGCTGAGTTCTTAAGATAAACCCAATGACACCCCAGGGAAGAGATTAAAGAACTGTCACAGTAGGGTACCAGAGTACATTAGAAGCCAGCTTCAGGAAATGCAAGGTAAGTGGCAAGGGAGAAGGGGGTTAAGAAATATAGCGTATAATGTATTGATTTTCGGGTAAGTATTCAGTGAGGAATTAAAAAAGCCTCTGAACAAAGTCACTGGGTATCTTTAAAGGGATAGTAAAGGAGCCCTGCTTCTGTCTTCTTCTATATATTCATTTGCATCCCTGGGTATCCAGGTAGCATGTTTGATGAGGTGTGGGAAGCAGGTCACTATAATCACCTTCTATGTGGAGATATCGGCTGACAAATCATTTAACACAAAGCAAATACCAGTACCTTGTAAAGGAAATCTTTAGTACCTTCCAAGTGCAGGCCCCTAAGGAGCTGTCACTAGCAAAGCTTAGACAAGAGGGTTGCTTGGTGGCTAGTCAAGTTTTGTTTTGTTTTGTTTTGTTTCTTATTTTATTATTCACAGGTAGTGTGGTAGTTTAAATGAGAAATGGCCCCCATGGGCTCAGGTGTTTGACCAATTGGGTGCCAAGCCCGGCATGGCTTTGGGATTGATCTGACTGGGGCAGATTGGGCAATGGGAAATAAAAAAATGACAGGCACATGTAAGTTAGAATCAGGTGGGCTATGCACTCTGATGGAGATTCACCAGCAGCCTGGAAACTCTGTGTTTATTATAAACAGCTGAGTGAGGAGGCAGGGCTTTTTATACACAGCTGTATGATGTCAGTTAGGTAATCTTAGTAAGGGGTCTCTATGGAGAAGCAATCTCAGGCCACAGTCATCAAGGAGGAAAAAGCTGTGGTTGATACTTTTACACACACAGGCAACATCAGGACTTGGACCAGTGGAACATGTGTCTGAGGCACTGGCATCCTTGACAAGACCATGATCATCTTGTCAACAATATATATTCACTTAGGACTTCAGAAATAAGTGAACAAGAGCCTCTACATCTTGTTCTGCGTTCCCCTGTCCTCCCACTTCCCTCTGTGTTAGTTACTTATCTCATTGCTGTAACCAAATACCTGATAAAAAAATAATTTAAGGAAGGAGAGGTTATTACAGCTCACAACTTGAGGTTAAAGTGTATCATAACAAGGAAGTCATGCCAACAGGACCATGAGGCAACTGGTCTTGTTGTATCCATAGTCAAAAAGCAGAGATGAAAGCTGATGTTCAATTTACTTTCTCCTTGTTATTCAGTCTAGGGCAGTCCATGGAATGATGACACCCACATTTAGGGTAGGACTTCCACCTCAACTAACCTTCCCAGCTTAATTAGTCTAGAAATGCTCCTGTGCATCAGCTTGTTTTCATGCTGACTCAAAAACCCCATCAAGTTGGTACTTGAGATCAATCATCACACTGAACTCAGGTGGCTTTTTTTTTTTAAAGATCCTCTATCTTCTCAAATGTGATGCTCCCCCAATATCTGAAGCTCATAAGATCCTGTTGGATCTTCCACTACTGACACCAGTCTGATTTCCATAAACCTTTGGTTGATGTCTAAATACTGTCCCTATCCGACAGCTTCTTGTGATGAAATTGAAACCTAGTGTTACTACTGACAAGCATCTGATTCCTCATGACTATGTGTAGGCAGAAGATCCTGACACAGTCATCTCTGCATGAGCCTTAGCCTCTGCAGGGACAGTGCTGGGGACTCAAAAGAAACACCAGCTCCTCAGAGCATCAGAGTCACTCTTCTAACACTGAAAGCAAATGGGACACCATATCTAGAAAACTCATACTTGAAAAGGGGTCTGCAGGGAACGTGTGCTGCCAAAGAAAGGCTGAGTCACCATCAGACCAGCAGCATCCCAAACCCCATAGTATTATGTACAATAAATCATCCTGATCCTTACATTTTCTTTATCAGGTCCATTTATACAATTCTGAATTTTTTTGTGTTATTTTTTTTTAACTTGGGGACCCTTTAAGTTTTCTCAGCTTAGAGGTGGTATAGATACACTTTAAATCCTAATTTATAGTCTACTTCTGGCTGCTAGTGCACTCAGGTTATGTCTTAGACTGTTCATTGTCCTCTTCTCTGGGAAACAATCTTGAGTCCAGACCCAAGCACTCCATCGCCTGCCAGTTTATCAAGAACTGAACATTTTAAGTGGTGCTCAGAATACCTAAAAAAACATAGCTGATATTCATCTTAAATGAAGTGACCAAGCAGACACTTTCACACTACAGACCCGTTTCACATTACAAAATGATGGTGCTCCCTGCTCGTTTAATTTCTGCCTTCTCATGAACAGAGAGGTCTAGACAAAAGCCACATGTCTATGACTGCTCTGTGGTTACTGTGGCCTCATAAGGTGTAGACAACCACAAGGTTTAACATTTGTTCATTAAAAGTGCTGTAAGATCAGTTTCTGTGACAAGAGAAAAGCCAAAAAAAATAGTTTTAATGTCTTAATTTATTATAAAATCAACATTTAATTAACAAAATCTAAGTAGGAAAGACTACATACTGTACAGTCAATCCCTTAGCAAATTGTAGGGCTCAAATGAACCATGAAATGGAAAGTCCTATGCATGCCCTAGAAAGATGCTTACAGGTGGCAGAAAGGCTGAGTCCCAGGAAGAACCGTGATCCCATCCGATGGCAGGTGCTCCAGAGAATGTCTTTACCCTCACTCTGATTTCGCCTTTTTCCTAATGCAATTCTTGTCAAGTCCCTGGCTTCCTAACAGCCCTCAGATTTTCATATAAACAATGGCTGCTGTGTCATCCTATCTTATCCTCACGTGGGAAGCCTAACTAGTCCTGCTGCCCCTAGATTTCCTCATTTCACACCTCTCCCATTTTCTGTACATCTCTCTGTCAAGCCGCCATCAAGCCTCTTTGAAAAGGCCTTCCTTCACAGAACCATGTGATCCTCGGCATTTTGTGAGGGTCTTCAGTTACTTTGACTTGACGCTGGCTACTTCCAACATAAATGTTCTCAGCCCAGCTCCCTTCTCTTCTTTATCAATTGAAGTCTTCTAGAAACCCATGTTTAAGGCAAAATGTAAAGGGTGATGTTTTACCAGTGAGGTTACAATCAGGGGATAAAGGGAAGTTCGTTTCCCAGCCCGCCACATGTGTCCACCTTGTGGAACGAAGTGAAGAAGAGCCATAAGTAACATTTTACGGACAGGTGTTTGGGATATTCAACTACAAAGACATTGCACAGCTCTCTTCTTGATGCCTACTTCCCTCAGTAGGAACTTCACAGCTCTCATCATGGGCATAATATAATGGGCTTGTAGTGTGGGAAAGCATTAATGACTACTTGTTGTGGTTACACAAATGCAACTTCCTGTTTATAAATACAAGATATTCATCTGACTTGAGGGACTTTAGGTCATTACAGCACTGTCAGACTAATTAAAAGAGGTAAGCAAAATATATTGTACCTTTTCTTCTACGAAGGCTACAGATACTGATAAATTCTGGGCTACACTCACATTTAAATACAACTGTCAGATGTTAAGTATATCCACTAGAATTATAGATAAGAAATTTCAGCCTGGATACACCTCTTAAATTATCTGAAGCAATATGCAAAATGGAACCCAGAAGTGTATATCTTATAGTTCTTCTAAATAATTTTGGTGATGGGTTAGGCAGAAGAACCACTGCCCTAAGGTTTCAGAGTTGCCATAAATCTCCACAAGTGTATTTTGTAAGATTTGTTGACAAAGGTCTTCTGATGGACATACTGCAGAACTCCATGAACCAGCATAGAAATTACTTAAGGAAAATCCTGGGCCCAAAATTATAAACACCCCCTTAACTCTTCTATCCTCACTAAGAAGCAGTAAGAAAAATGTTTCCACATATCTCACAAGCCCTGAAGAACCAGAGAATAGAAACAATGGGTGATGATGGAGAACGGAAAAGGGGGAAGAAGGGATACTCACCGGAGGAAAGAGAGAAAAGGCGGAAGTGATAAACTCAAATGTACCAGAAATCGCAATCAATTTGAAAGTTCTAAACTTGCCTATGAGGGGAAAAAATACAAATCTAGTTCTATGGTGTCTTTAGAACATACAGAAAATTACAAAGATAAACAGAGATTTAAAAAAATCTTAACATTCAAATGTTAAGCCATGAAAGAAAATCCAGAAAAGGGATTGCAGGCCAGTTCCTCACAGAAGCAAAAAGGATCCCATTGAGGAATTGTATATATACTAGATTTCAGATACATTGGGATTGGGATATAGCTCAATGGTAGAGCACCATATACAAGGCTCTAGGTTCAACCCCTAGCCTCTCGCAAAACAGTAAATAAACCAAAATCATCAGCCTAAAGCCAGAAGGATTATTAAACATGATGAATTGGTAAACAAGGGAAGACTTTTACAAAGCTTCTTACAATACAGAAATAAAATTGCAGCATAGAAAATCCATTTTTATGCTATTTCTTTATGCTATATGAACTATGTAGCTACAAAAGGAAATAGAGGCACACTTCTTTGGGGCTATTGTCACTGGATGGCCACACCCTGTGCACATAGGAGAGGCACTAGCTGAACTCACTGGTTATAAATAGCAGAGAGAGAGACAGAGACAGAGAGACAGAGACACAGAGACAGAGAGAGACAGAGAGAGAGACAGAGAGACAGAGAGAGAGAGACAGAGAGAGAGAGACAGAGAGACAGAGAGACAGAGAGAGACAGACAGAGACAGAGAGAGAGAGACAGAGAGAGACAGAGAGACAGAGAGACAGAGAGACAGAGAACTTAGAAACCTTTTTCATCTCAGAACAAGATTCTGCTACCAGTGCTGAGAGAGTAGGCTTCCTTTCGGAGGTCCTTTGCGAATTCCCTCCAGCCACAGCCACCCATCTGTAAATCTAGCCCTAGCTACATCCTAATTAGGATGCTGCCTGCAACTGTGGAATGAGACCTCATAAATTTTATTGCTAAACACATAATCAAATGGCCCCGACAAGCCTTCCAGAATATCACATGACACCACTCTCCTTTTATAGCTCCTTAATCCAGCTTTCAACTTTACCTCTTCTAGTTTTACTTTGAATTGTTTTTCTTCACCAAGGCTGCTGTTAATTCTTCTCCCCACAGTCAGGAACTAGATGCAGTAACAGTTCTTTCTTAATTTTTTTAAAATATATTTTATTAATTTATTAATATTACATCTCAATTTTTATCCCATCCCTTGTATCCTCCCATTCTTCTCTCCCTCCCGTTTTCCCCTTACTCCCCTCCCCTATGATTGTGACTGAGGGGGACTTCTTCCCCCTTTATATGCTCATAGGGTATCAAGTCTCTTCTTGGTAGCCTGCTATCCTTCCTCTGAGTGCCACCAGGTCTCCCCATCCAGGGGACATTGTCAAATATGGGACACCAGAGTTCATGTGAAAGTCAGACCCCACTCTCCACTCAGCTATGGAAAATGTTTTCCAATAATAGTGGAAATCTTTTCATTCTTAACCCCTCCTACCCACTCGACTTGACACTGTTTCTCTCTCTTAAAAGAAAGAGAACAAAACTAACTGAAGTCAAAAAGAGCACAAAAAAAGGCCATGTGCACATACACACGGGGTTGGCAAAGACAAAATACTGCTTGTTTGTGTTGTCCAACTATTCTGTGTTGTTCAACTATTCTCCAGCGTGCAGCCTTTCCTGGAATGTGGTTGGCACACCTACCCGGCACCATTCCGTTGAAGAAACTGGTTTTCCCTTTCCAGCAGTTGCAAAGAGCTTCTGGGTTTGGGATGAGACTTTGTGCCTACTCCTTCCTGCGTGCTGAGATATTATTTGGGTTGAATACGTGCAGATCTAATGCATGCTGCCAGTCTGAGTTCATATGTGTACCAGCCCCATCTTGTCTAGAAAATACTGTTTCCGTGGAGTCCTCCCCGACTCCTGGCTCTTACAATCTTCCCACCTCCTCTTCCTCTTAGATCCATAAGCTTTTTGGGGATGGGTGTGGTGCAGAGATCCTATTTGAGTATGAATGCTCTCTATAGCTGTTGTGAGATAAAGCATTAGCTGCTGACAAGCAAATTATCGGCAACTCTTTCAGTCATGGCTTTTAAAGTCCTCTATAAAAACTGACTCATTCTGTGGGGGTGCAGCTGTTCAACTATGGAAGAACAGACACCAACAAAAATTTAAGAGCATTTGCCTAGCATATACAAGGTTCTAGGTTCAACCGCCCAGCCTTTCGCAAAACAGTAAATAAACCAAATTCATCAGACTAAAGCCAGAGGGATTATTAAACATGATGAATTGGTAAACAAGGGAGGACTTTTACAAGGCTTATTACAATACAGAAATAAAATTGCAGCATAGAAAATCCATTCTTATGCTATTTCTTTATGCTATATGAACTATGTGGTTATGGGAAGAAACAGAGGCACACTTCTTTGGAGCTGTGTAAGAAAAAAACAAGGTTTTTATTTTAAGATATTGAAGAGTTTGGGGATCAGAGCTGAAGAAAAGAAAAGAGAGCAAGGGGTTGCTATAGAAGGAACATAAAAATCCTCCAGTTCTGATTCGATTCATCTTTTTTCCGGCATCACCACCATTATGATCCTTGGATAAAGAGGTCCCATGTCAGAAAACAAATGCACTAAAACTCACTTAAAAATTGTGCTCAAAGTGTTTGTTTTTCAAAGTTTTTACCAACTAAAGCTGACGACTCTCCTATATACAAAAGAGAAAACGTGTCCAAAGGAGTTGTGAATGGGCACGGGTTGAGTGGCAAGCATCCTGCACTCAAGTTCCGAGTCTCCCTAGCCATGTGACTGCGGATGCAGCCAGGACCTTTCGGAGCCGAGGTTCTCCAACACAAGAGTGTGGCTTTTCTCTACATTCCTTACAAGGTCCCACACAATGCTGTGCACATGCAGGGCCTCACTCAGTACACTTTCCCTGACAGAACTAATCTTATGAATTTTGTGTATCCTCATAGCTAAGCATTTGTCCTGGTGTTTGGTTTGGTTTTTGTCAACTTTATGCAAACTGGGTTGATCGGAAAAGAAGGAACCTCCATTGAGAAAATCCGGGAAGGGGGTCTCCTCTTTTCTGAGGAATAGGAGAGGGGGGATGGGAGAGAGGAATGGAGGGTGGGACTGGGAGTAGGCATGGATGGGGCTATGACTAGGATGTAAAGTGAATAAATAAATAAATAAACAGACAAAAAAAACTAAAACTGTGAAAGAGAAATAAGATTTGACAGTGGGCAACCCTTTGGGGCATTTTCTTGATCGATGATTATGTGGAAGGGTCCAGTCTATAATGTGTCATCCTGAGGTGTATAAGAAACCAAACTGAGGAATCCATGAGAATCCAGCCAGTAAGCATCACTCCTCCATGGTCTCTACTTCAGTTCCGGCCCTGATTTCCTAACCTGACTTCCTCATGAGGAACTGTAGACTGTAAGCTGAACTAAACCCTATATTCCTTAGGCTGGTTTTGGTCATGGTGTTTGTCACAGCAAGAGAAAGCAAAGGAAGACAGCTTTCTGTGGAAATATTTTAACAGGCAGATGAAGTCTTGGTTAGATTCCAACTCTTTTCCCAGATTGGCATTGTGTGGAAGTTAAAATTCAACCCAGGGCTAAAGAGATGTCTGTGTGGATGGACTGTTTGCTGTGCAAGCATGAGAAGTTGAGTTTGGACTCCCAGCAGATGCTGGAGGTTCGCAAAGGCTCGCTAGCAAGGCAGTCTAGGCAAACTGGAGAGTCCCAGATTCAGTGAGAGATCCTGCCTCAAATAACAAAAATGTAGACGGCAACTCTGTCCCTGGAGTACGTCATTACTGACTTCTAATTCTGTCATTTCTTTGCTCTTTAACCTGAAGCAGGTAATTACCTAACCTCTATAGCCTGTTTTTTTTACCTCAATATTAAAACTTTCTTGTTTATCATGAGAATTAAATAATACAATGCTGATAATAGTGGACACTCAAAAGCTTCTTGGGAGTTGTTAGTCAGACCCAGAGGTCCCTAAAACACTAAGGCCTTTCCCATTCATCTTGATTAGCAACCAAAACAAGATGATAAGACCCTGTTGCTGAAGACACTAATATCTTGGATGTGTCCTATAGAGAAATCAAGCTGGAACTAACATGGGAAGCTGGTCCATGACAGCAAGCTTTCTTAGCTCAAGGGTTTACAAGAGGCTATGCAGGCTGTTGGAAGAGAAAAGGCATCAGGGATCTTATTCAGCTGTGAACCCTGATCTATGGGGCCAAGCCACAAATTAAGATGTACTCAGAAGTAGAGTAGATAGTGGCACTACTGTTATCCATCTTCCTTCAGAATGGATCTAAGACCAACTCCAGAGGACCGAACACATTCTTGGTACTGTAAACATGGTTAAAAACCCATGGCAGGAAAGATTATAGGCCCTAAAATGCAATGAAATACTGTTGTTTAGGTGAATCAACGTAGCATCAAGCTGCCTTATAAATAGAAATGTTTGGACTCACAGATAAAAGATATGCTCAGCTTTCATCAAAGAAGCCTTTTTTTTCCAGTGAACAGTGGTAAATATACTCATGGCTGAACAAGGTGGTAAGAGTAACAGATGAATGTTCAGCCCTAAACAAGACATTTATACCATACCCTCTAAGGCTCCGAGAGCACTGTATTGTAAAGGAGGGGTTTGAAAGAATGTAAGAGCGAGAAGATAGGCAGAAGGAATGTGAAATGTCATTGCCTGGGCAAGACATAGCTGTCCTAATCATGAATTATAGCAGCTACAACCTCACACGCTGGGTCTGCACACAAACGGGTCCCTCAAAAGTCAGGCATGAATGGGAGAGGGGTTCAGGGATCTCTAGCCCTCGCTGATGAACTGTTTGCCACTGATACATTTGGGGAGACGAGGAAACCATTACCTCAGTTGTGCACTCACCGAAGATACCACCAGGTGCCAATGGAGCAATGCAATGCGCACAGATGGCCTGGGTTAAACTAAGTGAGTCACAAAACCAAAGCAAAAAGCATCAATCTGGGAAGGGTACCGGGAGAGGGAGAGAAGGGGAGCAGGATTAGCAAGAAGGGCTGGGGCATGAGGAAGTGGGTAGAGGCAAGAAGAAGGAGTGCAGGCAGGGAGAAGGGGGGTGGGGATGAGAAAAAAGTAGGTGGGGACAGGAAGAAGGGAGGAGGAAGATGATGGTTATTCAGAGATGATTAAGAGAGGGAGAAGAGTAATCAGAACACATTAAAGACATGAATGAAACTGTCAAATGACAAAATTAATCTATCTTAAACCCCCCATCAGCCAGGCATGGTGGTGTACACCTTTAATTCCAGCACTCAAGGTGACAAAGGCTGACGGAGCTCTGTGAGTTCAAGGCCAGCCTAGTCTACAAAGGGAGTCCAGGACAGCCAAGGCTACACAGCAAAACGTTTTCTTGAAGGAAAAAAAAAAAACCAACCTTATCAATAATATTGTTGAACTGACCTTTACAAGCACACCTGTCTTTTTTCTGGCCCTAAGCACAGCAGTGCTTCCCATTTCATTCTCAACAGCGGCATGTTGCCACAACAGTGTCTGAGCAAAAGTCCTAAGGTTTCCTGGTAAGATTGCAGCGTGAAGCCCAAGTCCCAGTCTGTGCCTGTTTAGCATTGCTCCGAAGCATTGTGGTGAAGCATCTCTATACTAACCTTGGAAATGCATGCCTGGGTATAAGCTTGAGATAACAGCAGATCAGTAATTTGTTGTTCCAGTTGCTTTTGTTCTCCTTCCAGTCACAGCTTAGGTCTCATCCTCTCGGTGAAGCCACCCTTCGTCCCTTGTCCTCCCTGCCCCGGTACCCTGAATCTACACACGTCACTTGTACCCTGAATCTACACACGTCACTTTCTTGCTCAGTAGTAATCGTATTCTGCTATTAGTGCTGGCATTCTGTGCTGTCGTCATCTGCTTCATCTCTGAAACTGTAAGATCTTCCAGATTTGTTCATCTTTTATCCCCCAAACATCACCACAATACTTAGAACACACCAACAAAAAAAAAAAAACTAGAAGTAAAACATTTCATTTTGAGGATCGCCATAAAAAACTATCAGAAAATTACCATTTCCCACCCTCAAAAGCCTGGCTAGACAAGAGCCTCCAAAGCAAACTGGAGATATGCTAAACCAAAGGAGAAGGTTCTGGAATTGTCAGTCACATAACAAAAACATTTTTTTTTAAATACATATCATATGTATGGAAAATCGAAGTGGAAGAATCCTCCACCAGGACTTGAGAGGTCTGGAGTTAGTCCAAGCCCTGTCATTATTGCCTGGGCTCCTCCCGAAGCCTGGTATGGAAACAGTGATTCACAGTTCCATCAAACCCTTTCCACATAAGCACATCTGGACTCACTGTCATTAACTACAATCTAGTTAGGAAGATTGAAACACAAACAATACACCATCTCATGCCAGAGCCCAACAGCAACTAGCTGCCTCAGCTGGGGTCGCACGGAGCAGGGGACCTTCCTCTCAGAAGGCTGGCCTACAGAAGTGGCCTAGATGAACAAGGAAAGGAGAAAGAATCAGAGTTCTCCTGTCCTCCGCCATGAATAGATCCCCATACTTGGGAGAAAACAGTGCACTCTGCCAGTCGTCAGCACAACCACTGAGCTCCCTGCAAACAATGTTTTCATCACTGTCCATGCCAGGAAACTGGAGACAGAAATTGCTCAAACTTAATCTACGAACACAGTGTTTTCTGGGTCATTATGTCTGTGTAGCCGTTGTGACATCTACCAATTAGCTATAGACACAAGTCCAGAGTTGAGAACTTGATTACCTCTGGGCTTATACACCCAAGTCCAAATGGATTGCTATGAAGCCTTTAAAAACATCGATAGGTGTGGAGTGTATGCAGCAACTTTCAGCATATGAATGCCATTCAGCCTGGCAGAAAACAAGGTGAGAAACTGGTGCTAGATTACAATTTAAACATTAAGAGTGGATAATAAGAAAAGCGTCACCTAAGCCAATAGTTTTTGAGTCTTTAATAAGAAATCTGGAAGGCTGCTAAGCTATATACATATTTTTAATTCTCAGCTATCATTTTATTGACATATGATTCCCATATTATAAACTTCACCCTTTTTAAATGTCCATACAATGCATGTTTTCAGTGTAATCCAAGGCACCATTACTTCTACTTAATTTCAGAATTGTTAGTCACCCAAGTACTAAGCCTGGGATTTAGCGCTCACTTCACTTTCTTCAGTAGTCCAGCCAGTAAGAGCTGCTGGTCTCCCCTTTGCCTGTGGGCTTGCCTATTCTGAACACTTTAAACAAATGCAGTAGTACGATCTATGGCTTTTTGCGCCTGGCTTCTTTCTGTGTTGGTGTTTGCTCTATAGCCTTAGACCACAGGACTTAGGAGAACTTAGAGCCATCAGTTTTCTTTTTCAGAAGTGCCTCATAATGCTTTATAAAATGCTTAAGACTCAGGACTGGAGAGGGGGCACGGCAGTTCAAAGTACCTAGTGCTCTTGCAGAAGACATGAGTTTAGTTCCTAGAGGCCACACGGTAGGACACAATGCATGTAACAGCAACTTTAGAGGAGCTTATGGCCTCTTTCAGCTTCTGCAGGCTCATGCAAACATGGGGTACATACACATTCACTCAAGCACATATGCCCATACACACAGATAAAATAAATAATGTTTGAATGCTTACAACTTATGAGTTGTGATGGGCTGTGATCTGATCCAGCCTGTAGACTTTTCAGCCCATGAGTAGAAATGTTTCTAAAACTTCCCAGGATGAATATGGTCTGGCCTAATTCTAAAATCACCCTTCAGTTAAGCATGGTATCACAGGAAACACAAGAACACCAGAATCCAGTGGATCCAAAGCTTTGCACATCTGCTGACTGGCCCCAAGGCAACCTTGAGGAAAATGTTTAAGTTTTCATTTTCACTTTTCTCATTTATAAAATGACAGTGACCATGCCCTCTTCACAGGGATATTATGAGGACTAGAAAAAAAAATACGCACCAAGTATGTAAAGCCTGGCACAGAGAAAGCCTTCAACAAATTACTATCACTCCCACCTTGGAACTATTACTTTCTTATTTTCCTAAGTGCTGCTGTTCATCACTGTGTTCAGACAAGTAGGAAAAGAGCTGTGTTGGTGGTGATGCTTGCTTGCCTGATGGAAGTAGCATCCAACAAGAAATATAAAATAGACATTTTTTAAGTCTAAAGTTACATGTCTCCTTTGTAATTTAATCTTACAGTTTGGTTCCAGGAAAGGAAAGAATGAAAGCAATCCTGTGTTTCCGGTGTGCATGTTTCACCTACAGTGCTGTGCTGGGACTTGTGTCAGCTCAGCTCTTCTATGAGAGGAGCTGGTCAACCAGGAGCTTCCCGGGGGAAATGGCTGTGAAGGATGAAGGATGGCAGCAGGTGGCAGAAGTAGGGAGAAGCTCAGACCGTGATGCCAGGTGGACACTGGGGAAAGGACAGGAAAGAACTAGATAGTAAGGAAGTCTGGCTGAAGTATAGCTCTAAGTTCTGAGTCAGGCCTTCTGTGAATGTATAATAAGGATTATCCATTAAAGGAGACCCCTATCCAGAAGAGGCCACCTGGCTGTACTAACCCTCACAGTCACTACTAGAAAAGCCTTGTAAGAGAGTACCTGGCAGGTGAGTGAATTCAGGCTTTACAGATGTGGACGTGCTTACAGCAGGTTCTCATGAAAGCTGCCCTTGGCAGGGCACCTGCATGACCTCTGCAGAACACTCTGAGGATAATGTTGCTTACGCTCTTTAAGTTTGCAATCCTGAGAGCTGAATAAATAGATTTAGCAGCCAACAGGAAAAATGACCCATTTACTAAATTAAACCCATCACTGACTTCATTATCGACTTCATTTCACTTAGACACAGGATGAAGCAACCACCAGAAGGTGCGGCCTCAGAAGTAAAAACAAGACAACCGATAAAGCACATCTGGATCCAACAGTGTAGAGGAAGCTTCAGGAGCTAGGTGGGGTGCTCATCATGGACATACACATGCCCAAAGCAAGCACCCACAGTGAAAAACAGGTCACCACAGCACCCACTGGGGTACAGAACAGGAAAACTGCAGTTGTCAAAGCTACGGGTGAGGCAAGAGGAAGAAATGAGTCACTAATCTGGAGCTAAAGTGAAGATCTCTGAGCTAAAGACCACAAATAAAATAAGGCAAGCAAGGACAGCAGTACCGTCTGGCTCGATTCACCTTGTCACGAGGACCTTCCCAATGTACTATTGGCAAACACCTGCCATGCAGAGAATTAACATTTCAAAGCATTCATGGGCCCAACAAACAGTTCCAAGTGACTATAGGGGAAAAGAAATCCCTGTGGTTGCACTAACTCCTGCCAGGAAGACAAACACCAAAAGCAATTAAAGGATAAGATGGTACTCTGTGGGTCATGTGATGACAGAGGTGGATGAACTTGAATGTGCACTAGGCTTTAGGGTAGCAGTCACAAGAGCAACATCATTCCCATTGACGGTCCTAAATGTCTTTAGGGAAACAAACTCCAAAAGCAATTAAAAATAAAACACAATTCTTGTGGGTCATGTGATGACAGAGGAGAGTTAACTTTCTAAGTCAAGTGATCATATGACTCATCCCCCAAGCCAGAAAACTCTGAGAAAGGAAGGAAACGCTCCTGAGAATTACACTGGGACAACGGGCGTGACCTAGGGCTGCTCCTGGGCAAAGCAGGGTGACTGTCACCCTCCAAGAGGGTCGGGGTGAGAGTCTAAGGAGTGGAAGTGGGGATAAAAGATCTAGGAAGGTGTAGGGGTGAGCACTGGACTGAAGAGGAAAGGGGTAAGAGAGGTGGATAGGCAAAGGGGGAAACAGAAGTTGCCCAAAGGAACTTCCAAATGGTGACACTGAAGCACCTCAAAGATAAATCGCTTAATTTTACTGCAGAGAAACCATGGAAGGGTGGCAGGAAAGCCCATCATTTGTTAAGTGCCCACCATATACTATGCTATGATTTTAAAAAGAATATTTTTATTTATTCCTACTTAGAACAGTGTTTTTATTTATTTTTATTTTTTATTTTTTATTTTTTTAGTTTATAGTGATGAAGTTTTATTATGTTGCCCAGACTGGCTTCAGATCTAAAATAAAGATGTTACTATGGCCTCACTCCCTTTTAATGTTCTAACACAAAGGTTCTCAACCCTCCTAATGCTGTGATCCTTTAATGCAATTCCTTATGTTGTCTCACACACACACACACACACACACACACACACACACACACACACGCCAACCATAGCATTATTTTTGTTACTATTTCATAACTGTAAAGTCACTACTGTTATGAATTATAACATAAATGTCTGACATGTGACCCCTGTAAAAGAGTAAGTCGACTGCCAAAGAAGTCATGACCCACAGGTTGAGAACTGCTGATTTAAACTAATGATTCTGTGGTACATTCTTACGGCAGCCCTTCAAGCTATCATGGAAATAGGCAACAGAGCAGGAAGAATGAGGACAGAACAAAGGTCACAGGAAGGCCAGTGGCATAGAATAGGCTGATATTCTACAAGAAATAACCAGTGCAAAGGAAAAGATGAGGTAACCAAAATCCTACACACCAAAAATAGTTCCTTTGGTTCCATGATGGTACTTTCTCTGCCTGCTGGTGTCACCACATGTCCTTCCTGCTTTGGAGGGTCTTGTAGGGTTGCAGGCCATCCACGTGCCAGGTAAAACAAAACACAAGGGACAAAGCTGAAGAAAGCCCTGACATGACTTTCTCACAGGAATGAAATCCACATCGTGGTGAATGTCACCATGAACAGTGAGTCACAGCTTCAACTAATCGAGGCGACTTCCATCTGGCAATGATGGATCTCTAAGCTCTAATCACTGAAACTGTTAAAGGCTATGTAAACATCAAACCAGGGGAACTGACTAATGGAAAAATCAAATCCATTTAAAACACAGGTAAGAAGAGAGAAACAACAGAAGACAGAAAGTAAAGACTTAAGTACAGAGCCAGGCCTTGAGAGACTTCTCCAGGTTGTCTGTCCCTGGGATTCCCGGGAAGAGCAGAGGAGCCCTTCATCAGCAAAGCACCAAATGGACTCACTGGCTTATATTTGTGTTAAGATGTCATCCCTGGCCCCCAGCCCGTCTGTTGGGGTTGAGCAGTTGGGACACAGGCACAAAGAAACCTGATGAAAGAGCGAAACCAAGAAGACCCATCAGGAAATGTGGATGCTGCACCACATATGCTGGGAAACGAGAAAGTAAGTGTTTGTCTGCCATAATGGAACAAACACAAGAAGCTTTTCAGCTGTTCTTTGAAATAAATGATTCCAGTTCTTCAATGTTTACCTGTACCTTAGCTTTAAATATATATAGAAGGCATTGCTAGAAGCCCAAGAAACAACTGGAGTCAAAGCCTAACCTCTGCCTCTCTTCCCATGCACATGATCTTGACAAGTCACGTCATGTCTTTGGGTCTCAGTCTCATCTCCTAGAAAGGGATGGCTTGCTGGAGGCTTCAGATAATGTAGTCCTGGAAGGTGCTGCCTAGACACCAACCCTGACTCCTTCAGCTAGCTGTGGCACCTCCAGACACCTTCTTACCATCCTCAGTTGAGAAGTGATAGCATATCTATACATTTAATATTAATTAAACATCCCAATGCTTCTGGCATCCTTAGAACTGTATTATAATAAGAGCTGCATAAAACTTAAATAGATAATAAGAGTTCAATTTTCATTTTTAAAAAAAATAGCCCTAGAGATTTAAAAACATTTCAGAAATCTAATTTTCTAAAGTTTGCTACCAGAGGGCACTACCCTTTGCCTTTGTTGAGTGAGTTCACTTAATGTAAGTTTTCTTAGTAGAAACTTTAAAGAAGAGATAATTTTCCACGGAGCTAATCATCAAGAAAGAAAGCCCTTAGGGCATGCATACTGATAAATTAATAATAATAGTAATAGTAATAATAATAATAATAATAATAATAATAATAATAATAATAATAATAATAATCAGCATTTAATCCTTTAATACTTTAAAGAGTTTTTTTTTCCTAGCCAATTACCAAGCTCCAAAAATGAATCAATATTGCTTCAGGAAAAAACAAAGAAGCCACGATACTTGTTGACACAATTGTTGATGTAGGATGCAGTCTGGGATAAGGTGTCACAGCCTAACCGGTTCTACTGCCTAGCATAAGATGACAAAGGTGGGAGCCAAGGCCATGGAGGGTGTCAGGAAGTGAACAATGAAGGAAGGCTCTGTCTTCAGGGTTTTTTTTCTTCTTTATGTGTAGCCCCCCACTACTTTTACTTTGCCCCTGCCATATATTCTCACTAAAAACTCAGGCGAAATGAAAGTTAAAGTTCAAGTAATGAGCTAGACAAATCGATTGCCCACTCTTCTGTTTGACAGGAGTCATAAATACACTTTCATGGTTCCTCCTTACTTGGTATATGATACATACAAAGACTGACTATTTCCTGTTGTCCATATGAGAAAGGAGCAAATCATTTCCTCGTGGATCTCACTTTTACTTGCTTATGTTAAAAAGCATTTATTTCATAATATAACATTTCCAGCAGTATTACTGACACTTCTACAAAAGCTAATTCGGCTTTATAACTGTTTGTTGAGTAAGGAACTGATACATTCTATTAGGCTCCCATGCCTCAAGCCCACAGGTTCATAACCTAAAATCCATGGACAGGAATACAGGGCATCTAGGAACTTGATACCACATAATCATATTATTTTATTTTATACTTTTCTTCTGTCCCCTCCCCCCTTAAGACCTTTTAATCCCCTCTCACGGTCCAACTCCAAAGACCTAAAAACCAAATTGTTAGGTTTAATCACAGCAATGACCTCACTTCTCTGCTACCGGTTTTCTGTACTAGTTACTTTCTCACCTGGCTGTGATGAAAATGAGTGATGGAAACAGGAGAAAAGAGGGGACATGTCCTTTGTCTCAAGCCTTAAAGTTGCAGCCCGTCATGGTGGGCAGGGCAGAGCGGTGGCAGCGGATAGATGTGGCTGTGCATAGCATAGCAAACCAAGCGGTAAGCAGCCAGAAGCAGGGCCCAAGCCACATGAAAGCCCATAGCAAAGGACTTCCTTTTACCAGCCAGACCTGACCTCCTAACATCCCATAGCCAACAAGAGGATCAATGTTCAAAATGGGGGAGGGGGATAGACTCAGACAATAACACTTACAAACCTTGGGGAGTGTCATACTTTTGTCAGATTTCCTCCTGTACTTCTGAATCAATATTTTTCTACCTGGTGAAATAGATCGCTTTCATGAGATGGTTTTGTTAGTAAGTAGCTTGGTAAATTCCCACCTGGGAATGACAGCTTCTTGTGCAACCTTTATCTCTAGCTGGGTGCTAACGTATCATCCCCACATACAGCTTTTTCATCTCTGACTAGTTCATTGGGGCGCAGTCCACACTGTGTGTGGGTTGTATAAACTCACTGTCTCTATGCAGGAGTTCATGAAGTGGGTGTATACAGAAGTGGTCTGGGCAGGTGTGGTGTAGGCAGAGAAGACGGTGAGTCCTGTGTGACTTAACCCTACAACCAGAGCGCTGGCCCTATTGAATCTTAGGGACACTATTAAGATTGGCTGTGTTATTTTGAATGGCCCTCTGGTATTGGCTACTCTGCAAATGACAAGGGTGGTGTGGGGGGGGGGCGACTTGGAGCACCTGTTCTCTAGACACTAATGCAGGTTGTGGGGCTTCACAAGGAAAGGCAGAGGCAGAAATCATGGCACCTTCTTTGTGATGCTTACACTCAGACTTGATAGCACTGTTTAATAATGTGTGCCAGGGTCCCACCTGTATGCAGAAGTAAAAACCGTCCTCTCTCCCTCTCATACTCCAAGCATGCATGCCTTACCAGTATCAGGATATCAGAGCCTCCCTAGATGTGCCTGCTGAGGACGGGGTGATGGTTTAGACTTATTCTCCCCCTACCCTTGACTCTTGTAGCTACAGTGACCATTAGAGAGCAAGCAAGAAAAAGTCATGGCTAAAGATTAACAAAAGTCATGTCAATTTAGATGTCCCCATGACAGGGCCCAGGAAAAGTATGGTTGGCACTGCACACGGTTTCTCTCCAGAGCCCATTTGGCAGTGAGCCCTGAAGGAAGTGTGGTTGATGTCTGAGCTTTACACACCTCCCCTACCCTCTGCCTCAATTTCTTTCATTTGAAATGCCTACCAGGAATTGTGTAGGAGTGGGGTTGTGGCTGGAGCCAGGCAACATTCCTCTTAGCTAATGTGCTCACAGGAGCAAGGAAGAGCCAAGCTGTCTTACTCCATACCATCTTAGACTGTGCTCAGCAGGTGGAGCTACAGCCGGGACTCAGAGACATTGCTTAAAGCATCCCAGTATGTCTCTGTGGGCAAGGGAGCAGTGAAAATGGAACATGTGTCCATGAGGCAAGAGATGGCAAAAAAAAAAAAATGAGCAGGAAACTGTCCTCCATCCTGGTACTCACGTGGATCCACAGATGACCGACCACCTCTGAGGGAAGGATAGGTGATACCTGCTCGTGCCATCTTTGTCATAACACCTGTTCCTTACTAAGCACCACGCTCAGTGAATAGTGTCAGAGTCACTCCATTCAGCCCAGCCTGGCTTGTGAGTCAGCCACCTGCTCAGCCAGTGTGTTGGTATGTCTGTGGGGCCCAGAGATGAGAATAGACAGGAAGCTCTGGTCCTAAAGCAGTCCAAATACAGGCAATAGGGCCTTTCTAAAGATGGTTCAAGGCCACAGAGGAGTACTCTGACACTTGAGGAGCTCCCTCAAGGTGAACTCCTCTTCCAGGGCCAATCTACTGTGCATATTTCAAGGCCTCTTACCTTTATAAGTCCATAAGGGCCATGAAGCCTATCCAGGTCTCCATGAACAGTGTTCACTGAAGCTTATTCTCCTTTTCCTCTAGGTGAGGGAAGCCCCTCCCCCACCTGTAGACGCTGACAGGTAGTGGGCTATTGTTTTTGTCTTGCTGTATGATGTCTCAGGTCATCTCTGGGTGTTACAAGGTTTCCATTCCTCTACGATGGGATTCCAGTGTTCTCCCACGGGTACTCAATAGATAACTGTGCACTGTTGCTCTGGTTCTACTCTTATGAAGAAGCAAGCGAGTACTGACTCACTCCACTCAACCATCCTCAAGTCTTTTCCTTGGCTGCTCATACTTGCTGTGTTTGCTCAGATGGCAAATCACAAAACATAAACAAGATCGCTGGACAGCTTCAGAAGCTCCTAGGTATATATAGCCACAGAGCAACACAATTAATAAATTCAGCAATATGATAGATTAGTCAAGCTAGTTTAGGGACAGACGGAATTTAAATGTGTAAGAAGTCCAGAAAACATACTACCGGAAAAATCAGTTCCCAAGATTACTAGTCAGTAGGCTACGTGTTTGACTTCCCTGCTCTGGAATGACATGCCTCCATACAGTGTTGACTTGGAGCTGTTCCCAAAGCAGAATGCTGAATCCCTGTCTTGAAATAAGTTCAAAGGCTCTGGAGATAGTTCAGCAGTAACAATGTCTGCCAAACAGGAATGGGGACTTGAGTTGGATTCCCCATAACCCATGAAAATTGAGGCATGATGGTGCCCGTAACCATAACACTGGGGAGATGAAGCCAGGTGGATCCCTAGAGTTCACTGGCCCACCAGCCTCACCCAGTTGATAAGCCTTGAGTTGGGTGAGTGACACGGTTTCAAAAACTGTAGAGAGCAATCAAGGAAAGCGATCAACATGACCTCTGGCCTCTACACAGAGAATCACAGTTGTGGATGCACATGTACACAGCCACACAAACATGCATACATCATGAAACAAAGAGAGGAGGAGGAGGAAACGGAGGAAGAGATGGAATGGGATGAAAAAGAGGAGGAGGGAGAGCAGGAGTAAAGAGAATCAGGTACAAAGTCAAAGAAATATAGGCTGGAAGTCCAGAAATATCTCTGTTTGTTTACGTGTAGCACAAGTCAAGGTCCCTTTGAGTAGCAAAGCAGAAGATAAGAACCAACAAAGCAAGGGGCTAGGAGTGGATGATTCATGGAAATAAGTGGACATACTTAAGTCTCAATTAAATTTACTCGTTTCTGTCATAAAGTTAAAAGGAGCCAGTGAAAATACTCTTGGCAAACTCTGAAAAGGCCACTTGTTCTTGTGGTTTATGAAAGGAATGAAGAGAGGATACAGAACCACATAAACGTTAACTGACCCCAGTTCACTGATAAAATCAACTAACTCTAACTCATGTAGATGGGGCCAAAACTATTTTGTGGTTGTATTTATTTGTAAGCTAGTAAGGACTTGTTTATAGTTTTAAAGTCCTCAGATGACTAAAGTTGTGTCTTAAAATACACTACACCCTCCTCCACTGCCCTCTTAATACCATATTTCCAAGATACTTGGTCTGATTATCCCAGCCAAAATGGTTACATTCCTTTCAAATCAGCACTCATGGTACTTCATTAGAGCCACTAACATTTCCCTTTTCTTACTCTATTTGATAGTTATGTTCCTTTCCCTGAGGATGGAGTCATGTCCTTGACTTTTTTTTTCAATATGGATTACAAATATAAGGCATTAAAATATTGGTTAATTGAATGACTTCATTTTTTGTAACATACCACTGTATGAAGAGATGTTTAGTGATTTTAACGCTGAGGAAAGATTGGCAAGAATCCAAATGTCACTTGGCCTTTATTTTTAGTGGGCTTGCCTTCCCTACAATTATTTTGTAATTAGGCTATCAAAAATCTTTGATTTTCCAAAACATACAGTTGTCAAAGGGAAAGAGACATACCAGGAGAATGCTGGATGGGTAACAAGAGAAATGCTGTGGGATTTTTCTTAACTATTCTGTCCTAGTCCCTGAGAAAGACTCAATAATAGAGATTTGAATCCAGGTTTTATCCAGGAGTGACCTCAGTGGGCATCTGTAATGGAAATGGATAAGAAAAGAAATGTCAAGGAAAAGATGAACTGTGATGTACAAGTGGCACTGGCCTCAGCAGATGCCATGGGGGCTGGGGTAGCTTTTACAGGTGTTGCAAACTGAGACAAGTGAGCCTAGATCATTTGCAACTCACCTAGTCCTTAGATGCCGGATATTTCCACAAAGAAAGCACAGGGACAAGGGAACTCCTGAGGGCCAAGAACAATCTCTGGTGAGGAAACTGAGCCAAGTTTGTCAGCATAAAATGCTCATGGTGCTGATAAGAAGAGCGCCCCAGTCATTGAGTAGGGGCTTCAAGATGGAATACCACAGTATCCCCTGCAGAGGTTAATCTACAAAGCAAGTGACCTACTTATATGGCTAATGGAGAGAATGCATCTAAATAAATCACCATTGCTGTTTAATCAAGAAAGCTAAGTCACTACCATGTTTTTTAAAGTGATTATGGAAGTTATAGGTGTGAAGTTATTGCTTAAATAAAACAGTAGCTATATGTATCCCATGGAAACACATTTGTTTGAAACCATTAATAAGAAATCCCAGGCCTCACAATAAGAGGCTCTAACATGTTTAAATGATCTGAGATTAGTGCACTAACCATTAGTGTGGCCCACCATTTAGAAATCCGAGCCTGAGACCCAGATACTAAATATAATGACTCTATATTCTACTGACTGTATATGAGACCCCTTCAGTTAGGGGTCTTCCCACAACCAATGTTTTTTTCCATTTGCATTTTTAGGATGTGTTGGTTGATTCTTCTGAGCTACAGTTTTCTCAGCTGCAGCGCAGACCAGGTGCTTCACAGGGTAATACATAGATACGCTTAGTAGAATTCTCACATCTTCATAGATTCACAAAGTCATTTATAATAAATGATGCTAACAGTAAATTAGTTGAACCATATCCAAGTGTGACCATTTACAACTATTTTCCATAAATCAGATCCAAGAAAATACCATTAGGAAATTTAGGCCCTAAAGCCACACAACACACTGAAGCAGTTATCAGCCTCAGTAGTACAGGCTCAGCGTTCTTGGACCATCATTTCAAACTCATTAGCTCACATCCTTTTAGATAATATACCTCTTGCCATATTTAAATTTGCTTTTAATTGGGCATCTTTTTTCTTTTTCTTAGAAATATGTACATGCATTAAAGTATATGACGTGTCAGTAATTGAAATACATACTTCATACCACGATTTGATGAAATGTGTCTTACCTATCTTATTAAGTAATGTACTCCTCAAAGGTAAACGCGTCTCAGAAACGGTTGTTGCCTCCATGAGAATTAATATTAGTATTCTGTCCACCCTCCAGAAGACTATTATTATCACACAAGAGATAAGTTCTCTGTTCAAAGAAACTTCATTGGTTACCTCTAAATTTTCATTAAGCAGGGGAACTCTTGAATCTTAGCAGCCCTCATAGAAATATCACAGAGAAGACAGCGAACATGAAGCCAAAATTAGGCTCTTCTAAATCTGAATCTCCCAGGGGATATTTGAAAATGTTTTTGTTATTTTTTGAGAATTTCATACAATGTTTTCTGAACATGTTTCCAGGAGAATCCCTCAGGGAGTTGGTCAGGAAAGCTTCCAGACTTTCCCATAGCTCTTGACTTTCTGTATGTCACTCAGCTAATGGCTGAGAACTTTTTTTCTTTCAAAGAACAATTCTTTCATTCTTTGTTTTGTTTTGTTTTTGTTTGTTTGTTTGTTTTTCTAAAAGAGTTTCTCTGTGTAGTCTTAGTTGTCTTAGACTCGCTTTGTAGACCAGGCTGGCCTTAAACTCACAGCGATCCTCCTGCCTTTGCCTCCCAAGGGCTAGGATTACAGATGTGCGTCACCATACCCGGTCCTATTTTCTGATTCTTAAGAAAATGGTAGGATGGTCATTTCCCACATGGTCTGTGAATAGCAATATTACCTATATGTATATGCAATGTTTCAAAAAGAGAGAAAAGTGCATGTGTATGAGAAAGAGACAGAGACAAAGAAACAATGACGGAAATAAAGACACAGAGAAAGACGGAGACATAACGGGAGGATACAAGGGAGGGGATAACCATTGAGATGTAACAAGAATAAATTAATAAAAAAATAAAAATAAAAATAAAAAATAAACATGATCAAAAAAAAGAATTTGTATTAATATTAATAATATTTTATTAAATTACGTTGTTTCACAACTAAAAAAAAAAAAAAAGAAATAGACATAGTAACAGTCATAATGCTGTGACTGTTAAAAAGGGGAGGGAGGAGTAATTTTCCCTTTCCATAAGATCACCAGTTCTTGGGTTGTGGAGGAAATATTGACAGAATCTGAAACTTAATTGATTGTTATCAAAAGATTATTCAGATAGCTCAAAACCTGTTGGCAGCACTCACACCCACCAACTCTCCTTCCCCAGTATCTTAGAAAGGCCTGAAATTCATCATTGCACTTTCACAAAGGGAAGGTCACAGAATTCTTAGGCTAAAAGAATTTCGAAAATATCTAGTTCATGACTTTACTTTTAGGGATCAGGAAAATGTGAAAACACGAAACGTATTTTTAAACATATCTTTAAAGCATTATTACTGTATTATTGTCGTAAATAAAAATATAGTAAAAAAGTAAATAGAAAACAAAAAAAAAATCTCCTCTTAAGCATTCCTGCTGAGATAGACATTTAGGGTTTGTATTTATTTTGTTTTGTTTTCTTTTTTATGTTAGGGTTGCAAAGTTCTGCTGCAGTATACACTCCTTGTTATAAAAACTCATGATGGTACACATTTTAAATCTCAGCACTCGGGAGGCAGAGATAAACAGATATCTATGAGTTCAAAGCCAGACCAGTCCACATAGTAAGTTCCATGCCAGCCAGGGCTACATAGTGAGATCCTGTCTCCAAAACAGTAAAATAAATTAAAATGTTGGACACATCAGTTGCACTAAAGGCTAACTCTGAAATCCTGTAATTTTGTCATCAAATTAAATTAAATTATTCTATTCTAGGGAGTCCAATGGTGTATTTTCTTTAAACCTAAAGAATAGCAAATGGTCAGCTCTGAAAGCATACATATAAGCAACATTAGACAGACTAAACAGGTTATATTTAGGAACATATATGCATATACATTTATGCATATAACAACAACTAACAAAATAGCGGCCAAGTATTTTAAAGAAAGAAGTGACACATAGGAGGGCTTGGATGGAGGAAAGGGAAGGGAGAAATATAATTACATTGTAATCTCAGAAATTAAAAATAATAAGATGCTTCATGAACCTAATGTTGAGATTGTGCAGTTATCTGAGCTCTATTTTGATACTGAAGCCTGCTCCTTGATCTTGACCAGAGTTTGCAAGCGTGTACATAAATGTTAATGTTACAGAAATAGCTGAGTGAGCCAACACAGAGTATGGCATCCTAACATGTGTGCTGCTACATGACAGCATCTCAGGCTTATAAAGGATTCATAATCATCTAAGAGCCTTAAATATGTACTTTTAAAAATCCTAGAGTCAGAGAAATTAGATAATGTGTCCAAGGAAAATAAGCTTTGATTACCCTGAGCTCCATCTTCCTCAGTTACAAAACACATACAGCATTATCTGGCCTGCTGATGTCCTAGGACCGATGTGAGATTTAAAAGGAAGTGATGCAGGTCTGAGGAGATGACTCCATGGATAAAAGCACTTGTGTGCATCATAAGGACCTCAGTTACCAGCACTCAGTAAAAAGCCAGCTGAGTGAATGGGATGGCACTGGGTGAAGGACAGGGTTGTGTACAGAGAGACAGGAGGATAGATGTGCTGGTCAGACAGCCTATCCAAAAATAGAAAAGAAAAAGGGGGAGCTCCAGGGTCAGTAAGAGGCCTGGTCTTACCTTAAAGGAATAGGACAGAGAGTGGCAGAGCATCCATGAGAATACTGGTGCATAAATAGGCACATATACTCATACACATACACACACATACACACACACACACACACACACACACACACACACACACACACACACACCACATTGCTTAGAAATACAGGCAAAGGTGATATAGACAAATGTGCCATTATTAAGTTGTCTAGACAAGAAAGAAGATGTAAGGTAATGTTACTTAAAAAGTAACCTTGTGTCTTACGAAGAAATTCAATCTGAAGTGCTGGTCCAACCTCCTTAACTTCACTAAAATGCTTTAGCCAAGTCGTGTAAGATCTCAGAGTTTCTTTACCTTCAAAAAAGAGAAAATAATGCACTGTTTTTTCAATATAGCATAGCAGAAAGTATGAAATAAGGACGGACAAGGACATGGCAGAGGTGACCAAAGACATTAAAGTGCTGTCACTTGTGCTCTGTGTGGCTCCATTACACAGTACTACAAAGAAATGGTAGCACAGCAAAATACACAGAGGCAGGAGCCTGTGCACATTTCATGTACCTAATCACTTTTCTTTGGAGAAATGTTTGTTACAGTTTTTCCACTTCTAATTGGTATATTTCTCTCTTTATTGCTACTTCTAGACAGACACCATATGCTCTAGAAATAAATTCCCTATCAGAGATACAGTGTGCAAACATGGCTTCCCCTTTCCTGGCTGCTCTTTTTACTTTTTTGATGGTGCCATCTGAAGTACCAGAGTCAATTTTAGCCACGCCCCATGTTTTTAACCTTCTAGAGCTTACACTTTTTTCTGTCTTTTTTATTTTATTTTGTGCTCATTAAAATACATGTGCAATAGAGCACTTAACCAACGACAATGCAAGTAGTAAACATCGAATCCCTACTCTGATCTAGCCAATGGACAGAACATTCTCCACAGTTATGTGGAGAGCGGGGACTATCTCTGACATGAACTCTGGTGCCCCATATTTGACGACCTCCCCTTGGTAGGGAGGCCTGGTGGCACTCAAAGAAAGAATATACAGGCAACCAAGATGAGACTTGATAGCCTATGACCATAGAGTAGAGGAGGAAGTCCCCCTCGGTCATAAACCTAGGGGAGGAGAATAGAGTGAAAGTGGGAGGGAGGGAGGAATGGGAGGATACAAGTGATGGGATAACAATTGAGTTATAATCTGAATAAAGTAATTAAATAGTAATAAAAATCAGGAAATAAAAAAATGTTCAATAGAAAGGAGATTAATCCTGGTCCAAGGATGGGGTGGGCTTTCCCAAGGCCAATTGCTTCTTGACTAGACATAAAATATATAAGTGCCTTATATAAAGTCACTGAATTCTGTGCTCCCTCCGGTCCACATTTTCACTTCATATTTCCATTTGCTTTTTCCAAAGTCCTTTTTGGGAGATAAAATGATTTAAATCAGAAATATTCCCCAAACTTCATGTGTTGAAGGCATCTGATGCAGAAGTATTCAGAAGTAAGGCCTTTGGGATGTGACTGGACTAAGAGGACCCTGGCATTCTCTGTAGACAATTAATTAGCCAGGTTCCATTTTCTTAGGCACTGATTAGTCAACCTACTGATGAAGGCAGTGCTCTGGGTTTCCAGTTACCTCTCAATAGTGCCACTACATGGCGACCATGCCTTCAACACAGAAGCCTTTGGTTGAATATGTCATATGTGAATCATAACAACATCTAAAGGGAGACTGGGGACATCTTAGTCCCACCATCACACCATGTAACTGAGCTATAATGTATTAAAACCAATTCCTTAGTTACAGAAGACAGTACTATGATTGGTCCAGAATGATCAAAGTATCAAGTCTGTCCAGTCAACATAGACATCATTAGCTTAATATGACTCCTACCGTAAGAAAAGCTGAAGATATATCTAAGATGAGAAGAGCTTAGGAAAATGTCACTACCTGGTAGGTAGGAAGAACGGAATCTGTCTATTAGAGTACATAGCATTTTTGCAAGTCCATAGGACTTCACAGGTGTTTTACAATAATTGTATCTCATTACAAGCAAGTGTGCCAGAGCTAGAGAAATAGCCCAGCAGTTAAGAGCACTTGCTGCTGCTCTTCCAGAGGAGTGGAGTACAGTTCCCAGCACCCACATAAGGGAACTCAAAGCTGCCCACAACTCCACCTCTGGGAGATATGAAGCCTCTTGTCTCCTCTAGGCACCTGCACTTATATGCACATAACCACACGCCAATCGTGCATGTGCTCACGCACACACACACGCCAACATATAACTAAAATATAATCATCTTAAAAAGGGACCTTTAAAAAGCTCTTGCCATTTTAATGTGTTGATTTTTAAATGTAATGAAGAACACACATACACCTACACATAGCTAAAAAAAAATAATCATCTTAAAAATGGACCTTAAAAATGAAGCTGTTGCAGTTTAATGTGTTGGTTTTAAGAGGTAATAAACACACACAGCTACACAGAACTAAAAAATAATCATCTTAAAAATGAACCTTTAAAAAGAAGCTGTTACCGTCTAATGTGTTGGCTTTAAAAGGTAGCGAAGAAACAACAAGATTTAGCTACACATGCTTCCCATAATTACTTACATTTCTGCCGCAATTTCTGACATTAAATATTACTCTACCATGTATACCTATGCTTACTTAGTTCCTTCTCTAAACACAGCAAATTCTCATAATACAAATAACCCAAAGTCTGAGGAAATTTTGTGCTATAAAATTATACCAAATGAACGGTTTCAAATCATACTTTCAAACAGGAGCAAGGATCAGTGGTTAAAAACAGGAAGTTCCATGAGTAAACTTGAAACCAGTGAAAATGCAGAAGATCATAAGGGAAATTCAGAAAAGCCTGAAACTGTCCACAGATGTGACAGTTATGGGCTGTGTCCTCGGCTTTCCCATGCGAGCCTGGAATGAAAGCCTTGATTAGAACACCCTGACAGCAAGGCTGCAGATCCACAGATGGCCAAAGCTGGCCTCCCTTGCCAACTAAAGTATATGCCTTAGTGTTAGGGTGGATTTAATTAAGAATTGTTGATTTTGTTGAAGAGAAATTGGATGAGACCATGATGGCCACAGAATTACTGAAAGCCCAATCATATGAAGATGAAAAACACTCTCAGAATTTGATGAAAATCACAATCCAAGTGAGCCAAGTTTGTGAAGTTTTCCTCAAAGGGGATTTCAGACACACAGACCCTTAGAAAATGGAGACAATGTGTTAGTGGCAGGTCGAGTTTTGAACTGGGGGAGAAGTAGTGAAGACCAGATTGAGTGACTTGGAGTAAGGCAGGCTGTAAAGTCAGAATTTCAAACAACTCGTCTTTATAGTTCAAAAAAACATATAAGCTGATGGTGTGAATGAAGTTAGTCAGGGCTTTTTCCCTCTTAATCTTGAATTTGAATTAAGAGATGAATATCAATCATCTCGTGTTTCTTCAGTCTCTGTTTACTATGTTTACTGAGCTACGTTTGGTGATAAAATAGTGAGTCGACACATGTCCCCTGAGTTTAAACATATGAAACTGTATGAGTGATGGCAAGCGTAGCCCAAACCATTGCAAAACTTGAACATCAGGTGACTTGCACAAAACACACAGAACTCACAGCTTCTCGGAGGCTGCCTTCCGATGTCCAAAGTATTCAGTAGAGCAGTTGATTTGCTTTGAATATGTCTCATTTTAGAAAAAAATTCACCATGAAATCAAATTTCCTCAACCTCATAGATTATATATTGTCTTCACTAACAGCTGGGGCTGCTTAGAGTCAAGCTGTTATTTTTCATCTTGAAAAAATGATTTAAAATATGCCTACTCTAACCATCTATAAACCTTCAGCACCATGTCCCCTGGAGGGGGAGACCTGGAGGCACTCAGAGGAAGGACAGCAGGTTACCAAGAAGAGACTTGATACCCTATGAACATATACAGGGGGAGGTAATCCCCCTCAGGAACAGTCATAGGGGAGGGGAATAAGGGGAAAATGGGAGGGAGGGAAGAATGGGAGGATACAAGGGATGGGATAACCATTGAGATGTAACAAGAATAAATTAATAAAGGAGAAAAAAAATCTGAAAAAAAAAAACCCTTCAGCTGTGTCCAAATTCTCCACTTATGACATAAGGCTGAGAAGAAAATGACTTCCAAAAGGGTAAAAGATAATGATTATGATTCAATCCTAGCTGAGTCAAACTGACTTGCCCCAGTGATAATAAATGACCATCAACTTCAATGTCTGGCAGGATGTTTAATTCTGCTCTTAGACCCCATCCTGGAGAATGTGCTATCTGGTAGTTTTGTCTTAAACCTGTATCCACACACAATCCCCAAACTTTAAGCCCTTCCATGAACTTAGGCTCTCTCTGCTCCTGTCAAAGAAACTGCCCCTCCCCCATGACAACAGGAACTCCAGGACCCGGTCAGCCTGCTTGACACAAGCTGGGACATGAAGGAAACAGGTGTAGGAGGATGTACTGACTTACACCTGGTCTTCTCAGTGCCCTGTCCTTTCTGCATCTCACCCTTTTGATAATTTTTCCTTTATTTTTAAATACGTTACAGTTTGTTGGCATAAATTCTGCTGGGGACAGTGATCCTTAACGCTATGTCAATGATTAGAACAGGGTTAGAGAGACCATTCCCAAAATGACCTCACTCTTTCAGCAGTCACACTCTGTACTACCTTTGTTGAGACACATACTTCTTTGCCTTCCCTGCTTTTCTAACCCAATCCAAGTAAAGCTGCATAGACCAAACAAACCACTTCCGCCTTTGATTAGTATCCTTGCTTTTTGTATCATTATAATTTAACCTTCCTCCTCTCACAAACAATCATTCTGTTGTTTGTGGGACCTTTAAGAAAGGTCTGCATATTAGGTTTATTATTCTAATTGAATCAATAGAAGCTATAATAAATTCACTACCTAAAAATAAAAAGGAAAGAAATAGGCAAATGTGGGTCACGAAACTAGAAAGAGAATCAAAAGAAAGAAAATAGAGGTTCTGGGGGATGGGAGAAAGTCACAGATCACATGTGTCATGAAAGTGAAGGTGACTGGGGGTGGGAGGGTACAAGGGTGGGGCAAGGAGATGAAGGAGAAGTGGGAAAGAGGAGACTCAAAAACGCAATGAATAGAAATACCATGCAGAAGCCTATATTACTTTGCATGCTAATCTGTAAAAATGAACAAATGAACACAGAAGAAGATAGTAGGCACAGGGCTAACGACGCAGCTGAGCTGAGGAGGAAGTGGCATGGGGAAGAGCGAAGAAAGAACGCAACAGGCGATGGACAGCTACGTGTCAGAGGCCGAACGAAACTCCTTGGAACATACAATCCCAGGAATGGATAACGAAAGCGGAAGTGAGAGACACGGCCTGGACAAAGGGGAAGAATGGGGATATAATGTGCGGCTCTCATCTAGTCCTCTCAATTAGCCATCCAGGGAATGGCAATTTCCTCTTCTTCCTCTATGTATTTTACCTAATACATAAGGGTACCAAGACTCCACAAGCTGCTCGGGACAGGAGGGTCATTAGTGAAGAAGACCAACCTCAGACGCCATCGTCTCCAAAATAGAAGCCCTGTATCCTGTGTGCCATAAAGGCAACAGCACCTTCTTGGTAATTCCCTCTGCATGGGACATAAGATGTGATGAAAAGTCTAGAAATCACTTAAGACTTTAGAAGGTGACTCATTAAGAGTGATATCACTAATAAGATACGTAGAAGCAACGGTGTGGGCTTGGGAGGTTTCGCTTTGGATGCGCTGAAGTTGAGCCCATGGCTGCCTATGGGAGCCCACACAACAGTTGGAAATTGTTAACTTCTATGACTCATCATGAGGGGGAATTCTAGATGAAAGGGGACGGAAGGAATTCAAGTGTGCAGCGATGATCAGAGGCTTTCTGGGCCAAAGGACGCAAAGAGCGGAATCTGTTTTTATGGAGCTAGAAGACACAGCATCTGGTGAGGGGGATGAAAGGGACGCTCTCGGAGAGATGAAAGGTACACAGAGGCCTCAGAAGAGAACGTTCCAAGAGGTGAACTTTTTCCCAGAGATGATGGAGTACTCAGCTCTTTTTCATATCTAGCCTAGATATGGAATTCCTGTTGGTCTTCCAGGAGGTCTGACAGAGAAATAGAGGAAGGAGCCATATTGTGAGGAATTCAGCGGGCTCTTGCGAGAGGAAGTTGAAAACAGAATTTCTTCTCATTCCGAAGTGTGGTGCGAACAGAAGAGAGATAAGGCTGGAGCCTACTGCAGCATCAGGGTCAGAGGAGGGTTATTTTAGGATAGGGAGGGAGCTGGGCATCTATGTGGGTAGAAGAAAGGCTGAAGATAGAATAAAGGTAGGACAGGAAAGATGGCACAGAACCGAGAGGAGGTGAGCAGTAACCGAATCGAGAGCAAGGCTCTAAGGAAGGAAGTCCACTTACACTTCCTGGGACAAAGAACAAGGGTGGCCAGGGGGACTCTGAGGGGAGGGTGTTTGCCTGGCCTCACAAGGACTGGCTACATCCTCAATTAAACAGAAAATAAGGAGCATCTCCCTAAAAAGAGTAGATCTCATCTCTAAAAGGAAGAAAGCATGTTTATGTAGGTTAAGGAATAAAATTCTCAATACTGACAAACTGTCAAATATTGACAATTTCCTTATCTACTTTCTATAGCAGTTATTTGGCTTTGGGAATTAAAACTGTTACTCTTGGGCTTGGTTTGGTGAGTAATAGCCTGAGGGTGTGGGGAGAAGCAATGTTGATATGGCCTTGCATTAAAAGTTGTCTATCTAAACATGGTTGGATTTTGTTAAATACGGGATTTATTTTCGTTCTCCTTCTTGCCTGGTTCCTCACCCCAGCAGTCTTTGAAATCAGGTATAAATAATCCTTAGGGCTGCCGGGAACATTGCACATACTCAAAAATGTGAAAAAAAATTAAATGTGAAAATAAGTTTGAAATAATTAAATACATTTAGAAAAGATTGCTATTTGGAAATGAGAATATAGCCCTGAGTTAGAGTGTTTTTCTGGCATGTAGAAGGCCTTGGGTTTTTTTTTCTGGTATTTTTGTTTTGTTTTATTTTCATCCTCCATTACAACTCCGTTTTACTGCTCTTCCTGTTCTCACTACTCCTTGGTTTTGGGGGGATACCCAAGTTTAAAGATGTGACTATATATGTGAAATCACACTGTAATCTTTTTTCATTAAACATGACTGTTTTTTCAAGCATGGCAGTGCCACAAAGATAACCAATCTCTCATCAGTGCCAAGACAGGAAGATCTGAGGCCAGAGCGTCATCCACAGACGGTGAGAGTGGTTCATTCACAGGCTCTTCTGTGAGTACATTCTGCTTGTTTAACCCAGTTCTCAGACAAGTGAGGAAGACAGACAGGTGTGAAGCAATGATAAAACAGCTTGGTAATACCAAAACCTAGTGTATGACGATGGCCGAGCAACATACAGTATGTATATTTCAACCCAACTTCCCAATATGGGCTCATTTCCTTTTGCATCAACACGAAGCCTCAAATGAAACCACAGAGTTTATTTCATTTCAAAATGAAACTCATGACACAGCGAAGCAATGAGTCATCCTCAGAGTCTGTGAAATTTCAATCCCAGTGGTTTAAAAACCAACTCTTTTCCATCATTAAACTGTATCGTGAACTCTCAGGCTTTTGTTTTAACCGTCATACATCTTCACTGAACTTCCAGATCCCTCCTTGTGTTGTAACTTTCTATTGATATAAAACAGAGTTGTAACAAAAGTGAAAGAAAATAGGGGAATTGTTCTCCTTACTGGCCTAGATGATTGAAGAAAGTAAAGAGTTGATGCCAATTTTTCCACATTGACCAGCCTGGAAGCCTAATCTACATGACAATTGTGCTTAACTGCATAGTTTATGACATTTTTCTAAGTTAAAAGAAGGCTATATACTTTTTCTTTGGCATGCAAAGATAAATAAATAGATCCAGGAACTCATACGGTAATGAGTGCATCCAAGTCAACATTTCAGAATTCATGATGAGGTCACAAAGGTAGCTTCCTATGGTATATGGGTGGCAACGTCATAATTGCTTGTGCATTGCTCATCTTCCTTTTGGAGTGGAAAAAAAGCCTCAGTGGTTTCTCAGAGTCAGAACACCAGTCAGAGTGAACCATAGCACAGTCCATTGGATGATCTTACTAAATGGGCATCTTGACACGTGAAACCATGGCCACAAATCCCAAGAGGAAACTTGAAATCTGCCCCTAGTGACAAAGAAACAAATGCATCTTTGCCTCAACTTTCAGCTCGCTTTTCAAAGACACACTAAATCTGTGTCCCCTTGTATCTGTTCTCCATCACAACTCCAGTCCTTATGGTCATCTTTTCTCACTGCTATAGGCATGCCTTTCCCACTCAGGCCTGCCAAGCACAGGTAGAGGAGCCAGGAAGTCTAAAACCTTCATAGAGGCATCGGATCACATGCAAACTGTGTGATAAGAAATTAGAAGACAAGAAATTTAGAAATGGAATTGAAAAGTCCTAAGGATTTACTAACTGTGTGAAAAGGAAACTTAAGAGCTCCTTATTCTCTAATGCCAACATGACAAGCTAAGGGAGGTGCTTAGATTTCATAACTACCAAGGCTTTGGTTTTGTTCAAGTTCAGAGTCCTTCCTGAACAACTGTCATCTAGAAAGTGAAACACCAGACCCACTTGTAGTCTCAGTATTTCTCCAACAACCTTACCAACTTTAGTGTACACGTAGATCAAATTTTAGCCTTTTCTTCTTTCCTTCCTTACTCCTTTATTTTCTTCCTTGTTCATAAATAGAGTCACATCTTACTCCGGGATGAAGCATGGGAGTCAAAAAAGTGGAAGGAAATCTCATGTAATTCAAATTACCCTTGAAAGCCCCTGAAGTCTCCCATTGAGTTTTCTGTCTCCTCTGGGTGATCTTATCAACTCCTCTAATTCTTCTTTAACTCTCTCTCTCTCTCTCTCTCTCTCTCTCTCTCTCTCTCTCTCTCTCTCATTTTTATTTTTGAAACAGGGTCTTCTATAGCCCATCTTAGCCTTATCCTCCTAACCTCAGCCTCCCAAGCACAGGGATTACAGATATGAGCCACCAAGCCTGGCTTACGTGTTTTAATTTTTTAATTCCTATACTTGAATGTTAACAATCTTTCCTCACTCATCAAGTCCTTTTAAAAAAAAAAACATTTCACAAATGTAGTGTTGGTCAGAAAACCTCTAAAAGCATTCATGAGTTAGAGGAACGGCTCGCCAGTTTAAGAGCACTTACGGCTCCTGCAGAGAACCCAGGTTCTATTTCTATGTGTCCTCTCACAGCCACCTGTAACTCCAGGGCAAGGGGCTCCAGTGCCCCCTTCTAACCCTCCCTGGGTGACAACCATAATGACGGTTTACATATGTATATGCTGACAAAATACTTATATCCATACAACTATTTTAAGTAAAAAAAATTCATCATTCATATGATATTATAGGTTCTCACCCAAGACATTGACTTTTTCAGGCTTGGTTAAGTCCTTTCTGCTAGTTTGGACAAATAACCACACCACTAGTCACCCACACCTTCCTCCATCTTTCTATCATCCCTGCTGCACCCCTGACTCTGCCTCTAGCCCCACTTCCTCCCTTGTCCTTTTCTGTTCCACAAAATTCAATCCAGCTTAGTTTAAATTAACAATTACTAAGAAGCATGTATAAGCCAGTTTGCGTTCTTTCACAGCAACTCTTTTTTTTACTGCTCTCATTTATCCTTTCACTCTGGCTTTCCGAGCATGCTCAGTTTGCACCAGCTACGTACCATCCTCCGGTCCAGATGTTGCCAGTCCATGTTCACAACAGGCCAAGTCCCTGCTTCAAGGAATTTCCTTTCCAACGGAATGCACCAGCACTGCGATTCTCAACACGGATTCACCACAAATAAGACATGGCTTGGGCACTCAGACCATCATGTCTGAGACATGGAAAACAGCTGGTAGAGAGCTGAGTGAGGCCAAAAATGCAGTAGCAGACTTTTCTCGATGCCGAAGAAGAAAACGGTGAAGCTGAAGAAACCCAAAGGTCATGTTAGGAACAGAACTGATTGAACTCACCCATTTTACCATCACGTTTTCTTTCCTTACCAAATCTCAATTGGTTCTCTCAGGGGTTCCCCCTATGAAAGCTAAGCGCACTCTAGAGCTCCATAAATGACTGAAGCTCAGAGGCAGCCTTATTGAGCAATGTGCTTGACTAGCACTAAATAGAATAAATAAATAATAGAATAAATTTACTCAGAATGAGTTTACTCAAGGATTTGAGCAAACTGGGTGTGACAGTAGCAAAGAAGAGGAATGCATTGCAGACATGATGTGAAAAATAGAGTTCTATTTTATAGTAACCATGGAGGTAAAAGTGCTAAAGTCCTGGACAAACGGCTATTCATTATTCTCATATACTTCCTGGATGGTAGCCCCCGGTGCCTCAGTGGGAAAAAGCAAATGTCTAGTGTTGGCCGAATTGGAATCTGGTAGGCATCTACCCATAAGGCGGCCCTTCCTGAAGACCACTCAAGGAAATTCAGACTCTTCTCAGGGCACATTTTAAAGGGAACAGTACAACCCTGAGGGTAAGGGGAATTCTCTTTTCTTTTTGTTCAAAAGCAAATCAGTAGAGCAGGATTAAGCTAGAGACACCATATCCCTAGACCCCAGCATCTTAAACGTCACAGCCCTCATGAGGTCAGGAGTTCAGTACAGTCTTGGCTCTGAGAACACAATATGTATGATTTGCCTACCAGCTGGCCACTCAACAAACAGCTCAGCTCAAAACCATTGTCTCTGTTTGCAATGTGCTTACCATATCTTCAAAGTTTTCTGTCCTTATAGAAACAGAACGGCTTAATTACTGACAACAAAGACATTTAACATTTTCCTACCCTCAGTCCTTGGAATGAGTATATCTTTGGATTGTATTGGTTTAGAATGTTTGGTTTTAAACGTTGCTATTTGAGTTGCTGACACATTAACCACGGAAAGAGGAAATCCATCTGTGAAGAGTGAACCCATCAGTGGAGGTCATCATTGACTTTCCAGGTGACTTCCATGGCCAGAGAGAGATCAATCTTTAAAATGTTTCGGGCAGCTCAGTCTGGCAGCCGTTTTTCAAAGACACTGAGCCAACCTCAAATCTAAGTACTGGGCACACCTGTCTCTAGCCAAACAGATTCCTTGGCTTTTTCAGATACACGGTTGTAAATAAATCAAGAAAGAGTGGCCAACTGAAAGCTACATTCTGAACTGCCTGTGCGAGGGCATCAATGTTACTATCATTATTACTATTTATTCTGCTGGTTGCCTAGCTGCACAGCAAACCACCCGGGAACAACACACTGGCATAAAACACATGCCATTCTGCTTCTCATTCGGAGAGGTGGAATTTTAACAGGACACAGAGGAGATGCTTCATTTCCGCTCACAGACATCTATCTGAACCTCAGCTACGCTGTCTCTGGATGCTGTAAAGTAACTCAAAGGTTATGCCTGGACCAATAGAAACAGGAGACTGCCCTGTCACTCTCACTGCCTTTGACTCCTTGCCAGGCTAGAAAGACAAACTCAGCTGGGGCTGACAACTAGAGTCCCTACACATGCTCTGCTGGTTAGTCAACGCAACACAGCTAGAGTCACCTGGAGAGATGGACTCCTGATGGAAGAAGTGCCTCCGTTAAGTTGGCCTCAGTATGGGATGTTTTCTCCATTAACGATAGATGTGGGATGGCCCAGGCTGTTGTGTACAGTGTCATCCCCCAGCAAGTGGTTCTGGATTGTATAAGAAAGCAAACTGAGAAAGCCAGGATGCATTGGTCCTCTGTGTTCTCTCCCTCAGTTGCTGCCTCCAGGTTCCTGTCCTGACTTCCCTCAATAATGGACTGTATTCGGGATCTATAAGCCAAATAAACCCTCTAGTCTTCCTCCCCTCCCCGACCCTGATTGCTTTTGGGTGTGATTTTTTTTTTTATCACAGCAACAGAAAGTAAACTAATATTTGTGCTTTTCCACCTGGCAAGCCAGCAGTAATTGGACTTCTGTGATAGTTCAAGGAGCTTAAGGCATGTGATAACAATGAACAAAAAAACTGTGCCTTGCTGCTGAGACTGAGCTTGAGAGATGGCCCAGTGTCCCTTCTACTGGGCCTTGGTCATCAAAACAGTCACAAGCCTACCAGAATCCAGGGGCAAGGGGACACAGACCCTAGCTACCTCCTCCTAATAAGAATGGCAAATCTAAAACATAAGTGCACGAATTAACAACCTATAACAGAAACAAATGACAAAATCAAAACTTTTTACTAAAAAAGTAAGATAAAAGCCAGACAGTGGTGGGGCAGGCCTTTAATCCTAGAACTTGGGAGACAGAGGCAGGTAGATCTCTGAGTTTGGGACTACAGAATGAGTTTCAGGAGAGCCAAGGCTACATAGAGAAGCCCTGTCTCGAAAAAACATAAGTAGAAGAGGAGTGGGGTTGGGGGAAGAAAAGTGGAAACAAAGAAAAGACACTAGGATCGGACCTCTCTAGTGAGCTGGATTAAGAAAATAAAAGAACACTGAAAGGCCCCAACACCAGTAGGCACTGTCTGTGAGCTCATTAGTGACTGCACCCAGGAAAGAAGGTAAGCCAACTGCAGATCTTCATCCCTCCCTCCTCTCCTCCAATCTGACCCCCAGTCTCATGCCAGATCTTTAGTAGACCTTTCCTCTCTGCCCCTACCCCCAGTGGATCACATAGGTCACCCCTTCCAAACTTCCCCTGCTGCCTTCAACTCTAGCAGCCGCTGGGACCCTGCAAACCACTCTGCTTATCCCAGTCCTCCCTGGGAACCCACCAGGCAAGATGGTGCCAGAGAAGCAAGTAGGCAATCAAAGCAAGGAGGCAGCGTCAGATCTTCACTCTACCTCCTCTCTGACAAACCGTCCTCCCATCTCATCCCTAGCCCTGCAGCTCCTATTGTGGCCTCTGCTCATTCTCTGCACCCTATTCCCAGGGAACTAAGCAGATCCTGGTAGAACACCCTGCCTTTTCCCCCCTTATGTGGACTTCCTAAGCATCCCTCTAGCCTGTACCCATTATTAAGTACCAGTTCCAAATACCTAGAAGCACATTTTCCCAAGAAACCTCAGTGACCAGGATCCCAGAAAAATTCCCTACCAGACAACACACAACCACCACATACCCTCCTGAAATCCTGAAAGGGCAATAGAAACCAAGGAACATAACATCCACCCACAAAAGACAAGACCACATATCAGCACCTAGAATTACAACCCCAAATGCCTATATGCCAGCATAAAAACACAATCAGTAACAGCCAGGACAATATGTCTCCGCTGGAGCAAGCTGACCACAGTAGGTTCTAAGAATTGAAACACAACTGAATCACAAGAAAGAAACCTTAAGGTAGCCTTTATGCATATGATAGAGATCACTGAAGAGGAAATGAATAAATCCCTTAAGGAAATCTATGAAAATATAAACAGTGGAAGGAAATGAATAAAGCATCCAAGATTTGAAAGTGGAAATACAATCAGTAAAGAGAACCCAAACAGAAAGAAATCTGGAAATGAAAATTTTAGGAACCTGAACTGGAACCTCAGAGACAAACCTCACCAACACAGTACAAGAGATGGAAAAGAAAATCTCAGGCACTGGAAACACAATAAAAGAAATGGATAGTTCTGTCTAAGAAAACGTTAAATCTGAAGAATCCTGGCATAAAATACCCAATAAATCTCTGACTATAAAAAATACCAAATTTGAGACTAATAGATATAGAAGAAAGAGAAGAAACTCAGGTCAAAGGCTCAGGAAATATTTTCAATAAATCAGAGAAAAATACTTCTTTAATCTAAAGAAAGAGATACCTATCAAAGTACAAGAAGCAAACAGAACACCAAAAAGATTAGACCACCAAAAAAAAAAACCAAAACAAAACAAAATTTGGAAAGATTTCATACGTGCCCACTCTCTCCATATCTCTTCAATATAGTGCTTGAAGTTCTAGCTAAGTCAATAAGATAACTAAAAGATCAAGGGGGTCCACATAGGAAATAAGGAAGTCAAAATATCACTATTCGCAGATGATATGATAGTGTATATAAGTGACCCCCAAAATTCCACCAGAGAATTCCTACAGCTGATAAACACCTTCAACAATGTGGCTGGATACAAGATTAACTCAAAAAAATCAGTAGCCCTCCTGTATACAAATGACAAACAGACTGGGAAAGAAATTAGGGAAACTATAGCCTTCACAATAGCAACAAATAATATAAAGTATCTTGGTGTAACTTTAAGCAAGCAAGTGAAAGACTTGTTTGAAAAAAACTTCAAGTCTCTAAAGAAAGAAATTGAAGAAGATATCAGAAGATGGAAAGATCTCCTATGCTCATGGATTGGGAGTATCAACAGAGTGAAAATGGTCATATTACCAAAAACAATCTACATATTCAATGCAATCCCTATCAAAATACCTACACAATTCTTTACAGACCTAAAAAGATCAATTCTCAACTTCATATGGAAAAAAACAGAATAGCTAAAACAATCCTGTACAATAAAAGATCATCATGAGGAATCTCCATCCCTGATCTCAAGTTGTACAATAAAGCAACAGTAATTTTTTAAAAATGGCATGGTGTTGGCATAGAAATAGACTGGTTGATCAATGCACTCAAACTGAAGACCCAGAAATAAACCCACTCACCTATAGACGTTTGATTTTTGACAAAATAGCCAAATCCATACAGTGGAAAAAAGATAGCATCTTCAACAAATGGTACTGGTCTAACTGGATGTCTACATGTAGAAAAACACAAATAGATCAATAATTTGTCACCCTGCACAAAACTAAAGTTCAAGTGAATTAAAGACCTCAACATAAAACCAGACATACTAAATCTGTTAGAAGAGAAAGTGGGGAAGAGCCTCTAACTCTTTGGCACAGGAGACAACCCTCTGAACAGAACACCAACAGCTCAGGCTCTAAGAGCAACAATTAATAAATGGGACCTCATGAAACTAAAAAGCTTCTGTAAGGAAGGACACTGTCGACAGAACAAAATGACAGTCTACAGACTAGGAGGAGATCTTCACCAGTCCTACATCCAACAAAGGGCTAATATCCAAAATATATAAAGAATTCAAGAAATTAAACACCACCAAACCAAATAACCCAATTAAGAAATAGGGTTTGGAGGCCTGGTGGTGCTCAGAGGAAGGATAGCAGGTGGCCAAGAAGAGCATATACAGGGGGAAGAGATCCCCCTCAGTCATAGCCATAGGGGAAGGGAGTAAGGAGAAAATGGGAGGGAGGGAGGAATGGGAGGATACAGGGGATGTGATAACAATTGAGATGTAATATGAATAAATTAATAAACTATATTTTTAAAAAAAGAAATAGGGTTCAGAGCTAAATGGAGAATTCTCAACAGAGGAGTATTGAATAGCTGAGAAACAGTTAAAGAAATGTTCAGTGTCCCTTAGTCATCAGGGAAATGCAAATCAAAACAACTCTGAGATTCCATCTGACACTTATTATAATGGCTAAGATCAAAAACTGAAGGGCAGCACATGCTGGCTAGGATGTGGAGAAAGGGAACACCTCTCCATTGCTGGTTGGAGTTCAAACTTGTACAACCACTTTGGAAATCAATTTGAGGCTTTCTCAGCAAATTGAGAATAGTGCTACCTCAAGACCCAGCTATACCACTCCTGGGCATATACCCAAAAGATGCTCCAGCATGTAATAAGGACATTTTCTCAACTATGTTCATAGCAGATTTATTTGTAATAGCCAGAATCTCTAAACAACCTAGATGTCCCTCAATTGAAGAACGGATAAAGAAACTGTGGTGTATTTACACGACACTCAGCTATTAAAAACAAGGAAATCTTGAAATTTGCAGTCAAATGGATAGAACTAGAAATGGTCATCCTGAATTGAGGTAACCCAGACCCAGAAAGACATGCATGCATGGTATATATTCACTTATAAGTGGATATTAGCCCAACATAGATATCCTCTGAAAGACTCGACCCAGCAGGGGACCAGGCCAGATGCTGAGACTCACTGTTGGGCTCAGGGTGGAGCACTGAGAGTAGGATGGAATAATGGCAAGGTTCAGAAGCCCCACAAGGAGGCCATCAAGGCAGGTAGATCTGGACCCAGGGAGACCTGCACAAACTGTTGCACCAACTGAGGACAATGCTTGCAGTAACCTAGACCCCCTGTTCATATCTAGCCAATAGACAGCTCATTCTCCACTTGTGTGGGGAGAGCAGAGACTGCCTCTGACATGAACTCTGGTGCCCCCAATTTGACCACTTCCCCTTAGTGGGGTGACCTGGAGGGCACACAGAGGAAGGGGAAGCAGGCTATCTGCATGAGACCTGATAGGCTGTGGTCTTATGGTGGGGGAGGGGGTCCCCATCTGTCAGAGGTCTAGGGAATAGAGTGAAAGAGGGAGGGAGGGTGAGAAGAAGATATAAGTGAGAGGATAACAATCAGGATGTAATCTGAATAAATTATAATAAATTAAAATTTTTTAAATATAAAAAAAGCAAGGTAGTAAGTGACACCCCACTTACATCAGCTTCTGCCTATCTTTTCCTGCCATGCTTGAGTTCCTGTCTGATTTCCTGATCATCTGTTCCTTTCATGATGATGAAGCATGATATGTAAATGTAAATTAATAAATCCCCTTGCCCCCCAAAAAAGATTTCATACTAGTAACTTAACTACACATCTGAAAAGTCTAGAACAAAAAGAATGAGTGGCTCTCTGTGTTTATTGTCTGTGCTTTTTCTTTGGCTCTTTTCCTGCTGGGTTTTTTTGGGGTGTTTTTTTTTGTTTTGTTTTGTTTTGTTTTGTTTTTTGTTTTTTGGGGTTTTTTGTTGTTGTTGTTGTTTTTGTTTTTTTTTTTTGTCCTATTCTGATGTACTAGTTTTGTTTCAACTTATTCTATTTTATTTTATCTTATAAGTATCCCTTAGAAATCTGTTTATTTTCTAATGAGAGACAGAAAGGAGGTGAATTGGGGTGGGAGGAGCAGTATGAAAGATCTAAGAGGAGTAAAGAGCGAAGGGAAATTGTAATCAGAATAGAGTATGTGAGGAAAAACATGTATTCTCAATAAAAGGGGGGAAGAGAAGAATAAAAATATCATGGAGTTAAATTTTTGAACACTTAAGTAACATATAGATTTTTGTTAAAGTATCACTTCCAGCAGGATATAGTGGTGCAGGAGACTGAAGCAAAAAGATTGTTGCGTGCCTTACACCAGCAGGGGCTACAGGATGAAACCCTATAATAATTTATATTCCCAGAGTGTGGTGGTTTGAATGAAAATGGCCCCCATAAGTTCACAGAGAGTGGCACTATTAGGAGGTGTGGCCTTGTTGGATGTGTCACTGGGGATGGGCTTTGCAGGTTTAGATGCTCAAGCCAAGCCATTGTCACTCTCTGCCTGCTGCCCATAGATCAGGATGTAGAACTCTCAGCTGCCTCCCCAGCACCATGTCTACCTGCATGCCACCATGCTGTCCACCAAGACAATAGTGGACTAAACCTCTGAACTGTAAGCCAGCCCCAAGTAAATGTTTCCTTATAGGAGTTGGTGCGGTCATGGTGTCTCTTCACAGCAATAGAAACTGTAACCAAGACACAGGGACTAGGGAGATAGGTTGGTCAGTCAATAAAATGCTTGCTCTGCAAGCAGGAGGAACTGAGGTCAATCCCCAGTACCATGTTAAAAACCAGACATGTCACTCCCTTATAAGCCCAGCACTGAAGGGGGTGGGGGGGAGATAGATACTAAAAACCAACCTAATGCACCCCAGAGGGTTGTCTAATGTACTAAAATGTTTCCTGATATAGCTGGGGGGGGGGGGTACTTTGAGTTTTAGATAATTCTGAACAAACACATTTCCCTTTCATGCAAAGCCAGAAAAATGAGTTTGCTTCTGCTGCCAAAGTGATCAGGGCAGAGAAAGACTCTTCTGAAAATAATTATAATGCCTTGTACTGATGTCAGCCACTGAAATGGAGGTGAGTCACTGAAAACTGACCACCTTTATTGCAAAATAAAGCTGGTCCAGGTGAGGCTGGTCTCTCAGAGGCAGAAAATGTGAACATCATTATCTTGTACTGAATGAAAACCATCCAAGTATGTTTTTATACATCCTTCTCTTTATCGGAGGCACTTACAAAAACCAATGAATCCCCCAAGAACACTTGATACTCAGACATCTTCCCCAGATCCCTGCTCTTCATCTGCGCTTCCAGAGTTGGTGCCACACAACCTGTGGCCCACAGCTCAGCAGCAGCAAGCTGGGCTAGTTTTAAACAGGTGGAACTTGTTCAAATTGAATACTCTGGAGCCCACTGCAGACCTGCTGAGCCAGACTTTTCTGGACACAGGACTCAAGACTACGTGTGTTTGATGTTTTTGTAGTTGTTGTTGTTGTTGTTGTTGCTGTTGTTGTTGTTGTTGTTGTTGTTGTTGTTGTTGTTTAAGGCAAGGTATCACTGGGTAAACCAGACTTGGATAGCCTTTTTATTGGGGGGGATAGCCTTTATTGTGTAGCATAGGCTGGCCTTGAACTTATGGCAGGTGCCCTATATTAGCTTCCCAAGTGTTAGGATTACAGGTGTGTGCCACTGCACCCAGAAAGAACGCCTTTTAGCAAGCCCTTCGGGCTGTGTGAAGGCTTGATCAAAATATAACACTCTATTTAACAGTGCCAGCCAGTAGAAGATGTAAAAGCAAGAGTTTGGGGCGGGAGACCAGGAAAACTAGAGCCAGGCACAACCTCGTGTCCAGATCATACCACTGCCTTCCCTAGAGCATGTATTGCACCATGCTGGGTTTTCCGTCTCTGAGAGACCAGCCTCACCTGGACCAGCTTTATTTTGCAATAAGGATGGTCAGTTTTCAGTGACTCACCTCCATTTCAGTGGCTGACATCAGTATAAGGCATTATAATTATTTTTAAAAGAGTCTTTCTCTATCCTGATCACTGTGGCCGCAGAAGCAAACTCATTTTTCTGGCTCTGCATGAAAGGGGAATGTGTTCGTTCAGAATTATCTAGAACAGGGACTCTGTTTAAGTCTTTAAATCACAGAATGATCCCCCATTTGTGGTAATACACAAAAGCCACCTCCCTTTTGTCCTTTCTACTGTTCTTCTGAATAAATGTCCTGCTTAGGGTTGACCAGTCACCTGTCACTCATTCTCACACCTTGTGCACCCGTGAGTCTCTGCATCAGCAGTGTTCCCTGGAAAGAGAGGCCTCTCTGATTAAGTCTTCCCCAGGAGCCTGCATAGCATCTTCTGACACTGTGGAGGCTAGCCAGCAGGAAGGAAACTTCCAGCTCAGTTCCAGCTTGATTTCTCGGTATCGTGCAACTAAGGTGAGTGAGACTTCAAACAATATGGTTTTTACTATCTAGTGTTGGTGGCCAATCAAGAGTAAAGCAAAACATTGTGCTGTTTGAGGGAATCTCTTGTAGCCTTCCTGACCAACAACTTGTAGGAGGTATCTACACTCCATACCCCAATCCACAGCACACAGGGGGTTGTCTAATAACTTTTAGGAGCAGCTTTTTTTCTTTTTCTTTCTTTCTTTCTTTTTTTTTTGTTGTTGTTGTTCTTGGGGGTTTTTGTTTGTTTGTTTGTTTTTGGTTGGTTGGTTGGTTGGTTGGTTTTTTGTGTTTGTTTGTTTGTTTGTTTTGGTTTTTGATTTTTCAAGACAGGGTTTCTCTGTGTAGCCTTTGCTGTACTGGACGCACTTTGTAGACCAGGCTGGCCTCGAACTCACAGAGATCCACCATGCCTGCCTCCCCTTCAGTCCTAATCGCAAACTTATGTTTATTTTATGTGTGTGAGCATTTGCCTACATGTATGCATTCACACTGTGCAAGCTGGAAGCCAGAGGAAGCCAGAGGAGAGCATCAGATTCCCTGGATCTGGGGTTACAGATAACTGTGAGCTGCCATGCAGCCACTGGGAGTCAAACCTGGGAATTAGTTAGAAAAACAAGTTCAGGTCCAACCCTGGGCCTACTGAAAAGCAAAATACAAGGTTCCGATTTCAACTAGATCCCCAAGGAATTTGTCTGCACTTTAAGTTCGAGATGCACCACCAAGCTCCTTTTGAATCATAAAACAGTCACATGAGGGCTAGTTATTAGACATGATAACCACAAAATTGCCACAACCCTCCTTCATAGCTCTAATAAGTGCATGGGGCTGAGGAAGCCCTGACTACTTCCATTTTAAAAGCAAGCCTTTATTCCCAGCACTTGGGAAGCAGAGGCAGGTGGATGTCTGTGAATTTGAGGCCAGCCTGGTCTACATAGTGAGTTCCAGGATAGGCAGGGATATGTTAGAGAAAGTGTCTTTAAAAAAAAAAAAGGCAACTGTTTCCAGGATATGTTTCTTTATGCAATCTCTTTCTGTTTCTTGTTTTTTTAAGTTGGTCTCAATTTTCCAAGCCAGTAGACCACTGCATCCAATGCCCAAGTAGTGAGCTTTAGTACTGAGTGTTTTTTCAGTTAGGTTAACACCATTTCCTCATAAGTCAACAGTGACGGCAGGAAGTATACTCCAGGCAAGTGAGAAAATGTTGAAACATGGCTAGGGAGATGACTCTGTCTATAGAGCACTCACCATGCAAGAGTGAAGACCTGAGTCTGATTCCCAGAACCAGCATAAGAAGCCAGGCATGGTAGCACTCGCTTGTAATCCTGGTGCTAAGGAAACTGACACAGGATAATCCTAAAGTCCTGGCAAGCAAGTTCCAAGCCAATGAGCATCTTCCACAAAGAAAAAGGCCAAGCACAGATACTCAAGGTCATCCCAGACTTCCACATGTGCATACATACACACATGAATATGATTACATATGCAAACAAGTACACACACACACACACACACACACACACACACACACACACACACACGCTTAAGTGCAGACTTCAGACTGACAACATTTTATTGACACATTATGCCCAAGCTTCATCTGTGTCTTCCATCTCCTGACTTGGCATCAGTCACCTTCTCAGGCAGCCTGTTTAGAGGATCTCCAATCAGTTCTGGTTCAACAAAGCTTCTGTGGCAGTGAAAGTCCAGGAAGCCATAGATTGCCTGGAAGGGGAGGATATTATTCCAATCTAACAATTCTCCTGTTAGAGAAAAGATGCCTTGTCAAGTTTTTACAATGATGGTGTCTGTTTAAAACTTAACAGGAGCACAAGTCACCCAGAGACCTTTTTTAAAATGCAGTTTGGGATTCACTAGGTCTGAGGAGAAGTAGAATTCCTTCTCTCTAAAATAGTCTCAACTGAGGCTGATAATATTGATTTTTCAGACCATATTGAGTAATAAGTTTGCATCTTACCAGAACTCAGGTAAACCCAGAGCTTACCTGGCTGGAGTGTCTGACCCTTAGATTGCCCCAACAGAACTCACCAAGCCAGGAGAGCAAAGCTGATTGAATGAGTCTTTAATAGTTTGGAATTTAAGGACCCGTATTAAGACTGTGGATGTAGCTGGTGGCGCAGGCCTGTAGGCAGAAGCAGAAGGATGATAAGTGATGTATACCAAGGAGGTCAGCGGCCAGCCTGGGCACATTAGTGAGACATTGTCTCCAAAAGAGTAAAGAGAGAGATGGGGATACACCTTATATAGAGAGCAGTAGCTTAGCTTGTGTGTATTGCTTCAATCTCCAGCACTGAAATAGGAAGAAAGGAAGAAAGAAAGGAAGAAAGAAAGAAAGAAAGAAAGAAAGAAAGAAAGAAAGAAAGATGAATTCTACTAATATGTGCTTTAAAATACTATATAAAAACTGAAAGTAAATCAAATAAGATTTTTAATTCTTTATTTCTGCTTTCTACTTTTTCTAGAATAAACATCATTTAATTTTTGTAATGTAAAAATAAAAGGCACTCCTAAAAATATATGCTTTAGCAAATTATTCTTGGCTGGGCATGGTGGTGCATGCCATTAATACCAGCACTCTGGAGGTAGAGGCAGGAGCATGCCTAATTTCCAGGCCAGCCTGGCCTATGTAGGGAGTTCCAGGACAGCCAGGGTTACACAGAGAGACCTTGTCTCGAAAAGCAGAAGCAGAACAAAAATTCTAATCTTGTGTGATACACATTGAGCATTAGATAAAAGAGTTTTGAGTTCTCCCTGAGTATATACCCAGATTTTTCTCTGCTTGTTTTCTCTGTCTTTCCAAATGTCACAGAGACAACTCTGGGGGCTGCAGAGGGTCAACTTGTAATGACACCAGTTGTTTTCTAAAGTAAAAAAAAAATTACTTGTTAGTTTCTGACTTTGCCACCTCAGTGGTGAAAAGTGTAGTAGCAGTCTTCATTAGTAGTAAATACCTGCCACTCTAAAGGAGTTCACTACAAACTTCCTTGTCAGAAAGACCAGTATATCCCAGAAGCACTTGGTAAACACTATCTTTGGTTGACAAATTCATGGTTATCATAAAAACAATTGAAAGGGAAGGCTGGTTCCTTTTTAAACTCGGGCAATTATCAATAACTGGCTCCCACAAGCAAGTAGGAAAAAGCCATGAGATGTCCAGGGCAATGTCAATACTATGGTTACTTGGGCTCTTGAGTGCTTTATGCTACAACTAATGATCTTAATATGTCTTAGGGACTTAATGCAACATGGTCTGGGTTATCTGAGTTATAAAAACCTATGTTCCCTATGTCAGAGTTGAGAATACAACATAGAGAGGTAAAGTTTCCCTGCCTACAGATACGCAGCAAATGAGAACCAAGACAGGGTGACAGTCTAGGCCATATGTGTCCCATGGTGCTTCTGAGAGTCCGGGAGCCTAGAAAAAACTGAAATATTAACCAATTCAACTCCAGATTACTCTCTTTTTTTAAAGTTTTTTAGTTTAATAAATACTGACAAGTATATAAGTGCCCACAGTACAAATTTCAAAGTATAGAGCCAAAGCCCAGGGGCTCTCCTTGACATTTGAAGGTTTTTCAGTTATTTTTTTCTACTTTTATTAATTTTTTTACATATACATTTATATTATTATTACACATATATACAATAAACTGCCTACAGCAAGAAGAACCAAGAAACAATCAGGAATTATATAAATGTTACATTCATAGTGTTTTAGCTATTTGTATTTTGGCAGCCTTGAAGAAAATATCTTTCCTATCTTGGTGAGTCTAAGATTCTGAATGTAAATCAGTATCTATCATATCTCATTATTATCAACTTAAACCATCTATTTAGACCTAAAAACATCTTAACCCCTAAACAACTAAGCTTCATTGTAAAACTTGGCTATCTGGTCTTCAACCCCATCAGAGATGTGAGAATGAATAAAAGTAATTACCTGAGTATACAGGAAGTGCAGGTTAGCAGCTTCCCAAGGGAGCAGATGACAGAGACAGTTTGCTACCTGAACAATCACCCAAAACTCTCTATCATGTTGGAGTATCATCTTCAGTCTTCTGGCCAAATATATCTGACAGACATATTTGTGAGGCAGGAACTACTGAGGACTTGCTTACCCTGTCTTGGCCGTCGAATCTGCCTGCATCCAAACTTGCCCTTTTTTTAGGCAGAATTCTGTCTGTGGTAGAAAAATGGATCTTTTGCCCAGTGGCTTGTTTGCCACATTTGAAGCCATCTCCATAAGGAGGTTCTTTGATTCTCATCATCTTCTTTGAGGTAGGCTGGGTGTTGCCAGGAGTTAACCTGTCTCACTGTAAATGTATCTTTAAAATAATAAAAACACCTTTAAATGCCATATTCTGTAGGCCTCTGAGGTTTTTGAAGATCTTATCTAACTGTTGATCTTATCTTTCTATAGAATCATATCAGATTACTTTCTTAGTATCTGGACCCAACTATTCACTGGATGTTATTAGTCCCATGTATTGCTCTATAGTCACTAAGTCATCTCAGCTTTCCTCCTTGAAGGCCTGAGAGCGAGACTCGCCTGCTTTCTAAAGTTGATTCTATGCATGAATGCTTATCATTTTATCATTCTAAAATAAAATAGGATGACCAGAATTCTATTATCATCATCATTCCATATGTTATCTGTTGCGGTTTTTTTTTTTTTCAATATTCTTTTGTCTTAATTTTCACATTTGTGTTTCCCTTAAGGTTGTAAATTCCTTTTTGGCAAGGTCCAGGGTTTGGTAGGGTTTCCCCTCCTGAAAAACAACACAGCTCTAGAATAAAAGCATGAAAACCAGAGTATGGCAAATAATGGAGGGAGGGTGAGGAAAAGAAAAGAAAAAAAGCTTATTTTATCTTGGTAAAATTGTAAATTTTCTTCTTCTTCTTCTTCTTCTTCTTCTTCTTCTTCTTCTTCTTCTTCTTCTTCCATTTTCCACAAAATACTCATTGAAAAATTATTTTTAATTACTTAACCTTCCTTGTCTAGGACAGCACCCATTGATTTATATAATACAGCTCATCAACTGGCAAGTAGCTCGGGTTACCGTAATCATACATATAAGAAACAATTAATGTTCTTGCATTTACCCAAGTCAAGAGTTATATATAGGATGTCTTCTCCTCTGTCCCACTTTCCTGATAAGTGAAGACATTCATGGGACATGTCCCTTGGGCTAGTGTCCAGATACCATTTGACTCTTTCTGCTTCTGGATTAGCTCATTCATTATGATCATTTCTAGTTCAATCCATTTGTCTACAGGTTTCAGGAATTCCTTGTTTTTAATAGCTAAGTAGTATTCCATAGTGTAATGGGAGAATGGGGAAATAGAAGGATCCAGAGGGTCCTAGAAAGCTACAAGAAGAACATTATGATGGGCAGATCTGGGCCCAGGGGTCCTACTCAAACTATGGTACTACCCAAGGACAATATATACTGTAAATTTCAAACCCCTACCAGATCTACCCAACGGACAGGACATTCTTCACAATTGAGTGGAGAGTGGGGTCTGATTTTCACACGAACTCTGGTGCCCCATTTTTTACCATGGGGAGGCCGGGTGGCACTCAGAGGAAGGACAGCAGGCTACCAAGAAGAGACTTGATATCCTATGAGCATATACAGGGGGAAGAGGTCCCCCTCAGTCACAGTCATAGGGGAGGGGAGTAAGGGGAAAATGAAAGGAAGGGAGGAATGGGAGGATATAAGGGATGGGATAACAATTGAGATGTAATATGAATAAATCAATAAAATATTTTTTAAAAAGAGTTATATATGTTGGAAGCCTAACTACGGGGCAGTCAGCCCATCTGAGCAAAAGGAGCAATGCTAGCTGCAGAGCATCTCAACAGCCTCACAGTCGCTTCCCTGATTCAGATGGACCAGGTTTACAGCCCCACAGTGTTTCCCCTGAGCTCACAGAATAAAACCTGAGAGCAATCCATGAGGGAGAGGCTGGACTCTGGTAAAAACATGACTCACTGGACCCATGAATGCATGGAGAATTAGCTGGTCCCCACGAGCCTCTTTTTTTTTTTTTTGCAAAAGCTGGTGGTCCTGAACGTTTATCTATGATGCTTTCAAGAGTAGACAGAAAGTGACTGATGTTGGCACTGGAAAGAACCCTTTTCTCTTGGGGAAAAAAACATGTGGAAGCTAAAAAGATGGGCATTTTAACAGAGACCGGTTTGTTGCTTGTGAGACTTTAAGGAAGAAGCCAGTTTCTGTCTGCTTCCTGGTATTCTTCTTATTGTGCCTTGTGATGTCATCAGCTCACAACGGATGATACAATAGTGTATTATTTGAGCTGTATTCATCACCCAGTGCTGCAGAAAACAGGTGGTTGAGAGAATGCTGGAATTTCCTCTGAGGCATGACTCGAACAGGAAGCCACTCTGTCTGCGTGTTCCACTGAGGAAGTGCAGGAAGCACCATGGAGATCCCCAAATGTGCCTGGCTGAGCAACCCTGAGCCCTGACCAGCCTGGCTGCGTTGCTCCCGGAAGCTCACCACAAAGCAGAATGAGCGGTGACAGGCACAGAGGAAGAGGGGAGCAGATCGATTTGAGATGGAGTCCTGCACGTGGTAGTGAAATGGTCTTCAGTACCTCTGGAAGGCACAATGCAAAAAGAAAACATGGCCAGCTCTTTTACGACTCCTTTGGAAATAATAGATTTTTTTTTCAGTCAGAATCCTAGCGAGATAGCTCAGTGTATCCTTAAAGGATAACCGTGGCACAGTCTGAGCACTGGCTGATTGGATTGTATCACACTTCTGACCTGTATGAGCTGAGGGTTTTATAGTGCTTACTCAACCACTCTGTGCCTCCGCTTCCTCACTTATGAAATAAATAATTATACCTAATGCAGAAGTGCTATAAAGATCAATGAGGCAATGTTTATAAAGTGATACGTGGTAAAAGCACATAGTCCGTGGCATGTTGCAGGCTGGAAAAAAAATGATGATAGTTATTGTTAATTGTATATCTGTGTATATGCATTTTCTGTGTATTAAATTATGTAGGTGTGTTTGGGGTACCTAGTATATCTCTTTACAAGGAAAGATGGAAAACAGTTTGATTTTAGACTTATTAAATGTAATTAAAGTATGTGAAATATTTTATCTGACAAGACCATAGTAATGACTCCAAGTAACAGTGTACTATGACAAAGTTATCATGTGTTCTGGGCTATTGGTTCTTCCAACTCACTGGGGAATTGGTTAAGTAAAATAGTATTTAGGCTTCCATATGCCAAAGAAAGAGTGCACCAGGTAGAGGTAAACACAAAAAAACCCACTATGTTGAAGATTGCTGCAGTGAGTGGCCAACAGTTAACACAAGAACCCACAACTGGTCAAAGGGCAAGGAGTAGGTGTATGTGGAGGAGGGATGAGCTCTAAATGAGCCATCTTTATCACACGCCTCCTCCCAAGGCTCAGAGGCCATCAAGGAAGAGAGGACAGAAAGATTGTAAGAGGCACAGGTCAGGATAGACTGCAATGAAGTAATTATCTTCTGGGTGTGGCAGGAGAGCTGCACTCTGATCTTTCAGAAGCTGTGGTTGCCTGCACGAGATCTCCAAGATGCTAGCATAGACAGGAGAGGGGCTCAGAAACCCCCACCCCAGGCTGAGGAGCTACGGGTAGCTGGTGGCCTCTGGAGGAGGGGCAGTCAGGTTGTTGTTTTTTTAAGGGCACGGGCCTTAGGTCAACCATGAAATGACTTCACACCCATGAGTATATGAGCAGCACAAATTTGACTGGGTGTGTCATAAGAGAGAAGGGAGGGAGGGAAGGAGGGAGGGAAGGAGGGAGAGAGAGGGCTGAAGGAAGGGAGGGAGGTAAGAAGGAAGGGAAGGAGGGAGGGAGGGAGGGAGGGAGGGAGAGAGGGAGGGAGGGAGGGAGAGAGGGAGGGAGGGAGGGAGGGAGGAAGAAAAGAAGACACAAAGTTGTTGGAAGGGGGAGGGCAAGGAGTCAGGAGAGATGGATTTGGGAGGAGTTAGGGAGAGGAGATGAATGAATTTGACCAAAATACCTTATATGCATTGATGAAATTCTTAAATAATTAATAACAACATTATATGGCAATGAGACTACTACAGTAGAATTCAAGTCTAGTGTTACAGAGACAAAATTAAAGAAAAGGCAAGGGAGGTGTGTGTGAGTGTGTGTCTGTCTGTGTGGTCTGTCTGTGTATCTGTGTGTGTCTGTGTGTGCATATGTGTGTTTAAAATATTATTTTTTATTTTTAAGATTATAACATAATTACATAACTTCCTCTTCCATTTCCTCCCTCCAAACCCTCCCATACATGCCTTCTTGCTATATTTCAAATTCACAACCTCCTTTTTTCATTAATTGTTGTTACATGTATATGTACATATATGTGTGTGTGTATATATATATATAGGATATATATATCCTACTTAGAACCTACTCAGTCTATATAATATTATTTGTGTGTAGGTTATCAGTGCTGACCATTTGGTATTAGCTAACCAATTGGTACACTTGTTCCTGGGTAAGACCATTTCTCCCACTCACAGCATTCTTAGTAACTTACAGTTCTTTGTGTAGGGCTGAGGCCTCACGGGCTTTCCCCCCATCCATGTCAGCATGTCTGCTGTTGCCTTGTTCAGTTCATATTTAGGCAGTACTGCTGAAAGTTTATGGGTGTAGCTTCTGACTTTACCAGGAGATACAGTCTCACAGCAAACTCCCCAAAATCCTCTGGTTCTTACAATCTTTTCACCCTCAATTCCAAAACATCCCTGAACCTTAGATGTGGGAATGCTTTTTGAGTGGCTGTGGTTTTCAGCAATGGCCTCCATCTGTTACAAAGGTGAGGGTGATACTTAGCTGTATAAGAACAGATGTTTAGAAAGCAGTTGGGAAGTACGCTGGCTAACCCAAAGCAGTACAGAATCCTTCATAAATTCCTGTATCTTCTTGAACAGGAGCCATGCTAACCATCTCCTGGTCATTCCAGTTTTGGTAAACATGCTGCCAAAGCAAGCAAGGTAAGGGAGTTTTTAAACATGAAGGGAAGGCTAGTAAATATCTATGAAGGAAACCGGAAAAAGAGCTTTGGCAAAGTAAAATGGCCATCTGTTTGCCACTTGGCATTCTCTGAAATTGGGCTTTTCACATGGGTACCAAGAGAGAGAAGCCCCATCTTTTTTCTTTTTTCTTTTTTTTTTTAATTTTTTATTAATTTATTCTTGTTACATCTCAATGGTTATCCCATCCCTTGTATCCCCATCTTTTTTCTTGATGGTCATATTTCAACTGGAAGTCTCTCAGGCCATGAAGAAAGGTATTCCTGGTTATAGAATACAAAGCTTATAAGCCATGAAAAGATGCATGTCTTTTTTAATATTTTATTAATTTATTCATACTACATCTCAATTGTTAGCCCATCCCTTGTATCCTCCCATTCCTCCCTCTCTCCCACTTTCCCCCAACTCCCCTTCCCTAAGTCTGTGACTGAGGGGGACCTCCTCCCCCTGTATATGCTCATAGGTTATCAAGTCCCTTCTTGGTAGCCTGCTATCCTTCCTCTGAGTGCCACCAGGCCTCCCCATTAAGGGGACGTGGTCAAAAATGGAGCACCAGAGTTCTTTTGAAAGTCAGCCCCCACTCTCCACTCAATGGTGGAGAATGTCCTGTCCATTGGGTATAGCTGGGTAGGGGTTCAAAGTTTACTGCCCACATTGTCCTTGGCTGGTGCCATAGTTTGAGCAGGGCCCCTGGGCCCAGATCTGCCCATCATAATGCTCTTCTTGTAGGTTTCTAGAACCCTCTGGATCCTTTGATTTCCCCATTCTCCCATGATTCTCTCACTTAGAGTACCAATAGGATGTCCTCCCCTCTGTCCTACTTTTCTGGTAAGTGAAGACTTTCATGGTACATGCTCCTTGGGCTAGTGTCTAGATATAAGTGAGCCACTCCTTGGAATATACCCAGAAAATGTTCCACCACACAACAGAGACATCTGCTCAACCATGTTCATAGCGGCCTTATTCATAATAGCCAGAACATGGAAACAGCCAAGTGTCCCTCAGTAGAAGAATGGGTAAAGAAACTGTGGTACATTTACACTATGGAATACTACTCAGCTATTAAAAACAAGGAATTCCCAAAATTTGTGGACAAGTGGATTGAACTAGAAATGATCATAATGAGTGAGTTCACCCAGAAGCAGAAAGAGTCAAATGGAAGACACATGTCTTAAGGAGAAATTTTCTGAAGTAAATACTCTAAGAAGGGTGGGAGGGGGGTCAGGAGCCAGCAGTCAAAAAAAAAGCCTATCTAAACTTTAAATAAGCTAGAAGGAACTCTACACCACCATGGAGTTATGTCCTGGTTGGCAAATGTGTTAGTCAGCTTTTCATTACTGTAACAAGATACCTGAGACAACCAACTTTAAAGGGGAAAGGTTTATTTTGACTCACAGTATCAGAGGTCTCAATATGTGATTGTTTGACCCTATTGCTTTGGGGCTAAGTGGCACAATGTGTGAGGGAGGCATCACATGGCACAGGAAGCCTGTTCACCCACTGGTGGACAGGAAAAGGGAGCAAGGGCCTGGGTCCCAATATCTCCCCAACGGGCATGTGTTGCTTAGTGTTAATTATCAACTCGACATAATCTAGAACCACCTAGGAGTCAGGCCCCTGGATGTGCCCGTGTGGGGTTATCTTGATTAATAGATGTAGACTCATAGTAATTGCACCTGGGACCATTTCCTGGGCAGGTGGTCCTAGACAGTATAAAAATAGGGGAAAGTGGCCTGAGCACCAGCAAGCATGCATTCAGTGCTCTCGGCTTTCTGTGTAGCCTTGGCTATCCTGGACTTGCTTTGTGGATGAGGCTGGCCTCGAACTCACAGAAATCCACCTACCTCTGCCTCCCAGAGTGCTGGGATTACAGACATACACTATGGTACCCGGCTATTTTTTTTCTTTTTTTCTTTTTAATTTATTGTAATTGGTTCAGATTACATCCTGATTGATATCCCCTCACTTATATCTCCCTGTTCCCACCCTCCATCCCTCTTTCACCCTATTCCCCTCCCTTAGACCTCTGACAGAAGGGGACCTCCTCCCTACCATATGACCACAACCTATCAGGTCTCACCCAGATAGCCTGCTTCCTTTTCCTCTGTGTGTTACCACCTGGCCTCCCTATCACAGGGAAGAAATCAAATCAGGGGCACCAGAGTTCATGTCAGAGGCAGTCCCCATGCCCCTTCACAACTATGGAGAATGAGTGGTCCATTGGCTAGATCTGAACTGAGAGTCTAGGTTTACTGCATACGTTATCCAACAGTTTGTACAGGCACACCTCCCCCCGGCCCCCGTCCAGATCTGAGGGCTTTGTTGGTCTTCTTGTGGGGCTCTTGAACCCTCTGAGTCCTTCCATTCCCCGCTCCTATTCTTCCATCCCACTCTAAGTGCTCCACCCTGAGACCAGCAGCAAGTTCCAGCATCTGTTCTGATCCCCTGCTGGGTGGAAACTCTCAGACATTTATGTTGGTCTAATATCCATTTATAAGTGAGTATATACTATGCATGTCTTTCTGGGTCTGTGTTACCTCACTCAGGATGATTGTTTCAGTTCCATCCATTTGCCTGCAAATTTCAAGATTTCCCTGTTTTTAATAACTGAGTAGTATTCCATTGTGTAAATGTACCACAGTTTCTTTATCCATTCTTCAACTGAGGGACATCTAGGTTGTTTCCAGATTCTGGCTATTACAAATAAAGCTGCTATGAACATAGTTGAGCAAATGTCCTTGTTGTATGCTAGGGAATCTTTTAAGTATATACCCAAGAGTGGTATAGCGGGGTCCTGAGGTAGCACTATTCCCAATTTGCTGAGAAAGCACCAGATTGATTTCCAAAGTGGTTGTACAAGTTTGCACTCCCACCACCAATGGAGGCGTGTTCCACTGTCTCCACATCCTCACCAGCATATGCTGTCACTTGAATATTTTTTATTGATCTTAGCCATTCTGATGGGTGTAAGATGGAATCTCATAGTCATTTTGATTTGCATTTCCCTGATAACTGAGGATGTTGAGCATGTCTTTAGGTGTTTCTCCATCATTCAGTGTTCTTCTTTTGAGAATTCTCTGTTTAGCTCTGTACCCTATTTTTTGGTTGGATTATTTATTTGGTTTGGTTGTGTTTAATTTCCTGAGTTCTTTATGTAGTTTAGATATTATCCCTTTGTCAGATGTAGGGTTGGTGAAGATCTTCTCCCAGTCTGTAGGCTGTCATTTTGTTCTGTTGAGTGTCCTTTGCCTTACAGAAGCTTTTCAGTTTCATGAGGTCCCTTTTGTTAATTATTGGTCTTAGAATCTGAGCTATTGGTATTCTGTTCAGGAAGTTGTCTCCTGTGCCAATCAGTTCAAGGGTCTTCCCCCACTTTTTCTTCTAACAGATTTAGTGTGTCTGGTTTTGTGTTGAGGTCTTTATTTTGTGGCGACAAGTGACTAGCTGTTTTAATCTCCTGCCACTTTGACTACCCTGCCATGATGCTTTGAACCGTGAGCTAAAACAAATCCTTTCTCCTTTAAGGTGCTTTTGTTGGGGTGTTTTGTTGTCAGAAGAAGAGAAGCTAAGATAGCACACAGCCAGTAACCTTTCTTTCTCCTCTTAATGGCTCCAGGACCTTCCAGTCGCCCTACAGGCTGGAGATCACACCTTTACACATGCACCTTTGGAGGACATTTAGGCTTTAAACTACAGTAGTGGGGTCTGTACTAGTGTATCAGTGAAGGGGCACCCATCTTTGGCAAAAAGTCTCCTGTCAAGAATAAGTTTCTCACTCCTATTTTCCATAGAGAAACCATTATTTTGTGTGTTCACTTTAGAATCTAATCTTAAAATTATAAAAATTGTAAACTCTTTTTTTAAAAAGTTAAACCAAAGCAAGAAGATAGAAACAAGTGTTTTCCCCCCACGTCTTTATGTCAGCTGATTTCTAGACGTTTAAAGTAAATGCAGGGCTGAGCAAAAAGCACTGCTCCTCAGTGTGTCCCTAAAGTGTCTTCTTGTGTGTGTGTGTGTGTGTGTGTGTGTGTGTGTGTGTGTGTGTATGTGTGTGTGTGTGTGTGTGTGTGTGTGTGTGTGTGTGTGTGTGTTTGCTTGTTTGCTTGCTTGCTTGCTTGCTTGTTTCTGTCAGGAGAGGAAGTTTCTCCTTCTCCAGATACCACCTCAGTTGCTTCTACATTTCAATTCCTTCAAATAATGCATTTACGCACCTAAAGGGCAGTTAAATGGACTAAAGTAGTGGAAATAGCACAGTAGTGTGTAGGTAAATGATCTATACATGTTAGCTATTACTTTAAGGAAGAGTGATGGTGGTGATGATGGTGATGGTGGGGACAGTGGTGGTTATAGTGGTAGTAGCGATGGTGGTGGTACTAATGACTGTGGTAGTGATGTTGGTGGTGCTGGTGATAGTGGTAGTGATACGGTGGTGGTGATGATGGTGGTGATAAAGGTGGTGATAGTGATGATGGTGGTGTTAGAGGTGATGGTGGGGTGGTGGCACTGCTCTAATTGTAGGAGAATTTTGGCAATGGCAGAGTAGGAGAGTACCCTAGTTAGAGCTACTACATCAGCTGCTACGAAAGAGCCTAGTAAATTTCTGTATGAGAATATGTAATCATTGTGTCCTTTATAAAGACAAAATTAGAGAAATTAATATTTTTCTAGAGACAGACTTCCCCAAGAGTACTGGTCTCTTTCTCCTCTGTCAAGCCCACAGAAGACATATGTAGGATATGAATATAGAAAAGTCCTGCCTTCGCTGATCCTGTTTAGATGTTTGTTGTAAGAAACACATCAGTTTAAAAAAAAAAAAAGGCAAGAGAAAGTTTTGTGATACTTGAAGGATAACCTCTCCTAACTCTTGTCAGCATCCTTGAAAGGACAAGTTTTAATTTCATAACACTCAGACACAGCAGCCATGGTTGTTCTTCCTGGGAAAAGCCAACTTGGAAACTTCACTCTAGAACTGTTGACACTGGTACAACGGTAATAAATTGACCCAGCAGGGTCATGGGTAGGAGCTCGTAAAAGGGAAGAATGCCTTTAAAATGGTTTGTTTTTATGCCTGACCTAACTCTTTCACTTCCTCTCACAAGAGAAAAGCAGATGTTCAGTGCAGGGGAGGGGAAGGGATGGGGGAGATGAAGGAAACAAAATAAGCTGTGGTCCAGCTTACTCTTTAAAGCACCAGCCATGTGCTCATCCTGTCCATGTTTAGCGTTTCAGCGTAGAACAACAGTCTCACCCTCACCTGCAGACAAACTCCCCATGTCTTCCCTGCTTTGCTTATCTTCCATGGCCCAGATAAAATAACAGTTTTTTTAAAGCGTGGTAAGCAATATAGGAGCCATCTTCTTAATAAATGATGGTGTCTCTGGTAGACATGTGCCAGGAATGAAGATTACTCTAAACCTTTATCTTACACCATACTCAAGTGAACTCGAAATGAATCAGAGCTTTCATCTACGCATAAGGGAAAAAGCCACGCAGTTTTTAGAAGAAAATCTTTACGCCTTTTAGTTAAGCTGGAATTTTCAGTTAAGATACAAGTTATAAACAATGACCAAAAAAAAAAAAAAGATTAATGAGTTGGACTGCATCAATGTTAAATTGTACATTTCAAAAGATACTGTTGAGAAAGTAAAAACACAAACAAACAAAAGTCAAGAGGCAAGCATGGAGCAAGTGTTTATGAATCGTGCTTCTGCTGAGGGAGTTACATTCAGGTTACATAAGAAACTCTTACAACAGAGATAAGAAGAACCCGATTTTTATAATATGCAAAGGATCTTTAAAACCACTAAGAGAGCTATGTAAAGGGCCAGCAACACCACCTGGACCCACAGGGATTCTAACTAAACTCAAAAAGAGACTCACCAAAGGAATGCAATCCCAAGGATAAACAATGAAAGTTTTACCAAGGAAAAAAAGAACAAGGACCTTCCTGCACTGTTGATGGAAATGTAAAACTGTACAACTCCTTTGGAAAAACGAGCAGGTTTTGTTTGCTTTTTTTTTTTTTTAATTTGTCTGTTTATTTGTGTTACATAATATTTTTATTAATTCTTTGGGAATTTCACATTATACACCCCCCAAATCACAGCCCCCAGCTCTTCCACATCCACCCCTTACCCTGGTGACCTCAACCCCCCCAAAAAAATAGAAATTTAAAATAAAAAAATAGAAAATATGTTCAATTTCTATTATCTATATACTCGTTGGAACATGCTTAAATTCTCAGTGGCTAGCCCCTTAAATAGACCTGAGTCCTTTCCCTCCTGCACCACTGTCTGAAGCCATCAGTTCTGTAGAGCTACACTTCAGCATCCTTATCATCCTAGCTGGGCTGCCTCGTCTGGCCTCAGCGAAAAAGGATGGGCTTAATCTGATGCGACTTGATGGGTTGGGGAGGCTGGGCAGGGGAGCTGTATGTTTCTGAGGAGAAGGGAGAAAGGGGAAGAGGGTAGGACGGTGGGACCTGGGGGAGAGGAGGGAGGGGTTGCATTTGGGATATAAAGTGAATAAATAAATTAATTTAATTTTTGAATAAAAGAGTTCTCTCTGATGACTTCCTGTTTAGGCTGTTAATTTTGGGGTGGGTGTTGGGGGGTAGGGGGTTGTCACTGAAGCCCTCTGTGTCCCCCATTCTCAACTGTGCATCTGAAGTTATCAATGTTATGTTACTGCGAAAGCATTTTCCTTGTTCTTTACCGTGAGCAGGAACATGGGCCTCCACATAGTTTCTGAGCACAGCACAGACCACAAACAGGACTCCTCCCGGCTGCATTAACAACAGGGAGCTGGAATCATGGACCTCGGGTAGTATGCGCAAGCCACCCACATCAGTATGGCCCCTGGAGGCATCAGAGCCCACACACATCAACGTCGCTTCAAGGCGCAGCATAAACCACACACATCCACGTGGTCCTCGTCGCTAACGTGGGTCGCAAACATCAACACAGCACCTGTGTCAGGATGACCCACTCATTCATGGTCCTTGGTGGAAGCATGGACCACAGGCCTTAACGCAGCCTCAGGTAGCTGCTACCCAGGCCCCTCACATCCACATGCTCCACCCCACCCCCAGGCAGCAAAGGCAGAGGACATCCACCCCGGCTCCAGTAAGCTGCACAGACCTAGTAAATCCACTTGAATCTCTGGCTTAATTATGGCCTAGGGCCCTCACAGTCTGGGGCTTAGACCACAGACACCAACATGGTCTCTGGGGGCATCAAGGACCATGATGGTCCTTCGAGGAGGTCCAATCCAGAAAATAAATCGTCCCCGGTCATCCCCTGCCCTCCTCCCCAGCATGCCCATGGTTGCTCACAGCCAGGCCAATCCTGAGGCTGAGCCTGCATCAGTGTCAGCGCCAGGCTGCAGTATGGCACCCCACCAACCCCATTGCACCTCCAGTTCCACCTCCCTCCGCAGCACATCTACTGCTCCGTTTTCCTATCTTTCCTACCTCTCCAATCAGAGATTTGTTCATCTTAGTAGTATCTGCTGCCTGTGCTACTCAGTACCAATAGGGAGATGAGGATACGGCATAGTAAGTAGAGTGTTTGCCTAGCACGCTCAGGGCCCTGACATCAATTCTAATGACCAGGTGAATAAGGCGTGGTGGCTCATTCTTAAAACCCTAGAAGTGCAAAGATGGATGCAAGGCAATCATGCTTTCGGGAGTTAGGGATTTAGCTCAGTGGTAGAAGGCCTGATCTAAGCTTGGCTTGGTCCTCGGTGGGGTGGGGGCAGGGAGGGGGGCAATCATTTTTAAAAAGGTACAAGGTAACATGTCCATCCTGATCCTGAGCAGCCTGGGCTGCGTGATCCTGTATCACAAAGATGGAACGAGGACTGAAGAAAGTCACCAGTAACTAAAAACAAAACCCACAGCATAAAACTTTGCCTTATGTGTGGTGGCCTGCCTACATGTCAGCCTCAGAAGGCAGAGACAGGGGGTCCTTCGTGCAAGCTAGTTATAGCCTGTTGGTGGTTCACACTTTCTAAAATATATTTTATTAATTTATTCATACTACATCTCAATTGTTATCCCATCCCTTGTATCCTCCCATTCCTCCCTCCCTCCCCTTTTCCCCTTACTCCCCTCCCTTATCACTTTGACTGAGGGGGACCTCTTCCCCCTGTATATGCTCATAGGGTATCAAGTCTCTTCTTGGTAGCCTGCTATCCTTCCTCTGAGTGCCACCAGGCCTCCCTATCCAGGGGACGTGGTCAAATATGAGGCACCAGAATTCGTATGAATGTCAGACCCCAGAAACCTACAAGAAGAACATTATGATGGGCAGATCTGGGCCCAGGGGTCCTGCTCAAACTATGGCACCAGCCAAGGACAATACCTGCAGTAAACTTCAAACCCCTACCCAGATCTAGCCAATGGACAGGTGGTTCACACTTGTAAGCCCAGCACTCAAGAAACAGAGGCAGGGATCAAGGCCAATCTGGTCTACAGAGTGAGTTCCAGAACTCTTCAGAGCTATACATACAAATCCTATCTTGAAAAATAAAAATAAAAATAAAAATAAAAATAAACAAACAAAGTAAGCAAGCTGGCTACAAAACTAGCTACACTGGCCAGCTCGGGGTGAGACTGGGCAAGCCTGCCTCTGTGACTAATGTCAAAGAATGATGGATGATGATTACTGACATCAATACCAGGCCTCCACACAGGTGTATTTACACCCACATACACACACATACCCACACACATGCATGTATACTACATATACTCAAAAATAATAAAAGAAAGAGAAAGGGAGAAGTAAGATAGTGGCAGGGTTCAGGAATAGCCACACACTGACCACTCGAACATCAGACTCAAATTGAGGGAAGTTTATTTGAACGCTGAACAAGAACTGCCACGTCCCCTGGATGGGGAGGCCTGGTGGCACTCAGAGGAAGGATAGCAGGCTACCAAGAAGAGACTTGATACCCTATGAGCATATACAGGGGGAGGAGGTCCCCCTCAGTCACAGACATAGGGGAGGAGAGTAGAGGGAAAATGGGAGGGAGGGAGGAATGGAAGGATACAAGGGATGGGATAACAACTGAGATGTAATATGAATAAATTAATAAAATATATTTTTTTAAAAAAGAACTGACCAGTCAAGGCCATGCCCTGTAAATTCAGACTGTGACATTGATAAGAAGAGCTGACCAGTCAGGGCCCCGGTCCAAATTTAGGTATTAGGCAGTGACATTGGTCTGCTTCTAAGGCAGGCTTTCTATAAGAAAAACTGTATCCAGGTACCAATCAGGTAACCAGGTGGGAAGCAAGAGGGAGGGGCAGCATTACATCATTTTGACCAGCTAAACACAAGAATCCATTTTGTTCTGAGCACAATGTATCCAGGTGGCTAGACAAAGCATTTTAAACTGACTGGCCAGGATTTAGAGTAAGGGAGCTCTTGGAGGCTTTCCAGCTCTCTGAGAGTAAGGAACATAGCAGGATGTTGCAGCCTTAACATCATTTATCTTTAACCCAAGCAGAACATGCGTTTATCATCTATTGTTTTATTCTAAGCAGTAAGCATTAAACCTTCCTGGTTTCAAGCACTTAGGGCCTGAGAACTTGCACTGAAATTCACCTTAAGATCAAAATGGTAACTTGGAGTCAAAATGGCTTCTGATAATACTAAGAGCTGGTGTTAACATAGTTATGTTCCTACAGTCATGTTAGGAACTAAAGTAGGTCTCAATAGAGGAGCTATAGAGTTTAGGCAGGTGAGGCAGGTTACAGAGATAGATAGATAGATAGATAGATAGATAGATAGATAGATAGATAAAAAGGCGGACATATAGACATATAGATAGATAGATTTATTTATTTCAACATAAACTCATATTCATAGAAACATTGCTGATGATGTCCAAAACCTAGAAACAATCCAGCTGCCTGTCACAGGCGAACTATCTACCCATGTGATAGAATGTTAAATGTGCCTTGTCTGACATTGGGCTCAATGAAATAAGCCAATCAAAAAGGCTCCATCCTGGATGAAATATCCCAAGTTGGCAGATCTAGAGACAGAGAGTAGACTGAGGATAACTGAGACTTTAAAGAAGGGTTCTTTGGGAGGCATGGTGAAAATATTATAATAGAAACTTGTGGCATTAGTAACAAAACTGTGAATTTATTTAAATTATAGAATTGGACAGTATATATTGCTGGGTTTGTGACAAGTCACACTTCAATAGCCTGATATCCCAAAACATAAATACACTTATGCATTCAGTGGAACTGGGTAAGTCTAACTGAACGTGTCCATACTTGACACTGAGCTATTACTCCTGACAGAAAACAGCCATCCATGCGAGACCACGTCTTTGACAAAAAGAATAGCAGATGTCTTTCTTTATGTTAGGTTGAGTCGTAGCATCTAACTAGGCCTGAAGACAAAGGTTTGTAATCTCAGCACAGATCATGTGTTAAAATTAAGGAAGAAGCTGGGCAACGCTGACTGACCCCTATGGAGCTCAGTATTTTGAAGCAGGTGGTATAATCACTGCAAAAATAAAAAATAAAATAAAATAAAAAAGCCTCCATAAGACCTGGAAATGCTGCAAAAAAAAAAAAATATTACTCCTCTTGACAGCAACAAGACCTGATTGAAAATGGGTAGAGGGCTTTCACAGACATTTCCCCAAAGAAAACATACCAATGGCCTCTAAGCACACGAGAAAAAAGTTCACCACCACTAAATATTAAGTAAATGCAGATCATAACCACAGTGAGTTGCTGCTTTATCCAACACGGGTGACCATAATAATAACTTTTTGCTTGTTTGCTTTTATTTTTCAAGACAAGGTTTCTCTGTGTAGCCTTGGCTGTTCCTGGACTCACTTTGTAGACCAGGCTGGCCTCGAACTCACAGAGATCCGCCTGCCTCTGCCTCCCTGAGTGCTAGGATTACACCACGCCCCACAATAATATTTTTTTCAAGCACAGAAAAATCACAAGTGTTGGCATGGAGGTAGAGACATTAGAACTCTTGGGCCCTAAAGCAGATAAGACATGATGCAGCTGCTGGGAAACAGGGCCCTGCGGACTCTTAAAACCTCTACCCAGCAGAGGCTTGAGCAGCTCTCCCTGCATCCGTAGTTATAGACACGTAATTTATAACAGACAGAAGGTGAGAAGTACCCCTGCGTGCCCAATAGCAGGGGCATGGCATGAACAAAGCATGGCCTGCAAAGCACAGAGAGAGAGAGAGAGAGAGAGAGAGAGAGAGAGAGAGAGAGAGAGAGAGAGAGAGAGAGAATTAGTGTGAGAAGCGTGACTCAGCACTTTACAAGAAGGGAATTCTGGCAAGTGATCCAACATGAAGAGACTTGAAGGAGGGTGTGCTAAGGAAAATAAGCCAATCAAAAGAAGGCAAACACCGTATAATTCCTCTTCCGAGAGGTACCTAAGAATCGTCAAATTAACATACACAAAATATAGAATGGTGACTTCCGGAAGCTAGGAATGGGGCAGAGGCAGCTGTTTCACAATGGAGCGTCAGCTTTAAACAATGAAAAGGGATCTGGAGATAACGACACACAAAAAAAGTGAATCCCCTTAACACTGATGAGCTGTACATTTTTAAATGGGTGGACAATACATTTTGTATGTATCTTACCATACATAGTTTTTTTTTTTGAAATGTTTGTATAATGCCACAATTTTACATTTTACATTATTCTTAATTTCTCCATAAGAGAAGCATCCTGGGGCTGAAGAGATGGCTCAGAGATGAAATGGATTCGCTGGGCTGCTCTTCCATTGGATGGAGGTTCAGTTCCCAGTGCCCACAAGTTGATCCACAACCATCTGTAACTCCAGTTCCAGAGGATATCGCCTTCATGAACACAAGGCATGTGCACGGTGTGCAGACTCAAATGCAGGCAAAACACCCAGTCGTGTAAAATAAAAACAAGTTTTGTTTTGTTTTGTTTTGTTTAAGAAAAGAGGGGGAAAAAATCAACTTGTCAGATTAGTGTGATCCAAACTACTCTGAAATCTGAGGCAGGAGAATGGCAAGTTCATGGCCTACCATCCTAGACACATTAACCAGACCCTGTCTAAAACAAAATGCTAAAAGGGTGCATGGCATGAAGCTCCTTAGTAGAATGTGAGTTCAGGCCTGCCTGATTCTAACAGGAGGTTGAACCAAGTGAGCCAGGCCTGTGGCTTACTTCTAAAACTGATTTTTTTTAAATACATCTTTTTTTAATTTAATTTATTTTTAATTTAATTTTGGCCTTCACCAAAATTTCCCAGGCTTGAGCTTTGGGAAATAAATACATAAACAGTAATATAAAGGTATAAGGTCACTAGTCCTTATAATCTGGCCATTCATAATCTAACTGGGACCTCATTTTGGGTAAGACAGTAAATGCTTCAGCATTAATATTTTCCAGCACCCTCAAACAGCCAGCCTCATGGAAGAAGAGGATGTTCCAGCTAAGTAACAGTGTTGGCTGACTATCAGACTTTCAGTGTTGGTAATATAATTTTTTTTTAAATACACTTAAGGTCAGTGGTGGGCATATTCTGACATAAGGGGAGGGGGAAGTTATAGTCATCATTCGTGCTTGCTTCCTTCTCACCTCGGCTAACTGAACTCCTCCAGCAGATGATCCCACCGGGGCCATCAGCAATCTTTCTGTCGCCAGCAGAGGCCCATTTTAGAACGTGACCGCTTTGCACTGCTCTGCAAATACAGAGTCTGTTTTCCAGGGCCCTTGACACAGTCCCCTCCTCTGTTTGCTCTCCATTGCTTTTCCCCCTTCCTGAGACTGGAGTCCTCTTCAGATATGGATGGGGGCGGTGCGGAGGGCGCGGGAGCAGTGAGCATTACCTCTTTTTCTCTGGACCCGAGATGCAGCACCATGCTAGCGCCTATTAAATGCCTAGAGATGCTAGTTGGTGGACTTGGGTACAACAACCTAGCTTCTCACTGAACTCACTGGGGAGTTTTAAACTCATTGGAGATCGTTCTGATATCATGATCAGTTCAAGGGCTCGGGAGTAATTAACCTTGTTACTTCACTCCAGGACTCTAAAGACAAGGAAAGTCACAAAAGGTGTAATTATCGTACTCAAATTTAACCCTTTAGTTAGATTTTTAAGCAGAGCATAGGGATTCTGAAACAGCAACTTTAAAAGTCTTTTTTTCTTTCTTTCTTTAAAGTTCCCATTAGAAAAGAAATGTTTAAAACTGACTCATTCACTTTCAGGACCACAGTGCCAAGAGAGTCTAAAACCCTCTTTCAAGCAGGCACCCAAACACGAACCAAGTCATAAATTTTGTGGAATGAATTAATGGCCCCAGTGGCTGTGGAGGTGAGCTTGTTCTTCCTCTCCCTTCTAAGTTTGCCAGGGTTCTTGGGAGTGCCTCTGCCCCGCCCTCCTCTAGCTTCCAAAAACCAGCAGGTCCTTGCCCAGACTTGCTGGTCTTCCCTTCCAAGCCCATTGCGAACCTGCTTCACCGGATGCTGTCTCTCATGGTGATAGCGTGACCAGAGAGACGTATTCACACACACAGGCGCTTCTGTCTGTTTCGTGCACTTAATTATTTAACTGTGGTTGTGGTTTTGGGGGGGGTGGGGAGGTGGGGGTTGAGGGTAAACAGATGGAGAGGAGTTGGTTAAAAGAAGGGCTACAGGAGTAGAAGCAAAGGAGCCAGAAAAGGCTGTGAGACTCGACCACACGCAAAACACCCCCAGCCCACCTCTTCCTCCGGCTGCACTAGACAGCCACCGGGCGGACATTCACGCCAGACTGAGAGAGAAGCGATGCTTCAAAAACTGCATCTTGAGTCACGACTAGTCTGTGTTGTTTTAAGATAATTTGAATGGTCGCATTAGTCTCAAGGAACTTAAGACCTGGAGGGCCAACAGAAGTTGTGGAGAAAGTCTAGGGATCCTGTTGCTGGGAGACGGGAAGTCTGGATATTTTTCTCTCTACTATATCCTCAGGGAAGCTGCAGTGTTTCGCCGGGGATCTGGGAGGAGTATGCCTTCAAAGGTAGATTATTAGAAAACTCAGCTGTTAATGTGAAGCTCGGAGTAACCGTAGCACACGCTGACACAGAAGCAGACATGTTGGGTACAGCACTTGTGCAAGCTTTGAGGACTTGAGCTCAGATCCCTGGAACCCACATGAAGCCGGATCCAGTGATGCTGGACACCGTGGCAGGATGGAGTTGGAGACAGGAGAATCCCCATGAGTTCATGGGCCAGCTGGCCTGGTGAACAAAGTACTGAACAAGGCACTGTCGTCTCAGACAAGGTGGAAGGCAAAGACTGACACCAAAGATTGTCCTGTGTCCTCTATGTGTGCACAATGGGAAATGGAGAGAGAGAGAGAGATAGACAGATAGATAGATATAGAGATATATCATATATATACATATATATACATATCACTCACACACATGAACATATACATGCATTTACATAAGGATCTTTAAAATAATAAAATAAGTACATAGTCAAATTTCTGTTAATGTTGGTAAAGATAGGGGTCTATCTATTTTATATTCTAGACCAATGGACTCAAAGGAAGGACAGGTCAGGGGAAGTGGAAACAGAGGGAGAGCAGCCCACTTGCCAGGAAAAGAAAGCCAGAGAATGGTTGCTACAAAGCATGGTGGTGGCCCCAGCTTTGCACCAGCAGCGATGGCTATGGTTGTGGTTTCTCTGCGCCAGTGTTTGCCTCCCTTCACTACTAAAGGTCAAGGTTGGTTCAAGCAAGGCAGTGGAATTATGGGTAGAGAGCAAACAGCAGAGGAAGCGGTTCTGACTGTCTGTGGGTCATATTGACCAGCAGGGTGAGGTAACAGGGACAGATAAGTCAGAGGCAACTGGGTCCAGGGATGCAGTGATTGCAACAGCACAGAGTTTCGAAATTGCCTTTTGATACCCAGCGATCAATACAACTGCATCTAACGCCTGCTTCCTCATTTCTACATAGTTCACTGGCATGTGTTCAGGATTGATCAAGTTCACAGCCCAGGCATAGGTTTTCTGAAGAAGAAAGCGAGAAGAGAATTTTATTAGAGAGAAAAACTAAATAATATAATCATCTAGTCAGGAAAACAAAACAGAACAGAACAGAAACTCCCAGAACCTCTGGAAATCTTCCTTTCTCCCTAATAATGGCAAAGGCTGGAGGAGGGGGGAGCGGGGGGGGGGGGGCAGGGGGGCAGGTCCTCCTCCTCTGTAAAGAACTCCTCGGCTGCTCCAGGGTTCTCCCAGGACGCTCCCTGCATTGACTCATTTTCACCCAAGGGGTGGGTGGCAAAATCAGAGTGAGTTATTCGCTGGGCCTCAGCCACATTTATAAACCTAGCCTAGCCTGGCTCCCTGTGGGTTTTATTGCCAGTTGCCTCTCCTCGGTGGTGATTAATGACACTGTGCTGGAACTTTCTGTTCTCTCCTATTACTACTACTACCCAGGGCAAGAAGAAAGGGTTCCCAGGCTGGAGCTAAGAGGTAAAATATGGTAAAAATAACTAAGCCTGATGCCTTGGTTAGAGTGAGAACGCCATGTTAAGGACTCTCCAGCCAGGCCAGTGTAAGGGGAAATATGCACAGCAGGTATGTGTGCCCTTGCTAAAGGAACAGCAGATTAAAACCATCCCCTTTCCAGGCCTACCTCCAGGCATGGCTCCAGGACACCATAAACTGCAACGGGTCCTAGGTTTTACTTGACTGAGTTATTTCTGGAGACACTTCTCTTCCCTTTCCTGACTTTAACAACAAGAAAATCCTTCAGCCGCTAGTTCTAAAGGCAGGCATGGTCGTGGACACCTGCAGTCTTGCCGCTTGAAAGGACAAAGCAGGAGCATTAGGAGTTCAAAGCCACCTTTGGCAACATAAGTTGAAGGCCAGGTCAGGCAATGTGAGACTGCATCTCAAAGCAAAACAAAACAAAAACAAGCACACACACACACACACACACACACACACACACACACACACACACCAACCAAGCATATCTCCAGGCCTGGCCTCTCCCTCCAGACTCCTGCCCTAACATTTCAGTTCTCAAACTCTTGCAAAAGAGTTAAGACACAATTCTATTTTCTATGCATACTTTTGTGCATGGCTTTTCCTCCTTCCGGTGTTGGACTGGCTGCTCAATGAACTTAAAATTGTCTGAGGATGTGGTTTTCCCAGAGTTAGAGCAGATAACGGTCGTTCCCTGGGCATTCTGTGACTGAAGCCTTGGGGAGCAGGCGAGCTGTCGCTCAGTTTCCCGAACTGTAACTAGACTCCTCCAGATGTCACTTTTTGTGAAAAATGAACAAGTAGCAACCTCTTTAGGAGCAAACCCTCCACACCAGAAGGGAAGACGATAGAGAAGGGAGGTTGTGCTTCTCCCTAATGCTTATCTTCTGAGCAGGTCTCATGAAACAAAAGAGCAGGTCTCTGCTCCATGGCTGCCATGAGGTAAACAGCTTTGCTCTAATCTACCCTGTCCTGGCTCCCCATGATAACCGGCTGCTTTGTCATGATGGTCCACCTTATCGTTAGCCTACAGGGATGGGGCCAGGCAAGCGTGGCCTGAAACCTCTGAACGTCTGAGCCAAAATAAATCCTGGTTCCTTCTAAGTTGATTTTCTTAGGCGTTTTGTTCTGGTGACAGAAACCTGAGTGACACAAGTCACATACGGGTTTTTGGTAACACTTTGGCTATGCTTTCTTTTCTTAATTTAAAAAAAAAAAATATTCCCCTGTCATATATTACATCCATACTACAATTTCCCCTCCTTCCTCCCTTCTCATTACCTTCACACACACACACATACACACACACACATGCACACACACACACACACACACACACACACACACACTCCTCCTCTTCACCTGATCCACTCCTCCTCCATTTTCCTTCAGAAAAGGGCAGGCTTTCCATGGATATCAGCCACCAAATATGGCATGGATATGCTTTCATTGGGGACAATATTTAAGATACTTTATAATACAAATCTGAGTTAAATATCTGTTAAGTCCTTGCCTTTGCAGAGTGTGTATTTTATCATTGAACATAGAGAATTATGCCCAGATCCTTGTATCTATTCAAAGACCTGGTTTTAAACTCTGTCTTTTCTGTTTCTTAAATATGTCAGACACAAACAAATCATCCTTGAGCCTTGGCTTCTGCCTTGACTCAGATCTTCATCATTCCCCCTCCTTTGAATGTGTATGCTAAACAGACTGCCAGCATCCTGTTTCGCATCCCGCTCCTGCACTCCCTCTGCAGTATCTATTCTCTATTGCCCCGATGCTTTCTAAACTTCAGCTCAAGCCTGCTCTTACCTATAGGTCCAATGCCGTTGGTGGGTCCCTTTACTTGTACACACAAGGTCCAAATTCCTCACAAGGCTCTCCAAAAAGCTGCCTTTCGGCTGTACATAATCTTCTTTGTCACTGTCAAGATTTCAGATTTTTATAATTAGCTACAGACTCATGCTATAATGTGCTTGTGACTGTATATCTCTCCAGTTCTCAAACACCTTGCTGACCTTTATCTACTTGCTGATGCCTACCCACCTTTTGAGACACAGATCTGATGTCTCCCGTTCTGTGAACTATCCCCCCATTACCCAAAGGCAGAGCTGACAGGGAGCTCTTCTTGCCGCAACGCAACCCTGTGCTTATCCTTAAGATCATATTCATCGAGGTGTTTTGCAATAAATTGATTATACATTAATTCCTCTAGTAAACTATGAACTTCCTGAAGAAAACCAATATCGTATCTTTATCTTCTGACTGCTTACACAGTTTGTTACAATTAATCCATAAATCTTGTTATGTAAGTGAAAAAAAATGAATGCAAGAATGAATGAATGATGAATGAGGCGAAAAGAAAGGGTAACCTAGGCTTATTAATTCTAGTCAAGATTAAAAGGGAAATGAGACAGATTCAGGGATGCTAAGCCTCTTGCTCAGATTTACTTGGTAGTAACTTGCAGAAATAGACCTCAAACCAGTGTCTTCTCCGGTCAGACCCAAAAGTCTCTTCTATCACCTTCCGGCCAAATGTACGCACCAACAGTACAACTGAGATAAACCTGAGCTCTACACTACACATCTCTCGTCTGTGAAGCTAGGACAATAACGTAATACAATATGCTTTATAATTTAAAGCTTTGTGGACTCCTCATTTATGAGTGTGTAATCCAAAATGAGTGACTTAAAAGAAGCATCGTGTATCGTGTATTGTGCTCAAATGTGTGTAGCTTGAGCCCTGCCTAGCAGCAACAGCTGCCACTGCTCCATGGTGCATTAAGGCGCCCCATCTGAAGATCCACTTTCACAATGGGGCACTCATGGCTCAGATGACAGCTAGGAAGACAGTCGGGACGGTGGCTCTGGTGCCTTGACTCCTCTTCACATAGCTCTTCTCAGAGCCAGCTGAACTTCTGGACAGAAACAGTGAATGTCCCCAGGGATCTCAAGAAAACTGCAAAAGTTTGTTGCATAGCGTCACTTCTGCATCTAGATTCCAAAGGAAGAAATAGAAGCAACCTCTGGATGGGAGGCTCTCCAAGGTCATGTTGTAAGAACGGCCAGTGATCACGCAATACGCCGCTAAATGGTGTCTGAAAGCATATTGTAAGAACGGCCAGTGATCACGCAATAAGCCGCTAAATGGCACCCGAAAGCACGGCACATTTTTAATTGTACTTATTTTTATGTGTATGAGTGTTTTGTCTGCACGTATGTCTGTGTACCCTGTGTGTGCCTGGTGCCTGAAAAGTCCAGAAGAGAGTGTTAGAAGCCCTGAGACTAGAGTTACGTATGTTTGTAAACCGCCATGTGAGTGCTCGGAATGAAACCCAGGTTCTCTGGAAGAACAGCCACTGAGCCAACTCTCCAGGACTCCTAGAAACTTATTAAAGAAGAAAACTGAATATATAACCTATGCGCTCAGTGAATGCTGTCATTGAAATGGTACATCACTGGTAAACACCAGCCGTGAAGTTGTTTGGGGTAGGTAAGCAAAGATAACAGCAATATAACAGAGAATGTGTGGCATGAGGCCAAGCTTCAGAAAGAGGGGGGCACTAGAATCAGGAAGTGTCCAAGACTCAATTTTACGTCTACTGAGGAAGCCCATTATAAAAGAGACAAGAGCATGCAGAGTGGAGCCTCCTCTGCCAGTATCGCACACATCTTACCACAATTTGAGTTACTCAATCATCTATTCATTAGGTGCTCAAATCCACTCAAAGGAACAAACATTTTTCAAAAGTTCCTGCGGGGGGGGGGGGGTTCAAACACAGGCCAGAATTATGGCTTTTTTCTGGACACAGGCTGAATTTGGAGATATGGAAGTTCAGATGTGTTTGTCAAAAGGGGAAATCTTATTACTGAAAGTTGACAGTGGGGAGGTCTAAAGTATATATGAAAGTGTGTGGTGTAGCATAATATGTCTAATACAGACAAAAGAGTGGAAGCATAAAGTGTTGAGTGCTGAGGTTTTCATAGCTATCCATTAGCTACTGTAGCTTCTTATACCTCAAATAAGAGTGTCTGCTGTCTCCTCGTCATTACCAAAACTAAGGCAAATTAATCCTGAAGCACTTCAGAGTCTGCCTTTTTCCTCCCTGCTTCTCCAGATCAATTTGATTAATATAAATATCATATAGATTAATATAAAGCATCTTTCTGAGCTAGACAGACAGCTCAGTGATTCAGAATGTATTCTGCCCAGCACCCAGGTCAGGTAGCTCACAACTGACTGTAACTCCAACTCCGGGGGATCCAGTACCCACTTCTGGCCACCATGGGCCCCTGCACCCATGTGCACATACCTATACATAGACACACACATATGCATAAATAAAAAATATAATGAAGTGTGTTGAAAGCCTGGGTTTCAATTGCAACAACTGCTATAAAAAAGATGCAAGGATTTTATAGACTATGCTTATTAAGATTAGTAGTACCATTATTTGTATCTGGGCTTCAATAACATAAGAGAAAAATATTTACCAACCTGTAGGGGGGCATTATAAAAATTTAAATAAGTTTGAGATTAATGCTACAGCCCCATAGATGAGACCAACGTGCTAGTGTTCTTCCTTTAAGATTATGTACAGTCAGCTGTATGAAGCCACCCCGAGTGCTTTAAATAGCACTTTCTTGCATAAAATCCATCTCACAACCACAACAAGGAACTGGCAGAAGAGTCTGGGTTTTTTTTAACATCCATTTTTATCCCACTAGTTGCTGAGTAAGGTTCAAAAACAGCATTCAGGAAATCTCTCAGTAGCAAGAATGCAGATGCACGTAGGTTACAGACTCACAACTATTCAAATTATGTTTTGTGTTAGTAACTCAAATGTTCTCTCTTTTTCATGTTAAATAATAGGTTTCCTGCTTCTTTCTTATTGTCAGCAGTTTAGCTACCATGACAACTTCCCTTTTAACTCTTCTGACATAGAAGCTCATAAATGCAAGCATCTCCATACTATCCTAATGCACAGTGCCGAGATTCACAATGGTTTTGAGTGCAGGAACAACTAGTCAAGACCAGATTCTTCTATGCAAAGTAGACACTGTTGTAAGATAGATGCAGCAGGCAATTAGTTAAATATAGGATGGGCTGTGCCATGATACAGTATAGTTTGCTTTGACACTTCTTTCAACATCAATTTCTTCCCTCCTCAAAGTGAGATCAGGTACCACGCAAAGCTGATAGAAGGAGCAAACCAAATCAGGCCTTGGAGATCAAAGTACGAAAGGGATTTCCTAAGGGATACTCTTGACATTATGGTGACAAGGTGCTAAGTCTGGATACCCTTGCCCAATCAAATGGACAAGGGATGGGAGCCTAGAAATGAGGGAGAGCCAGGGAAGCACTTTTCAAATTACAGAAGGGTTTTGGTAACAGGCAAGGAAGGGCAAAAGCTAGACTGGGCAAGGTGGCAAAGAAGGCAATAAGATAGCCCAGCACATAATCATGGGAAGGAGATGGAAGTGAAATGTACTCGTTGCAAACTGATGTGCACAAAGTGCGACGATTTGTACTAACATGTTTTAAAGACTTTCCTGATTCAGATCTAGTCTTGACAACGCTACTTTAGAAGAATGTAATCAGCAAGGGAGAATAATTTTAATATTGTCATAAAATGTTACTTGGCCCTAGAAATGTGTGTAATTGCCTATCTGTTTTATACCAAGCAGTTTCCGCACACCTCTAATCGCAGCTCTTGGGAGGCAGAGGCAGGCGGATATCTGTGAGTTTGAGGCCACAGTTCCAGGACAGCCAGGGCTACACAACAAAACCCTGTCTCAAACCTCTCCCCCTCAAAAAAATTGTTCAGTCTATGTAGGTTATAGGCAATAAAAACATCATACAGATGAAGACAGAAGGCCTTGACAGATGGAATAGCATGATCAAAGACATACAAACATGCAGTGCTCACTCTGGCTTTAGGGCCGAAGAAAGTTTCCCCACAAGAGAAATTGCATCAAGATTTTATGTTCTGGGGAATAAGAGGAAAAGAGGAGGGAGGGAAGAATGGGAGGATACAAGGGATGGGATAACCATTGAGATGTAACAAGAATAAATTAATAAAGGAAAAAAATAAAAAATAAAAAAGATTTTATGTTCTACCAAAAGGCGATCCTTGTCTAAGAATTCAAATTATACTTTCTGAGTTTGGGGACAGCACTATAGTGAAGAAGTGCTACACTTCATGGTGGCACAGGCAGATCATTGATCCTTGCCAGCCCCTATGAATGTCAACAACATCAAGGAAGAATAGCCTTGGCTAATACTGTCCTGCTATTAGGAAGCCAGACAACTGCTTTACTTATAGGAATGAAAGTAATTCCAGGAAGTTGTCTCCAATGCCCCCAAGGCCCCTTCCCTCCTCCAATGTGTATTCTATTTGTTATCACCATTTTCTAGCTTTCTGACTCTGAAGGCAAGTATATCTAATTATCTTAAATGTGTCGGTCAGCTTTCCTCTGCTGTAACAAAACATCTCAGAACATTAAATTAAAAGAGGAAAGACTCATTTGGGCTCACTGTTGCCTCCATGCTCACTTGGCCTTTTTGACACTGGACCTCTGGCAAAAATGAACATCAAAGCCAAAAGTTTGCTCAACTCAAAGTTCAGAAGGGAAGGGAAGAGAGACTGGAAGAGAAAGAGCCCGTTATGCACTCCTCAAGGACATGCCAACAGAGCCCCGCCTCCTCCAATAGGCCCTACTTGCTAAAGGCTGAAGCATCTCCCAGAAAGGCTACAATTTCATTGGCCAAACCTTCACCAACACCTAAGCCTTCAGGAGACATTTAGATTCAGATCCAACAGTAAGAATGTACAACTTCTAATCATCTCAGGCCTAGAACTAGGACAGTAGAGGTAGAAAATTGTTCTTTGCAGTCTCATGAAAGTTGTCCTTCAAGAAAATACCACAAGCAGAGCCTGTCCTTAGAGACACATAGCATTTACAGCACAGAGACATGTGGAGGTGTTTCTGGGGCCTGCTGTGATGTTTCAGTGTGCTCCTCACCTCAAATTCCTCAGATCAGCATGGCATTGGAGAAATGGTTTAAGGCTCTCTCGGAAGATGTCTTGGGTCTCAAGAATGTTACATAGCTTACTAGTCTATTAAATTCATGCAGAATCACCCCCACCCTACCCCACCCCACTCTCCCACCCACCCACCCCCACTCTTCTACTAATCCCCTTTGATTCCAGGCCTTAATAGGAGAAAAATGCTGCAGTGAGACTAAGCCTACCTCCTGGAGACCTGGACCAATTTTTCAAGTCATAGCTGAAAACAAGAAACAGCACATCTATTACATCCTTCAGCAGCTGGGCATCTTGTAGGCCTCCTCCCCATCCCACTTGTACTACATATCAGATGCACCCACGCCTTCCTCCTATCAACTATATTGCATGGGGAGGCAGGGGTGGGGGGTGTCTAGTAATGCAAATTCAGATGATCCTGCAATGCTGTCAAAGAGAACCATCAGAGTCAACCGGAAAAGTCCCCTTTACATTCCACTTCCCACTAACCAAGACTACAGCTCTTCACTTTGAGCTGGGTGCGGAGGTCCATGGCTGTAATGCCTCAGATCAGGGGTCAGAAACAGAGAGATGGCAAGTCTGAGGCTAGAAGACTATGTTGTAAGTCTCAACAACAGCAGCAACAACAACAACAAATCTTCACTTTGAACATCTGGGTGTTTCCCACAAAATCATTTGCAATTCCAGACACTGGAGGGAGATACAGTTTGAAGAAGAAAGTCTCAGTGTGTTTGGTTTTTTCCTTTTGTTTGGTTGGTTGGTTTGGTTTTTTGTTTGTTTGTTTTTGTTTTTGTTTTGCTTTGTTTTATATAATGAAATTATGTAATTATATACAATACTATGAAGAGACTCAATATTTTTTCATTTCATTAAGGATAAATAAACTAACTAACTAACTCTCTACTTCAACAGCAAATACCTTAGTATCCTCAACCCAAACACTTTGACACTGAGACCCAAGGGATGAGAGTTCATAAAGTAGGCAAAGTTCTGAACACCCCACAACAGAGAAAAGTGTGACCAGCTGTGTGAGCTGAGCCAGCCCCAGCTCAAGCACAGCAATCGCTTAGATCTTACTCTGAGCTCCAGTGTAGAGGAAGTTCAAAGCCAGTTAGACACCAGTGGGAAATTCATGTTCACTTTCGACATCCCCTGCTTTTCCCTTTTTCATTTCCATAGTTGCAAACTGAGTTTCTTTACGCAAGCGAACAGTTATGGGTAAGCCCAGTTGAAATAATGCCAAGTGGCAAAGCCACGCATAGATGCAGATTGTCTGAGAGAGGGCTGGAGAAAATGTCAAAACAGAATGATTAGTGGCTGGGAAAAGAGCTCAATCCATCAACTCGGTATGCAAGCATAAGGACCTGATTTCAGTCCTCCAGAGCCCATGCAGACAGCCCGGAGTAGCGACAAGTCTTTGCCATCTTTGTGCTGGGGAAGTGCAGACATGCTAGTCAGATCACATAGCTAAATCAACAACACCCGGAGTCAGTGAGAAATCATACCTCAAAAAAAAAAAAATAAGTGAAGAGTGACTGATGTCAAATTCTGGCCTTGCCATATATGGATACACATCTGCACAAGAATACGTGCACATGCACTTGCATGCATGTGCACACACACAGAATCATTAGTCATTAGTGTCTAAATAGGAATCTAAGATATCAACAACTGGATATATTGTAAGCACATTTATAAAATGCATTAAAGTGCTCAATGGGTAGTGGAGTAAAAAGCTTTATTCATTGATACACTCATCAAACTTTTGCTGAGCACACAGCATGGCTGCCTAAACAAGACGTGAACAATTCAAACACTAGTTGACCCCCAACATGGAAGGGGAAAATCTCACAGACCTCGGCCCTAAATGAAGAGCTACAAGCAACTAACAAATACTGGGGAGGGAGAATTAATCTTCCCCAGTGATAAACCCCTGGAGTGGTTACCCAGGACCAAGTGGTCAGCCCGGTGCATGCAGGCAACACTGAATGGGCTCAACAAGTTGTATGTATATGTTTATTCACTTATATTACATGTAACAACAATAGTTAAAGAATAAGAGGCCATATATTTGGGAGGGAACTTGGAGATGGCAGACTTGGGAGGGGAAGGAGAAAGGAAAGGGAAAGGGAAGTATGATAATTACATTTTAATCAAACTTGTGAGAATGGTTATTGAGCACCTGTATGAGGCAGTTGCTGTTCTAGACACTGGCATTCAAAGAAACAAGAGACAGACTTAGCTCAAAGAGCATTTCCACTGGGTGAAGGATAAGTGTGAGCATGAGATGCTGTTAGAGATGACGGGCTTTAATGACAGGTGGGTAGACATTTAACTGCGGAGATAAAGAAGGAACAGCCACGTGCACTTTAGAAAGCAAGAAGTGTCACGTGTGTTGTCTTGAATGATGAATAGGTGTTCTTTGGCAGGTTAACACGAGGAAAGGCCTTCAGGACACCTGAACAAACACAGGACACCTTTGGAAATGTCAGCCAGTTTGGGAACACTGGGGCATCATACAATGTCGTAAGTAAGACTCGATAAGGATGATTCAGAAGTAAACAAGGGCCTTGTGAAGACTGGGAATGTTACACTGAGTGCCGGGGCTCAGTAGTGCCCATGAGGAGGTTTTGGAGGTCTTACGGTCTTAGATATTTCACTGGAGGTGGTATGCAGAGACTGCACTCAGGGAAAACATGGGGAATGTGGAAAGCAATATGGAGACTATCGAAATGGCTCACACAAGACCCTGTGGCAGGAGTTCAGGGAAAGAAGTGTGTGCAGCTGGTAGAGCTCCTACGAGAGTAGCGATAACAGGCTGGCAAAAAACCCAGGTGGTCTCACGTCCCGCTTCTTCCTGGTGGTCAAGTCATTGCCTCTAATGACTCCATGTGAAACATAACTCGGTAATTAATTAATTAGCTAATTAATTAATTAAAAGATATAAATCATTATTGTAACATGGGAGTGCAACCAAGCATTAAGACAGCTACCGTACAAAGAAACCAAAATAGAAAATGAGGAAAAGAGCCTAAGCTCTTGCTATTTTAAAATGACCAGTTCTCAGTGATTGCTCTTGAATAAAGGCCTGGTGTATAGAGTTTAACCAGGAACAGTTAACAAGAGGCAATTTTGGTGGGAAGATAGAGCTATTCTGTACCACAACGCAGCAGTGGTGTACTGTGTTAGTAGCTACATCATTTACATACTTTTATTAACATACATTTTGCTTTATATGATTTTTATTTTGGCTTTTTTTTTTTTTGAGACAGGGTTTCTCTGTGTAGCCTTGGTTGTCCTGGACTCACTTTGTAGACCAGGTTGGCCTCAAACTCACAGCAGTCCTCCTGCCTCTGCCTCCCAAGTGCTGGGATTAAAGGCATGCGCCACCATGCCCAGCTATGATTTTTAATAGGTGAAAAAGGAAAGCACCAGTGATGTACTAAGTTTATAGGAAGCTGAGAAGGGTGAAAAGTGACTGTTCATCAGCAAATACTAAGTAGTCCATCGCAGCAACTGTGTCTTGCCACCAAGTCTGATGAAGCTTGTAGCCTATAAGGAAAGTCATCTAGTAAGCAAATATTTACATTAGTTTGATCATACATGTGATTGAAAAAATAGAGAGCAACCTATTCTGAAAGCACATAAGAAGCTTCCCTGTAGTGGTGGTATTGAAGCAAATCTCTGAAGTTTATGTTAAATCAGCTGAAGGTTAAATGATCAATACGAAGATAAAATGACATTTTAAAATACCCCTAAGTAGGGGATCCCACATGCCCACAGGCTCTCACATACTCGCAAGCCCTCAAGAATCTACCCACCATTTGCACATCCGATGGTGTTGTGTTCCTAAAAGCTTTTAAGCCTGCACAACACTTTTAGAATCGACGCTGACCAAAGGCTTTCCACAGACGTCCTTATCTGCCACCCACCAGATATGCCACCATAAGAAAATTATTTTATCTATTTGCACTTCAACCTCATAGGTAAAGAGACTAGTAAATACCAGTTTGGGTATTGACTAGTAGCTAATTCTCAATTAAATGGTCATAAATAAGATAATGGTATGAAGAGTATATTATTACAGTTAATAGAGATGCATTTTAATGACAGAGCCTAAAGCATTCAGTATTTTAAAACAATGAGCTATTCTTATGAGTGCTAAATTAGACCCTTTCTTTTTGCTTCTTAGAGAAGCTGCAAAGAACTGCAAAGAGACTGCCTTCTACCATACCAACTTCCTATGAGTGTTATGGGACATTGGATGGAACTCATAACACTAAAATTTCTTCTTCGGCTCCAACATAAGTTTGGAATCCATCCTCATTAAATCTGTTCCTGTTTATGAGATCTAGTATCTGCTTATGAAATCTAATATGCATAGGATTGAAGCCAGGCTTTTCTCACGCTAAGCTCATATCAATTGTATCTCAAGGTCCTGTGATTTAATCTCTAAAAGCACACATTTCACTTCCAGATGCGGTGTAGCAACTAGTATTGGACTAGTCCTCCAACTCTAAACAATAAAATTTGACACAGCATGACACTTTTAAGCACTGAACAACTGGAAACACAACACAGATTCCTGAGAGAGCAGAAATTTATTGGATGAGCCTAAGGGTTGGCTTGGATCTCTTGCTAGGCACAATTTTCCAAATATGCCACAGGTGGGAGAAACCCAAACCATACATCATGGTGCTGTTAAACTGAGGAAACAGGTCAGCAGAGGTCAGCGATAAAAACTGAAGCAGTCACAGTCCATGATACACAATACTGGGAAGGAAGGATGTTATATAAAAGTGGGAGGAAGAGAATGTCCCAAAAGTGGTACGGAAGCTTCCTTACAGATTCCTGGCTCAGGTCTAAGATAAGCATGTTCATGTCCCTGAAGCTTGTCAAAACTACAAAGAACAGAAAGAAAAAAAGGAAAGAACATCAAACAGTGCTTCTGGACATGAGTGACCGGACCTTGTCATTAATTCATTAATACACTAATCTCCCAATTGAGAGATCAGAAAAGATGAGAGCCATACTCTAGAGTGAGGTCTATTCTAGTTCACCTTAATGAAACTGCAAGGCAAGCCTTTAAGAAATGAACAAAGAAAACAGAACTTGGGGATAGGGCTGCCTCAAAACAGGGAACTTGGGAAACAGTGAGTTTTCCCGAAGATGCGTGCTCTAAAAGCAAAAAGACAAGCCTATAGAATTGCCAGGGAACGGGGCAGTAACTGAGCTACCTAATAGTGAAAGGTGGTGCTTCTCAAAAGATTACTAAGTTCTAGAGTCTACACAATACATAAACTATTAAAGTCTATATATATATACAGTTTAGACATTTGCTGGGTGTGGAACAACAACAAAAATAAAGCAAATAGACTCCCCAAGAAAAAGGGAAACACAAGGACAGTTATTACTGAAATTCTAAAGTTAGAAATCAAGGCCCTTACGTAGCTACTATAAATATGACTGGAGGCATGGCATGTGTTGAGAGAACCAAGGGAAGTATGGGCCTCATGAATAAAAAGAGGAAATCTCAGCAGAAAATTTTTAAATCGTATTTTTAAAACTATGAAATCTCTGGGGCTGAAAAGTTCAATAACAACAATAATAAATAAGTCAAAGCAAACCAACAAAGAGGGTAGTAGAATAGCAATGAACTTAAATGGGGAAAATGAGTCAGTTTTTTTTAAAATCCTGACTGATTATTAGAGAGAAAATAGATTGTAGAAAAATAAAGAGATTCTCAGTCGTACTAGGACAATTGAAATTTTTATAAATAAGTATATAGAGTGGGAATGGATCAAAGTACCTTTCTAACAAATGATGAAAAGGCAAGCCACAGACTGGAAGACATGTAATAAACTGTCAGTGGAAATATCCAGAAAATATGTATATTTTAAACACTTAAAAATCAGGAATAATAATTATTAATTTTATACAATTTTAAGTCAAAGTCTCACTGTATATAGCCCAGGCTGGCCTCAAACTTCACTATGTAGGCAGCCTAGGCTAGCCTCTAACCTGTGATCCTCCCCCATCAGACTTTCAATACTAAGATTAGAGGCAAGTACCACCTCCACCTAGCTAATGGTAACAAGGCTTGAATGGGGTTTTTATTTAAAGAAGATATATGGGGGCTAGGGACATAGTTGATATGGTAAACTGCTCGCCTAGCATGCATGAAGCCTTGTGTTCAAGCTCCATCACCGCACAAAGCAGGCATGGTGGTGAAGGCCTATAATCCCAGCACTCAGGACATAAAGTATGATCGGAGGTTCAAGGTCATCCTTGGCTACATAATAAATTAGAAGCCAGCCTGGAATATATGAGACCCTGTCTTTTTATTAAGATATGTGATTGGTCAATAAACACAAATGATAAGCAACTACCTTAGCTATTGGGGAGGGATGAAAATTAAAACAATACAGTGATGCTACAAATCATTAGACGGGCTACAACTGAAAGGACTGGAAATGCTAACTTTTCAGGAGGATAAAACAAAGTTAGATCTCTTAGATGGTCTTAGGAAGTGACAAGTAGTAAAAGGGTTTGTAAAATAGTTCAGCAGTTTCTGATAAGATTAAACATCCATGGATATAAACTCCACACATGGGTATTTTCCAAAATGAAAAGAGAACATACACCCACACAAAGGCTATCTGTGGCAAATTTATTCATAAAAGCCAAGACTGATAATAAAAAGAAACCTCAATGGCCACTGTGGTGGTTTCAATAAAAAAAAAAAAGCCCCCATAAGCCTATAGAGAGTGGTACTATTAGGAGGTGTGGCCTAACTGGAGTAGGTGTGACCTTGTTGAAGGAAGTATGTCACTGGGGGCAGGCTTTGAGGTTTCAGAAGCTCTAGCCAAGCCTAGTGGCTCACTTTCTCTTCCTGCTGCCTGCAGATCCAGATGTAGAACTCTCAGCTACCTCTCCAGCACCACGTCTGCCTGCATGACATCATGCTTCCTGCCATGATGATAACTGTCTAAACTTCTGAACTGTAGGCCAGCCCCATTTAAATGTTTTCCTTTATAAGAGTTGTTGTGGTCATGGATGATGTCTCTTCACAGCCATAAAACCCTAACCAAAACAGCCACCAATGAATGACTAACAGACTGCTATTTACACTCTAGTCAACAATAAAAACACACTATCAATAAATGCAGCAATGCTGACGACTCTGAAAAACTGGGTGAGTGAGAGATGCTGAACCCTGTGATGTCATTTCCATGAAGGACTAGAAGAGGCAAAGTCAACTTGTCGTCACAGATTAATAACCACCTTGGCCAGTGTGTAGAGGGCCAGATAGAAAAAGAAAGGTGAGGTGACTTTCTGGAGAGACTGAAATGTTTTCTAACTTGACTTGAGCCGTGATTACATGGGTGTACACATTGACTGTGTATTGAATTGTACACTTAAGATACTACCACCTGCCAGCTGTGGTGGCACATGCCTTTAATCCCAGAACTCAGGAGGCAGAGAGAGGTCGATCTCTGTGAGTTCGAGGACAGCCTGGTCTACAAAGAGAGTTCCAGGATAGCCAGGGATATTACACAGAGAAACCCTGTCTCAAAAAAAAAAAGATATATCCATCTTATTACATATGAATTATACCCCATAAAGTTGATTTTGTTTAATCATAAGACCATTTTATGAGAAAGATATAAATATGTATATGCAAAAACAATATATACACAGTCATTTCTGAATAATAATCATAGAAGACAAGGTTATGAATTTTAGAGGGGGAACATGGAAGGAAGTGGAAGATAGAGCAAGAGACGTAACTACAGAACTTTTATTTTAAATTCCTCCTCCACCTCAAAATATGTAATTTTTAAAAGTTGATTTTTAAAGGGCATTAATCCCTTTAAATTGGAAGCCTTATCTTCATCATGAGTCTATGATGACTCATTCAGAAATAAATGTTATAAGAAACAAGTTCTTTATGATTTACACCCAGGCACTCCACACGAATGTCTAGCCATTTGCATTACACATTCCTAGCTGGAGAGATGCCCATCCTTTCTGATTTTAGTTGACAGAAGGCTGTAACTGTGGGTCTCATGTTTCTAAGAACTCTGAGCAACCATCTCTTTTCCTGAAGTGAATATATGCATTTCTTTTATAAGGAAGTTACACCATCAGGTATCTCTCTATCTGGCCCATCCTGATAACACAAGTAAATGGTCAGAGTCAGACCAGTGAGCTGATGGTGTTGGTGGTCACCTACGCTGCCCTATTCCTTTTGCCTGCTCAAGGAAGCTCCTACACACTTTGTTTTAGAAATGCTGGCAATGCCTAGATTTCCCTCTCCTTTGAGTTGTTCCTATCCGCCATGGGGAGCTGATGAGCAACAGTGGAGTATCATAAACAAGTCGGCTAGCCTGTGCAATGAGCCTGCTTATTGGGAAATCTCTCTTGCTGATTTGGAGTCTTAGAATAGCAGGGATGTGCAAACACACACTACAAGCTCAGATGCTGTGTTGCCTGGCTGCATTATCTGCCCTGAATATTAAGCAAACCTGCAGGTGTTACTTGGGCTCTGGGGAAGAATTTGCTTCCAAGCTTATTCAGTTATTGACAGAACTTGGTCCCTTGTGTGTAGAAGATTTGAGATCCCGTTGCTTTCTGGATTTAGGTGAACTACCTATGTTCCACGGCACACGGCCCTTTCCTCCATCCTCCAAGCTGGTACTTGAGGATTGAATCCTTCTCAGGCTTAAAATCTCTCTGACATCCTCTACTACTACACCCACAGGAAACCCTTGCCTCAGTAGATAAAGTGAAAAGCAGTCAAGGAAACTGCCAACTTTGTACACACATGCACACACACACACGCACACACACACACGCACACACACACACACACACGCACACACACACACACACACACACACACACACAGGCACGCACACACACACACACCACCACCACCACATTTAGACATACTCACCTTATATACATAAAAACCAAACTTTTAAAAACAAATCTATTGTGGCAATGCAGAAAACATATAAAAGCAACAAGCAGCAAAAATTAATCCAACAGATAATGTGCCTTTGGTAATAGATTCTATATAATTTTAGTTAAAATAAAAATAAAACTACCTATATGTGTACCTTGGGAAATAGAAAATGCCATAAAAGAGAAACTTGTCAAATGTTCAAAACCTTTGTATTTAATATGCTACATTTTATTCTCTATGTGGCTAGACGATACATGAAAAGTAATAACGTGTGTATACATTTCTCTGTATAGATCATTACTATATGGCAAGAACAAACTCAACAGTTACCCATAAAACTTACAGGTTCTATTTGAAAAGCAATCTGGCTGAACATGCAGCCTTATTGGATCTAAGAAAAAAAAATCATTTGGGAGGGCCCTAAAGAGGTCTGTTTCCCTTTAAACCAAGTCACATATGGTATATTATATTTTATTTGAAGTTGTCTGTAAGTCAAGTTCAAATTTTTATCACTTAATTTTTTTTCCAGGTAGAAAGATTTTTATTAAAAACCATAAAACCCAAGTTGTGAAAGTCTTCTCCATGAACAGGGTCCTTATGAATAAGCAGCGCCAGAAGACGGACACTGACGGAAGCCGTCGCTAACGTCCCACACTGATGATGCAAGCACTTGAAACTAAAGCTCTAACGAGGCACTGGCAGCAAACAGAAGGCAGGCGGTGAGGACGAATACAATGAGCTGAGTGAGAACAATGCTGCCAAACTTGAGCCTTGAGTCAGTTAAGCTAAGGAATCTCATATTCTTTCCCAATCAGCATGTGTCTCTACTGTCAAGTTTACTTACGCCTAATCTGCTGTTCCAACAGGAAACTCATGCTAGATCCAACTATGCCACCCCTCCCAAAGCTAGTGAACAAGTGCCAGGAGTCCATCACTTAATGAACGTAGCACATACCCACTGGAGTTCGGGCCGTGTGGACTCTGTACCAGCTGCCTAACACACTTCACATTCAAGCACTTCCACGTGCCGCCGAGTACCCACTTTCCTGTTGGCTTCACAAAGTCAAGTGTTCCAAATGGAGAACTAGTGTTTAATTTATGATCCTATTCCATCCCCCACAGGAAACTTTAGCTACTGTGATCCAACATGAAAAGCAGCAGGCTCGTTTATATGGGACCCAGAAAGCAAAGCAGCACCAAAGCATCTCAAAGATGCTTACTTTTGAAAAGTTAAAGATTAAACCTCTTTTATTCAGTATAATCCCCAAGCTATTCCCACGCACCAGCTCTGTTGGGATGGTATGCAAAGGGAAATATATACATATATGATCATGAGACATGCTTTGAGAGGAGTCTGCTATCTCATTGCCCCCTGGAAATGCATCACCCATGCAATGCTGCAGACCCCACCCTGGAATGTGAGCTCTAAAAAGAGCCCTGAAGCTGGATTTGTGCATGGTGGATGAAGTAAAGTAGTTCTGGATAAAAGCCCAAGCTCCATGTCAAAGATGAAATACACTTTGAAGTATACGCTGTGTCAGGGGGAAACGCATTTTAAAAAGCCACAAGGTTCACTAAAAAACCAGTTGCTGAATGTCAACGGTGTGTCCCATCCTGTCCAAGGCACAAGCGCTCTAGTGATAAGACAGCCATGCGTTCCTTCTCTCAACACCTAAGAAAGGATCCTAGCATGAAAACCAGAACCCTGGCAGCAGCTCTAAATAAGCTCAAACTTGGTACACTGGCCTCAGAACTTTGCCAGGGCCTGAAATAATTTCTCCCCGAGGTCACTTTCCATACGAAGTAATTGATGATACTCTATCCACTAACCGAGTGCCTGATGGTATCAGAAAATGGAAACCACTTATGCTATGTTTACGAAGTTGGTATTTTCTAGAAGCTAGAAGAGTTTGAAGAATTAAATGTTACTTGTTTGACTCACAAAGCTGGAACAGTTGGTGTCTGACTTGTGGGGGTTCTGTAGGGTATCCCCAAACTACTGTGGCTTGCAAAGAGGGATATACTGATGCAAAATAATTTTTAAGAGCCCAAATAGGCCCCTTATCTTTACCTATGATTGATGCAAAATTACAAAGCTAATTAATTCATTAACAGCAAATCCTTGTTCATGGTACTAATTCCCCCATTAGACAGTGGCTCTAACCACAATCAACATGTAGCTTGTCCGCTCATTTAACTAGTATTTTATGATCTACCATGGAGGAGATCCATGGAGGAGATATGCAAAGCAATGAGTGCATGGTCTTGGCTTCTGTGGGGCTACCTTCCATACCCTTGCAGCAGCGATCACTCATCACAGTACTCCCTCCCTGCTAAGTCCCTAGAACATCCGAGGATATTTCTCATTTCTCAGTGGGATACGAGAATATTACCAGTCACATGTAGAACACAAGAAGAAATGCATGGCTACCTTGAATTCTAACCAAACTACACTGGAATCACCTACTGTTTCCACAAAATACTGTGCCTGGATATTGCACTGTTTTCTATTTGTCCCAATCCCCTTATCCCTTCCTGAGTATCTGGATCCACTCCTCCATACTTACTCCAAATACCCTACCTTAAATTCCCCCAGATGTAAAGTCCTTTTGGGAATCACTCATACTTCTTTTTAAAAAATAGTACCATTAAAAAACTAGTCTACCCAATAAAGTGCATGTCATGGCTCTTGTTGTTGTTGTTGCTGTGTTGTGTTGTGTTGTGGTTGTGGCTGGTTGGTTTGAAGATAAAGACTCACTATGTAGCTTGGACATCCTGGATCTATGTAGACCAGGCTGGCCTCAAACTCACGGAGATCCAACTCTGCCTCTGCTTCACCAGTGCTGGGATTAAAGATATGCACCATTGCACTCAGCTGCATACATCTTTGCCCTGTATCATCCCCCAAATGTGGACACACACACACACACACACACACACACACACACCTTTGTTAAACACTAGTTCAGTTGATTGTGTAGAACACTTAAGCTCATCTAGGGAAAACTGTAGGTATGTTCAGTAGGGTGTTTTGTTCCTACGGTCTTAGGTCTCCAGCCAGGTGTATTTGCAATATATGCCCAAGAATTTATTATCTAAATGAGAAACAAGAAAGATGAGGGGGGGGGGAGGAGACTGAGAGTGACTGACTTGGCCTGAGTCATGTTCTGGGGCTATCACACACACACACACACACACACACACACACACACACACACACACACTATATATATATATATATATATATATATATATATATATATATATATTCTGTCTAGAGAAATTTCACTGATACTAAGCAACATCCAGCTAAGCTCCCAGTGGGGATCCAACAAGCTTACTGGGTGTACACACAGAGTAAAGGGTTACTGGCAGGCCCGTTAGTGCAACGAAATCAGTCACACCAAAACATGTATGGATGGGCACGGATTGCCCATGGCTGCACAGATGGGACCCCTTCCCCCTAGTCTTCCCCAGCCTAATACAGGAGCCCCTTTCCCAGACCCTGCAGCCACATGCAACCAGGGCAGAAATGCAACTAGTGGGTAGAGAAGGCTGGATATTCGGTGGACCTCTGTTCACAAGGGAAGGCCAAGAGTCAGTAAGCTCAGCTGTGACCACCTTTTACCACACATGGGCATAGCTGAACTCATGAAGATGGTGGCAGTCTAAGTAGAGGGCAGTCCTGTACAACATACACTCATGTGCATTTTTCAGGAAAAGAATTCATAGCTTTCATCAGGTGCTCAAGAGAACTCTAAGAACTAGGGTACATGTGCTGCAATTGCAGTGTTGGGAAAGGGAAGGTCTCCCATTTGCATACTGTTCTGAGGTTGGCAGCCCTCTGAGGATGGCCTGGTAATGCTCACACTGTGTCTCCTATATTCACAGACCTGTTCATTTATCATATACACTGAGTACTCAACAGTATCAACTATTAAAATTCACATTTTCAGAACTTAAACTTCTACTCATGGACACAACAAGCTATTTTTGATGTGAAAAGGCATATAACTTCAGGAAACATGTTCTCAAAAAAAAAATTCCTAAAGTACCTAATTTAAAGATATGTAGTATTTGTCGTTAATACTCTCCCTGGGCTGGGAATAGAGCTCAGTGGCTAAAGAGTTTGCCAAGCACGCACAAGAGCCTAGAGTCAGTCTTCAGTAACAGGGAAAAACCAGTACTCTTCAACATACACACACAAACAAGGCACTAGGAACAGGAAATGCATATTCTAAGGCAGCATGAACTTATTAATGTTCACTTAAAACTATGCATGAGTTTTGTCAGTGGGTGGACTAGAGATGCCAAATGGCTGTGTCTAACTTCTGTCCATACGATATGCTGAATTAAGCAATATGATCAATTCAATCCAAAGGGTGTCTTTTTTTTAAAAAAAGAACATGAGTTCTTAGCTACAAAAGATAAGTTAGTCAATTAAAAGGCATCAATTTTAATGGGTCATATTTATTACAAAGAATTAGTGCACAATCAAAGCTAAATATATTCTTCCCAGGTGTGTCAAATGTAAGCAAAATGATATTAAAAGAATTAACATTACTAAGAAGGAAAACATTTTCATGACTAGCATAAACATCAGCATATTATTACTATTTGACAACAGGAAACAAGAAGCTCTGCTTCAATACTGAATTTTTGTAATTTCTATTAAGGACCAACAGAAACTTCAACTTACGTAAATCACAAACTCTAAGAGGTGGCCCATAAAAAGGGTCTCCTCGAGAACCTACAAATGTGTCTCTTTCCAATGCTTGGGAAGCCCATTTGCAAACCAAACATAGCAACTTTGGGACCCACTTCCCCTTTGCAGGGGAAAGTTATCTGCAAAAACTATAGTGGGTGATTACACGATAAAAGTTGCTTTGGGTGTGCATCATGTTTTAAGTGGTGACAGTTCACTAGCTCTTTTCTATTTTATTGATTTACACATCGCAAATGTCCACATTAACAGTCAAATACGCACAACATCTTAAAGGTAAAAAGAACAATTATATACAGCTTCCGAGATCACGTCCTAAGCACAGAGCCCTCTCTCACCTTGAGTGAGAATATTAACCTCCAGCGCCTGCATCAGCCCAAAGAGGCATCAACAGGACATCCAAACTTCTGTCTGCTTTCAAATGCTCTCACTTTTCTTCTCATGTTTCAAGTCCACCTAATTTGAAACTGGCAATAGCTACATGAGCTATGCTTTGTGCTGCAATTCAAGCCTTTTCCCAGGAGTCTTTTCCTACCCAAAAGCTCCTTTTTATTGAAGGCACTTTTACCATTCAGATCAAATTCGAATGTATAGATCCCAGATACCTGGGTATGAAATATGCAAATCTGCCAAGAAAATTAGATATTTGTCTTCTTTTCTTTTAATATAACCCACTATATAATAGTGAACTAAATGTGCTTGTTTCATAGAAACAACTTACATTTGCCAATACAGGGCAAATGGTCTATGTACAGATACATTGGGACTGCCTAACTGACAGTGAGTGTTGATGACCAGGCTCCAAGCCAATGGAGCTAGTATGGTGGTGCTCGCTGCTGAACAGACTTCCCCTTCAGGATACGCCGGATCTAGAAGAGAAATGAATGGTGAAGAGTTCATTTCTAGTGGTCAAAGTGGTACACTTCCCTGCACAGTTTCACCCCTCTCATGAACCCTCTACAGCACTCCTAAGTTGTGAGCAAAGCTAAAGCAACTCGCCAGCCCCAGAGGGAGTTCAAATTACAACTTGTACAGCTTATTTCAAGTTTCTTGTAATGACTGTTGAGTGTGAGACAGTAAGTCACCTCCATTAAAACTGAAAGTCTGCAGCTGAAATAAGTCTGATCCCTCTGCTAACCTTTACCACTAGCACTTGTGAGGAGAGCGGCAACATGGCAGTCACTGTGGCCTAAGACTACCTCATGCGTTGTGAAGCCAGCCTCCAGTAACAAGAATGTAAGGTCCCTGTTAGATACACTCAAGTGCATCTCACCACGTCAAAACAGTGGCCAGAATATCCGAATGTTAAAGCAACTGTGTGCCAATTTACGGGTCCCAAGAAGTCCCCCACACTCACCCAGAGTGACTGATTTTGTCTTCTGGTTGGACAAGCTATGGTATCTACCTCTCCGCCCACAACAGATTAGAAGCAATGACTTAGAGGAAAAGATTGTGGTGGCTGCTTATAGCTGCTAAAAGGAAACCTGTCCAGCAGCCAGAGCCTTACAATGAGGAAAAGGAGAAGTCCCTCTCCATGACACCACAACACAGAAGGAACAAAATGACAACACTGTAAGATTGGTGAAGAGCCTCATAGTCCTGGAACACCTCGGAACACTAGTAAGTGAGAGTGCACCACAGTGGAGCAGCAAATACTGAGCGTGAGACCGCCATCTGCCTCTTAATCCTGGTTCTGGTCTTTTCTAAATACTAATTCTTTTCTCAGTTAAACTTTACTGAGAAGTTTTTGTTTTGTTTTGTTTTTTGTTTTGCAACTTCTAAATGACCTACGCGAAAACTGCTACAAGCTATCAAGTCTGTAAGAACCAAAGAGCTCCACAGACAAGTTTCTAGAACATGTTGGTTCTAATGACAGCAAGGAAGCAAAGAAAAAAACTAACTTGCGTAAATTAATTTATAATTAATAATGTATACAAACATCTATCCACAGCTACCAATCATCCTGGCTCCCTCTGGAAAAAGATGTCCATCAAAACTAATTTCTTAAAAGATTAAGTTCTTACAGGGAAACGTTTGCTCATGTGGGACCATTTAAGCCTTGATGATAAAATATAATTGCACTTACTAAGCACAGCATACTTTTAACATGTTCTGGGTTCTTTGCCATCTTTTAAGGAGGATTAGTTGGTAGACAGAGTTATAAAAGCTGATATTAAGTAAGCATTTATTACAAGCCTGAACTACTTCAAGCAGTCTACACTGAGCAGCCCACCTACAGAGCATCAGCTGCCCTTTGACCTCTATACTTCAGACCCAAGGGCCTAAGGGAACTTCCACTTCCTCCTGTGGCCCTCACCTGTTCTCCCACAGGGCCATCTGGAACCAAATGTACGGGCTGCTCATTCTCCAAGTTCCGAGTACTCGGGTCTGCTCCCTTCCTCATCAACAGCCGGACCGCGTCCAATTGTGTCATCCGATACTGCAGGCTGGCAGCAACGTGGAGAGCAGTGTTTCCATTGTAAGCCTGAAAACAAGGCAACGAAAGGGCACACACATAAGGAAGGGGGAAATTCCATCGGAGGAGCTCAAAAACTTGAAAGTGGCAGGACCGAGGTTTTCTAAAATTACCTTTGCGTTCACAAAAGACAGGCAACTGGGCAACTCCAAAAACAGGCGAATGAGTTCCAGATTCGCTTCTTCTGCTGCCAAATGCAGGGCTGTGCGGCCACTTTTACGATCCTTGTGAAGGCAAGAAAGGCAAGAATGAAAAATCCAGTTGTCCTCTGACCTCCACACAGGCCCATACATAGGCGCACACACACAAAGCAAGTAACAACCTAACAAAAATATTTTCAAAAAATAAAAATGGGAAAAGTCAAATTCCAGATCCCACAAAGAAAAATAAATAAGTAAAATAAAAAGAACCATTCCAAAAAGCACCATCTTTTCCCAGCACAGGAAAACGAAAGCCAAAGTAACATCAACTTCCTGCTTCTCTTAACTTTTAAACAAAGACTAATTTATTTCCCAGCTAACTGGTTTTGTTGTTTGGATAACTCAAATTAAAAAGAAATCAAGAAAGTGGATTAAAGGATGTTTTCAAAGCTAAGCTTCTTAAATGCACATATAAAGTGACTCACTCAACCAACTTAAAAATAAACGGGGGGGGGGGGGGGGGGAGTAGTTTTAATCTGTGTTTGCAAGCCAGGACTCCGTCACACACACTTTCTCCCTACGCATGGAAGTTACCTTCGCCTCCACTGCTGCTCCCATCTGAATCAGACACTTGATGGTGTCAACCAGACTCTTATTCTTTAGTAAGAGATCCTGCATTTCAGGTGAATGAGGTTGTTGATTCCTCTGCAGTTCGTGCACCACAGCGTTGTGAGCCACAACCGCACAATGGAGGGGAGTCAGGCCTAGGAAGAAGGGGTACAGTGGAAGTCAAAACGTCCCATCAAGTCTTTTGGTCACTGTAACCATCCTTAGGATGGTTCCTCGGTTCACTTAGAACTGTCTCCATAACACCTAGCAAGGTAACCCACATATACCTAGGCACTTTGCCTGTAAAACATTTAGCTTTATTTGCCATCTCTCTTTCTAAGTATGACACTTAACACTTTCAGAATTCACGGGCCCGACTTTCCATGTGGTTCTTTATCCAATCAAGTCACAGCCACTTACCATCGTAGTTAGTTGCCTCAAGATCCAAAAACTGATTGCTCCTCACTGCTCCCTTCTGGATTGCCTGCAAATTTTTTAAAAACACACCTGTTATCTGAAGGTGAGATGCACAAAATAGTCATTTACTGCTGTGCTGAGAAATAAATAATTTGACTCAAAACAGATTATTTTAGCAGCTTCTTGTAATCCAAGCCCTAAGGCTCCGGCACTACGATGCCTGAAGCCTGCTTTCCAGCTGGCCGCTTACCTGGAGCACCTGGGAGTGGCCCTTCTCTGCACAGACGTGCAGGGGTGTTCTTCCCCAGCAGTCCGTGGTGTTCACCTGGGCACCAAGGTTCACCAAATCTTGCACAATGAGGTGCTGGTTGGCAGCTACAGCCACTTGAAAGGCACTCTGTGGACATTTAGAGAAGAAAGAGTTTTGTTTTTAAACCTATTAATGCTACCATAACAAGGAATATGAAACTAAAATACAGCTGAGAGGAAATGGCCACAGAAAGAAAATAAATCCTATTAATAAGCAACCAAATACAGCAAGACAAGGAAACTAAAATAAGTTTAGGGTGCGGCTTTAATTATACGCAGCCTTTGGTCAAACAACTGCAAAGTTAACATTAATAACTTCAAGGTTAACGGTGGCAAAAAAAAAAAAGTCAATATCTCGAAGTTAATATTAACTAAAGTCTCTTGCTCTGGGGCTCTTAAAACAATCTGCCGCGGAGGCCGGCTGCCCCTCACTTCAGCAGCACAAGCCCATCTTTGCCGGAATGACACTCTCACCTGTCCGTTATGCTCTTTCACGTCCAACATGTTCAGGTCGTTCATCTTTCTTGCAAGAACATAGGAAAGTGCTCGCCTCCCTTGGGCAACGGCAATGTGGAGAAATCTGGTGAAGAGGCAAGGAGAAGAGAGGAATGGCTTCCGACTTCATTAAGTTGACCAGAGAAAACAAAACTGTCCTTCACCCTATTTCTGATATACTGATACACTCAAATGAAACAGCCCAGAGAAGGAGACTTTGGCTTTTCTGGCATCTACCTCAACCGTAACAGAAGAACAAGAGGGAGGACCTAGCTGAGCACCATACTGGGCATTTAAGACCTATGGGTTTTTTTCTTTTTTAGTACTAATAAAAATTCTATGACAGAAACATTATCTTATTTGTCAAGAAATAGAGGTATGGAGATTTTGAGTAACTTGCCCAAAGCTATAAAGACATCAGGACGGAGTAGGATCCAGCCTACAGACCAACTCCCAATTGATGGCTAGTCATGATGTAATTGTTTCAGTTCTAAAGATACAATCAACATTAGCCTTCAAAACAGGCTATTCCCAGGAAGTACATAGTTTTGATGAGAACAAAAGGTTTTCTTTTCCTTTTGAGAAAAAGCTAAAAGGAACATCCTTTCTCCAAATATGAATTGTCATTCTGACAAGCACTAAGTGTGAACGTGCATAAGATAAAAGGGTACTCACGTGTCACCATCGGCATCCTTAGAGAGAAACTGGTCTTGGGAAATATTTGCCAATTTGCTTTCTTCCTGCTCTACCTGCCACTGAAAAAACGACTTCCCTAGCTGCGTGGTGTTCATCGGACTTCCCATGATGTTCTGGAGTGACAAGGAAGTGCCCAAGGACGGTAAGCCAGCATTGTGCACCCCAACTGCCTCGCAGGCATTGTTTGGCATCAGGCCGAAATTCTGCAGGTGAGTCTCGTTTTGTGGGGGGATGCTGGGGGAAGCCTGGATGGGAACAGCGATGTTCTCGGATTCCCCTTGGCCGCTCAGAAGAGACACAAAACTTTGGCTTGTGCAGAACTGTGTGTCTGGATTATCAAAGAGGTTCGGTTCATACTTGGGAGACTGGGACACTCTGGAATAAGGATTGAACTGCAGGGTCTGGTTGTGTGGATAGTTCTGTGGCTGCGGCTGAGGTTGCGGCTGCAGCTGCAGCTGCGGCTGCGGCTGAGGCTGCAGCTGCTGCATGTTCTGGGTTTGTGGAGAATACTGGTACATAGAAGCCTGGTCCATCATTTGTGGAGAGCCACTGACTTGGAATGGTTGGTATTTCTGAGGTGGAGAGAAGGCTTGCCCTCCATGGAAATCCTGGCATTGGTCTCTTGGGGAGTTCTGGGGTATCACGGGATTCATCCAGTTAACCTGGACGGTGTTCAGTGAGACCGGGCTGCACTCATTCTTAATGTTTATAATGTTCTGGAGCAAAGCAGCGCTACTCTCCAGCTTGGAGTCACTGTGACGGGCATCTTCCATGCTCTCCCCAGGTGCAGGTGCTTGTGGTGGTGTCTAGAAAGAAGGGAAGAGCAATGTTCATAATCACTTCCTTTTAAAGAACTCAAAGAGCTAGTGGGTAGACTCAACGGTAGGATACATGGCTAGGCTTCAATCCCAAGCACCAAAACTGTTTTGTTTTGCTTTGTTTTGTTTTGTTTTGGTTTGGTTTGGTTTGTTTTTTAAATAGCAACACTATGCCAGGAATGGCTCTACAGAGTGTTCAGAGGAAAATAATGAGACACTTACCACAAAGTGAGTTGGCAACAGAGCTGGCCTTTTGCAAACTGATCCATCAGACAGAGTACCAGTCCCCTTTCTCTTCCCCACTGCAGATACCGCGCTCTTCAGTTCTGTTCCCAAGGAAAGAATATGCAATCTGTGATCATTCCAACTTTACAAATTCCACCTACGGCCACACTGAGTCATTTTACTCTAAAATAAACCAGTAAAATTATGAATAAATAGAAGTAGCGCTTACCCGTGAATTGCTCAATGCTCGCACTCTGTGTCTACGAGAGAAAAAGATTCTAATTGAGTGCATACAAAATGGTTTCTCACCTAGTGAAGATTTACCTCTACGCCCTCTATAGCACACATAAACCTCTGAGAAAATAAATACTATCAGAACAGCTATCTCCATGTTCTTCTTCTCTCCTCCCTGCGTGCGCGCTCTCCCTCTCTCTCTCCCTCTCTCTCCCTCTCTCTCCCTCTCTGCTTTTCCATTTTCACTTCTAGCCTACTCAATCCTGTCAGGATGAAATAAGTAAGACCATCTGCTTCTTTCTATTTTGACTGAATCCCACGAAGGCCCTTGGCCCTACACTGCCTTCATTTGTTTTCATTAAATTACCCTCACACACCTGGCACTGAGCCAAGGGTGAGGAACGCACCAAATAACAAAACACATATATCCTGCCCTATGAATTTGTCATCTGCAAGTGAGTTACTGGACCTAGGTTAACAAAACAAACAAACAAAACAAAAAACCCCAAAAACCTTGACGGACTAGTTTCCCACCCACTCAAAACAAACAGCAGATGCCACTACCTTAAACTCATCCACTGACTGGCCTGAAGTCTTCTGTTTGTTACTTCGGATGTGAAGCAGCAGCTCCTTCACCGAGTTCTTCACCCGAACACCTTGAAACGGTCCTCTCTGCTGCCTGCCAACCCCCATATGGGGCTCAGCTGTTCAGAAGAAAAGGAGCCGGTCTCAGTCATGCCTCTTCACAGCGTGAATTGTAATAGCCCTCCAAAGACAGCAACCTGATGGGCAAAATTCCTCAAGCCACAGATTGTAAAGCCTTTCCAGCGTCCTTTGATCACTGGGTTCTCACCATCAGTCTCCAGAACTTCTCAAGGGGGTCTGTGCTCCCTGATAGAGCTTCCTACCGGGCACCCTAGGGAACGGAAGCGCTATCAAATATGGTCAAGGATCCCTGGAGCCAACAGACGGGGCCAAATAAAGCTTCTCTGTCTCTCAGTACTATTTACTCAGGAAATAGGACCAGAGGTTTTGCTAAGATTGTAGACTTATAATTATCCTTGACTTTGAGAAATCCTTGGAGGAGCAGAGTATAAATGAGGCATTTGTAGTTTGTAAAACAAAGTCTTTTGTGTTCGTTCATATAGAAATTATAAAATACCTTTATGTCATTCACCTGATAAGGAACAAAACTTCCTCTAAAGACCTCAAGGGACCACAGCTGAACAATTAACAAGCCAGCAACAGGGACCAAAGATTTCTTAGTATCTCCTTAATTCATTTATGTCAAGAAAGCTGCTTAAATTCACTTAGCCCATTTCCACATTCACACACAGGATTTCCCGTCACTCTCTGCTCTTAGAATTACGTACATGGGCATTCTAAGTAAAAAGGAAACAGGCGTGTTCACCTTAAAACTTCAGAGGGCAGTTTAAAGTTTACTATGAGTACGGTATTGCAGCCTTGGCCACAACTATGTAACAAGCTCTTGCACATGGATTGAAAACAACACTGAGAGGTTCAGGAATGAATGGCTGGTCCAACTGTCCAAAATAGGAAAAATAAAATGGAGAATAAAGCATAATTTGACCATCTATACCACAAGTATCTGAGACAAACACCTCAGAAATGAGGCGAATAAAGTGATCAGATACTCTTTCCATTAAAGTTGAGGGATTTCAACAAACACCCAAACGGCCTGAATGGAATAGCATGCCTGTGGAATGACAAGAGTTAAAATTTTTTCCATGCCTGCGTCACAGGGAGGAAAAAAAAAAAATCAGGAATCCCCCATGGCTTGTGTGGTAAATCAAGAACTAGCAAAAATCAGTTTAGCCAGACTTCGGCCAAAGGGCCTAATGGGCCTCAGGGCTGTCGATGCATACACGCCTAACTTTTCCGAATAGGCTATACACGACGACACTGTAGCTTAAGGCACATCACTTTAAATTAAAAATAACTTTTTTAAAAAAGTAAAAGGCAACCAAAGTTTCAGTGGCCAGCAGTAAGAAACAGCAAACGAGAAGAAGCTCCAACGGCTGCGATAATCTAGGCGGCATTTAATCTACCACAGTGGCATCCTGTTTTCCCCCAAATTATGCAATTCGCTTCATGAAGAAAGGAAACCATGCAATGCGCAGCTAAAGAAAGGGCTTTACTAGATGTAACTTTTTCCATTCTTAAGCACACAGAAAAAAAGAAAAAGAAAAAGAAACACACACACACACACACACACACACACACACACACACCGGCAGAATTCTGAGCAGGCCTTTGAAACTCTTTATAAACTAAGCACAGAAACTGAATCATTCTTCCGACCCCCGGTCTCCTGTACTACACCCTGATAATTGGTTTCGTTTTCTTTTATTCATTCCTACAAATATATTAGGAATAAGTCATGGCTTCAAATCCAGTTCCCAAACTTGAACCCTCGGCCACTGCTTCTCACTTTAAAAAGTTACAAGAAGAAAACCATCAGACCCAAGACTTCCTTCCACCGCATTGTAATTATTTCTCGGAGGTTGTTGAGTTCGGGGGCGGGGGCGAAGTGAAAATGGAAAGGTTTAGGAGACGGGAGAAAAAGAAGAAAACCATAGACTCTCAAGTTGTTCCGCCACCGCCACCTCCGTCCAAGCCAGCGTTCTAGCCTGCGGAGTGCTGGGAGCTCGAGCCCAAAGGCGCGGGACTCTGCAGACAGCCCAGGGCATCCCGCCAGAATCAGGACAAGGCGCTAAGTCACTCGTGACTACTCCGTGTCCGTCCCACCGCTAAAAAGTCGCAGAGGCCACTTAGCGACACCACTCTGCGCCCCTTATCTGGGGAATCCTGCCCCATCCTTCCAGGCGTGTAAACCCCGAGTATAGAATCGCGAGGTCCCACGGGTGGATTACCTTGCGAGCGCTCGGCGCGGGCACCACCTCTCGGGCGGGACTCCACGGCCCCGCAGGAGGACACGGAAGAAGTGGAGGAGAAGTCGGAGGAGTCAGAGGCCGGGGAGCCCGGCGCGGAGGGCACGGTGGACAGGTAACCCGTGTCGCAGGCGCCGGGGGCGGAGGGTGGCGAGGCGCCGTAGAAGTATGCCAGGTTGAGCGGGCTGGTCATGAGGCCGCAGTCGCCGGCCGCGTCCAGCAGCCCCTCTCCGCCGCAGCTGTCGTCCAGCAGCTTGTCCACGATCATGCTCCCAGGCTAGGCGTTCAGGGGTCCCCAGACACCTGCGCCACCGGCGGGCTACGCGGCAGGCTGCGGCAGAGCGACTTGTACGTGCGCGCCCCGAGGCGGCCGGGTTATTTAACCAGCAGTGTTCGTTCGCCCCGCCCGGCCATCGGCGGCGCCTGGGCTGCCTCCCGCCCCGCCTCCGGATGCATCTAGTTTCCAGTAAAATGCCCGAGATGAGGCAATACGCCCTCCGCCCTCGCCCCGCCCCGCCCGGGCCGACCGGTTGTTTTCCGGAGGCTCACCTTGGAAACCCCGGCCAGCACCCGCGCCCCGGACCCTCGCCGGTGCCAGCTCCAAGCCTCCCCCGCCGTCCCGCGCTCGGCGCACCGCACCTCACGGGCCGGGCCGCGTGTACTAGGAGTGAGAACCCCCGCTCCCCCGCCCCCCACGGCAGGGCGCGCTGCGGGGAGCCTCGGGCCGCTACGGGAACGGGTCCGCCCGGTTCCGGGAGTAGGAAGCCCAAGCCATGCGTGCAGAGTTCTGTCTCCTCCCGTGCCTCCCAGCACTTAACCGCCCCCAAACCTGGAAGCGTTTGCCCGCGTGTTTTCAGGCCTGGTTTCAGAGCGCTGGAAGTTTTTCTAACTTTATATCTGGGCCATAACTGATTTTGTGTGTGTGTGTGTGTGTGTGTGTGTGTGTGTGTGTGTGTGTGTGTGTGTGTGTGCAGCATTGGAATAAAAATAAATAAATAAATAAAATAGAAAGAACAGATGCCCACCCTTTCATAACCCTCAATACTAGAATAAAGTCTTCTTAGTACAATGATTAATACAATACATGCATGCATATCTTTGTGTGTTTTACATCATTTTTAATATATTACGTAATGTTTTATTGTGCACAACTTTGTGTCTGATAAACACAGGGATTTTGATACTTCTGTCTTGAATACTTTTTTCAATGTTTATACAACTATTGCCACCACAATAGTTGAAATGACAAGGAAAGTTTGTTTTCAAGGGTGAAAAGGGATGAATAATTAAGTCTTTTCATGTACATTTTAGCCCGTAGGACTAAGATTCAGACACCCATATTAAAATAAGCCAACAGTGGTTCTATCTTTTCATGTACATTTTAGCTAGTAGGACACATATTAAAAGAAACTGACTGTGGGAGACGCAAAGTTCAGTGAGCAGCCTAAAAAGAGAGCGTGTTTCTTGTGGAGAGGAAAGGTCAAGAGGAAAGTCCTCGCAAAGGCTGTGGCTTTAAGACGAGCTCTACAGGATGGCCCTAAAGGGCTGCAGGAGACTCATCCGCAAAGAATTGAGGCCAGGAGTCAGGGAAGAGTTCGCAGTGCTTTTCAGGACTGCCAAAGGGAAGACAGCATTCAGTGTAAAAGGTAACCTTAAGTGGAGCACCTCCGGCGGCCAAGGAAGATGCCAGAACTTGGATGCTCACTGAAGAAGCAGGAAGGAATTTGAAGCAAGCAAAATTAATCTGGAAACAGTTTTAGAGGAGATGAGACTGAGGGAGTCCTAGTGGCAAGTGAAAATTAGTTGCCATGGCCCAAGAAAGATGACTTGACCTAGAAGAAACAGTGGCAAAGGGGAAGGTAAAGTAAACAGCAAGTAACTAGGTAAGTAAGTACATTGCACTAAGGCAGGATCCACAAATATGGCATGGCTGACAGTACTGAGTCAGCAGGGCAGCCCACGGCTCTACAGGGCACTAGGCAGGCGTTAAGCACAACTAAAATTAATATCAATAACTTCTTATAGCTCACACTTCTGCTTGTTTTCTGGAAATAAACAAAGATGGGAAAATAAGGGGATTGGATTCCCTTAACTGTTAGCTGTTCAGCCCTTGCCCTGTGCTCAAGGCAGCCTTGAGAAGAGAACTGTCAAACAACTTGTAACACTCCACAGAGCTCCCCGGCAGCTGCAGCCATTTGTTACTAAAACACAACTCCAGCTTCTAAAGGTGTAGCCTGAGCCAGAACTGTCTCGAGCCTGGCCTTTTGCAGGAACCATTTCCACCAAGGCCAGACTGAGGGCATGTCCCCTGGGAGGAGCCTACAAGTGAGACTCCTGTGACTGGTGTGTTTACACTGTGATTGGTGCAAAGACAACCCTTCCCTTACAGGAAGGTGATGGGTGACTAGACAGCCACCCCTGGTGTATAACAGAAGCAAGCTGCTCAACTGACTCCTGCTAACAGACACCCTGTGGACACCCTGCGGTTCCTACCTCCCCAGTGGGTGTCACAACAATAGGCCCAACTGAAGGCTCTTGAATAGTATTGCCTGCTTATTGTGATTAATTTTTAAGTTAGCATACAAAAGCAATGGGTTCCATTGTGGCATTGTCACACGTATCTGTCATTATAATCTGTTCTACTTCATCACCTTACCCCACTATCTGCCCCCTGGCCCCACTGGCAAGATAAGTACTCCCCTCTGATTCCATCACCCTCTCTCTGGCCTCCTTTTAGGTCTCTTTGTCTTCTCTCATGACCTCCTTTTCTAGTTCCATTACACACACACACACACACACACACACACACACACACACACCACACACACACTTGAATTATCACAGTGATTAAAGTCCTCACTTGTCTAACATGGGTCTGATGATGTTTTAAAGATGCAGACTAGAAGACCTGTCTCCTTGAGGCTCAGAGGCCTTGTCTGCTTGTAAGGACACCAGAAAAAATGAAAATTATATGCCAGAAAGTTCTGTGACTCGTGAGAAGGAGAAATGTGTTCCAAAGTGACCTGCAGAACCCTTTCACTTGGCTTTATAGATGTTAATAATTTACTTCATTGTGCTTTATACAGTTTGAACAGTTTTATGGTACCAGTTATGTTGTAAGACCATTGGCAGGCCAATAATCCAGAGTTCTAAAAATGGAACAGATGTTTTAAGTGCAAATGTAATGAACTTAATACCATACATAGTTTAGAACAGCATTACCTGTTTGCAATGGAAACATCGGTATCTAAGGGGGTGAGCTATTGTACTATATTGGCACAAGAAAACAGGTAAGAAGTCAGTAATGCCCCATCATTGACTTTGATGACAGAAAGGAGCAGGGGAGGAGGGAGAAATCACAGCACACTGCCACTTTGAAATGACACAACAGCTCAGCAAGCATCTCTGGTGTGAAGAAGTCTGCTTCTGCCTGAGAAAGGACAATTCTACAGATTACATCTGCTATTTGTCCGTGCTCACCTGATATCAGCCCAGCATGTTACATGAATGTCTGACTACAAATGCAAAGGGCGCCAAGACATCTGAAATGTACAGCCGTCACCTATCTGAATGAATCTCAAGACTTAATGCTGGGAAAACGTATGTTTCACTTAAGGAAGTCGTAGATAACATCCTAATGAGTCTAAATGTTATCCCTACTGATCCACGAAATATGTATCACTTTACTTTTCTGTGTGGCGAAAGAGGAGGCACACATGGATGTTTGTGCTGTGCCTTGAGGTACAATGATTGTCTTTAAGAAGAGTATTTGTTCATCGGGATGAACAGCACAGTTTGCCATTCGTTCTAATCAAAACTAGACTGTGAGCTGAGCCACCATGTGTCACAAAATGCCGACTTCGTGCAAAACACTGGAGATTCAGATTTCTCTTTAATTACAAAGTAAGTCTGCTATGTCATCAAGAAGAAGAACTAACAGTATTTGTTGGCAGTGATAGAATCAAAGGTTTTTAATGAAAAATTAGCATTTGAGGCAATCGCTGTCAGATCTCCTGAGTTGAAAAGCCTCCAGATGTTTATGGAAAGACTTTTGCGATGAAGCCAGCGGTAATGTTATTCACAGATATATTTTCATATCATGTAAGGAAACATACATACTTATCATTATACTCATCGTAAAGCACTAGAAAATCTGTATCACTCAATTAACCATATGTTTCAGATGAACAATGCAAGATACTACAAAAATCACCTATGTATGGGTAAGAGCTTTTAAAGTACAAGCCAGACCAATGGGTTTAATAAGTCAGAACATAAGCGTTGGCTGGGGTATAGGGATGTGGCTCAGCAGTAGAGCACCTGCCCATCATGAAAAAGGCCTTGGGTTCAGTCCCCCAAAACACTCACACAAATATGCCAGAAGCATGGTGTTGCATACTTGTAATACCAGTGCCTAAGAGGCAGGGTCAGGAAGATGCCGTGTTCAAGATCAGCCTGAACTACACAGTGAGATTTCGGCCGGCCTCAGCTTCATAGCAGTGTCTCAAAAGAAAAAGAAAATGTTGATTGGACTGATTTAAGTATCAATTTATATTTTTCAAGACTTTCACATTTGAGGGCTTGAAAGAAGACACAGGGGTTAAAAGTACTCACTGCTCTTACAGCAGATCCAGACTCAGTTCCCAGAGCCCACATGGCAGCCCACAACGACCTGTGACTCCAGTTCCAAGGGGCCTGGCATGCTCTTCTGGACTCCAGGAGCACCAGGCACACATGGTGCACATGCAAAACACTCAAAAATTAAATATTAAATAAAGACAAATTTCACATTCAAAGTCTCCTTTTGTGGAGTTGGGGTGTCATACATGGCCTCACTCTGTACCTGAGGCTGCCCTGCAACTCACTATACCCTGAGATAAGCTCACACTTGCTGCGCTCCTAGCGTCTGTCTCCACCAAGTGTTGGGCTTAGAGGCATGCACCATTTTTAACCTCACTTTCTTTTACATACAGGTCATGTACATCCGTCGGACATTTCTTATGTAAGAACATGAATGCTTAGATGCCAGAATGTTAATTCAAGGATGTTTTTCTAAGGATATCCTCTGATGTACATCCCTTTGCTCAGAACCTAAAACATGAAGGTTTCGGCTGGAAGGAGGTAGTTGTTGTTGTTGTTGTTGTTGTTGTTGTTGCTTTTTATAGAGGCTTATTCTGCATTTCTACAAATAAGGAAGCAGTGTGTGCCAGATTAAAAATGCCAATTATAGAAGTGTTCAAGACCTGAGAAAGAAACCAGCACAGGCCATGCACAAAATGGGCATCACCAATAAAATAATTAACAGTGACAGCCACAAAATATAACCTACTGATAATGTTAAGGCGAGTAGCTGTCACTACTGAAAGGTCCACCATACACCAAACACTGTGTTAGGTTATTTGCATCATCTCTAGTGTAAGCAATGGCTAGAAGAATGGACAAAGCCTGGAGTGAAATCAATATAGTCAGCAGTCAAAAACCAAAGTGGCAGCTAACAGGAGCTTGCCAACCACAGCTCCTGTTAGCAGGTAAAATTCAGCATGCAAAAGCCACGCATGGGAAGACTGTAACCCCGCTATCAACAACAAATTCTGGACTTTCTGTTATTGAGAGATGTGTGAATTTAATGGAGTTAATTACAGTCACCTGGACAATCACCTCACCTCCCCCAAAACTGCTTTTGTTTACACCTTTAGTATACCTTTAGTCAGAAACTGGGGGCCGGGTGTGGTGGTGCATGCCTTTAATCCCAGTACTCGGGAGGCAGAGGCACGCAGATCACTGTGAGTTCAAGGCCAGCCTGGTCTACAAAGTGAATCTAGGACAGCCAAGGCTACACAGAGAAACCCTGTCTCAAACACAAACACAGACACAGACACACACACACAAAAAAAACAAAAAACAAAAAACAAAAAACCAGAAGCTGGGGACCACAGCCTCTAAGCTAACCCCAATCCTTTGTGCATGCTGCTACCTAAGAATGGTTTTTACTTTTTTAATCATTGACTTTTAAGTGACTGTTTAAGTACTTGCGTAATATCCTCCATCTTCTCTCTTGGCCCTCAAAGCCTCAAACATTTCTATTTGGCCCACTATGGAAAAACAATTTTCCACCCTCTGATTCAAGCAGAGGGGCTCAGCTGATCTGTGGTATGCCTTTAAAGCCTCCAAACCCAACTCTAGCCATTTCTGACAATGTAACTGTGGGCAGATTCCTTCATCTCTGAGTATCAGTTTATGCTCCTGAAAATTAAGAAAAATTGTTAATATCATATGAGGTAATGTTCAATGCATATAATATACTGGACAGACTCCAAAAGCTGAGCAAATATTAATCCTCTTGTCATTCCTATACTTTATTGTGAGCTATGAGTAAACCTCTTATTTCTGTGTCTGCAGCTGGAGACAGAGGAATCGATTACAGACAGGAAAAAAAAAAAAAAAGACCTGTTAGTCGTAATCTCTGTATAACGCGCGCACACACACACACACATACACACACACAAGCATTTTTACATTTGTGCCATTAAACTGGTTAGAAAGGAGCCCAATGTAGTGTTGAATCAATGCATCAGAAAACTTAGAATGAACAAGTAAGTCCTGAAGATGGACCAGTTAGTAGTGAGAGTCACACTTCCACACTTCCTGTTTCCAAACATCACGGCCAATTCCAGCTCCTAAATCTCATATTGGACTTTACAGCCTTGTCCTGTTACCTTCAAGGTAACATCTCTGTCAGTCTAAGCATCCCCATAAAGTTCCAGAGAAGCCCAACAAAAGGGGAGGAGGAATGAAAAAAAAAGAAGGTTCTGCAGAAAGAGCAAAGGATAAAACCAAGGTTTTTGTCTTTGTTTTGTTTGGGGGTTTGGGGGTTTTTTGGTTTTGGTTTTGGAGTTTTTGTTTAGTTTTATATGTCTAGAGTCTCGGAATCCTTGATCGGTGACACTTGGCCATTTTTCCCAGGTTTCCAGAACGGGTATGACTCTTACCAAGTGGTACTCTGTGCCTAGATTTTCACACTGCTCTGTGGCATCTAGACCAATCCCCCAGGGGTTTCAATAGTTCCGTGAAAAAGGAATTCCCCATCTGTTGGAGCACCCTCATTTAAATTCTTTTATCCAATAATTCCCCCGCCATTTTTAAGCACTCGGACTGCTAAGAGGCAAGGTATGCAAGGACAAGAGAACTCAAAGGCAGCTCAGAGGCACTTTAGGTGGCTCCCGAGAGGGGAAGAGAGTTGGTTTGAATGCCTAGCTAACCTAAGACTGGAGCTTACGACAACTCCACGGCACCCTTCCAGGGCAGCAGCACTACTGAGGACCTGTGTGGACCAGGGCGACAGGCATACTTGTTATACGTGAGTGGGGCGCTACAGCTACAATGAGGTAAGCATCTAAATACAAGTACAATGAGGGAAGAGGAAAGAGGTCTAGCAGAAGCCAAAAACTTGACAAATAACAGCAAAAAATGTAGATGCAAACAGATAATCTGAGAGTAACCAGACTGCAGAAATGCCTGAAATTTTAGTCAGAGTCACATCCAGGTTCTTACAAGGAAATGCTGCAGCAGTGGAGGATACCGGTGACTTTAGTCAGAGGAAGGCACAAGTTGAGGAAAACGCAAGTGGAAATAAAGCCAATGTTCAGCCTGCGTGGTGAGGACCTAGAGCCCCTGCTCAGATGTAGTAGATAGGCAGCACAGTCTCCTTATGGGTCCCCTAATATGGGGAGGAGGAGCTACCTCTGACGTGGACTCTAGTGCCCACACGTTGATCACTTCCCCCTGGCAGGGCGGCCTTACCAGCCCACAGAGGAAGAGGGTACAGGCAGTCCAGAGGAGACCTGATAGGCTGGGGACAGATGATGGGGGAGGAGACCTGTCCCTGTTTGAGGACTAGGGGAGGAGGAGAGGGAAGATGAGGGAGGGAGGAGGGGAGGACCAGAAGGAGTGAGTCAAGGAAGTGGGCTACAATCAGGATGTAAAGCGAATTAATTAAAAGAAATTTTTTTAATTAAAGCAAAAAGAAAATGTTTCGAGCTGAGCCTTTTGATTTGTGCGGGTGTTCATTCATCATTTAACAAATAGCATTTGTTAAAAGGGAAAAAAACAATCTTCAGCAGAAAACAAAAAGGTAATAACGAATATAACCTACTTAAAGGAATCTAAATTCTACCAGTCACACAGTCTCACCTATTTGTTGATCCATTCAGTAAATACTTAAGGAGCAAGCACAGCTCTGGGTGGTGTACTAGACGGTACTGACCGGAAGTGCAGTCTGTGCTCATGTGGAGCTTACACTCACAGCAGAGACAAACAACAGTCTGAGTGCTGTACAATGCAGGGCAAGTGCTAGGATGTGCTAGGAGTCAAGGTAAGGTGAAGAAAGCCGGAAGTGCCGTTGCGAAGCTTGCGACCGCCTTCCACACCTGCATGGCCACAGAGCACTCTGACACCTAAGACTTTTGGTTTGGCTTGTTGGGTTTGGTTTTTGTTTTATCCGAGGCAGAGTCTCACTATGTAGCCCTGGCTGGCCTGGAACTCACTCTATAATACTTGGCTGGTCTGGAACTCACAGAGATCCACCTGCCTCTGCCTCCCAAGTGCTGAGATTAAAAGTATGCACCAGAACTGAGACATCTCATTTTTTCGGAACTTTGAACAATGTCACCCAATCCCACAAGCTCAGCTCTGACCGAAGTCAAGTCTCCAGGTTCTAGTACCGGCCCATACCTCGGACTTCTAATCCCATGCTGCCACGCGCATGACAGACGGTTCTAAAACCAAACCTATGGGAGCCAGCTCATGCCGGGTAGACACGAAGGACTTAGTTCAATCCCTAGAACATATGTAACGAAATGCCAAGTGTGACAGCACACACACACACACACACACAGACACATGAGGTGGACAACACTTGAGGCAGGATACCCAAAGCTATCTTCAAGCTTCCATATGCACACACATGCACACCTCACACATATGTACATGCACACACAAATATGTACATACTAACATACATGAAAGGGAAGGGAAGAAAGGAAGAAGTACGTCTTTTTTTTTTTTTTTTTTTTTTTTGGCAAGTGCAAAAGCCAGAGTCCAAACATACAGCACTCATGTAAAAAGTCAGGTCCAGCTTCACGTGCCTGTAGCACGTGGGAGATGAAAGACAGGCACACGCGGAGAGCAACCTGGCTAGCCAGCCTTGCAAAAATGTCAAGTTCTGATTCACTGAGAAACCCTGACTCAAGGCTGGACCATCAAAAGGAAGACGCCTAAAGTCTGCTCTGGCCTCTTCACATGTGCATGTGCATCTATTCACCTGCACATCCAAATGCATTCATCCCATGTGAACACACACACACACACACACACACACACACACACACACACACACACACACCTTTCCAGAATTTTTCAAATGAAGATTTGGTGCTTTCTCCCTATTATTTTACTGTAAGAAAGTTCTAATGATTCTTTTCTCCAAAGTGGGTACTACCCACTCCTTTGTACTCATTCTCACTATCATCATGTTTAAAAGCAACTGGAGGACCCTGGGAGTGCTTCAGAGGGTAAAAAAATGCATTTGCTGTCAAGCCTGAAGACATGCGTCCGATCCCAGGACCCACATGTTATGAGAACAGACCCTCAAAAGTTGTTGTCTGACCTTTACACACACACCATGACATATAAACACCCACACTCTCACACACATGTACACACACAATAAATAAATGCAATCATTAAAATATTATAATAATAATAATAATAATAATAATAATAACAATTAGAGAAGAGATGGAGATGGTTCAGTGGATAAAATGGTTCCTATGCAAGCTTAACATTGTGAGTTCAGATCCTTAGCACATATATTAAAGGTAGGTGATGGCATACAGGCCTATAACCCCAGAAGAAGAGGCAAAGACTCCTGGGGGCTCTCCGACTAGCAAGTCTAGCTGAAATGGTGTGTCCCAGGTGGAGTGACCCCTACTGAATCCTCAATATGAAAGGTGGAGAAGTGATTGAGGAAGTCAACCCTCCTCACAAATAAATAATTAAACAGACACAAATAACTGGACGTTTTGGAAGACATTTCTTCTGCTCAACTGCTGGACCCAATGACAGAGTCCAAATCAAACGAATCCCTAAGCCTGACTTCACATCCTCTAAGGTGGGGCCTTACCAGACCAGCTATCAATTCAGCTACAGTCTTAACTGCACGCCTACCACCAGAGAATTCCTTTATTGATGACCTAAGCTCTGGGACTTCAAAATGAGACTCTATTTGGAGATAGGCCTTTAAAGAGATCAGTTAAAGTAAGATCAAAAGGTTTTCTGTTGCTGCTGCTCCTCCTGTTTTGGGGTTTTGGGGTGTGTGTGTGTGTGTGTGTGTGTGTGTGTGTGTGTGTGTGTGTGTGTACACGTGTATGTGTATGAACATACCTATGTATACAGGTATGAGCCAGAGGATCAGTCTTGGGTGCCATTCCTTGGGCACCATATTGTTTTGTTTCTTGAGACAGGCTCTCTCTTCAGCCTAGCACTCATAGAATGGGCTAGGCTGGTTGACCAGCAAGCCCCAGGGGCCACTGTCCCTGACTCCTCATGACAGGATGATGATCATGGCCACCATGTCCAGATTTTTTTTTTAAACATGGATTCTAGGGATCAGATCTGTATGTTTATACAACAAGCATCTTACCAACTGGGTTCTCTCTCTGGAACCATAACTTTCTGTTTGTTTGTTTGTTTGTTTTTAAGCAGCTAAGTTGAGGAGAACCTCTCTATAACACCTCTAGCAAGCTAGTACTCAATTCCGGGATATTTATATCCTCATGAACCACAGTAGAAAACAGCACATTGATTCTTGCTACAAGTTTTATCCAACCTAAAGTTCTTGCTTGCAACATCTTTCAACTTTTGTTCAAAATCACAGGGTTTTCAAGTGAAGTAAAGTTTGGTCCAAATCCCATCCAATCACTTAATAACCACATACTATTAATTGTTTCCCCTAGGACTGTTTCTCTCATCCTTAAAATGGACATTTAATTATTTTTGGTTAGTGTATTGGTTAAATGAGGCAGTAGTTACGATATGCTTAGCATATTCATACTAACATTACCATACTAATGATGGTAGTTATAATTATTATTACTTTTCAGGTCTGTGCTTAATACTTGATAGTTAAATAGTCACACATCTTTGACTCACCAGCCTAATGTGGAGGAAATCTAAGGAAAGGGGACAACCTTGAAGTCAGGTTTGGAGCCCCTTCCCACAGGGCTTCAGATGCCCGAGAACAGTGGAAAGCTGATGTGACAAGCACGGGGAGCCATTCAGAGGTGCTGAGCAAAGTGAAAACATCAGAGGTGGCAGCTGTGCTCATGTAGATACGTGGGACACTCTACAACAGCCAAGGTCATGAACTGGAGTGGTACCCATGGTATGGAAAGGGGGTGCTACTCAGGGAAATGCTTCAGAAGCATAATCCATAGGGCTGACAATGGACTGGAAAACAGAGGAAGGACAGGGTCAAGCCACACAAGGCTGACAGGTAGAGCATCATTCTGCCACTGGGCTGCATCTCACCTCTTCCCTGCAATTGATCAGAGTAGTCACTGCCCCCACCGACTTCAAGAAGGCATCTCATAATCACCTCATGGGGCATGAGACTTTACAAAAGGCTACTTATATTTTAAAGAGAGGCTGAATCCCTACCTGGACCAGTAGGTTTGATAGGGCCCCACCTCAGAGGATGTGAAATCAGGCTTAGGAATTGGTTTGATCTGGACTCTGTCACTGGTTCCAGTGATTGGGCTAGAGAAATGTCTTCCGAAACGCCCAGTTATTTTTGTCTGTTTAATCATTTATTTGTGTGGAGGCATGTCCTCTTCAATCACTTCTCCGCCTTATATATTTATAAGTTCTTGACAACCGTAAAGTTTGGAGCTTAGTCAAACAAATGAAGTATGTGGAACTGGGCCCCTGAATGTTGCAGCCACCTTGTACCTCCTGAGTTACAAGCCAACTGTCATCAGTCACTGTGCCCTAGATATTTAATTAGTGTTGCCTGTAAGAATCTGTCTTATCTTAATGCTGGATGCTGTTCAACCCCACAAATAAACAAACAAAATTATTTTCCTTGGTTGTTCAAGACCTAGAGAGCTTTGGCCCAGGATGACAAGCTGGAAGGCCCTGCTCCACCCACTTCTGCCATCTTGGATCAAGCTTATCTGATATGACAGTAGCGATTTCAAGAGTCAATGCAGCAGTCTGGCCCACAAAACTGGGTTTTTAGCTTCCTCTCAGCTCAACCCTTCTTTGCCCTTAGCAGAGGTAAGAAACAGAGAGCCCTTTCAGGCTTCCTGATAGCTTTCCACAGACACCTATTCCAACTAGAAAATGAATCATTTTCACTGCTTTTTATGTCATGGAGTATTTGCTAAACAAAAACCCACAGAGCAACTGCGTGTTGTGAATGTGAAGGTTAGGTAATAGAAGCAAAGAAAGGATGGGCAGTGAACTCAGAGCCACCTAATTCCCACCCTCTTGGTTCTCTCAGCTCATTGTCAGTCACAGACCCAGCCACAGCACCTGTGAGTCAACGTGTAGCTCCAGCCCTTTTAAACTCCCAGGATCTCTTTTGAATTTGGAATCCCATGGCAATATCTGAAGGGATCCAGCATATATGAAATCCAAGATGTTACCCCAGTGGTTTTCCTTGGCACAATGTCCAGCCATACACTTGTTTCTAAAGTGCAGGTAGACTTTGAGGAAGGGTTTTTGTTTCAATCATTGTGAGGCTGAATACAGAATCACTGGACAGATTCTATATTCTTATCTTGGTTATCAGTCCTTGACTTACACCCATGATGCGCATAATTATTCACCCTACCCAGCCAAACACTGCTAAATGAGTTCAGCTGAAATAGGCAGGCTGGCAAGACAGCTCTCTGGACAAAGGCACTTGCCACCAAACCTAATGACCCCAGTTGGAGTCCCAGAACCCATATGGTAGAAGGAGAACTCCAGAACCCAAAAGATGTCCTCAGACCTACACACACACACACTCAGACCTACACACGCACACATACACACACACTATATATGCATATACACACATGTATATAAGTTATAAATTTTTTTAAAGAAGGAAAACTGGTATAGAAGTTTCTAAAAGTTTCTAAAAGTTTCTAAAAGTTCTACACAGGACCAGCAAGATGGTTCAGTGGGCAAATTACTTGCTTTGGTGAGTTCAAGGCCCAAACCTCACAGTGGAAGGGGAGAGACCTACCTTCCCCTGTGGCAGTACACTGTCAGACAATAATAACAATTCAAGTCAGCTTTGAAAGTTATATGCAGTATTACCATATGATCTGGCAATTTGGCTTCTGGATATCCAGCCAAAAGTACTTACATCAAAGGCACAAACAGATTCTTGTCTACACAGGTTCATAGCATAGAGCTCATAACTTTGATGTCATATATAACTTTACAATCATTTTTGAAAATATTTTGAAATATTTAAAGATATAGTAGAAGAAAACTTCTCTTATGGTACAAAGAATAGAAGTGGTTCCTCCTTTGACAATGAGTACTTTTAAAGTCTTGACAATGATGGAGACAGAAAAGAAGAGAAAGAGAAAAGCTGAGAATGGCATTTGAATTAGTTCATATTTACACTGGGGGCACCTTGACATTTTTTGCACCTTTGCATGCCCTATAGAAAGTTTCTAACACATTTCTTTCCTAGACACCTTCTCGTGAGCATTAAAGCTGCAGATATTCAGCACTTGCAGGGCATGCAGGTGGATGTGCCTCATAATAGCTTCAAGTTTTTCTCCAAAAGAAACAATATTTGCCATCCTTGGGGTGATGTTACCCACTTGGAGAACACACAGTTTGTAGCACGACACCTCTCCAATGAGTGCTATTCAAGAAGCAAAACTTAATCAAAATAACCAGGGGGACTGAGAGTGCACATAAATGAAGCCACACATTGTCACCCAAGTAGGCCCATGTGTTCCTCCACTCCCATGGTACCACAGAGCCTGTAGGGAATGCAGGCTGGGAAGGGACTGTGAGGTGTTTCTACAAAACAACCAGGGGGAACAAATATATAAACGTCTTTATATAGTCTTCTGGAGGCTACCTATGAAAACAGATAACCCCATTAGCTGTATTAGCTCACTCTGAAACATGGGTGATGGTACAGGCAGGTCGTGGGCTAACCTAAGGCTCCCTTCTTCAGAGGCAGTGGGCCCAGCAGTAGGGGGAGTAGCAATGTTTCCCCAACGTTTATCTTTTCAACATGGAAGAAAAGGTCCATGGTCTGACCTTTTCTGACCTGAAAGGAGCAAAGGGAAACTGGCAACAGGATAAGCCTTCCTCTAAGCTCTGCTACTGTTCCCAAAAAGGACCTAGAAAGTAAACGGCCAGGTCTTAGCGAATCTTTGGATCCTTAGGCCGGAGGCTCCTGCGGTTCCACTCTCTGAGGGCGAAAGCACTTTCCTGTGGTCTCCCTCAAATGAGTGTTGTCATTGGTGGTTATCAAGCAAAACTGAATCAGGTAACTATGGTCAGGGAGTAAGTGGAAGCCAAAGCTCAGCTCAAGAAGTCAAAGAGTCTTTGGGGAGAAATTGGCCTCTCCCACTGGCACATTTGTATATCTGGCCTTAGGGTAAATGTAGAGTCTAACTACTTAATTCTGTCTGGGGGACCCTGAGCCAACTGCCTAGTTCTCCTGGTTCTATGAAATACAGCACCTCAAATGCCAATACGAGAAAAAAACTGAGCTCTTGTGGGTTCAGCTCCTAAAAGAAGTGTGTATAAATGTTAATTTCAAGTCCTGTATTTTTTCCCCATGAAATACTTGGGACCAAACTGGAGAAACAGGAAGTGCTTTGATCAGAAACCACAGATCTGAGCTCAAAACGAGCTTCTTGACCCACCCTGAGCAGACATGATGCTCACTGAGCTCGTGAAAGATTTCATAATCCTGAAACTGTCCATCAGCAGAGGGCGGGAGTCCCCCTTACTCGTGCTCATGGCCCATTTGTTTATTTGAAAAAGGCCAAACCACCAAAAACTTTTGGTCCATAAATCACAGTTATCTGCTTGTAAACTTCAGAAACCGGTTAAATTAAGGGCTTTGCAAACCTTAACACTCTGAATAAAACACTCCATCTCCCATACTGACAATACCACCCGAGGCAGAAGAAATACTTAGATCCCACTTAGAAGCATCCACCCACTCACCCTCAGGACTTGAGCATCAGCCAGGAAGATCAAGGTGAAGTTCAGCACGGGCCTCAGAGTCTTCTCAGTAAGCTGAGGGCGAGAGATCAAGAGCCCACCAGACCACTGTCAATCATTAGCCAAAAGGAACAGCCTTCAGGGGTGATTTGTGGTTGGTCCCTGAACAATCAGAAAGCCTTCCTGGAGCTCGCATCCCCAGGCATCTGCAGCTTTTAGAAAGGTTGTTTTGCTGTGTCCTGAGACAAAGTAAAAGGGACAGGTCTGCCCCCTTCTTCTTCTTCATAAGCCCAAAAGGCCAATATCTTAATAAGAGTTATGCTGACCCTGGCCCTCCCTGTACACGATGCCACCAAGCGCACAACCACAGTATCCCTTGTGCCCTGACCTCCTGCATTGACTCATCTTAGAATGACTTCTGTCTCTTCAGGGCTTGTCACCTGTAGCCTGCCCAGCTGTATCCTTAACCCTCAAAACACTAGAGAGATTGGAGAGGGAGTAAAAGCTACATTGTATTCTCAAGCCAAATAAAAATATGTTTATATGACACATGGCTTAAGCTTTTTCTGTACCAGGAATAAGTAAGAGTGGTGAACAGGCCTTGGAAATTTGTCGATTTTGTTATCGAAACAACCTATTTTCCAACAGTGGTTCTCAACCCTTCTAAATGCTGTGACCCTTTAATACAGTTCCTCACGTTGTGGTGATCCCCCAAGCACAAAATTATTTTTGTCACTAATTCAGTAATTTTGCTACTGTTATGAATCGTGATGTAAATATCCAATATGCAGGACATCTGATAAGCAAACCCTGTGAAAGGGTCGGTCAACCCTCCAAGGGGGTCCCGACCCACAGCCTGAGAACCAGTAAGCTAAGAGAAACAAACACCATTCCACCTAACCAGGTACTGTATTTCTTTAGGTGACAGATTCAAATTAAGACTGTACATATTGCCAAGTGCTTACGATTTACATATTAAATGTCACGTCCTCTTCGGGCCAGCCCCTATGCCCAGTACAGCTAGTTCACTGAGGCCCATGTAGAGACCCTCTACTACACCCCAACTAGAAACATGCTGTCACGTGGACAATAAACATCTCAGAGAGGTTGTTATGAACCTGCACGTTCTGCCCAGCCAACAAATAGATGGTTTCTCCCATTCATAAAATGCCCGTTCATAAATGTTAGTTTCATAGAGGTAATATGAGGATTACCCAGGGTGTGCTATAAAATACTCGTTATATTTTTCCGTAAAGATGCAGTTTCACAAAGCTGAGTGTGGTGCATTCAGGCCTTTGATCCCAGCATTCAGAAGGCCGAGGCAGGCAGATCTCTGAGTTAAAGGCTAGTCTGGCCTAGGGAGGGAGTTCCAGGACAGTCAGGACTACACAGAGAAACCCATGTCTCAGGAAAAAAAAAATATGCAGTTTCATGTTTACCCTTAGTGAGAAAGTACACATTTAAACCCACCCATCAAACCTCCTGAGAAATTTCCACCTTAGGGTACCACCCCTGTCCATCACTGGCTTAAGATAAATCCATACATTAGATTTACTGTCTTCATCCTTCATCACCCATCATATACACCCTCCACCAGCATCTTACTTCTTCCTAGGCTTTTAAGGCAACAGGCAAGATTCATGTTATTACCAAAGTATTAAAAAAAAAAAAAAACACTCTGCATCCCAAAACAAAACCAACAAAACAAAACCAACAATACTCTCTCACATATTTTTACTTACACAGCAGACATCTAACTCCCAAGGAAAGAATATGGAAAAGGAACCGGTTGAGGGGCAGCTTAGCTCTTAACATACCTTTTAAGATTAAATATAAATAATGAAAGTATACCTTTGTGTTTGAAGATTCAAGTCACAAATACGTAAAAAAGCAAATCAACTGTTTCCAGCTGTAAGCGGCGATAATGCCCCAAGTACGTGAGCACATCAGAAGACTGAACGGTTTCTTTTTGAGGTTACAAGATAAGAAGGAGTTACAGCAGCCTCTTTCTCTAGACCTCGCCGACTGACCTCGGTGACAGGAGGAGGCCAGTCCACGGCCACCTTTATAGTGCTGGCTTTCTTTCTTGCCAGCTAAGTGGGCAGAGGGGGCGGGGAAGCCCAGCACGCCTAAAATACACCCTATGCTCATCCTCGGGTTCGATCGGGGCTGCGTGGGCACCGAGAAGGGCCAGAGGAGGCGAGGGGAGGGGGGCAGCGAGGACTAAGCTGTGGACTTTTTCCACAAACTGGAAATTCCCAGGCCAAAAAGGTACCGACTCGAGTCCCGGACATTCCCCGCGAGGGACGTCTGCAAGACCCGGACTGGAGCCGCGCGGAGCAACGAGAGGCACCGCACTGCTGTCTGTCCCAGTCTCCCGGGAATCCAGGGGATTAGACCTCCTCATTAGAGTCGCCTCTACGAATTTCTTCACTTTTTCACTGTGGCCTCTTGGGTGTGGAAACGGGATGGTCTGGAGGATTGCTTCCCCGAGTTGAGTGCTGTGAGCATGGGCAATCAGAAAGTGACATCTCTGTTGTGTGTTCATAACATTATAAATGAGGCTCCTAGCTGGATGACTAGCTGGTGACACAGGTGACAGGGAAATGGTCCCAACTGCGAGAGAGCCATTGCACAACACTGAATCTCCTGACATTCGGTTTCGATGTTCAGTTTTTGGAACACTCGCTATAGTGGTTTCAGGACTGTCTTTTTCTTCTTTTCTTTCATCATCTCCAGGCATTCGCTGTTACAGTTAAGTTTTTGTTGACTACATAGGAAACACCCCCTGTCCTATTGGGGCAGCAAGACTGCTCATATACGTCATCAGTTCACATCCTTAAAGCTCAAGAGGCCTGACTAGCTCTCGTTTAATTAAAAAAAAAAATAGTTAAAAGAATTCTGTATGAGTGTAATGCATCTTTTTTCCTTTTTTAAATTTTATTTTATTAATTTATTCATATTACATCTCAATGGTTATCCCATCCCTTGTATCCTCCCATTCCTCCCTCCCTCCCATAATGCATCTTTTTAAAAAGGTAAATATCCTAAAAATGAGTTTCTGTTGGGTTTGTTGTTGTTGTTGTTGTTGGTTTGTTTGTTTTTTGTTTTTCGAGACAGGGTTTCTCTGTGTAGCCTTGGCTGTACTGGACTCGCTTTGTAGACCAGGCTGGCCTCGAACTCACAGCGATCCGCCTGCCTCTGCCTCCCGAGTGCTGTGATTCTCTTTCAGAGAAAACCCACACCAAAAGGTGTGTGTCTATTTTCTGAGCACTCCTTTTTCTTTTAATCATCATGCTTACAACTTATATTTAAAATGTCATTTAATACAAAAGTTATTTAAAAATCTTAAAGGTAAGTGATGAAGCACATTTTTGCTCCCCTAGTTTCTGTGTCGTACACTCCTGCCTCAACAGCTCTCTGGTCTTCCAGGGCCTCCCATCTGCTCCCGGATTCCCAGGTACACCCCCACCCCACACCCCACCCCCCGCCCAGTATTCGGGTACTGCAGGCCCACTTTGAAAGAGGAAACAGCAATCTGAAATCCTGTCCATTGCCCACCCGCGTAGCAGCTGTTCTGAGCGCACTGAGCCTGCATTGAGGAATAACCCGAAATGCTAATCAGCCGTGTAGGGGAACTGAGGCATCTCCTGTTAGTTCCCTCGAGGGCTTAATTTCACTGCCCCTCTCTGTGACTGTCATTTTCTTTATCTGGGCCCAGAAACAGGAGACTCACTTCTGCCACCACCACCCCCCACACACAAACAAACAACTGCAGTTTCCCCTCCCTCCTCCCCTCCCTCTCTCCACCTGCACCCCGCCTACCCCCACCCCCAATCCACTCCTCCCCTTTTCTCTTCAGAAAAGGGCAGGCCTACCATGGCTATCCATCAGCCATGCATACCAAGTTACAGTAGGACTAGGCCAGTCCCCTCCTATTAAGGCTAGAGGAGAAAACCAGTAGGAGGAAAGAGTCCCAAAGGCAGGCAACAGAGTTAGAGACAGCCCCTGCTCCTGCTGTTAAGAGTCCCACAGGAGAGAGCGCATGCGTGCGCCAGCTCGCTCCCTTTTTCCTCGTTGGCTGTCTGAAGGCAAGATGGGTCACCACCAGCTCTACTGGAGTCACCCACGGAAGTTCGGCCAGGGTTCTCCCTCCTGCCATGTTTGCTCTAACCGCCACGGTCTGATCCGGAAATACGGGCTCAACATGTGCCATCAGTGTTTCCGTCAGTACGCGAAGGACAAAGGCTTCATTAAGTTGGACTGAGCGACCTTGAGTGGATTATTCAAGACTGTCTGCTCAGTGAAACCGATCATGCTAGCCTTTGTACATAAAGAATAAAAAAATGAAGACCATCAAAAAAAAAAAAAAGAAGAAGAAGAAGAAAAAGAAAAAAAGAGTCCCACAGGAAGACCAAGCTACACGACTGTAACACATGTGTAGAGGGCCTAGGTCAGTCCCATGCAGGCTCCCTGGTTGTGTTGGTTCAGTCCAGGAGATTCACTTCTACGTGTATCACATGACTATGTAAAGGCTTAGCATATTTGTTCTTGCCAAGGACTCTGATCTATCAGTCTGAAACTAGCAGGAAAGTCTATCAAGTGGTATTAATATAAATACGTTTTTTCTGAGTGGTAAAATGGTTCACTTACATTGGACTACCTAAAGTCTGGTCTGTGCTATAATACAAGAAATCGCCGCACAAACCACTCAAGCACCAATCTCGGTGAGATATTGCTGGTTTATTCAAACGCCACATCCAAGCCTGGCCACAGTGGACTCTAACTGTGACCCCAGTCCGTTGTTTCTAAGGCAGGTTTTTATAAGAAAAATTGTAACCAGGTAGCAACCAGGTAACCAGGCAGAAAGCAAGGGAGAGGGCAGCGTTACATCATTTGTTCTGAGCACAGCGTCTGGGTGGCTAGACAAAGCATTTTAAGCTGATTGGCTAGGACATAGGCTTGAGGGCTTTTCAGTCAGGTAGTGTGGTTTTGTTTAAGTAGAACATAAACCATCCATTGAAGCAGAACGTCCAACAAGAGTTGAATTGTAAATAAAAGGCTACTCAGGCTCCCAGGCAGGCAGAGCCCAAAAACCTGAACCTTATGATCAAAATGGAGTCTTGGGGGTGGGGAGAAATGGCTCCTGATATGCTAAGGGTGATAACAGGTCTTAACAGAGGGGCTACAGTTGGACTAGCAACTAAAGTAGGTCTCAGTGGAGGGTCTACAGAGTTTAAACAGATTCACCAGGTTACAGCAGTCTGTGCTTGCTGAATTATTTTTAATGGCAAGTATAGACGTGGAAGGGTATGTGCAGGTGAGTGCTGGTGCCTGCAGAGATAGCAAAGGGGCTAGACATCCTGCAGCTGGAGCCACAGGCAGCTGTGCGCCTCCTGCTAGGGATGCTGAGGACCAACCTTTGGTCCCTCTGCAAGAGCAGTGCCTACTCCTAACTGCTGAGCTAATTCTACAGCTCTGAGAAAGGTGTAGCCCTGGAGGTCCTAGAACTCACCCTGCAGACCAGGCTGGCCTTGAACTCAGGGATCTGCTCGCCTCTGCCTCCCAGGGCTGGGATTAAAGGCGTGCACCACCACTGCCCACCTTGAGAAAGGTCATTCTTAATAGGATAGCTTCTAGAAGATATAATCCCCATAGAATGTTCTTATTATGGGCTTTTCCTTTCACAATACTAGCAAATCAGTCATTTCAGCTCAGGAGTATGGGTCACTCAGTTACATTAATATTAACACTTCAAATATAAATTCATATTTTTATTTGTACATGTGAGTGCTTCGCTTGTGTATATGCATGCAGTCCTCACAGAGGCCAGAAGGTGTCTGAACAGCCCCGCCACCCACCCCACAACTAGAGTCACAGATGATGGTGTGTCACCGTGTGAGTGCTGGGAATCAACCTCCTCTGCAAGAGCAGCAAGGGCTCCTAATTGCTGTTCTATCTCTCCAGCCTTACAAATACATATTTTATTTCAACAAAATTGTATATAAACCCGTTTTGACATTTTATTACAAGCCCAAACATCCAGCCATAATGGCCAACTGACATCATAAAACTGTTAGTAGGTAGTACAACTTTAGGCAGGCCTTTATAATTATTAAGGCTAGTTAAGATATAAAAATATTTAAACTGTAGGTTAAATTTTTTAAAGGCCCAAATTACACGTTCGTTGTGATTCTAATTCCAGTGATATTCAGGATTTAGATGCTAGGATTCACTAATTATAATCTATTGATGCTCAACTCCTTTATAGAAAATGTTATGCCAACAGATGTTACACTTTATTATTATACAATGACATGAAAAGTCTGTATACATTTAGTACAGATGCAACATTTTCCCAAATATTTTTGTCTGCAGTTGGCTGAAGCCAGTGATATAGAAGGAACCTAGAGATAAAGAGGGAGACCATTGCATGTAGTTGAAAAAAAATAGAAGACAGCCTATCAAAGTTCTAATGTTCCTCGTACTTGATTGGACAGTACCCTTAACTAAACCTTCAGAGTTTTTAAAACTATGATTGCTTTTGTATTTATTACGAGAAATCCATATTGAAACATTTTTATCCAACATGCTGACATTCACAAGTATGTGGGACTAATTAGCCTATAATGAACTTTTCATAAGCTTGAGAAGCCCTTCTCTGAAGTCCACGAGACCAGAACAGTTAGATTTTAAATTATTGTAGATTTGGGAATATTTGTATATGTTTCTATATATGTGTGTGTGTATGTATGTATGTATATGTGTATGTATATATGTGTGTATATATGTATATATTCACAGACACATATACTATATAACTCATTAATGTGTCAGAAGCCAAAGTAGGACATATATGTCTCATATACACTTTACATCTACAGCTTGAAAAAAAATTACATAATGTTTAATATGTCTGGTTTCTAAAGATTATTTTAAAGACTTTCTTTTTTTGAAACAGGATTTCTCTGTGTAACCTTGGCTGTCCTGGAACTTGCTTTGTAGGCCATGCTGGCCTTGAACTCATGGACATCCACCTGCCTCTGCCTCTCAAGTGCTGGGACTAAAGGTGTGTGCCACCACCACACAGCTTAAAGACCTTTTTAATTCTTATTGTATGTATTTGGGTTTTTTGAGACAGCTGTCTCACCATGTAACTCTGGTTAGTGTACAATTGTGTAGACCAGGGCTTGAGTCCACCGAGCTCTGCCTGCCTCTGACTCTCAAGAGCTTGGATTAAAAGCATATGCTACATCTGGCTTTATTGGTGTGTGTGTGTGTGTGTGTGTGTGTTTCTGTGTGTGTCAATGTGAGTTAATGCCACATGAATTCAGGTGCCCTTGTAGACCAAAGGAGGCACTGGATCCATCTGGAGCATCAGTCACTGGTAGCTTGTAAGGCCCTTGGCATGGGTACTCAGGACTCAAGACTCTGTAAAGCAGCAAACACTCTGGACCTGAGCTGTCCCTCCAGCCCTTGATCCATCTTTTGAGTGGGGCCCATGACGTAATGTCCATGAACCTTTACCACTTGTAATGTCAAGTATTCAAAAAGCTGTAGCTTTTTTAGGATTTTCAGATTAGAGACATTCAACCTGTATCTAACTGCTCTGGGAACTATTTAGGTAATACTTTTAACTCCTATAAAAATTTCCACACCAGAGTATAAAAGGCAAAAGAGGGATGAAAGTGACTGAAAGGGCATCAAGAAACTATCCCATTGAACTGTTAAAACCTCGTGCAACCAAACTAAAAGAGCAAACGCTAAACAAGGCCAGGAGAAATCAGCCATGGAGACAAGTCACTCCAAAGCAATAGTGGGCAGGCCTGGAAATCTCACTGGGGAAATAACTCCTTCTCCTCCTCCTCCTTAAATCTCCCTTAAGGAAATAAATGTCCACCAGTTCTCCAAACAGAAGTCAAACAAGCCAGAGCTAAGCAAGCTATGGGCTCCAAGTACCTGAGCCCAAACTTGAGCTCTTCCTGTAAAAAAAAGGTGGAACCAATATCACCCAAATTACTGAATCATGACCAGAACTGAGTACTGCACACAGCCTTGAAATAATAGCAACGTTACTTCTCTGGATCAGTCTTTTCTTTGTCACTATTTCTCAAGTGGAACCCTGCACACTGCATTAGACTCTCAGGGCATTTAGCACAAAGGTTAGTTCCATAAACCCTGGAGGTACAGTTCCTAATTCATTTAAGAACCACTTAAAACGAGCATTCCCCTCCCCCCTGCCCCCCACCCCCCACCCCTGAGGCAGGATTTCTCTGTGTCTCCCTGGCTATCCTGGAATTACTCAGTAGACCAGGCTAGCCTCAAACTCAGAGACCTACCTGCCTCTACCTCCCAAGTGCTGGTGTTAAAGGTGTGCTCTACCATGCCTAGCTTAAAATGAGCTTCGTTTATTTTTATTTTCATTTTTTAATTTATTATAATTTATTCACATTTCACCCCAATTGTTATCCCCTCACTCTTCCCTCCCCATCCTCCCTCCTTTTTCTACCCTATTCCACTCCCCTAGACCTCTGACAGAGGGGCCTTCCTCCCCCACAGTCTGACCACAGCCTATCAGGTCTCATCAAGATAGCCTTCATTCCCTTCGTCTGTGTGCCCCCGGGGCCTCCTCACTAAGGGGAAGTGATCAAATCGTGGGCGCCAGCTGGGACTTGCAGCTGGACTCTGGGTGGAACACTGATAGTTGTATGGAAAACGGCGGGGGAGGGGGGACGCAAGGACCTGGAGGGGTCAGGAGCCCCCGCAAGGAGACCATTAGGGCCGGAAGATCTGCACCCAGGGGAGGCCTGAACAAAGTGATACACCAAACAAGAATAATGCATGCAGAGAACCTAGACCCCCCCCCTATGCAGATACAGCCCATGGGGAGCTCATTCTCCACAGCTGTGGGGGGAGCAGGGGCTGTCTCTAAAATGAGCTATTTGAACCAGGCTGGTGGCACAGGATATAGGTCCCGTTACTACAGAGTCTAACGCGGGAAGACGGAAAACTCAAAGCCTTTGTAGGCTACAAAGCAAGTTCAACACCAGCCTGTGACCTTATGGAGAACTTTTCTTAAAATAAAAGGTTTTAAAAATGGGGCAGGGGCTATGGGGGGCGGGGGCGGGCAGTTACCTCACTGACAGAATGCTTACCTAGCAGGCACAAGTCCTGCAAAAACTAAGCAATCATAATATGTTTAACTTCACTGGTCCTGCTAAGACGCTAGAAATAGTTCTAAAACTTCCCCCCCCCCCAAAAAATTAATAAACTTAATGGTCCCTTAGGAAAGGAAGAACTTAAGTCCTCTGCATTAAAAGCTCAAATTTTCCATTCCCCCAAAGGGTATGTATTTTTCTTGTTCTAAGCATCTGCTTTCACCTCCCAAACCACTGCAGTGTTTATATGTGTCTGTTCAGGGAAAGCAAAAGCAAATTGTAACCTCTCAGAATGCAAAAGCTACTTATTAAATGATCCTACATTTCATTTAAAACCATTAGATATTAATAAAACAGCCCAATAAAATGGCCAATCCTGTTATTTTTAGATGTCCAGAAACGGACTAGGAATATAATTCTGTTGGTAGAGCAACTTCCCTAGTGTGTACAAGGCCCTGGGTTTGAAGTACAATCCAAAAAGCCAGAAGGAAAAGCAGCAGATAGCTAAATAGTGGCTCTCATGTCCACCCACGAGACAGTGTGTATGTATACTTTATGCCCAAGTCAAGAAATACCTGTCGTGGATTTTAATATCTAATTTTATTAACTTCTGATCTAGTTTAGCATCTAATTTTGGCATATACTTCATGACAGCTAGAAGAAAAGAGAAATGTCTAGAATTGCTGAGTGGAAAAACTCTACAATTTTATGAGATCCAGCGGCATTCTTTACATAAAAGTCTGTTCTTAAAAGCCACAAGCTTCAGAACACAAAAATAAACTTCTGTTTACATATATGTTTCCAAAAGTGGTTATTCTAGAATAAGAATTCATCACATAAAATTTCAGTGAATCTGGTAAGAAATAATTATCCAGGGCCAATACCAATCCAAAGCAGAGATTTTTCTGCTCTTCCATTTTGCTTCTTTCCTAGATAAAAGCGAGAAACGGTTAATATCCTCATTATAAAACTCTGACCACACACATTGGCCTTTACAAGCAACTGAGAAAAATATAAGTCAATAGACACTCCTGAGATGTGGCAGTTTCAGCGCAGCCACAGGAACCTCTGACGATAACCCCTCTCTATTCCTGAGGAGGCAACTCAGTGCTATTCATGAAGATGCATTCAATTTCCTTTACCAGATAAATGGCAAACACAACACTGTCATCCACCTCCATCCCTTCTGTTTACATCAGAGCACTTCTTGTAAGCATTAGCACGGGGTCATCTCCACCCCAGGAGAAGCTAGTTGTAATCCACTCATCAGTGTCTTTGGTTACCAGGGCAACACAGTGTGTAGATGCTGTAAATCAGAGCTCTACAATGGCTTAAGTCAAGATGGAGAAGCCCTACAGGAAGATACAAAAGCAGTCTGCGCTGGGAGTCCTTTACGAGTCATTATGCAAAGTACAGCTCTGTTTTGAAATGTCAAACAGGTTGATAGCATCCACTTCACAGTAAAGCTATCACAAATTTCCTATGCTACACGGGTCAGCTGGCAAAGTCACTAAAGGCGATTCCTCGGCGTACTTGACGACGGCTAGGTCTCCAAGGGGCAGACGTAAGATAAGAACATGTCCATCTGGTTCTTCACAATCACCTCCTCTGGATGCAGCTTGTGGGGCAGATGATGAGCCAAGGTCATCTCCCAGGCATCCACGAGATAGACGCCAACCCCTGAAAACATCCTCCGCAGGACCGTGTCCAGCTGAAAGCTGTACCAGTCGCTGTTGAAAAGGCTCACCTCAGGCCCCAGCTCTTGGGCATTGGCTGTCCGGATGACAACCACAGTCTTAGGGCTGCGGTCCAGGAGTTGGACCACTGCCCGTCGGATGTTCCTGAGCCTCCGGATATACACTTCCAAGGGGAATGTGCTGAAGTGAGACCATACAGCTATGGCCACCACCGTGTTCTTCCCTCCCACAATCCCATTCAGTTCATTTGCCACATAACGGAGCTCGTTGCTAAAGACGCTGGAGAAGCGGATGGGCGGCCCGTGGCAGCGATATTTGAGCAAGATATTGTGTTTCTGGTCCACTGCAAGGAAGGGACCCACGTTCTTGGGACTACCCAAATTAAACTCCACTAAATCTGAAACAAGAAAAAAAAAATCAAATTCATGACAACATTCCATCTAAACACATACATTCTAAATATTCAAGTGGCTTTGCAAAACAGTTTCCAAAATAGAAGTACAACAAAAAGGCTCAGTGAATCAATGGACCTTTAGTCTAGTGCCCTAATTACTCAAATCAGTCCAAAACATCACATAATAAGCAACATCATCTGTGACAAAGTCTGTGTATGTCTAAGATGGCTACCTCCATTAAGCCAAGAAATCTCGCTATTTGCATGGGTCACAGAATATATAAGAATAAAGTTGCCATTCATACTTTATCTTTCTAATAGATAAGTAACCTATCTTCTAGGACAGGGTCTGTAACTTCTGCTTTATGAGCATATTTCGGTAACCACACACATCTTTTTGGAAATTCTGCCATTTGCTGCGAAATGAATAATCCTGGAAGGACGCCATGCTAAGTGAAATAAGCCAGGCACAGAAGGACAAATACACCGTGACCTCCCTTATATGAAGCAATTCTAAGAGTTTACCTCTCAGAGAATAGAGACTCACCAGGAACTGGGGAGCTTGGGAACCAAAGAGGAGAAGCTAGCCAAAGAAACCTAGCCTAATAAGGTTAGAATCAGTTGTGAGACCTGCTGCACAGCGTGGTGGCTATAACTGACAGTAACTACCCAAAGAGAGTTTAAATGTTCTCACCGGATAAACAAGTATACAAAGTTACAGGCGTGTTAGTTAGCTTGATAAAATCAATATGTTACATTGTACCCTCTAAATACATGCAATTATTTACCAATTAAAAATACACTTTTGAATGCAAGGCCTATTGGTACATGCCTTTAATCCCAGTACTCAGGAGGCAGAGGCAGGTGAATCGCTGTGAGTTCAAGGCCAGTTTGGTCTACAAAGTGAGTCCAGGACAGCCAAGGCTAACACAGAGAAACCCTGTCTCAAAAAAAAAAAAAAAAGCTTTTGAGCCTGGCCTGGTGGCACACACCTTTGATCAGCATTCTGGGAGGCAGAGGCAGGAGGATGTCTGTGAATTCAAGGCTAGCCTGGTCTACAAAGTGAGCCCAGGACAGCCAGGACTATTATACAGAGAAACCTTGTCTCAAAAAATCAGAAAACAAAAGCAAAAACTTTTTTTATTTTATTAATTTATTCATATAAACAAAAACTTTTAAGCCAAAAATGATAGCATGTGTTTGTAATGCCAGCACTTGGCAGGGTAAGGTGGGCGTGGGGAGCATGTTACTGAATTCAAAGCTTCCCAGGGCTACAGAGAAAGAAAGAGATCTTGCCTCAAAATTGGTAAACAAATAAATAAAAAGTATTAGAAAGTAAAAGAATCTAAATTATACTCTTGAATTTAAAAAGCAAGTTCCTTGTTTTTCCAGTAAGCAAAAGAAAAAAAAAGTGATTGTTTCTTTTGATTTTTAGGTTTACCCATTGTTGGAAAGCCGTACTAATGTCCTACAAGAAAACTTGTGTAGCATAAGAAATAACAAAGTTAAGTGGGCCGTGGTGGCACAGTCCCTGAATCCTAGCACTGGGGAGGCAGAGGCAGATGGATCTCTATGAGTTTGAGGCCAGCCAGGTCTAGGTAGTGAGTTCCAGGCTAGTCAGATGGTGATACCACGTCTTAGATAAAAGAAAAGTAGAGCAAGTGGGGGAGGGGGGAGGAAGTGAGTGATTCAATAGCAGAAATTAGAAAACCCTTGGCTCCTTCCCCTCTAAGCTGTGTTTCAAGGCCCAGTTTCCACCAAAACCTACACATGTGGAAAGCAGCGAGAGGAGGACCCCCGCAAAGCGGAGGCCAGGCTGATGTATAAAGCAAGCTGCAGGCTAGCAGGTACACAAGGAAGCCTGTCTCAAATTAAACACACACACACACACACACACACACACACACACACACACACACACACGAGGAAATGTTGATAACACAGTTCTAGTCACGTTTCCTTGCCAACTATCCAGTTCCCACTTTCACAGGTACCATAAATTAGCCAACAAAGATGTCACAGTCCTGCCTCACAGTTTCTAGTCAATTCTGAAAAGGACACAACCGACTATGCTTGTCTTATAGTCCTCTTAAGGGATAAAGCACATTTTACTCTTTCCTGTCGGCTGTCCCAAGCTTCTCCTTTTAGACTCTCCTGCTCGATTCTTTACTATTTCACCTCCAGAGTTGAAGTGAATAAAAGTTCATGCTATCATTTTCTTTTGATAAAGATCCGGCGCCCACACAAGGCTTTATGATATCAGATGAAAATCTGTCCGTAAAAGGGTCGGGTGGAAAATGATCAAAACAGTCAATGTGATGATCATTGCTATTAAAGGAAATATCAAGCTACGTCATCAGAAATTATGCAGAAGCAACTGCAGATGCCTTGAAGGCCTGCCTGGTCAGCATCCACCCTCACCCAGCACCCTGCCCCACATTACTGCCTCCTCCAGATTTTTAATTTAGACTTCACTAACTGGAACCCCAAGCATGGCTGTTTCAATGCGGGGGGGGGGGGGAATTAGAATTGACTTTCTACCTTTTGGGGTACAATCTATTTTCTTCTCCTTTAAAAAGTACACTAGACATAATGGAAAAAACATCAGAAGGAACCCACAAACAAGACAAAAACAAACTCCGTTTACAGGGCTGGAGAGCTATAACTCCATGGTTAAGAGCCTCCCTGCTGCTCAGAAGGTCTTGAGTTCAGTTCCCAGCATCCACATGGCAGCTCACAACTGTTTGATGTTGTCTTCTGGTAGGAAGAGATACATGCAGACAAAGTACCCAATACATAAATAAATAAATCTTAAAAAGCACTGCCTCAATTTACGACCATTAAAAACAAACAAAGTCCCCACACAGACTGAGGATGGCTCCATCAGTGCAAGTATAAGGACCTGAGTTTGACCCTCCGAATCTAAGCGAAGAGGGAGGTGCTGGGGAGGCAGGGACAGCCAGGTCTCTCAGAGCCTGAGAGCCACACCAAAGGCTGACCTTGACCTCCGTGAGCATTCCTTCACACATACCCATTGGCACCCATACACACATAGACAAAACACAAATACTTCCTCCACCACCACCTGTTCCTTAACAGGTAAATGCACACCCCCAGGGAAAGAAGAGGGCGCCTCCCGTGGGTAAGTGGTAGGTCTCCAACCAGTCACAGTCTCATCCTGGATCTGGAGAGCGGTGTCAGATGAAGCTACGAACGCTAGGACTTGCCCAGAGTCTCTCAACAGAGGCCGTCTCTTCCTCAGAGTCTCATCAATGATCGCCCAAGGGAAGCCTTTGCTACGGGACACATTTGGCCGCTTCCTTCCAGTAAAATCCTGTGCAGACCTAGAGATGAGCCACATCGAACTGGAAAAGAGACAGCTGGATATGGCCAGAATATTAAAGGTGACATGGTGCAGCTGTCAGATCAGACACAGAGAAATGGAGGCCTCAGAAATAGATGACTCATCCAAGACCAGAGAGAGAGAGAGAGAGAGAGAGAGAGAGAGAGTAGGGTAACCCTCCACAAGACCATGACTCCACTAGTGGCCAGAAGCTGTCACACATCTGGGTTAAGAAACATCTTTACAGAGAAATCGCCTCTTCCCCAATGCCTCTCTTCTGGGTCCAAAGTGAGTCTGCTCATTTCAAAACTGGTTTCACACGTACTGGAAATAGTCATGACACCAAAAGCAAAGCACCAACCTGGAACAAATGTAGTGAGGTATTCAAACCACTGTCTGATTGTTGAGTCACCAAATAAGTACACCATTTTTCTTTGCAAGCATTCTGTAATGTTGTCAGGGTCATTAAAATGGCGCATCTTAAACCTTCTGGGCCTCCACTGGTTTTTGTAGAAGTATCCAGAAGGAAACGTTCCTGAGCCATGAGATACTTCTAGGGCATCAGTTTCTGCAAAGAAAAGGGGGGGGGGGAGGGACATCTATTATAAGATTCTGAAACTCATCTCCAAACACAAACACAAAAAAAAAAAAAAAGAAAGAAAGAAAGAAAAAAGAAAGAAACCACCCACATATTTGCTGGGCCTGCAAGCTTACAGGCAACACTTCCTGTTGTCATAGCTTGAAGAAATCCCAGGCTTTCCCCCCGATACTAAAATGGGAAGATGAGAAGTGGAGGGAGGGTACTGCACAGCACAAGGGGGAAAGAGCACTTCAGGCATTCACTCTGTGTATGTGTGTGCTCATCAAAGTTCAAAATAAAGGAAGCCAAAACCCAAGGAAATGTAAGCATCTGCCCAGCATTACTTCAGAATGGGAGGAGCCATTTTTATCCCAGTGCCTGAAAGCCAAATGATAACTTAATCTTACATTAAGTTTTATATGTATATATGCATATATATGTGAGATTTTTATATATACACAAATACTATCATAGCGATATGAATTCACATTTTAATTCAGGAATCCACCATTGTCAACTACAGAGAAGCCAATGCCATGTGATGAGTTATTCTCCACAAATGGCCAGGTCTTTAGGAATCATAGGCAATGCTAAAAGGCACTAGCAGTGTGTTCTCACCATTGTAACCTAGCTACACATGGTAACACCGGCACTAGGGCACCTTCAGAGAGAGTCACTGTGTCTCTGTCTTTACACCTCCCTTGGGAAATGCCATTGTGGAAGCAACAAATGGCCTGGCTTCAAAACACGTAGTAATAGCTAGTATCCTCTGCAAGTTAACTATGTTCTGGGTAGTTTGGGGCCGTGACACGTGTTATCTCATGTAGGCTCACACAATCTCTTTAAATTCCTATCAGTGCTCCTGCTGTTCCATGCAAGCCACTTGAGCAAAGGCTCAGAGCTCAGTTCCTGAAGAGACACTGTCAGAACCCAAAGCAAACAGGTGAGCCCCAAACCCAGCTTCTCAATTACCACACCAGGTCACCTGTAAAACATGTTATCATAGATGTCAGCCATTTCTTTCATCTTTTCCCTAAGGATATAAACTTATTCCTTTTTTAATAACTCAATGTGTAATTTCCAAGTAACACCAATCATTTTATGTCACTTCCTTACACACCCCAGGGTTCGGCACCAGTCACAATCCAATCACTTCAGTCACCAGTTGAGCCACAATTGGAATGCAAATGCTATTTGACCTTGAAATTTAAGTCAGCCTATCTGTGACTGTTTTCAAGTCATTTAACTCCCTACCACTGTCCATGTTACTCAATCCAAATTATTTTGTATTTCCATATCTCTCTTTTAAAATACATGTTTTCTAGCTTGTTAGTTTAGGTAAAGAAAAAGGGGAGCTATAATCTGTTCTGATTATTTACCTCCAAAAACAGGTGAAAACTGTTCCCATAAATACATCTGTGCCCATATAGCTGCTGATCTGCTAGCTTACAGATGCCATGTGCCGTTGTAATATACCAAAGAAACTGCAGGCTTTCCCCCTTAGGCATCTTAATGCTTCAGCGACTAAGTAGAAAAGTAACTGGTATTTTGCAAAAGTATTAGTTTGACAAATATGATTGCCAAGAGGAAAATGTAAAAAAGGCAAATGATAAACATTTATCTGACTTATTCAAGAATAGTTCCCATAGCCAGAAATAGCAAGATATAGTTCGGAGACATGGCCACACTACACTACTCAGGAGGCTGAGGCAGGAGGATCACTTGAGTTTGACACCATCTCCAAACAAAGCCAAAAAAAAAAAAAATCACCGTGAGCAAAACAAAACCTCAACATGCTCTCAAGCATTGCTTCAACTCCAGTTTCCCCGAACTACATCGCCGTTTTATTATTACACTTTGTGTGTGTGTGTGTGTGTGTGTGTGTGTGTGTGTGTGTGTGTGTGTTTTGCACACACTACAATACACATATGGAAGTCAGAGACTACTAGAAGGAGTCAGTTCTCTCCTTCTGCTGTGTAGGAGCAAAGGATTAAACTCAGGTTATCAAGCTTGGCAGTCAGGGCTCTGCCAGGTGAGCTGTCTCGCCTGCCCTCTTTGATTTAATGTTTCAAAGCCAAGCGTATAGCCAGAGAGATGCAGAGAGCACACCTGGGACACAGAGAAAACATTTACTAGAATGAGAAGTAAAAGTGATTTTGAAGTTACAATTTTACCCCCGGTAATTTGGCAGATTCAGTTATTTTGTGTCAAATACATGTTAAAAAGAAAAGTATATATCACACAGGAAGCAATTACCATTTCCATGAGAATGTTAATTATATTTACTACCAGAGTTTAGTCAAGCAAAGCAAATCAATTACTGAACCCGACATTCCTTCTTTAAACGCAGGGTGCTGTTTAAGAGCGGAACCCATGTGCCTATACTGCCCCCTTATGGTCAAGTCATACAAAAGCATTTCCTGTCTGGTTTCAAATAATCTAAAGTTGCTTAAAATGTGCTTCTTGGAACTTCATGGGCCTTCAGATCACTAAGATATGAAATTCTCTTAAACTGATGAAAACAACCCCTAATCTGCTTTTTTTGAATAAAAATTAAGATTCCATATTACTAAATTGTTATTCCAAATATTAGAAAGAGGAAAAATTTACCAAGACATCTTTATGCAAAATAAATATGTATTTGGCTTATTCAAAAATAAACTTTTGGGAAATATTTGTATAAAACAGAAGGCATTGTTTTTATTACTTGCAAGTACTGTCCTGGGTTCTCCAAACATCTTAGCTTCTCGTCCAGGCCTAAGCCTGATGGTTTTTTTTCCATAGAGTGTCATCCTGTGTACCGCAAGAATTTTCTCCACAGGGGAGACCAGCTAATATCCACTCCTCACCCACAACAGTCCCAAAGGCAACCAAGGTTCAGCTCCACCAAAGTTCATCCTGGGTAGCCAATGAGTTGACTGAACTTCCTTACAGAGCGGGGAGTATGCCACACTGGAATGCCTTCACTCAGCGACAGGAGCTGGCTTCCCAGCAGCCACAGATAGAGTGTCTTCCTCCAAGTCTTCCACAGCCTATGTACTCTAGCCCCACCAGAGAGCGCAAAGGCCACTTACAATTAAGGCAAACAGCTGAGAGAACTAGCTGGAGGCTCAGATGAGAGTCCAGTGACTTCCAATTCACTCCTTCTGTGAGGGAATGGCAACCGTCAACAAGCCCTGCTGTGGGGATCTTTTGCAAGCAGACACTGCTGGCCTTAGGATGATGTCATTTATTCTGCTGTACAAATCCACCTCATCCATTAGCCTAATGAAGGCTCTCTGGACCAAAATGAGAGGAAAGGGGGCTAAGAATTTCTCCTCAGCTACCTACTAAGATGAAAGGATGAAAAGAGTACCATGAGAATTAAGGGCAGACGTTTGGGTACCATTTCCATCAAAATAAATAAGGTTCCCTCATAAGGAATGAGTTCAAATTTCCAGCAAGGGTAATATCCATCAAGGTCCCTAAGTCATTTAGCTGGGAGTTTATAGGGACCACAGCACAGATACTAATGAAAAGTTGTCAGTAATTCTAACACTGGGAGAGTCTGTCCTTCACCAGACACTTGCCTTTGATAAGCAGGCCTACTCCAACTAAAACTGTTTCTTGCTTTGGATTTAAATTATAGCATCATGTTATATTTGTTAGCAGGCAGTCTCTGGCAATACACTGCACTCTAAATATACATCTTAGGGGGAAATGAGTTAGCTTAAACACAAATAGTCAAACTTTTTGGGCAAAAAAGCTTCCAAACGTATGTCATATAAAAGTAAGAAAAGGGTAAAGATTATGAATTCATTCAAATCAATCTAAAATTTTTCCTTAACAATGTTATTTGGTACCTAGTAAAAAGTAATTATGTGCAGTGGTTTCCTGTTTAAATTTTCATGTGTGTGTTTATGTGTGTGTTTAAGAAAAAATTAGGCAACACCTAGCCTCCCTCAAAGCAGATGATGAGCATCAAAGAACCTCCTTATGGAGTTGGCTTCAAATTTGGCAAACAAGCCACTGGCAAAATATCTTCATTTCTGCCACAGATAGAATTCTGTCTAAAAAGGGGCAAGCTTGGATGCAAGCAGAGTTAACAGCCAAACTCTGCCAAGACAGGATGAGCAAGTCCTCAATAGTTTCTGCCTTGCAAATATGTCTTTCAGATATATTAGGCTAGAAGGACAAAGATGATGTTCCAACATTGTAGAGTGTTGGTGACTGTTCAGGCAGCAAACTGTCTCTGTCATTTTTTTTTTTTTGGAAGCTGCTAACTGCACTTCCTGTTCACTCAGGTATTTAAGTTTTATTCCTTCTCAAGTCTCTGATGAGTTGAAGACCAGATAATTTAGTCTTACAATTAAGCTTAGTTGGTTAGGGGTTAAGATGTTTTAGATCAAGAAAGATGTTTTAAGTTAATAGAGAAGAGATATGATAGTGATTTTCATTCAGAAATGTAGACCCAACAAGATAAAAAAGATGTTTACTTCAAGTTTGCCAAATACAAATAGCCAAATCACTATGAATGAACATTTATATAATTCCTGATTGTCTCATGGTTCTTCCTGCTGTATGTAGTTTATTTTATTCATGTGTAATAGTATAAATGTATATATTAAAAAGAAACATGATTTTAAAATCATGAAAAAAAGAAAAGGAAAAGATTAGGAACTCTTAAGGATGGGGTGGGGAAGATACAAAATGGTGTCAGAAAGTAAGGAAGTGCTCAATAGAGAGGTGGGCGCAGGCTGAGGAGGACTAGCACATGCTCACAAACCCAGCACCAGGAAGGCTGGGGCAGGCAAAGTTCTTATCTGAAGCCAGTGTGCATTTACAGCATCCAAACAGAGTATGTTTTCATTAGTCAACTTTGAAAAGATTTTGTCACATGCGTGAGCACACACACACACATAGTGAATGAGTTAAACTAAGTTTTATCTCAAAAACACTTAACTGGGCATAGTACACAGTTTTGGTCTCAGCACTCTCTGGGAGCTTGAGGCCTGCCTGTTCCACATAGTGAGTTCCAGGATAGCCAGGACTGCATAATGAAACCCTGTCTCAGATAGATGGATGGATGGATAGATAGATAGATAGATAGATAGATAGATAGATAGATATGAAAAGGGACAACCTTACTTCACACTAGCATTCCAATTAATAAATCTTTAATGGAATGTCACAGAAATCATTGCTACAGTTGAATTCAACAGAAGCTGAAGTTATTGGAGCAAAGCTTATGTAGAAACAGAATGTTTTCATAGAAGGCAACACAGTGAGCTTCAGTAGTGTGGACTTTGGGAAGGTCCTCAATCTGAGCTCCTTGGATATAGAAAGCAAATGTTTTCCTAAGTATGGGCCTGCTACAATATGCCTTTCTTACTCAAAGCCAGAGTATTCTGTTCCTAATAACTTTGGGCTACTTTCTTCCATCAAAAAGAAAAATCCCAAGTTAATTTTTTAATCTGTCTTCTCTCTACCCAACATCTACCTATCACAAGCCTATGCCTATTCCTGACAGACCTGGGGCATGCTGGGTAGAGATAAACCATGAAACATCTGCCCAATTTGCCTCAGAAGGGTGCAAATGGGGCAAGTGGGTGGATAAGAAGCAGTGCAGCCAGAAGTCCCTCAGTGCTGAAGCTGAGCTCCTGAAATCTTCCTGTGTGCTCTGTCCACGCTAGATAAGGAAGTCCCCATTATTAAAACTTTTAAGAATGGGACTAGGTGGTGATGGCGCATGCTTTTAATCCCAAAATTTAGAGGGCAAGACAGGTGCATCTCTGAGTTCAAAGCCAGCCTGGACTACAGAGCAATTTCCAGGACAGCCAGAACTACACAGAGAAACCTTGTCTCAAGCCCCCCACTCCAAGACTGAAGAACAAAAGGACTCCTGTTTATCGCTCTAAAGGACACTTGGGAACATCAGAAACCTGCATGGCAGAGGGGAAGGGAAGAAGGGCAGGTTCTTTAGTGCGGTGAGGTGTTTGAAGTGCAGAAGGACCATGCCCACTACACACGCATCCCCTACAATCAGCAAGTCATCTGGGTCAGGAAGCAAGCAAACACAGATAGATCGATGGATCTTCATCAGGAGACGATGGCTTCTCACGCCTACCAGTGGAAGCCAGGGACTGTACATCTGCTCTGCAAATCTTATTTATATCATATAATTTCATGAAGTCTGAGCCAGGCACTAGTGACTTTAAATAGGTAACTATCACATTTTAAAACTCAAATTAAAGCCGGGCGTGGTGGCGCATGTCTGTATCCCAGCACTTGGGAGGCAGAGGAGATGGATGTCTGTGAGTTCAAGGCCAGCCAGGTCTACAAAGTGAGTTCAGGCCAGCCAGAACTATAAGAGAAAGCCTGTCTCAAACAAACAAACAAAAACCCTCAAATTAATTGGAAAACAAAACAAACCTTAAGACTTCTGGTTTTCGTGTTGAAGAATATTGACACATCTGACTGCTGTGGGTTTGGTTTTGCAGGAAACAAGGAAACATATGGTGCCCATGAGGTAGTCCTGGCTGTTTGATTCGTTCTGCACAGCTTACAAAAGGCACACATTTATCTCCCGAATGGCCATCCTGTTTGGTGCATGTGTATTTTACCATCCCTGCTGCCTGTGGCAAAAGGGATGGCAATACACGCGGAGTGGGAGATGCTGACTCACTGACTACCAGGCTCTTCCTCCCACCCACATGAGTCTCCCGGCTCTCTCAATTTCCTCCAGCAAACTTATCACACTCACTCCTCTGAGTTTCAGCATTTCGTGGGTTTGATGCTTTGAGACAGACCTTCACTCTGTAGCCAAGGCTAGCCTGGCTCTCACTATGTAGTTCAGGCTAGCCTTGAACTCAAAGCAGTCGCCCTGCCTCAGCCTCCCAGAAATGACAGGTACATGTGTACTGCTGCTTTTCATTATTAATAGCCAAATCAAAAGACCAAAATTGCACCACTTTGCTGATTTGTATGCATCTGTGTGTCGGTGCTCACCACAGACTGAGCTCGGGGCCTCGGGCACACTAAAAATGGGCACTTTTCTACTAAGTCCTAAGTCCATCCTCTACTCAAGTGTTTAACATTTATCAGGACAATTTACATGCGTGTCTTGATTAGCTACAGAATGTTATCGAACAGAAATGTTCACACACTGCTGAACATGATGAAGTTACTGAGTGTGTGATTTTTAAAAACTGTGTTTTAAATTTTATTTCATTGTAAGTGATTTCTGTTTTAACAGCCACCAAAGACTAGGAGCGTCCATGCTGGACAGCACAGCTCTAGAGCAATGGTTCTGAACCCTCCTAATTCTGCAACCCTTCAACACGACTGTATAAACCTCATGCTGTGGTGACCCTCCCCCAACCATATTCGTTGCTACTTCATAACTGCAATCTTGCTACTGTTATAAATCATAATGTAAATATTTGTGTTTTTCAACGGTCTTGGGAAACCCCTGTGAAAGGATCCTGACACACTGGTTGAGAACCGCGAAGAGACTAACATAGGGTGTATAATGGAAGAAAAAGAAGACAACTTTCACATTAGCACACCTAGCAAAAGCCAGAATTAAGTATACAAGATCTAGCTGGTTTTTTTAAATTAAGCTTTTAATAATAGTCTCATATTGTACTTAGAAGTAGCCATGGCATATGAATTGGTTTTTTTTTTAATGTGCAATAATCCCCTTAACAAAAGAATAACACATTAGCCGGGCATGGTGGCACATTCAGGAGGCAGAGGCAGGTGCATCTCTGTGAGTTCAGAGGCCAGTCTGGTTTACAAAGAGAGTATCAGGACAGTCAGGGCTATTACACAGAGAAAAAAACAACACATCCATCCAGGCTGGAGAGATAACTTGGCAGCTAAGAACACTCGCTGTCCTGCAGAGGAGCCAACACCCCCATGGCTGCTCACAGCCTTCTGGAAACCCAGCTACAGCAGACCTGACACCCTTACCTGGCTCCTGAGGGTATTCATGTCTGTAGTGTACCTACATACATGTAGGGAAAACACTCACAAAATTTTAAAAAAATATGTTTTTTTTAAGGAAAAGAAAACCATCACCAAGCACATTTGTTTTTACCTTTTATTCTCTTGGAAATCACAGTCACCCAGTCAGGTCCACTGGAGTTGATTGGCATTTTGATATTGACACCACTTTAGAAAGAATTAAAAGGGAAAAAAAAAAGCACAAGCTTAGATTGAGATTCAGGGACATTTGTTTTCAGTTGTATATCTTTATCTGCAAATGAAAAAAATACATATGCTTTCACCAAGACTTATGATGAAGCAGAAAAATTAACCAGCATGACTAACAGCTAATTAACTAGGGCTCTTGAGGAAGGTTATATAAAAGGAAGATGAATTTACTAGATTCTCACTGTGTTTTCACTGTTGTATACAACACACACACACACACACACACACACACACACACACACACACATAATTACACTATATATACTGCTCAGCCAGTCTTAGGAATGCAAACACCAAAATGACTAACTCCAGGTTGACTCCTTTTGGAATCAGAGAATGTCCACCTTGTTACTATGTGTTTTTGAGGCCACAAGTCGATGCTGAACTAAATCACATGCTAGGTTCCTTAGGCACGCTCAAAACTGAGAGGAGTCCCTCGGAGACACCTGCCCCAAACATACTCAGAGAGCACGTTCCTCCACTGCAGGCTGCCTGTGTCTGTTCCCCTTACTACAGCAGATGTTCCTGAGAATATGGTTGGGGCTTCACTCACCTTTGCGTCTTTAGTGCTTAGCACGGACCATGGACTGGAGGCTAGGTTTGGTAAGTTCTTTTTAAAACTGCGTGGACAACTTAGGGAGAATGAAAACCAGCAGTGAAGCATGCGATCCAACACTACTATTCCAGAATCGAGTCACTGCCAGGACTCTTACCCTCATCAAAAGCAAGCTTTAAAGCATAGACTGCTCAGCCTCCTGATACAGGAATGCCTTCACTAATTTCAGAAAAATTTGTTCATTCATATATGGATAATTAGTAAGTTTCTTTTATATTCTGGGCACCATTCTAGCCCTGGCATATGTGGCAAAACTCCTAGAGTCTCCCCTCTAATTGGAACTGACATTCTCCAGAAGGAGACAGAGAAACAGGTAATGAAGGATCACAGGGCTGGCCACACTGGAGAGTAACAAATTTCATACTGTACATAGTGACATTTGATCACTTTCAAGAGGGGCACATATAAAGCACTCTTTTGAGCTTAGAGTTTATCACGTATGAAAATGCCTGAAGGATAGTGTTCCTCATAATTTTCCTGCAAAAATACTTGACCTCAATCTAGTCATATGAGAACAACGAAGCAAATCTAACATGAAAGACATTTTATAAAATACCAGTATTGAAACTGTCCATATTATAAAAAGAAAAAGATATGAAAGAACTATCCCAGACCTAAAAGATAACAAAGTATTATGGTGGTGTGAATAGGAATGGCCCCCAACAGACTCATGTGTTTGAATGCTTGGCCTATATGGAGTGGCACTGTTACTAGGTGCAGCCTTGTTGGAGGAAGTACGTCACTGTGAGGGTGGGCTCTGAGGTCTCATATGCTCATGCTATTCCCAGGGTGGTGCACAGTCTCCTGCTGCCTATGGATCAAGACGTAGGACTCTCAGCTCCATCTCCAGCACCACGTCTGCCTGCCCACTGCCATGTTTCCTGCCAAGGCAGTAACAGACTAAACCTCTGAAACCGTAACCCAAACCCAATTAAATGTTTCCCCTATAAGAGTTGCTATGGTCATGGTGTCTTTTCACAGCAATAGGAACTCTGAGACAGTATGAAATGTGACCACAGATTAAATTAACAAAGGACATTACTGGGGAAACCCAAACATGAACCAAGCTCACTAGTCAGTAGTCTGTATCAATGACAAATGTCTCAATTGTGGTAACTGTGCTAAGATCACATGCTGCACAAAGTCCATGCTCTTAGGAGATGCATGCTACTGGAGGTCAGGGCTGTGATGGCTAATCTGAAATGCCCCAAGGGGGAAATGTTGGGAGGAAGGTCTCGTGCAGTGTGTTTTTTAAATGCTGATCTCAGTACCTTGCGATCTGGTTACTACCCTGCCAGAGGCATTGTTATGAATGTTGAACCATCTCCTATACTATGTGATGATAAGGGTATTCCTGAATTATCTCTGATTGGCTAATAAAGATGCTGAATCTTATGACTGGGCAGAAGTGTTGAACCATCTCCTACAACCATGTGGTGATAAGGGATATTCCTGAATTATCCCTGATTGGCTAATAAAGATGCTGAAGCTTATCACTGGGCAGAAGAGAGGAGATGGAATTTAGGTTGCCAGAGCATAAGAGGTGGCAGGAGGAGAGAAAAGCATTTGCCAGGAGCCAAGATGGACCAGGCTGTGAGGACAGACTGATTAAGCAGAAGCTGCCTGGGAGTCATCGGATTGGCAAGTGATTGGTTTTTATGTGGGTTTTAAAGGATTAGAATAGCACAGAATCTGCCCAGCATAGTACCTACAGCTTAATAACAAATCATAGTCTCTCTGTGTCAATCGTTGGGGAACTAGCTGGTTAAAGAAAACTGCTGCCATAATAATTTCCTATACTAATTAGTACAGAAAGAATAATTATTCGTATACAGGAAAATATGCACAAATATATGTATAAAGTATTATGTATGCTGAGGGAAAGAAAAACAAATATGGAAAACACTAACCATTGAGAATCTAAAAGAAGGCAGGTGGGTGGTGCTAACATCAAAGTAACATTAAAGCATCTGAGAAAGATACCATTTGCTTACTTTTTATTCGGTTGGTTTGGTTGGGTTGGTTAGGTTTGTGTGTGCATGTGTGAGAGCAGGTATGCATAGGTACGTATGGCTCATTCATGTATGATAGGAAGGCCAAAGAACAACCTGCGGCAGGGTTTCTCACTGTCCTGGGGCTCACCAAATAGGCTAGGCTGGCTGGCTTGACAGCCCAGAGATCTGCTCATCTTTGCCACCTCTGTGCTGGGAACACACACGCTTAACATCACACCCAGATCTTCGGTGCGTTCTATAGCCTATCCTGGGCCCTCATGTCTGTCCAGCAATCACTTTACAGACTGAGCTGGACAGACTGCCCTGCCCTTTCTCTGTTGTGTTGTACTCTGTTTGAGCTCAGGCTACCCTTGCACTCCCACTGTCTTGCCTTGGCCTCCTGATAGGAGCCACCATGCCCTCACCCAAAAAGGTATAAATCATGTTAAAATAAAAGAAAAACCTAGTGAGAATGTCATTTTGAAATTCCTGCCCTTATAATAGAGTTTTTGAGTGAGAGTCCTTCCAAAGACCACCGTTTTCTCTCTCCTAAGGGTAAAAGACAGAGAGTCTATCACCTTTGGTCACCTATGATTTGAAGATCCAAACGTCAAAGCCAGCCAGGTGCCATCACTCTGTATATAATTCCATCACTTGGAAAAGTGAGGCGGATCACACAAATTGAAGCCAGCCTCGGCTATATAGTGAATCCCAGGGCAGCCTGGACTACATAGTGAATTCCAGAACAGCCTGGACTATACAGTGAATTCCAGGCAGCATGGGCTACAGTGAGATACTGTCTCAAACAAACAAAACAACAGCAAAGCTTCTTAATTTTTCTAACCTAAGCAAGGTTATGAGCCAAGGACAAAAGGTGAAAATTAGTACCAACTCAGCACACTCCAGGGAGCTCTAAACAGTATGCCCAAAGATTTTTAAGATCTGCTATCTTTTTCTTTTGAGATAGCCTCCTGCAATAGTCTAGAACCTTAGCAGTGTAAAGGCTAACAAAATAAAAATTAATCATTAGGTTTCCAGCAAATGTAGGCTGCCTCAAACACTTTCCCTACCGAACATTCCAAGTAGAGAGACTTTTATGATGATCCTGCTACAAGTATAATATGCCTAATCCAGCTACTCTCAAGATTTGCACGTAAGTGCAGGCACAAGACGTTTTCTCTTCCTGTTATAACAGGCTTTTTTCATTTGCTTTTGTCTCTAATGGTCTCAATTTAGTGTTCGGAATATCTTTAAATGTTTCACTACTCAACTCTCTACCCCTTTATCCAATCATTTTCCACATGAAATCTGACTAAATTATAATCGTGCTTTTTCTTCTTCACAGGTGAGCCAATAGATAGGCTGACAACCCAACTCCAGAAAAGTTAATCTTCACATGCAGGCAAAAAAAAAAGTGCATAGGAATGAAGTAATCTGCTCATACTCATTGAAGAATACCAAGCCTGGGCTCAAGATTCATAACACATAAATACAGTACACATATATGAACCTTTTCAAAATAAATTTAAAAATTAAAAGAGACAAAACTCTTGAAGCTTGGCATAGTAGCACACACCTGTAATTCTCATCATTTACAAGGCTGTGTCAGGAAGATAGGTTTTTCTTGCCAGTCTAGGTTTACATAGCAAGACTAGGTCTTAAAAATAAATAAATAAATAAATAAATAAATAAATAAAAATAAGTATATATAAATAAATATTTAGACTTATTTTTAAGGGGTTTGGGGTATTTTGTTGTTGTTATTGTTTGCGTGCTTTCTTTAGTTTCATATTTCACTCTTTATTCAGTCATACAACATACTGGTCTTCTAGAGGACTACGCAGTAAATGCATTGGTTGAGGCTCCCTCTGCTGGTCCCGTAAATAACTGCATAGCATGAGTTCACTGGCATAGAAGAAACTCGGTTTCAGTTCAGAAGTTCCTATAACTACATGCTTCACAATAACTTCTCTTCTACCAAAAGAAGTGACCACAGAATAATAAAACTTTAGGATTTCTATCTTTACTCAACAACAACAAAAAACAGTTCTCTTACAGAGTCTTACAAGTAAACATTTCATATGGGAGTAAAAATATTTATAGGGAAGAATCTAGAAGGAGGTGGGGAAGGAAAAAGAATATCATCAAAATATGTGGTAGAGTTTTTTTTTAATTTAAAAAGAAAATATTTATAAAGTCTGGAGAGATGGCTCAGTGGTTAAGAGCACTTGTTCCTCTTATAGAGAACCTGGGTTTGACTCCAAGACCCTCAAAGTGGTGCACAAGCATCTCTGGCACTGGGTCCAGGGCATCCAATGCCTTCTTGTGACCTTTGTGGACACCAAGCATGCACATGGTATACACTCATACATGCAGGCAAGACATCCAGACACAAAATATAAGCCTTTAAATTTTTTAAAAATATGTTTTTATACATTCTTCCAAGTAATTGTGCTTTTTGACCAGGTTGTTCTATAATGTCATTTCTTCTTTGACCTTTTTTTTTCTCGCCTAGTAATTATAGACACTTACAAGGTACAACGTGACTTTAATGAATGCTTACATATGTACTACTTAGAAAAAGGAAACTGGGATATCATCACAAATATTTGCCACTTATTTATGATGGAAATATTCAAAACCTACTGTATGTTTTTTTTTTTTAATATTTGATTAGCTGTTGGCAGCCATAGTCAGCCTGCTGCGATGCAGCAGTAGAATAATTTTTTTCTATCCCACATAACCTTCCCCAGGACTGCTATTTCATTTCAGAATTACATGCAACACTGAAGAAAACACAAATTTCAACTCAAACAAACTCTATGCTTCTCATTCTGCCCATTACCCATACACTGACACTGTGCTGAAAATGTTCTGTTTATGTTCAAAACCGATATTTTAGCAACAATACCATAATACTTTCAACAGCTTTTAAATTTTACTCTGGAACACCCTGGTTCTCGAGCTTACTATGTTAACTCAGTAATGTTGCTACATAAATGTTTTTAATATTTAAAAGCTGATCTTCTGTCTTTTCTAAAGTTTAGTTTCACACAATCCTCAAGCACCAGTGCCAAAACCTCAGCACTTCCTTTATAGGGTTGGGGACAAGGCACTGGACAGACAGGTGCCATAGGGGGTGGGGGAATCAGAGAACTCTTTTTTGAGAGTTGGCTCTTGCCTCCCACCTTGTTAAGGTGGGGGCCTCTCTTGCTTCTGCCATGCTGCATCCTGCAGGCCAGATGGTGAGCAAGCTTCTAGACTGTTCTCACGTTTCTGCCTCCCATGGTGTCATAGAAGTACTGGGATTACAGATGTGTGCAGTGACAGGCTCTTTATCCGGACGCAAAGGGCTGCCCTCGGGTGTCTGACTTATAAAGCAAGCCTGCACTGAGCCATCTCCGGCTATTTTTGGGTTTTTAAATCCTATTCTGTGAATAAGTAGTGTTGCCTATGTGGCGATAAACATGATATGTACCGCTAACATAAAACATAGCTGAGTAAGAGCAAAAACAGAAGGGCAAAAAAAGGTCTTTAATTTGAAGGTGAACAAGCACTAAGTTTCACTTTTTAAAAACACTTTTAAACAAAGTGCAAATCTCTGTTTCCTTAATCTACACTTCTTCTGAACAGGACCAGATTCAGACAGACCCAAAAAACAAACAAACAAAAAATGCATACTTACAAGAGTCTCTTAAATATGGCAAAGATGGCGGGACAGGGCTATTACCCCCTAGAAGTCCGACCACTCCCCACCCCCGTACCTCTGAAAGAAAGCACTGTCCTTGGTAGACAGGAGGCCCTTCGTGTATCCGCCCTTAAAATGGTTGATTCTGCTGCTGCAGGGGAGCTTTTTTGGTTTGAAGCAGAACCAGGGCTCTCCAGTGTAGAGGTCTGTAAAGTTGCACAGGGGAAGACTTCCCGGGAGACACACATTGCACGTCATTGTTTCAGAAATCCTTCCCGATCGGAAGAGACTCTTGAAATAGACCCTGTCTGGTCTCTGTTCCTGCAGTTGCTGAAGAACTCTGATCCCTTCACTGGGGTGAACCAGAGATATGGACACTCTAACTCTGCCTGGCCAGAGCAAAGTGAAAAAGACTTTGTAAAATCCATTCTGGTAGTCTACCACTCTGCCCACAGCCCCTGCCAGCAGCTTAGGCGAGTGTATTCTGGCGTGCAGGTAGTCTCCTCCGTAAGTCTTGGGCTTCCCTTGAAAATCTTGCATGTGAACCAGCACCTCCAGCTGGCTCCCCACCCTGAAGAAGGCTGCAGAGTTCAAGATGACAAAGTAGCTGGACGAAGGGTCGGTGCTCTTCACAAAAGGGACCGGCCCCACATCCGGCGTCTGCCACTTTGAGGCAGCAAGCAGTGCATCCTCCTCCAAACGTTCCCGACTGGACAGGGTCTGATGCTCATAGCCACAGTACGGATTCCGGGTAACGCCTGTAGCCTGCGAGGAAATATACTGTCCGCTGCTATCGATGAATATCTCAGAGAGCGTCTCATGGTCCAGGTACTGAAGGGAAAGACAACAGAAACCGCTGCTACAATGCATCTCTGAATAACAAGCAAACAAACCAACTGGGGTGACGCTGTCTTGACAACCACTGCCTGTAAGTCTCACAGATGTTGTAACAGAATACGATTAACACAAAGGCCGGAGAGAGGTCTCTCTAGTTTCACAAATCTTACCTCCAGGAGCTATATGTGGGTTCCTACAGTGAATTATCAGAGGAAAGCCTTCGGAGAGAGGAACTTTTTTTTTTTTAAATAACATTGATTAGTATTAATAAAGTGAGAAACTACTTTTCCAAACCCTAAACCTACCTGGGAAAAGTGAAACCTCCAATACCAGCCGGTACCAGGGGTAAGAACCAGCAAGCACTAAGGAAGTCTACACCAGGGGAAGATGCTCAGCAAAGGACTCTGGGCTAAATACAGAATAGCGATGGCCCCTCCTCCCCACACTCACAGGACCATTCTACTGCAAGCCAGGAAGCCCAGCTCCTTCCACCTAGTTCATCATGTCTAGAACTCAAGAACAAACTACAAACTCTGTGTGTGTGTGTGTGTGTGTGTGTGTGTGTGTGTGTGTGTTTGAGACACAGTTTTGTCTGTGTCTTCCCTGGCTGTGCTGGAACTCACTCTGTGTAGATCAGGCAAGCATGGAAACAATAGATTTTATAGGTGAATGGGGGAGCGAGGGAATAGAAGGATCAGGTGGGGAGGATAAGAGGGTATAGAGTTGAGGAAGGGGAGGTAGGGGCGAGGGAGGGAACGCAGGGAAGGAAAAACAGCTAAAATGAAAGGGCAATAGAGAGGTGGTACAGAAACCTAGTACAGTGGAAACCTCCTAAAATATATGAAGGCAATGCTAATGAAGTCTCCAAACAACGGAGAAGACAGAGTCCCAACTGGCCATCTCTTGTCACTATGCAAAGCTTCCAGCAATGGCACTGGGTTACAGCTAATTGAGCTATTGGCCAAAAGGGATCCCATGGAAATCCCCCAAACAACCCAGGCAGTTGCCAAGACAACAGGTTGCTCTCTACAAGCTGAGAGCAAGACCCCATTGTTGAAGACAACACACACACAACTCGTTAAACATGAAGAGGTTGATCTGATGCCCACGTACAACCGTCACCCCTACATTCTAGCGTCTTTGGTATGGGAAGGTACTCTGTAGGCTACCAAAACAAAACCCCCCAAAAAAACATCAACACCAGCACAGACACAGAGCCTTTGATCTACAGGACTGTCCTACCTGCAACATATCTTAGGGCACTGTTAGCATAAAGCTTTGAGAGTAACCAACAAACATCTGATGACTTAAGGCCCACTCCATGAAACAGAACTGATGCCTAACACTGCTTGGGTGACCAAGGACCAGAGACCTAGGGTAAAACCAAATACTACTGGCAGAAAGAGAGAAAGGGAGAGAGGAGGGAGGGAGAGAGAGAGAGAGAGAGAGAGAGAGAGAGAGAGAGAGAGAGAGAGAGAGAGAGATAGCAAGTGCTGGGCATGGTAGTGCTTACCTTTAATCCCAGCACTCAGGAGGCAGAGACAGTCAGATCTTTGTGAGTTCAAGGCCAGACTGGTCTATAAAGTGAGTTCCAGGACAGCCAGGATTCTGTTACACAGAGAAACCCTGTCTTGAAAAAAAAATTTTTTTAAGGTAGTAATAAAATGACTCCTGTTAGTGATAGTCTGCTGCAGCGTCCCTTCCCTCCTGTACCCGTCTCCAGTGGGTCATACAGATCTTCCCCGCCAAACGTCCCTCCCCCATTCATTGCTTTGTCCCAGTCTCCAACTCTAGCTGGTGCTCCCTGGGAACCCACAGGCCACTCTGACCAAAAAAAAAGCAAGATCTTCACCTATCCCTCCAATCTTCCAACTCCACTCTCCCAGGCTCTGGCCCAGCTCTGTAGCAGACCTTCTGCTGTAGCCTCTCCTTGCTTTCTGCCCCCATTCCCAGGGGACTATCTAAGCATATCCCCATGAAATACCTTGATTTCTCTCTTCTTGTGAAGACCTTCCAGTGCCCAAGCCAGCCCTAAGTCTCAGGCACCAATAATCGGAAACACATTTTACCCAAAACCCCCAGTGCCCACACCAGAAGATTTTCCTACAGACAACACATAGCCACCACACTCTCCTAAGAGGCAGAGAGTACATACACACACATACACACACACACACACACACACACACACACAGAGGAAAAAACATCCACCCCAAAAATACAAGACCAGATACCAGGACCTAGAATTATACTCTTCCCAAACCTAGAACTTTGAAAAGACTGAAACAGAAAAGAAAGTGTCCTTGGCACATAATAATTAAAACACTAAATGTATAGAACAAAGAAAGACTATTAAAAGATGGAAGGGGGAAAAGGCCAAATAACATATAAAAACAGAGGAATTATAATTACACCTGACTTCTCAATAAAGACCCTAAAAAACCAGAAAGGCCTAGAGAGATGTGCTGCAGAGACCACAAATGCCAGCCCAGACTACTATACCTAGCAAAATTTTCAATCACTGTAGATGGAAAAAACAAGAAATTCCATGGCAAAATCAAATGTAAGCAATATTTACCCAGAAATCCAGCCCTACAAAAGCTGTTAGAAGGTAAACTCCAACCCACGGAGGTTAACAACATCCATGAAAACACAGGGAATAAATAACACCAGACCTGCAAGTCAAAAGAAGGAAAATACACGTGCACACACACTCACATACAACAACAAAATAACAGGAATCAACAATCATTGGCCACTGATATCTCTCAATATCACTGGTCTCACAGAATGGATGTGAAAACAGGATCCATCATTGCTGCATACAGGAAACACACCTTAACGTCAAGGATAGATATCACTTCAGGATAAAGAGTTGAAAAATAATATACCAAGCAAATGTACCTAAGAACAAGCTGGTGTAGGCATTTTAATATCTGAGAAAATAGACTTCAAGTCAAAACTAATGAGAAGAGATAGGGAAGGAAACTATATACTCATCAAAGGAAAATCCACCAGGAGAATAGTTCCATTTTTAATGTCTATGCACACAAGGCCACCCAGTTTGTAAAAGCAACACTACTACAGCTTAAATCACATATTGACCCTTGACCCTCGCACACTGATAGTGGGATACTTCAACACCTGACTCTTGCCAACAGACAGCCATAGATTAAAAAAAAAAAAAAAAAAACCTAGACAGAAAAATGCTAGAGCTAACTGGAGCTGAAGTTATAAATCAAATGGGCCTGGCAGATATTTACAGAACATTTCACCCAAACACAAAAGAATATACCTTATTCTCAGCACCTCATGGAGCTTTCTACAAAACTGACCACATACTCAGATACAAAGCAAGTCTCAACACATATAAAAAATAAAATAAAATAAAATTCCAGCACTCGGGAGGCAGAGGCAGGCAGATCGCTATGAATTCAAAGTTAGCCTGGTCTATAAAGTGAGTCCAGGACAGCCAAGGCTACACAGAGAAAAACCCATCTTGAAAAACCAAAAGTAAATAAATAAATAAATAAATTTTAAAAATCAAAGTAATATATTGCATCCTATCAGACCACCGTGGATTAAAGATGGATTTCAACAACAACAGAAACAACAGAAAGCTTGAAAATTCAGGGAAATTGAATAATTCTTTTTTAAATAAAAATATTAAATATTAAATAAAAAACAGGTCAAGAAGGAAAAAAATTTTTCAATCAAAGACTTTCTCTAATTGAAAGAAAATGAATATACAACATACCCAAACTTGTGGGGCACAATGAAAGCTGTCCTAAGAGGCCAGTTCACAGAACTAAGTGCCTACTTAAAAATACAAACAAAGAGAAAATTTTTTTTAAAATCACACCCAAAAGAAGTAGATGGCAAAAAATCATCAAACTCAGGGCTGAAATTAATTAAATAGAAAAAGAGGGAAGGAAGGAAGGAAGGAGAAGACGTAATGAAACAGAGTTGGCTCTTTGAGAAAATCAATTAAGATTGATCCAAATTAACTAAACAGCAGAGAAAAGATCCATATTGATAAACTATAAATGAAAAGGATGACATAACAATACACACTGAAGAAATGCTAAGGACACATTTTAAGAACCTGTACTGCGCCAAATTAGAATATGTAAAAGTAATGGATAATTTTCTCAATACATTCCACTTACAAAGCTAAATCAAAATCACATAAGCAATTTAAAGAGACGTATAGTCCCCAGTAGAATAGAAGCAGTCATTAAAAGTCCTAACAAAACAAAACAAAAAGCCCAGAGTCAGATGGTTTAAGCTCAGAATTCTACCAGACTTTCAAAAAAGAATTAATGCTAACACTCCTCAAAATTTTCCACAAAATAGAAACAGGAGGAACACTGCCCAGTTCATTTTATGAGGCCAGTTACCCTGATACCCAAACCACATAAAGACCCAACAACAAAAGAGAACTATAGGCCAATTTTCCTTATGAACAAAGATGCAAAATTACTCAATAAAACACTTGTAAATTGAATTTAAGAACACACCAAGAAGATTATCCATCATGATCAAGTAGGCTCCATCCCAGAGACGCAGGGATGGATCAGCATAAGTAAATCCATCCATGTAATCCACCATCTAAACAAGCTGAAAGAAAAAGCCCATAATCATATCTCATTATATGTAGAAAAAGCCTTTGACAAAATCCAACACCCCTTCATGACAAAAGTCCTGGAGAGATTAGGGAAACAAGGGACATATCTCAACATAATAAAGGCAGTCTATAGCAAGCCCCTAGCCAACACCAACTTAAATGAAGAAAAACTCAAAGCAAATCCATCAAAATCAGGAATAAGAAAAATTGTTGTCCACTCTCCATACCTATTCAATTCAGTAACTGAAGTCTTAGCTAGAGCATTAAGACAACAGAGGAGATCAAGGGATACAAATCAGTAAGGAAGAAGTCAAACTACCTTTATTTGCAGATGATATGACAGTATACATAAGTGGCCTGAAAAATTCCACCAGGAAACTCCCACAGCTGATAAACACTTTCAGCAAGTAGGTGAGTACAAAATTAACTCACAAAATCAGTAGCCCTCCTATATACAAATGGCAATCAGTCTGAGAAAGAAATCATGGAAACAATACCTTCCATAGCAGCATCAAATAATATTAAATGCGTTGGGGTATCTCTAACCAAGTAAGTGAAATGGCTGTATAAGAAAAACTTCAAGTTAAAAAAAGGAAAGAAAGAAAGAAAAACTTCAGGTGACTGAAGAAAAAAAAATGGGGAAGATAGCAGAAAATGGAAATCCTTTCCATGTTCATAGAACAGTAGGATTAACATGGTAAAAATGACCATCCCACCAAAAGCAATCTACAGATTCAGTGCAATCCTCATGAAAATTCCAATAGAATTCTTTACAGACCTTGAAGGACAATTTTCTGCTTCAAGTGAAAACACAAACACACACACACACACACACACACACACACACACACACACAAAACAGGATCACTTAAAACAATTCTGAATGATAACAGAACTGTTGGAGGTGTCGTTATCCTCCATTTATTCTAATTGTACTACAAAGCTATAGTAATAAAAACAGCATGGTATTGGTACAAAAACAGATATGTTGATGAATGGAATTTAATCAAAGACACAAGCATAAATCCACACACCTATAGATATCTCATTTTTTTTTATAAAGAAGGCAGAAATATATACTGGAAAGGAAGCCAGTATCTTAAAAAATGGTGCTGCTGGTCAAATTGGGTGGCAACATATAGAAGAGTATAAATAAATCCATATTTACCACTCTGCACAAAACTCAACTCCAAGTGGATCAAAGACCTCAACATAAAACCAGAAATACTGCACCTGATAGAAGAGAAAGTGGAGAATAACCTTGAACTCACTGGCACAGGAAGACTTTCTGATCAGAACACCAGTAGCACAGGTATTATAATCAACATTTAAAAATGAAATCTGATGACACTAAGAAGTTTCTGCATAGCAAAGAATGCCACCATTTGGACAAAGTATCAGCCTACAGAGTGTAAAAATATTTTTAGTGATTGTACATCCAATATAAGGCCAATATCCAAACTATATAAGGAACCTAAGAAACTAGATATCAAGAAAACAAATAACCCAATTTTTAAAATGAGGTACAGATCTAAACAGAGAATTCTCAACAGAGAAAACCCAAAAGAGTGGAGAAACACTTAAAGAAATGCTCAACATCCTTAGCCATCAGAGAAATACAAGTCATAACCACTTTGATCTTCCACCTTCCACCTGCTCGAATGGCTAAGGTCAATAACACGTGTGGCAGCTCTTGCTGGGGAGGCTCTGAAGTAAGAGGAACATTCATCCATTGCTGGAGCGAATGCAAGCCTCACCACCACCACTATGGAAATATGTGTGTGTGGTGGTAGTTTCCTCAGTAACAGGGGAATTCACTCTGCCCCAAGATCCAGCTATAAAACTCTTGGACATAGACCCAAAGGATACTTGATCCTACCACAGAGACACTTGCTCAATCATATTCACTGCCGTTCTATTCATAATAGTCAGGAATTGGAAACAACCTAGATGTTCCTCAACAGAATTCTGAATAAAGAAAATGTGGTATATTTACACAATGGAGTTTTACTCAGCTGTTGAAAGAAATGACATCATGAAATTTACCGGCAAATGGATGAAACTAGAAAAAAATAAAAATCAACATGAGTGAGGTATCCCAGACTCAGAAAGATGAATATGGTATGTACTTACTTATAAGAGAATATTAACTGTGACGTCAATGATAGCCAAGTTACAACTCACTGAATCACAGAGCGTAGGTGTAGAGTAAGGGACTATAGGGAACAGATGACTCTCATTAGGAAAGGTTAATAGAGTAGTTATGGATGGCAGGGCAGGGCCGGAACAAACGGGATGAGGAGAGGGAATGTGGAAGGGAAGACAGGGAGAGACAGCTAAAACTAAGGGGCATTTGAGGGGTAGTATGGAAACCTAATACAGTAGAAGCTTTCTAAAAAAAGATATGTATGTGAGGGCGATCTAAATGAAATTGCCAAAGAATAGGGGAGACAGAGCCCCAACTGGCTATCTCTGGTCACCAAGCAGAGCTTCCAGTAACAGGACTGGGTTACATCTAATGGAGCTGTTGGCCAAAGGAACCCAGTGGAAATCCCCCAAACAATCCAGGCTGCTGCCAATACAATAAGTTGCTCTACACAGAAATAACAGCGAGGCCCCATTGCTGCAGACCATACCTACACAACTTATTAAAAAGGAAGATGTTGCCGGGCGTGGTGGCACACGCCTTTAGTCCCAGCACTCGGGAGGCAGAGGCAGGTGGATCGCTGTGAGTTCGATGCCAGCCTGGTCTACAAAAAAAAAAAAAAAAAAAAAAAAGACTCCTAATGATATTCTGTTATACTCATTGCCTTGCTCAGCCATCATCAGAGAAGCTTCCTCCTGCAGCAGATGGAAACAGACACAGACCACAGCCAGGCATAAGACATAGAGAGATAGGCCTTGGAACGCACAGCTCGAAATGGGACATCTTCATCAAATCCCTCTCCTCAGAGCACAGGGAACCCCTGGAAAAGGAGGCACAGTGAGTGTAAGAGATGGAGGACACCAAGAAAACAAGGCCCTCTAAGTCAGCGTGGGCAAAGCTCAGACGAACTCACAGACTGAAGCAGCAGCATGGTTATTATAGGTGGGGGGGGGGGAGTGTTAGGAAAGTCCCTTTTAGTTCTTGGAAACTTCTGGGCTGAGTGGTACTTGCAAGCTCCAATTGTCTGGATGATAATGAAGAAGGGAGGAGGCAGAAATTAGTGCTGAAAGATGAAAGACAATTTCTATCCTGGAAACAATAAGTGAGTCTTTAGTGGCGCGGAGTACACTATTTCCTATTGAAAGAAGAGGTCGCAGGGTCCAGGCCAGAGAGCTGCCATGAATTTCAAATGCCTCTGTTATTGTGATGCGTGTGGGGTGGCACAGGCAAAGGCATTTGGAGCTTGGCTGTCTGCCAACCATAACCCCATGTCCACTCTCTGTTTCTGACCCTGACTATATTCTTCATGCAGTTAACATATTTGATAGCTGTCTAAAATGTACAGGCTCCATTTTGATTAGAAAGACAACGTGAGGTGGCATATGCAGCGTACTTAAGGAAAAAGAGCAAGATGCTGGGTGGTGGTGGCACACGCCTTTAATCCCAGTCCTGGGAGGCAGTGGCTGGCAGATCTCTGTGAATTTGAGGCCAGCCTGGTCTTGTTGAGTTCCAGGTTAACCAAAGCTACACAGAGAAACCCTGTGTAGCTTTGCAAAACAAAAACAAAAACCAGCCAAACAAAAAAGTGCAGTGAGATTTATTTCTTTAGTAAACTCATCTGAATATGGCCTTATCTATAGATATTTTATGCATTATGATTATAAAGAATTAGACTTTAGCCAGGTGTGGTGGCGCACGCCTTTAATCCCAGCACTTGGGAGGCAGAGGCAGGTGGATCGCTGTGAGTTCGAAGCCAGCCTGGACTATAGAGCAAGTTTCAGGACAGCCAGGGCTGTTACACAGAGAAACCCTGTCTCAGGAAAAAAAAAAAAAAGAATTAGACTTTATTATGTCATTTTCCAAATGATATCTGATTAGGTTATTTCTTTCCCCGCTTTCTTTCCATGCCCACACTGTGCCTCAGTCCCTCACTCCCCACTAGGCTTCTGTCTGCTTTCATGTCTCCCAGAACCTCTTGTTCTTCTGTAGTTTCATAGTCTAGACCCACTCTCACAATCCCTAATTTGCATATATATAATTACTAAAAGTTAGGACCTGCATATGAGAGAGAATATGTGGGTTTTGTGTTTCTGAGACTGGGTTAACTCACTTGATACAATATATTCCAATTGCATTTGTTTTCAACAAATTTCTTTTTTTATTATTTATTTTATCTTTAAAAAAACTGTATATGCATGTGTCTCTGTATATGTGCAGATGAGTCTAGGAGATACGGGATTCCTCTGGAGCTAGAGTTACAGGGTGCTGTGAGCTGCCCACTGTGGGTTCTAAGAATCGAACTTGGATCCTCTGGAAGAGCAGCACATACTCTAAACTGTTGCGTCACTTTTCCACCCGATTTCACTTTTCTTAATAGCTAAGTAAACTTCTGTTGTATTTGTTTGCTATACTTTCATTATCAGTTCATCGGTTGATGGGCATGTGGACACCTAACTAGTTCCTACTCCTCGATATGGTGAATAGTGTAGCAATAAACATGGAGGCAGGCGGAGTCAACGGCCAAACTCTGCCAAGACAGGCAGACATATTGATCCAGAAGGCTGAAGATGATGTTCCAACATTATAGAAAGTTTTGGGTGACTGTTCAGGTAGCAAACTGTCTCTGTCATCTTCTCATTTGGAAAGCTACTTACCTGCACTCCCTGTATACTCAGGTAATCAAGTTTATTCCTTCTCAAGTCTCTGATGGGGTTGAAGACCAAATAGCTTAGTTTTACAATTAAGCTTGGTTGTTTGGGGGTTAAGATGTTTTTAGGTGTAGATATATGTTTTAAGTTGATAATGACAAGATGTGATGGAGACTGATTTACATTCAGAATTTTAGATGCACCAAGATAGGAAAGATGTTTTCTTCAAGGCTGTGAAATACAAATAGCCAAAACACTAAGAATGTGACATTTATATAATTCCTGATCGTGTCATGGTTCTTCTTGCTATGGGTAGTTTATTGTATATATGTGTAATAATATAAATGTATATGTAAAAATAAAAATGTTTAATTAATAAAGAAAATTAACTTTAAAAATCTCATTTATGGTTGCATTATGTGTATAAACATGGAGATATCATATGCCAATTTTAAAAGTAACATTAAAAAAGAAATAGTAACCAAGCACTCGGCAGGCAGATCTCTGTGAGATCGAGGCCAGCCTGGTCTATAAAGAGAGTCCAGGACAGCCTGGGCTCTGTGTAACAGAGAAACCCTGTCTCAGAAAAAAAAAAAATAGTAATACTATCAGGAGGAAGCACAAGCATTAAAGGGAAAGGTCGCCTGCTTCTAGTAATCAACCCTGGAACCCCACGCTGTATGACAACTACGACATTCTGGCCATATGTCACTTCCTGATGCTAAGACCCAGACCCATGTGTCTCAGCATCATCCTGAACCAACCCTGTTGTCCTGTGCAGCATGCAGCATTTGTTGTGGTGTTTTCAGTATGCCATGCAGATACACAGAGGGCATCTTATCACGCATACCTGCACGTCAGGAAACTGAATCAGGGCAGTTAGCCACTGGTCACACAGCTCATTACAGTGCAGGGTGTGGTGTAGGAACAGAAGTTGCAGAGCTGCCTCACCACGCCTGTCACCAGCTCTAAAAGCTAGCTCCAGAGACCCCCTTCTTAAAGTCATCTCATTGTGGAGAAACATTAATCAACATATTTAAAAGAAACCCAGAGGCTGTAGAGATGGCTTAGCGAGGAAGAGCACTGTCTGCTCTTCCAGGGGTCCCAAGTTCAATCCCCAGCAACCACGTGATGGCTCACACCCATCTATAAATGTGATCTGATGCTCTGTTCTAGCCTGCAGGTGTACATGCACATAAAGCATCTGTTATAGGATCTTTGATCCCATTGCTGCCCCTGAGACTGTGAACTGCTAAAATCTGTCTTTAGTGCCACTATGACCCCTGAGATTGAACTGTAAATGCCTGTTTCTTGTAGTTGAGCCCTAACACACCTTTAATGCAAGAACTTTCTGTTTATTGTAAACAGGTGATTAAGGTGTGGTTCAGCCAGCCTTACACATACCTTAAGAGCTATCTGTATATAGGATTTAATAAAGTTATCCCTAGGTCAAGAGGCAGAGCAAGAAACCAGCTGACAGGGATTAAAGAGTAGGAGGGGCTTTGAGTTGAGGGTAGTTAAGACAGCATGGAGAAGCAGAAGAGATCTTTGGTGTTTCCTTAGCTTGGGACTTTAGCTTGCCTCTTTGCTGTCTAGCTCTTGAGCTCCTCAGCTCCTTGGCCTTTGGCTTTTTGGATTTTGAGCTAGCAAGCCTTTGGCCTTGGGTTTTTTTGGTCTTTTCCTCCTGGGCTACCAGCTGAGCTAGTGAACCCTTTTGGGCCTTCTCCCTTGGGACTTGAGCTGAGTAGGAAGTACAGCTAGGTGCTTTTTCTGCATCTCTGAGCTAGCAGGTTTTTCACCACATCTGGCTCCTGAGTCTTTATTGGCAAAATACAATGGTCAGGGATTTTCAATTAAAACAACAAGCACTCATATACATAAGATAAATAAATGTTTAAAGAAAGAGAGGGAAGGCCGGAGTGAGAGAGAGAGAGAGAGAGAGCGCGAGAGAGAGAGAGAGAGAGAGAGAGAGAGAGAGAGAGAGAGAGAGAGAGAGAGAGAGAGAAATTTCTCAAAGGATATGGACACCTTAAATCCCCAGTTACACAGTGTGTTTTGAATAACTTATTCCAGGCTAATGATAATTTCCTTGGTCTGTACATTGATTGTGTTTCCTGTTTAGGAAGTTCAGAAACTCTGCTTCTTACTAAAGCTTATTAAACTGTAATGTATATCTTCACTCACATTAAAAGCCAGTCTGCATAAAAGAAAGGCTAAATAAGACAAATGAAGAGGTGGGGAGATCTGAGGACAGGAAAACCTGAAGCCATGCAAGTTTGTTCCTACAGCATTAGGTATGGCATCCAACTTATCCATCAATGGCCTAACCCTGAAGTGATGATTTAAGAATGAGTCTTTTGGAAGGCAGTTAGGGTTAAACTAGGTTATATGGACAGATTCTCACAATGGCATCAGAGGCTTTGCAAAAATGGAGAAAAAGCTGTCATGAGTGGCCCATGCTTTGAATCTCAGAATTCTGGGGGGGTTGGGGGGGAGGGGCGGTGGGACAGGAGGATGGGTGGGTGTTTTAATCTCTCTTGGGCTACAGTGTGAGTACTGTCTTAAAAAGAAGAATAGGAGGAGGAGGAAGAGAAACATCTGTCCATCCTGTGTGGACAGTGAGAAAGTAGCCCACCGCAAGTTAGAAAGGGAGAACTCATGTGGCCCTGAGCTGGCTGGTACCTTAAACTTGAACTCCTGACCCCTAAAACCATGAGTAACAAACTTCTGTTGTTTTAGAAAAAGCAAAAGAAATCTCATTTCATTTTGTCATAAGAAATAATGCAAGCAAGAAGATGAGAGACTAACCACTTTAAAATATTTAAAGAGAAAAAAAGAATCTGAAAGGTTACACACATGGCAGTATTCCAACCTCATGACATCCTGGAAAAAGAAGGTTGTAAAGACAACGAAAGATCAGTGGTCTGGTGTTCAAGAGAGAAAAGGAAGAATAAATGTAGAAAGTACCGGGAATTTTTAGGTCAGTAAAACTCTTTATCATACTCTTAACGATGAACACATCATTTGTCAAAGCCTATAAAACTATACAACAGAGTATAACCTGGGCTGGAGAACAGGCTCAACAAGAGCATTGGCTGTTCTTCCAGAGGACTCAGGTCCAATTCTCAGCACCCACACTGTGGCTCACAAGCATCTGTTACTCCGGTCCCCAGGATCCATCACTCTCTTCTGGTTTCCAAGGCACACATGTAGTGCAGACATACATGCAGGCAAAACTTCCATACATGTAAAATAGAGAAATAAAAATAAAATTTGAAAAAGCATATAACCTGATAGAAACAATGGACATTGGTTATCACTGTTTACTGCTTATCACGGTTAACAAACACATCACATGAACTCCAGCATAAGCCCCCCCCCTGCTCTACCGGAGGCAATGCCAGCCACCAGAACCCCAAGCCCCAACTCAAGTGGGGGCCCTCCCTCTATTCAACACAGGCCACTCTGGCCAGAAAACAGAAAACAAAAACAAAACACCCATCTAAAAAAGACAAACTCAGCAACCAGCACCCCAAACCCAGATAAGATAGATGCTAGTGTAAGAACATAATCAAGAGCATCCAAGGCCGTACTGCCAACCTCCAGCCATCCTACTACAGCAAAGCCTGAATATTCCAACACAGCTGAAGCACAATAAAATGACCTTAAAATCAACTTTACAGCCAGGTGGTTGCGGTGCATGCCTTTAATTCCAGCACACGGGATGCAAACACAGGTGGATCTCTGTGAGTTTGGGCCCAGCCTGGGCTACAGAGCAAGTTCCAGGACAGCCAGGACTGCACAAAGAAACACTGTCTTGAAAAAAAAAAAAAGACTTTATGAAGATGATAGCGATCCTCAAAAAAAGTGAATAAATTTCTTAAAGAAATAGAGGAAAAGACAAATAAAAAGTTGGAGGAATTAAATAAATCCTTTAAAGAGAGCCAAGAAAAGAACAAAGGGATGACGAAAACGAATAAAACTGTTCAAGAACTGTAAATGGAAATAGAAGCAATAAAGAAAACACATATTGAGGAAATTCTGGAAATGGGAAAATCTAGGTTAACAAACAGGAGCCACAGACACAAGCATCACCAACAGAATACAAGAGATGGAAGAAAGAATCTCAAGCACTGACAAGTTGATAAAAGAAACTATTAAATCTAAAAAATTACTGACACAAAACATCCAGGAAATCTGAGATACTTTAAAAGGCCAAACCTAAAAATAATAACAATAGAAGAAGAATCCAGCTCAAAGGTCAAGAAAATATTTTCAACAAAATCACAGAAGAAAATTTTCCTAACCTTAAGAAGGTTATACCTATAAAAGTACAAGAAGCTTACAGAACACTCAATAGACTGGATCAGAAAAGAAAGTCCCCATGACACATAATAATCAAACACTAAATATACAGAACAAAGAAAGAATATTAAAAGTTGTGAGGGGAAAAGGCAAAGTAACATATAAATACAGACCTATTAGAATTACATCCACCATCTCAATTAAGATTCTAAAAGCCAGATAGACATGGGCAGATGTTCTACAGACTCTAAGAGACCACAGATGTCTGTCAAGACAAATATACCAAACAAAACTTTCAGTCACCACAGATGGAGAAAGCAAGATATTCCATGACAAAGTCAAGTTTAAACAATATCTATCCTCAAATCCAGCTCTACAGAAAATGCTAGAAGGAAAACTCCAACCCAAGGAGATTAACTATATGCATGAAAAAACAGGAAATAAACAATGTCACACCAGCCAAACCAAAAGAAGGAAAAATCTCTCTCTCTCTCTCCTTCCTTCTCCCCTCCCCCTCTCTCCACTACCACCATCATCAGCAACAACAAAATAACATGAACTAATAATCACTGGTCATTGATATCTCTCAATAACAATGGACTCAATTTCCCAATAAAAAAGACACAGCCTAACAGAATGGATATGTAAACAGGACCCACACCATCATTCAGCTGTCTATAAGCAACACACATCAGCAACAACAATAGACATTACCTCAGAGTAAAGGAATGGAAAAAAAGATTTTCCAAGCAAATGGACCTAAGAAACAAGCTGACATAGCCAATCTTTTTGCTGTTGTTGGTTTTTGGTTTAGTTGGTTGGTTTTGGTTTTGGTTTGTTTTTTGAGATAGGTTTTTTCTGTGTAGCCTTTGTAATCACTTTGTAGACCAGGCTGGCATTGAACTCTCAGCGATCCACCTGCCTCTGCCTCCCCTGGAATTACAGGCATGGGTCACAACAGCTTTGTTAATATCTAACAAAATAGACTTCAAATCAAAATTACTCAAAAGAAACAGGGAAAGACACTTCACACTCATCAAAAAAGGTCTATCAAGATGTTTCACTTTTTCACATCTATGCCTCAAACACAAGGGCACCACATTTGTTAAGGAAGCACAACCACAGCTAAATCATACACTGACAGTGGGAGACTTCAATGTCCTGTTCTCACCAATGGACAGGTCATCCAGGCAAAAACGAAACAGAAAAATAATGAAACTAACAGAGATTATGAACCAAATAGACCTAAGAGATATCTACATAATATTTCACGCAAACACAAAAGAATATATCTTCTTCTCAGCACCTCAGGAAACATTCTTCAAAACCGACCACATACTCAGTCCCAAAGCAAGTCTCAATAGACACAAGAAAGTGGAAATAACTCCCTGTATTCTATCAGATCATCATGGATTAAAGCTGGATTTAAACAACAGAAAGCTGACATAGGAGTAGATCTGGGGGAGGGAGGAGGTGGGGTGGGGGGCACTGGGAGGAGTGGAGGGAGGGGAAACTGTGGTAGGAATGTAAAATATAAGACACACACACATACACACAACTCTATCACTGTGTCATTTGCCTGTAAGTGGTAAGGCCTGGTTCGGAACACAGCTAATTACTGCCTTCAGCACCACCTGGCAATGTGGGCAGGCCCAGGGGTTACCAGGGTGCACTTGAAGACTCTGTTTCAACATAAAGCCAGGGTCAAGGCTATGACTGGACAATTCCCTCCCTGCTGGGAGACTCTTACTGATACAAATAAAATGATTTTCAGTACAGACTCTTGTCCCCAATAGGTACGTATGGTAAGTAGGAAACCACACATGAGTGAAACAGGCTGGTGAGGAGACCACAAACGGCTGAGATTCCAGCTACACTCCTGAGGGTAGCTGCCTATTCTAAAGAGGCCAGATACTCAGCGAGAACTGGTCTTGGGTTTACTAATTAAGAGGAATGTCCTGTGTTCCTTACAGAAGACTGGTCAGACAGAGCCGTAGACGCATCTGGCAACACAGTCTGTAAGTCCTGTATGGTGAAGTGAATGCTACAGTAGAAGCACAGGGAGTTGTGTTAGTCAGCTTTCTGTCACTGTGACAAAACATCTGAAAAAATCAGCTCCCACTTTCAGAGGCTCTTCAGTCCAGGCCTGTGGTAAGGCAGAGAGCATGCTGGGCACACCCCAGGACAACAAGGCAACTCACCTCAGGGCATCGGGAAGCAGGAAGCAAAGTACACTTCTCAAAAAAAAAAAAAAAAAAAAACCACACGTGCTTCCCCCTGTGACCCAATATGTCCAGTTGGGTCCCACCTTCAAAATTTCTACCACCTTCTAATTACAAATGATGCTGAGTCGCCTGGCCACTCAGTGTACAAGCTCAGAATCACCATGTTCTAATCCTTTCCATGCCCAACCACGCGACTCAGGTTAAGACTTGAACAAATGAGCTTTTAGAGACCATTTCAGACCCAAACTAAAACAGAAGCAATGGGATTACATAAACTAGAACGTAAGACTCACACGAGGGTGACATTTAAGTTCAGTCTGAAGGCCGAGCAGACGTTACCAGACAAAGATGGCCGAGGAGAAAGGAACAGGCAAGGGAAAGAAACTGGGGCCACAGAGGGCAAAGAACTGAAGGACGTGTGACGAAAGGTCTATGACTTTCAGAGAGGGAAAGATGGAGATTTAAGAAAAGGCCACATTAAGCCACTGAGTTCCGGTTTTCACATCTGAGCGATGATGTTGCCGACATCTCATGAGGGCTACACACCCCAGTTCTGATAAAGGAAGTGGCATCAGTGGTGAGAGTAGGATAGAAACGTGAGCTTTGGTTCCGCCTCACTACCCTGTGAACCTAGGCAAGCCTTGTTTCCTATAGAAATGGGAAGACTAGACATCATGCCGATGAACTGATGGACAGGAAACCTCTTGTCTCTGCTGATTGAAGGATGAAACAGCAAATTATTATTATTATTATTATTATTATTATTATTATTATTATTATTATTATTATTATTAAAGACCTCTTGCATCAGAAGCCTTCAAAGTGCTACTCTTCCACTCTGCAATGCCCCCCTTTTTAATGGTCCATCTTTAGAAAAGCAAAGGACGTGTTAATAGTTCGCTCCAACAGTGATCGGTGCAGCATTGGTTATGAGAGCAAACCCGAATTCCCTTGTCTGCTGACAAGACAGTCTGATGAAGGCATGTTGGCCTCTCGTGCAAGATTCCTTGGGACCTGATACCCAGGATCTCTGGTGGATCTTCTCATGTGCCTGCAATTTCTGTTCAGTTCTCCGTTTCTATTCAGTGTTCTTCCCTTTCTTTAGCTGTTCTTTTTCTGGAATGTTCACTGCATAAGAGCCTACTCTGAGATGCCATTCTCTCCCCCAGGCACCCAGGCCACCAGCAAGCAGTGTGGCAAACTTTTAATGAAGGCTTAAGCAATGGGGATGTTGCCACCCCGCCAGAGAGCTACCTTGATTTGTTCCTACTATCCCGCAGTCTAAACCCCTTTCCATCTACTTTGCTCATCATTTCCCAGGATTCCTCATTCTTGGCTTCCATTTTGGCGACCCGTCTTTAAGCTGTTTCTCTTCTTTTTTTTTTCCAAGTTCTTCTGACTTTCTACTCTTAACTCCTAGGCAGAGATCCCACAGCAGCTTCTACTCAGGCTCTTACTACATACAAGTGCTGAAGCGTCAACAGGTTTTAATTTATTGCCTGTTTCAGGCTCCCAGTGATCTTTGTAGGTCAAAGGATCTACTTGTTTATCCTTATGAGCTGTGTTTGCATCCCTTCCACCATGTAAGAGATTAGAAACTCTTCTAATGTCTACAGAGAGATGGGTCAGAGGTTAGGAGTTGGGAGCCCTGGCTGCTCTTTTCAGAGGACTTGGATTTGATTCTTAGCACTCACATGGTGGCTGAAAACTGTAACTACAGTTCCAGGGGATCACACACTCTCTTCTGGCCTCTGTGGGCACCATCCATGCACACGGCACACAAACATACATGCAGACAAAACGCCCATAAAGTAAAAATAAACCTAAAAGGTATTTGTCTGTGTCCTCATGCTGTGACTATCTGTGATGTCTAACTCTGGTGGTCACCTTGACTACATCTGGGATCAACTAAAACCCAATCAGCTGAGCACACCTGTGAGGAGTTTTCTTGACTCATTGACTCAGGACAAGGAAGCTTTAGATTTTTGCCTGCTTGCTCTCTCTCCTGCTGCGGAAACATTCCTTTGTTGGTACTGAAATATGCTCCTTTAGGATTTCAATGTAGACTGAAAACTAGCTGAGGCACCTAGCCATATGAACTGAGCAAATACTGGACTCCTGGCCTCTCTGTTGGGAGACAGCCATTGCTGGACTAGCCAAACCACAGCCTATAAACCACTCTAATAAATCTCCACATATGTATGTATGCTCGTGTGTGTGTGTGTGTGTGTGTGTGTGTGTTTATGGGTGCACATATGCCACAGTGAGCACGTGGAAGTCAGAGAACAACTTGTGGGAGCCAGTTCTGACGGGAGCCATTTGCAAAGGTTCTCTGTCCATAGGCATTGCTCTCGTGCTCTCTGCTCTGGCATAAGAATCATGTGAATTGCTGAGATCGTGATTAAGCAAGATGTTCTGTCAAGCATCCACTCAAGGTCTTCAGACTTTCAGAAAAGGTACACTGTAGCCTCTAGGCTAAGAGTTGACTGTTCCTGGCATGCAAAGAAGCAGGACATGGGCGCTTGAGATTATATCATTTTTCCCATGTGAATGTCAGCATTATCTCTTGAAAGTGACCTTCTGTTTTGTTTCCCATGCCTGAGATGTGTATAATAAATTGCACTGGTTAATGAAGTCGGGGCTGCCATGGTATTGACTGCTATCCCTCCTGAATCTGTCCTTTGTTTCTGCCTATTTGTTGCCTCTGTCTATTTCTTGTTTCTATTCTCCGTTTATTAATTTTTAATGCTCACTCTCTGATCTAAGTGCTGTGCTCCGGCACAGTTTTCTTCTTCTACCGTGTGGACTCCGGGGACTAATGTCAGGTAGTATATATTATGCATATACATATTTATATACATAATGTATATTCACTCATTCTATCACTTCTGTTCCTCTGGGGAGTCCTGACTTCTACACTGTCCTGAGAAATAACATCCATCACCTGGATGTTAAACAAACTATGGCTTAGCTACGCAATGAGCAAAACAAAGCCATGAAGCTAATGTAGAGCAGGTGTGGTTAAAAAATAAATAAATAAATAAATAGAATAGATACACAATAATATTCTCTTGCCCACTGATATGTCAGGTGTTTTAAGTTTCTGTAAGTATATGCTTGTGAGAGGTTGGCTGGTGACATAAATTGACAAAAGCTGTTTAACAGATCATATTTCTGTCATTAAGTGCAAGAAATATATTAATAACCAAAGGGCCGTTGTGGGCCGTTGTAAGCTGTTGTAAGTAACGTCGGCAAAACTGAGTGAAGACGTGAATGTTTTACCGGCCACTAGCTCACCTCCTTCAAGGCGTCTCTCGCGTTACTCACAACCGTATCTCCTGCTTGCAGACGCCCCGGAAGCTGAACCACTGTGGTTCTTTCATCGGATTGTTTTTCTTTTCCACTTAAACGTTTCCTAATAGTTTCATAAAAGCAACGAATACATCTTGTCTCCTCGAGTTCTTTAGTTAAAGTAGACCTGAAGTTAAATGTGGTTATCATGAAATTAAGTTTGCTGGAAAAGGCAATATTCATACTGATCTTTATAGGTTAATTGTTATTATGATAAATTGTGTGAAAAAAAATCCATTTTCAAGAGAAAGAAAACTGTTCAGGGAAACAAAATAATCACACTACTGTCATATTTTTGTAAGAGAGAAGCAGAATGAGGAAGGACAGGATAAGAACTCTACTTTGGGTGCAATTTTTCTATCTTGAAACTCTTTTAAAGCCAAAGCTGTAATAAATATTTTTAAAGGATATATAGGGTATTTTGTCCAAACCTACCAAAAGGGAACACATGTCGCAGACATGAGGATAAGCCATAGAGGATTTGCTTGACAAAGTTCCAGAGACCTCCAACTGTCCAGCATGATCTCTAGACATCCAGAGCAGCTGTTGAGGCTTTGCTTGACAAAGTTCCAAAGATTTCTGGCTGATCACCACTGCCCCCCAAATATTATGTTTGGTCCAGGTGTAATGTTGTTTAGAAATCTGCTATTTCCCCAAAAAACATTTTTTCTCTCTTTCTCAGCCCTTAGGAAATTCATACAGGGAAAACTTTTTCCCACAGAGAATGTTGAAAGAGCGCATCTGGCCAAAGGCTTGAGACAACGACTATGCTCTGACTGTGAGCACCCAAGCAGAAACTGCATGTAAGAAAGTTAAGACCTAGACACAATAGTACCTGCCTAGATACTATTACCTGTAGAAATGTTTCCTTAGAATCTGCTTTGAAAACAATAAAAGGTGGGCTCAGAATGTCATGCTTTACAGATCGTTTACAATAGAGAACCCCCTTGGCAGTTAGCTTAGGCTTAGAATGCACACCTGTTGGTCTGGGACTGGAAGTAGGTCAAGTTTTTCCTTTATTAGAGAACATTTAGCTTAAGCTATGTTGCTATGACAATCATGTAAGCACAATGGCTTTAGCCCAGGGAAATTTATCATTTAAACTTTCCCAAGTATTGTTTAAGAAATAATAATAAGGTCACCCTGACCATTGCTCAGAAATTGATTGATTTTTGCTGTATGTTTTACTGTAAGTTATACAGAACTCTTTGTGTTTCCTTGTTAGATTGTTCTATTGTTTTGTTGATTTTTGGATGTCCTATTGATTGTAAAAGAAAAAAATCATGATATAATCTGTAATAAAAAAAAAAGTTGAACTTCATTTCAATAAAATACTGAGGTTGGCCCATGGAGAGAGTTAGTTTGACAAACTGACATCAAGTAAGAAAGAAGTTAGTTAGAGAGAAGGCAGAGACAAACAAGTAACAGACGTGAGAGAGAGAGTAAGCTAGAGTGAGGTGAGGAACAGCAAGAGAGATGGATCGATGGGGAATGGCAAAAAAGGCAAGCAAATAACAGACCTGAGAGACAGATGGAGAACAGCAGGAAGAGAAATAGATAGATGGGGAACAAACACAGAGATACAAAGATGAGTAACAACAGATAGAGAGATAGAGAGATAGATCGATAGATAGAGAGAGAGATAGATAGATAGATAGATAGATAGATAGATAGAAAGAAAGAAAGGCAGGAAGCTAGTAAGCAGGTAAGCGAGCAAGGAGCAAGGAGTCAGACAGACAGCAAACAAAACAGAGATGGAGACAGATAAAGAGTCAGAAGAAAAGTTCTCTTGGGCTTTAAGACCTTCAGCTTGCACGGCATATGACAGAGTCTCCGAGTTTTCTTTGTCCTCCATTCCTCAACAACTCAAAAACTAGATCCTTGGGCTGGAGCGATGACTCAGCAGTTAAGAGGACTGTCTGCTCCTCTAAAGGTCCTGAGTTCAGTTCCCAGCAACCACATGGTGGCTCACAACCATCTATAATGAGATCTGGTGACATGGAGGCAGAATACTATATAAATAATAAATAAATCTTTTTTTTTAAGTATATGTTAACAGCACAAACATGAACATCCATTGTGGCAAGGTGTTTACCATACTCTACATGAGGTGTAATACCATTTGGCAGAGTGTGATGTTAAACATATATACTGTAAGTCATAAAACAATCACCAAAATAGCCCTTATTGTTAAGAAGCCCACAAAAAGAATAAAATGGATTAAAATAATTGCTCAATATGAAGCAAAGCAGAAAAAGAGAAGAAATTAAGATGAGTATGAATTGCTGGCCATGGTGGCGCACGCCTTTAATCTCAGCACTTGGGAGGCAGAGGCAGGTGGATCAAACTGAGTTTGAGGCCGGCCTGGTCTACAAAGGGAGTCCAGAACAGCTAAGGCTACACAGAGAAACCCTGTCTCAAACAAACAAACAAAAAAAAAGATGAATATGAACAACAAAATGGTGTGACCATGATCCTCTCAACAACTACATTAACTATAAAAAGTCTAAACATTCCAACTAAAAAGCAGAGGTTAATGGAGCATGGTGGTTCACAGCTATAATCCTAGCATTTAGGAGCCTGAGTCACAAGGATTTGCCGTGAGCTTGAAGCAATGTTGACTAAATAGTGAGTATCATGACAGTTTGGACCGCAGAATGAGGTTCTATCCAGGAATGGAAATTGTGATTCATGTTACAACATAAGTGAAACTTGAGGACATTACACTAACAGAAATAAGCCAGTAACAAAATATTGTGTCCAGACTAGACTTACCAAATTCAAGATAGAAAATTGATAATTAGGTGGCAGACGCTAAGGGAGAGGAAGGAGTGGGTAATTGTTTAACAGAAATAGAACTTCAGTCTGGGAAGACAAAAGTAAAGTTCCAAAGGCACTCGGTAGAGTAGCTCCACAACGTGAACATTCTTATTTCCACTGAAATGTATGCTGTGCTTGATCGGGGCTGGGAGATGCCTCTTGCCACACAAAAGTGAGAACCTAAATTTGAACCCCCAGAACCCAAGTATAGCCAGATGTTCCAGACACAGATACAGGTGTGTGCAAGCCCAGCACTACCACAGTGAGATGGCAGGTGAAGACGAGAGACTCCTCAGAAGATCATAGGCCAGCCAGACAGTGATGACCAACAAAGAGACCCTGTCTCAAACAAAGTGGACCATGAGGACCAATATCCAACATTGTTCTCTGACATCAATATGCATGCTGTGGCAAGCAGCATTTGTATTCATCACACACACACACACACACACACACACACTCACACACACACCACACACAGACACATACACAAACACACACACCACACACACACACAGACACACACACACACACCACACACAGAGACAAACACACACACACCACACACACAGACACATACACAGACAAACACACACCACACACACATAGACACACACACATACGGGGGGGGGGGGGGAGAGGAAGAGGGAGAGAGAGAGGGAGGGAGGGAGGGAGATTTGAAAGCATTAAATCACAGTACCCAGATGTATATTTATAACTGACAGCTCTCAGGTGGAAGGCATTGTCAATATGGCACTACCTTTTCTACTACAAAACATGAGAACCATGTAAGGAAATGAAAGCAATTAATTCCTAGATGTTATGCTTTAATCTTGAACAGAATCACTTCGTGTTCTCCAAAGTACCCAACAGCGAGCAAAGAAACCTAGAGGCCTCTGTGTCATAGTGAGAGCAGGTGTTCTGCTACACAGCACAGAGCAGTCTCCAGCAGGAGGAATGAACAGGCCGACGGCTGAGCCTCTAGTCTTGTGCTGGTGGCCTGAATAAGCAGAGCAATGCCTTGCTTAGTTCAGACTTGCATCATGAAAAAGCACCACAAGCAACGAAAGGGCGGCAGCTTTTCTGTAGAAACTGCTCCATAAATTTGGACATCTATGCTTCAGCAGAGGAGTCAGAAAGAGGGGATTTTTTTTTTTTGGTTGGTTGGTTTTGCGTGTTTTGTTTTGTTTGTTTTGTTTTCTTTTCTTTTCTTTTGAGACAGGGTTTCTCTGTGTAGCCTTGGGTGTCCTGGACTCTCTTTGTAGACCAGGCTGGCCTTGAACTCACAGCAATCCCCCCCCCCCCAGTGCTGGGATTAAAGGCATGTACCACCACGCCAGGCTGAAAGAGGGGATTATTAATAAGTATCTTCTTCGTGTCTCTCGGGCACTTCTGAGCAGTTCAGGAAGACTTGTTCTCTGCCCTTCAGCCCTAGGGCAGCATGCAAAACAGACTCATCAACTTCCTCCCCTGCAACTGTCTTTCAGCCTGTAGCTGTGGCCAGGCCCCACAGTGTCCTCTTTCAGGGGAACTCACCCTAAAACAGCCATGAAGTGCCCACTCTCCTTTCTCCACATGGAAAAAGAAGTGTTTCTGATGATTCCACTTTTGCCCTAATGCCCCCACCATCAGCACCCCGGTGTCAGCTGCAAGGATGAGTTAGAGCAATTCCCTTTAGCCCGGGCCTTAGAAACTATGGTTTCACCATATGGGATGCAAAAGCCGGAGTTAATGGTGTCAAGCTGACCAGGTGGGTTCTGCCTATAGCGCTGGCTAGAGACCAGCCTTTCGTTGTCACTATGTGAGGAAAGGGAGACCTCCAACTTTTTCTTTTCTTTTCCACACTTTCCTAAGCTCTACCAGTCATTAGTACTATATCATGCAACTATGATTATCACTTACGGTTGGAGGGAGCGGTCTTTTTTTCCCCCCCCCTTTTATTGAAAACAGGCCAGGAGATGGTGGCACATACCTTTATCCCCCAGCACTGGGGATGTAGAAGCAGGCAGATCTCTGTAAGTTTGAGGCCAGCCAGGTCTTACAGAGTTTGTTCCAGGACAGCCAGGGCTATACAAAGAAACCCTACTTTAAGCCTGCCCCCCCCCCCAAAAAAAGATGAAAACTTTTTTGCATAAAATATATTCTGATTACAGTTTCCCCCCCTCCCAGTTCCTCCCCACCTCAGCTCACACCCAAAACCACAACATTTCTGTCTCTCCTTAGGAAGCAAACGGGCATCTAAGGAATAGCATAAAACAATGGAAACCTAATACAGCAGGCAAGATTCTTAATCCAAAACTCTGAGATCCGAAATGTTCCCCAGTCCAAACTTAAATTTTTAAGTGTTCAGGTTTAGGCATATGTCTGATTTCAAGATTTTTGAATTATAAACATTCAACCAGTGAAGTTTATGCAAAACTCCTAAATCCAAGACCAGTGTGCTGATGCGTGCTTTAATTCCAGCTCTTAAGAGACAGAGGCAGGCAGCTCACTGAGTTTGAGGCTAGCCAGGGCTACATAGTGAGATCCTGCCTATAAATGTGTGTGTGTGTGTACATACATACATATATATATACATACATACATACATATGCATACATATATGTAATATATCCAAAACTTTCTATATTAGTGAGCTAAATAAGCCTCCCCTTTTTTGTAAATAAAATGAAAAGCTCCCAAATATGACACACTCTGTCTAATCCAACCATCTCAGGTACATATTCTCTGTATTTTCTCCCACACACAGGCAGAATGTAACCTCCGTAGGGAGAGGCCTCCTGCCTTCACTATTGTGTCTTCGGTGCCCAGCACAGTAGACAGCTGCTAGAGATGCTCAAACACAGACTGAAGCAAAGAAAAGACGCAACTGGCCTAAGCTTCTTGATGACCTTAGGGCACTAGGGACCAAATCCCCAGACCCAAGCACTCACCTCCACCTGAGTGATATTGACGACCAGCACCACCACCATCAGCACTGCAAACAGACAGCAGAAGACTCGTAATTTGAAGAAATTGGTCCACATTGTCCGGCTGTGTCTGGATGACCCATGGCCGACACCATGCTACCTTCACATTCAACGAGCCATGTCTTCGTTTGGCTGTGAGCTGCGGGTGAGCGCCCAGTTTACTTTGTTTCTATTCCACCAGTAATGTTAAGGGTCCTGTAGAGGACAGACTGCAATCGTTCAAGAGGCAGGTTTTTCTTCAACAAACAAGAGAAATGAAAGTCTCACCAACTGTAACGGAAAGAAAAGTCCATTTCCTTCCATGGGCCTTAGCCAAGGTCCAGTCACAAAGACAGAGCAAAGGACCTGGGGACAGTAGAATCTTATCTCCAGATCTTCAATTTTCTTTCCCAAATTAACTGGATTTTTTGTTTATTTGCTTTTTTTGGTTTTTGGTTTTTTGAGTTTTCATTTTTGGGGGTTTTTTAGTTTTTCAAGACAATTTCTCTGCATAATAGCCCTAGCAGTCCTGGACTCCTTTGTAGACCAGGATGGCCTGGAACTCACAGAGATCCACCTACCTCTGCCTCTCGAATACTGGGATTAAAGGTGTACACCACCATGCCAGGCTGATAATATTGTTTTTTATAAAAGTTACAAAATTCTCATAACTTCTCATTTTATAGCAGGGAACAGTTATCTGTGCATCTTATTTTTGTAGACAGAATAATACACCAGTTTTTCCATAAAAAAAAAAACAAGAAACATCCGATCTGATATCTTGCCTTCTAAAAATATATATAACAATTCACCAGAAAATATAGTTAATTTCTGTAGCGAATCTACTTCTTGTATACCATGGGAAATTCTGGCTCAAGAATGGATTAAATTTTTTTGTATTAATGTAAGGACATTTTGTTACTTTCTGTAAAGTAAAAAATTGAAGCACACAAATTGGTGATGATGTATTAGAGCTTTAAACTCGAGGTCAGTAGGAACCGGAAGCATACGTCACACAGGTTCCTTAATTATTAAGCTTTTTAGGAAAAAAGTCTTGAAGGAGAGCAAGAGTTCTCTCTCGTCCACAGTCTACTTTATATTCTACTTCATATTCTCTCTCTCTCTCTCTCTCTCTCTCTCTCTCTCTCTCTCTCTCTCTCTCTCTCTCTCCCCCCTGTATATTTCCACCAAAGGACATATACAAAGGAAGTAATTATTTATAATTAATTATTTCTGTTTCCAAGGCTTCGAGTTGAAGGTTCCTGTTGAGGGACATTTTGAATCACATTCCAGTTTCTGTTTGGTCTTTGCTTTTGCTCTCTGCAGGTGAATTTTCTTTATACATCAGTAAGTCAATGCATCTGGTGGTCCTGCCTTTATGTAAGCCTACATACTGGGCCTTGGGCACTTTGGCATTGCCTGCTTTGAAACTCTTATTAATGTTTACTTATACATTTTTATTTTCCTTTCTTACTGTATTCTGACTTGAGCTGACACTGTCTTCTGAATTTAGAAGGGGCAGGTAGGCCTGATGCATGTACGTTATCATCTATTATTTAATTTTTTTAAATTTACGTGTGTGTGTGTGTGTGTGTGTGTGTGTGTGTGTGTGTGTGTGTACACGTGTGTGCTGACCCACACTGCCAACCTTCATCTATTATTTTAACGGATATTTTCTACACTGGCTACTGTTAACTGTTCTTTTCTTTCCTCAGCCATTTTGACGTTGTCCTGTAAAGCCTGATCCGAATTACTCTCCTTATTGTTTGAGAGGTGGGTCAGAAGAAGAACTCTCATTTCACAACTCCAGTTTCTGCTGCTTCTGGACTGTTCCCTTGCGACCTCCAGCTGAAGGGTGTCGCTCTGCACTGACACTGATCGCAGCTGCAGTCTCTGTGCCAGGCGCTGATAAAGGCTTGCTTACATCACCTGCTGCTCCAGTAGCCTTTGGCTGGAAAGCAAGCACACACTACTATAGACCTTAGCGAGAGGGAACTGGGTACATTTAGAAACAGGTAAGACGTGTTGTTTAGTGTAAGGGTTGCTGCTGCCTTGAAAAGCTAGGCTCTTTACTCATTGGAAATAATTCCGTTTTTTAAAAAAAAACGGGCCAGTGAGATGACTCAGCAGGTGAAGATTCTTTCTGGAAAGCCTAACAGGCTGAGAATGATCCCCAGGATCAACAAGGTAGGAGAGAACTGACTCCTACACATTGCCCTCCGACCTCCATATATGAGCCATGGAGTGCGCACGCGCACACACACAGGGCGGGAGGGGGGAACAAAAGTGAAAATGAGAACATTGCATGTTATACAGTCCATATGAATTAAATTGGGAACTACAAAGTCGAAGTGTCACAAAGCAAAAGTAACACATGATGAGTACAGAATCAATATTTGACACAGGGAAACAGAGAGGCACCAGCATTTTGCTCTCGTGTAGGGAAAGAGAGCATAATCATAGTCCGAAGCAGCTCAGAGGAGCTCAGGTGCATCATGGCTCCCTTCAGTTTTCTGCTGGACCTAGAAGCCTCTTATTCTCACTCCTCTACACCACCTGCTGTACCACGCCCAGCCCCCGAGAGCCATGTTAACTCTTCCCCAAGCCAGCTGCAGAATGGGGGCAGGACTAAGCTGGAGGAATGTTCTTTTTTTACTTCTTAGCTGATTTTTCTTTGTGTGTGCTTCTAACTTCTCCAACTACATTCTACCAGTTATGACTGTACTTAAAAAAAAAAAAACAATAGGGGCTGGAGAGATGGCTCAGTGGTTAAGAACACTGGCTGCTCTTCCAAAGGTCCTGAGTTCAATTCCCAGCAACCACGTCGTGGCTTGCTACCATCTATAATGAGATCTTGTGCCCTCTTCTGGTGTGCAGGTGTACATGCAGGCAGAGAGCTGTATGCATAATAAGTAAATAAATCTTTTTTTTAAAGGTTTACATTTATGTGCCGGGTGTGGTGGTGCACAGCTTTAATCCCAGCACTTGGGAGGCAGAGGCAGGCAGATTGCTGTGAGTTCGAGGCCAGCCTGGTATACAAAGAGAGTCCAGGACAGCCAGGGCTGTTACACGGAAAAACCAAAAAAAAAAAAAAAAAAAAAAGTTTATATTTATATCAGAGAGAGTAGTTCCTTTGTTAGAGAAACGTGAGCTGGGGACAGAAATAAGAGTGCTAGCAAAAAAAAAAAAAAAAAAAAAAAAAGAGTGCTAGCATAGAAGGCATGGCCCCAGGTTCAGGAGGGAGCGAGGGAGAGAAGGAAAAGTGGGAAAAGTCACTAAACCACCATTCTAAACAATGCCAAACAATGCCAAGAGTAACTTAGCCATCTCGTGCCCACCTCAATGCCGTTCCCCCATACCAAGGCACTTACCCACCCTGAAGTGTCTACAAATTTTGAGCAGGAAATGGCTATGAAAGCAAAAAAAAAAAAAAAAAAAAAAAAAAAAAATAGCTCTGTTGCCAGGACCCGGAAACTCCTCTCAAGGAGCTGGCCATAAAAGCCATGCCCTTTCTTGATAGTGTTCAGAGCAAAAAAAAAGCAAAGAGGCACAGAAACTTAGCTGCCTCGTGGGTCGGTGTAGTCTGCAGGTTGCCCAAACGGGAGCCACTCGGCGTAGGACATCAGTGTGATTCAGAACCAAGCGGGAGCAGCAATGCAGTGGTCAGTGATACAGACAGATGAAAGCTAATGAACCAACAGGCCACAGTCAGCTATACAAGACAACCCTTGTGGCTGGAGGCTTCTGCCACAGAGACTCGTGGTCAGTCATGCCAGGAGAAGATGGACTTCCTTGTACAGCACAAAGAGACTTAACTAGATTCTGCTTGAGAGCCTGTAACGATCTGTCTCTGGAAAGATAACACACTAAGATGGCCAGGATCATCACTCCAACTGAGCCCTCCCCCTACCCCGCCCCACACCCACCCCCACCCCCTTCCTTATTTGTTTTGTTTTTTTCTCCCCTTCTTCATTTGTAAGTTTCTCATTTTTTCATCCAGAAATAAAAACTGCAGAGACGAAGAGTTATATCTAAAAGTAAAAACTGAAGTTTAGATATACGGAGAAACAGTCTGGTATGGTGGCATACATCTTTTATCCCAGCACTCAGGAGGCAGAAGCAGACAGATCCCTGTAAGGTCAAGGCCAGCCTGGTCTACAATAGTGAATTCCAGGACAGAGTAAGATGTGCAGAAATAACTGGAGACGCTTCCGAGACCAAGATCAATCTGGGACTAATGATGACACAGGGTGCCTTTCTGTAACCCCCTTTTCTCTTCCATGTACCCCCACCTCCAATGTGTACCCCAAAGTGCTGACTCACCTAGACTTTCTCCTTCAGAGTTTTACAAGGCAGGACCCAGCATTCATGGAGACTACCTGGTGGATAAAGAAGCTTAATGAGTCATTAAAAAAAAAAAATAGGTGCTGGACAGGGGCTGGGGGAGTTGAGCATTATACATTTACAACCACCGTGGAAACTTTTAAAATACCAGGCCCTGGACCCCATACAAAGAAATAAACCTGAATCTATGGGGATGGGCTTAATACCGTCCCTGAACAGGATGGCTGGCCAGAGGCTATTGCTTACGTAAGTTGGCAAGGGCTGGTGGTACTAAAATGAATTTTGAATTGTGCCTCCGTGTTCTCTCGGGACAACTTGATTTGGGGCACTAGGGACAACCATCCTCTCTTCAATGACCTATCCCTTCATTTCCCTTCTCAGTAACCAATTATAGCACTTTTTAATAAACTCTGAGGAGGTTATGAGAATAACAGGCACGGAAAGATGATGGTAAGTCCAGACAAAGGGGGGGGGGGGCAGAGCCCAACACTGCAGAGTTAAAAGTATGGTGTGCCATCCCGAGAGGCATCGGACAGTCTTGAGGGTCTGGGCATCCTGCCAGCTTCAAAGATACCCTAATGTTCCAAATCACAAATAATGGCAGTGGGAGAACACGACCATATTTGGAAACATGGCAATAGTCTTCCTTCGAAGTATATGATGAAAAGCAAAGGGAAAATTACAATTTCGTAGACGTTTCGCAAAATCCTGCCTCGTAACCTCTCTTAGCACCACCTTCTGAACTTGGGTCAAGCAGAGATGGACCACAAGCCAAGATCTCAACATCACCCTGAGTCCTGTCACACACTCGTTACAGCAAGTGGAGAAACTGAGGACGGAGATGCTCAGACTCGCCCCGCCCCATCTCTGCAGCAGCTGGGATCCTCCCGTCCCAAGCTGCCGCAGCCCAGAGCTGAAGCTCTGCCTGCGTCTTGGGGCCTCCACTCTCGGGCTCTGGCACACAATTGGGACTCCTGGGGCCGCAGCTCTCCACACCGGGCCGGGGACACCAGGGACGCCGGGGACGCGGGATCGGTGCTCTGCAGCCCAGGGGCGGGCGAGGCACGCCGCACCCCGAGCTCCTAGGACAGCATTCTCCCCGCCCCGCGCAGAGACGCAGCTCGCACTCACCGGGTCTCGGGTCTCAGCCACCGCTCGCTCTCCCGCGGGACGTGGACGTTCCGTTCGGTGTCCTCAGCGCCAGGCCGTTCTTTCCGCGCTTCCTGACCCCGCTACGGCGCCTCACCCCCGACCCCCGGCTACGATTGGTCGGACTACGGGCGGGGCGGGGCGGAGCGGGGCGGGGATGTTGACTGACAGCTGCTCAGGCGAGGTGCTGTACCCGGAGGCAAGGACAAGGAATTAGCACTCCCTGTGCTACCCACCTCTGTAAGGCTCGCCCGAGACGGTCCTCTCTGGGAGACCCATAAACTGATGACCTTCGGACATCAACGTTTCCCTGGAGCATCTTTCGGCAGGATTTCCTCTGAGAACTCGAACCACTGGCCCTGCAGTGGGGCAATTGCAGGCTCCTGATATCAGAGAAACACAGCTTGCGAAAGGCGAGCATGAAGATAACAGGGCCTTGAAGCTTCTTGCTTTGAAGTTAATCTCTTGGCAAAAGTGCCAGAATATTCCATCCAACCCACCCTCAATTCTGGATTATCCTAGCTTGGACATTTTAACTGAAGAAATATTAGAAGCAGTTCGGCAAATCTGAGGCCTGAGAGGAGTCCCTCGAAGACAGAAGGGCCTGTGGGACAGAAGGCATCCCAGGCTCCTCGAAAGGGCATAGAACACTGTGCAGTTAGTCTTTTAATCTGAGCAAAATGCTGACAAAATAAATTATTAAATAAGAGTAATACCTGCTTTCAGACTGCGTCCCCACGTTGAAGAAGAATTAATATAAATTACAGCTGGCATCAATTATCTTTGTATTTACTGACCACGGTACCGTAGGAACCCAAGGTCAGGGAGGATTGAAGGGAAACAGTTGTCTTTAGGACATGATAGGATTCCACACCTATGAACTCAGGGCCTCAGCGGTTGCCTGCACAAGACCTAACTGGCTTCTGGGGAACGGAGATACTGTTTTCTTTAAGGGTATGGAGCCTGGTACGTCAACCGCTCTCCAGTGGATGGTCCCACCCCTGTGAGTATCTGAGTAGCACAAATTGGACTAAGTGGTTGTTTGGTTGTTTGTTTAATTTAAGAAAGCACAAAGTTAGTGAAGGCTGCTGGAGGAGAATGGCAGAGGAGTTGAGGGTGAAAATGATCAACAGAGACTGCACGGAGTTCTGAAGGGATTAATAAAAAGTTATAGATTCCGCCAGGCAGTGGTGGCGCCCACCTTTACTCCCAGCACTCGGGAGGCAGAGGCAGACAGCTCTGAGTTCGAGGCCAGCTTGGTCTACAGTGAGTTCCAGGGCAGCCAGGCCTACACAGAGAAGCCTCACCTTGGAAAAACAAAACAATCCGGGCATGGTGGCGCAGCACATGGGAAGCGGAGGCAGGTGGATCTCTGTGAGTTCAAAGCCAGCCTGGTCCACAAAGTGAGTCCAGGACAACCAGGGCTACAAAGAAAAAAACAAAAAAAAAACCTCTGTCTTAAAAAAACAAAACAAAATGAAGATTCTGAAGCTAGGGACTGGGTAGCAGAGCCCTTGTCTGGTAGGTACAAGGCGCTGGGCTTGATCCCCATTGTCACTATCAGCTGGCTGAGTGTGCAACCATGTCCTCAGCCGTCACTGGGCAGCAGTGAGCGGCAAGCCGTCTATGATTTGAGTGTCGGAACCCTACTTGTGTTACAGTCCCTATTCAGGCCTTGATCAGGAGGACCCTTAACCCTTAACAAGCAGCCTGTATACTACAACACTCAGCACGGGGTCTGAGGCCTTCTGGCAGGAGGATTTGCTCCATCTCTGGTTCTAGAGAGCAGGGCTAGTGTGTTGTATTCTTTGGTTCCTTACAGCCTTTTTTTTTTTTTTTTAAACCAGCTTTCAGTCCTTATTTCTCTCCTTCCTCCTGCCCTGGAGCCTCTTCAGCTGCACAGCTTCTTCTTCGGCTGTCAGGTAAGCCGTCGTCTGACACTTTTCCACAACTAGATAGCTGTGACTGGCCTGGCCTTTGCTACTTGGCCTCTGTTGGGACTACATTCTGAGACTAGGCCACTCGCCCCACCCCTAGAGTATGGGTTCAGCTGGGCATAGTGGTGCACATCTTTAGTCCCAGTACTTGGGAGGCAGAGGCAAGTGGATCTATGTGAGTTCAAGGCCAGCCTGGTCTACATAGTGAATTTGAGATAGCCAGAGCTACACAAGAGACCCTATCTCAAAGAAAAGAAAAGGAAGGAAAAGAAGGCCTCATTGCTGCATAACCCACCCTCTGAGTATGTGATGGAGCGAAGGGAGAGAAAGAAGAAAAACAGTTTGTGGGCTATGAAGAGAGACAGATCTGGAGACATGAGGGGGAAAGAAGTAGGCCTGATGTGACTAGCCTGCACTGCCACCAGAGGCCATGGTGAAGTCCCAGCCTGTGCTGCTGCTGAGGGCCATGTCTGGGTCCATAGCCTTATAGCAGCAGGGGTCTGTGTTGACGTCCATGGCCCATGTTGCCACCAAAGACCATTGGGACGTCTCTAGTCTGGGCTGCAACCTGGGACCTGTTGATGTCCAAGGGCTGAGCAGCAGGTGGGAGAGTTGGCCCCACCCCTTGCCTGGGCAAAGAGAAGAGCTGGCCCTGGCCAAAGCAGCACTGCTGGAGGGCAAGCCATCCCAGCTACCACACCTGGCAGGCCCAGATCCAGGGCTTTGAGTTGGCCCACGCCAATATTTACTCTATCTGTGAACTGCTGGAGCGTGTGACCTGGTCTGTCATACAGATCCAAAGCTGCACGATCTTCATGACATAGGGCAATAACAGGATATCGGAGAGCAGTCTAGATGAGGATCCAGTATTAATGGTGTAGCAGATGCCAGAGACCTCAAACCAGACCAATGACTCAGTGCAAGGAACATTTGCAAGTAAAGATGTGTGGACAAAGTACACAGTGTGGGACAAAAGGGTATAGTGCCAGATTTTGTTTGGTTGGTTTTCTTTTTTTCTTTTGGGAGGAGTTCTACAAGGGTGGAGGGCAAATACAAAGGGGCAGGGAGATGAGTGGGATTGGGGTGCATAATGTGAAATTCACAAAGAATCAATAAAAAGGGTTTTTTGGTTATGGTTTGTTTTGGCTTTTTGAGACAGGGTTTCGGTATTTTAGGTCTGGCTATCCTGGAACTCACTCTGTAGACCAGGCCTCAAACACAGAGATCTGCCGGGCATAGTTGTGCATGCCTTTAATCCCAGAATTTGGGAGGCAGAGGCAGGTGAATTGCTGTGAGTTCGAGGCCAGCCTGGTCTACAAAGTGAGTCTAGGACAGTCAAGGCTACACAGAGAAACCCTGTCTCAAAAAAACAAAACAAACAGAACACAAGAGATCTGCCTACTGTCTGCCTCCCAAGTGCTGGGATTAAAGGTGTGTGCCACCACCGCCCAGCCAATAAAAAGTCTCTTTAAAGAAAAATAAAAAGAGTACAGGGTGCCAGGCATGGCTTGTCATGATCACTTGAGCATAGCACCATGTGCCGTGTGCAGCAAGGGCCAAGGATCACCAGCCAAAGGACATTTGTCAGTGACCACAAAAGGCCGGCACCTTCAGGGGTAAGGGCCTGTGTTAATAACACTTTCAACACATTCATTCCTTTCTTTTCAGCCACAGCTTTTTGGTGTAGGTCCCTACACCTACACAGTGTTTCCCGATATTCATAACTCCAGTTCCAAAGGATCCAATACCCTCTTCTTGCCTCCATAAGCACACATGTGGTGCACAGACAGCACGTGCAAACTAAACACCCATGCACATAAAATAAAAATAAATCTTAAAGAAAAAAAAAAACAGTAAAACTGCATCACCCAAAAAGTATTTATGAAACTTTATAGTGCAGGCTGATCATGCTCAGAGGCATTTCTGTCCAACATTTAGTGGACCTAGAGCTAAGCACACCTAAATCTGTCATTTCTTTGTTGTTGTTGTTGTTGTTTGTTTCTTTTATTTTTTGTTTTTTGAGACAGGGTTTTTCTATGTAGCCTTGGGATTACAGGCATGCACCACCACATCCTGGGAGTGCTGGGATTACACGCATGCACCACCACATCCTGCTGCTGCTGCTGTTGCTGTTGCTTCTTTCTTTTCCATTTTCTTTTTCCTTTGGTTTTTCGAGACAGGGTTTCTCTGTGTAGCCTTGGCTGTCCTGGACTCACTTTGTAGGCCAGGCTGGCCTCGAACTCAAAGCAATCTGCTTCTGCCTCCCTAGTACTGAGATTAAAGGCGTGTGCCACCACACCCAGCTGCTGCTTTTTCTTCTTCTTCTTCTTCTTCTTCTTCTTCTTCTTCTTCTTCTTCTTCTTCTTCTTCTTCTTTTTCTTCTTCTCCTTCTTCTTTCTCTTCCTCCTCTTCCTCTTCTTCTCCTTCTTCTTCCTCTTCCTCCTCTTCCTCTTCTTCTTCTTCTTCTTCTTCTTCTTCTTCTTCTTCTTCTTCTTCATGTAAAGGAATCAAGCCAGCACCACCAAGATTCTTGCACATTCACGTTTGCTGTAGCACTATTCAGAAATTCCAAAGTTGTGAAACCAACCTTGCTGTCTGTCCACAAGCAGGAATGGGTCAAGAAAATGTGTTACATGCACACAATAGAGTTCTATTCCACTGTTTAAAAAAAAAAAAGTGAAATTATATTATTTGCAAAGAGAAAAGAACAGAAATGAGGCCGGGCGCTGTGGTGCACACCCAACTGTGTCTATCATTTCTTTTAAATTACTACTTTAAACTGGCCATGTTCAGGAATGTACGGTTGGTTGGTTTGGTTTGGTTTCCAGACAGGGTTTCTCTGTTATAGCCCTGGCTGTCCTGGGACTCCCTGTAGACTAGGCTGGCCTTGAACACAAGAGATCCACCCTTCCTCTGCCTCCCCAGTGCTGGGATTAAAGGCTTGCACCACCACCAGGCAGAAATGTGCTTAACTAAGCATGCTCCCAGAGGGACTCAACCTCAAGAGAAGATATAGCAGTCCCTTGGATAAAATTCCCTTGCTTCCTTTGTGGAGAAACAACAGTGCTTTGGGAATGACTCTCATGTGTTCTTTTTGTTTGTTTGTTTGATTGTTTATATACAATGTCAACACTCTAAACTTTTGGAATAAAATCGCTCTGACTTTTACTTACTCATAGCTGAGAGCACAGGGAGAAACAGCTGTGGCTACTGATCAGTGAAACAAACAGATGTCAAACCCAAATGTATAAAGCTTTTATTTAAAATTAGACAGACTCAAATAGACAATATAAAATAGCAAGGCTTCATAAAACAGACTCCAGCCACCTTAAGTCTTACACTACGTATAGTAACATTTTTTAAAAATTGAGAAATAGTACAAAACCAAATTATTTTTAAACTCTTATTGCCAGCTTTAAGGATATTCTGAAACATATGACTGTGGTATAGTACAGTGGTACAGTGTTTGTCTCACATGCCAGCACCACACACACAAAATTACTATAAAATATCCAAAGAAATGCATTAGTGATGCCACTCTAAGGAGTCCTTATGACCACTAGAATCAATTAAAAGAATTAAAATCCAGTGTGATTTCTACCCACTTGCAAATAAGAAGCACCTCATCCTAAAAAGACAGTGATCAACTTCTCTCCAAGGTAATAAGGACCACTTGTTTAGTTGATTTTTAATTTTAATATGGCACAATAGGTTTTATCACTAAGGTTTAGAATTTAAATGTTTCTATGGAAATAGTCCCAAGTACATGGGAGATGGCTCATTTGAGCCCAGGAGTTCATGACCAGCCTAGGCAACATAGTGAGACCACCCCACCATCACCACCTCAAAAAAAGAAAAAAATGTAAAATGTTCCTTACAAACTACTTCTGTTTCACTTCAAGAATAAAGGTACTATGGCTGGGCACAGTGGCAAATTTTTTTTGCCTTGGATCCAAGCACTCAGAAGGCAGAGGCAAGCAGATCTCTGTGAATTCCAGGACAGCAAGAGCTTTATAGAGAGACCCTGTCTTTAAAAAATTTAAAAACTAAAATAAAAGTATTACGTATTTAACATTTAAAACGTAACTACAGAGCCAGCACTCAGGAGACAGAAGCAGGCGGATCTCTATGAGTTCGAGGCTAGCCAGATCTACAAAACGAATCCAGGACAACCAAGGCTACTTGTTTCAAACAAACAAGCAAACAAGCAAACAAACAAAAACTACAATAAACCCCTTTTAACACAGATGTGGCAAAATAAGAATATACAATGAACAACCATGTAACTGAGACTTTATTTTTTTATGAACAGGAACTAACCCTATGACTGTATTTCCCCTTCCTACTTCAGGAAAAAATAATATTATTGTTATAAATGCAATCTTAATACTTTACATAAAAAAGTGACCAGGAGAGATCATATAATATTTAAAGCCTGTATATTCCTGAAAGTATTTATGAAAAGTAGAACTAGACTTGTCCTAAATAGATAACAGAGAGATACACCATTATGATGCTTGTATATTTAAAATAACCTAATAAATCTAGGAAAAGCATACACTCAAGAATGGCACCCATATAATTAAAGAACAAAGTTATTTACAAATAACTATGTGGCCAGACAAACATTTTCTAAAACATGCATATTATAGTGTCCTCTTATAGTCTGACATGTAAGAGCAAACTACTGAACTATTTGACAATTATCACCTGCCATGCTTAGACCTTTCTCACACCAGGACAGCATGTGGTGCTCTATAAAAGGCAAGATGAAACAGCAAGTACAGTATTTCTTGAGAAAATGTTGTCTACTTTGGCAATCAGTCACACTATCTGTTATCAAATACAGGAGAAGAAGATACCGCGATTCCTTCTTAAAGTCTTAGCTTTACTATTGCTGCTTATGAAGACAGAATCCCAGGTGGCCCAGGCTGGCCTGAATCTCACTATGTAGCTAAAAGTGGCCTTGAACTCCGATCCTCCTGCCTCCATGTCCCAAGTGCTGTGATTACAAGTGTGTGCCACCAATGAGCTGTGGTGGCCTAGGCCTTTAATCCCAGCACTTAGGAGACAGAGGCAAGCAGATCTGAGTTCAAGACCAGCCCGGTCTACAAAGTGAGTGCCAGGACAGCCAAAGCTATAGAGAGAAACCTTGTCAAAAAAAAAAAAAAAGTGTGCACCACCATTCCCTACTACTATTATTGTTTTTTACAGACAATTTTAAGGAAGTCATTTTTTGTGGGGGGGGGGGGGGGAAACACTTATTCAAGGTTCTGAAAGATTTAGCTGTTTGCTACAACTCTGCCATTAAAGGCCCTTTCTTAAAAGCTGTTTTCCCTCTTTAAAACGCAGATTTTTTTTAAACTAAATATAAAGATTAACAGAGAAGATATAAGGATCACTTTAAATATAAACATGTTTTTACAGTTTACTACTGACTACTGCAACTTTAGACAAGTCACTTAGCATCCAGGGTTTCAGTTTCTTCTTCAAAATCAAAGAGTCAGTCCCTGCTGTGAGGCCGGCACCTCGTTAGAATTGTTGAATAACAACAACAACAACAGCAACACACAATTTTAAGATTCCTTCTTATTCTTACATGATAGGAGGTTTTTTGAGCTATTGTGGTTTTGGGGGGTGGGGGTTGGTTTTGGGTTTGGTTTTGGTTTGCTCGAGACAGGGTTTCTCTGTGGAGCCCTGGCTGTCCTGGAACTCACTCCGTAGACCAGACTGGCTTCCAACTCAGAGATTCGCCTGCCTCTACTTCCCGAGTGCTGGAATTAAAGGTGTGCGCCACTGCCCCCACCACCACCCAGCTACATAGCACGAGTTTAGGCTTCTGCAGTAAGTCCAACTGATAACTAAATGCTCTCTAGAGTAAGGAAATTTTATATGAGACAAAATAGCACAACTGGACAAACTCTCCTCTCAAAAAAAGTTCAATGTTCAACTTCCAAGACCCCCTGGTCTGTCCCCTCTCCAACCAAACTAACAACTAACCCATAGCGTCACATAAATTACTATTCCTTCGTTATATAAATTATCCTTAAACTTTATAAACCAATAAACACCCATTAAGTCTGGGCCCTAGCTTTTCTACATTCTGGCAAACAGGATTTTCATCTACATTCAAGATGCTCTACAGCCCAAAGCAGGCTTCGTCACATTCTCATACTTACAATCGCTAGTAAAAATAAAAGAAAGATAAAAGCAGACTATTAGTAATTATCATATTCTGCCAAGTTTTTCATAAAACTACGTTGACCGCCATTTTCCAGACTAGGACAACGAGAAAAAGAACAATGGATTCTGCTGACAATGCTGATCAGCTCAGATGGCTGTACCTGCCATTACTTTAAAAAAGGAGGAAGAGGCTAGAGAAACCATACTCAGGGAGACTCAACCGCGGCGTTTCAGCTACTTCTGAAAATTAACCTGCAGTGAAGCAGTTTGGGTACTTGTGTCGAGAGATGGCTTTTCTTTAACTTTGGGCAGCAAATGAGGCACTTAACTGCAAAAATAGAAAATGCAAAACTAAGAAAATGTCTTGTCTCATATTGAACAAGGAATGAAAAAGAGGCCTGAAGGATGACTCACAAACACCTGTAACTCCAAGTCCAAGGGAACTGACACCCACTTCCGGCTTCCTCCAGCAGGCTCACACACATGCGCACACACACACTCTCACTCTCTCTCTCTCTCTCTCTCTCTCTCTCTCATATACACACATATATATACATATATATACACATACACATACAAACTCTCACACATACACACAAACACACTCTCTCCCACACACACTCGCACACATAAAATTAAATATTTTTTAAATGCCAAGTTATAAGATGCAATTATTAGTCAGAAGGTTAAATTTTCAGTTTTCATCCGCCATGCATTTAATGTTACACATCTATAACTAAAGAAAATATTCTGAAGACAAGACAGTTGTTCTGTGTATAAAGCACAGAAAACATGTCCTTTTCAAAAGACTTTGTACTTATGAGAATGAAATGCAAGCCTTCCCAACCTGAATGCTATGTATTTACAAACTAGGCAACAGCTCACCATAACATAGGAATGTCCCCTCAGCAGAGAATACCATGTTGTCTTCAACTTTATTTTGGAAGGACCTGAGCTTTTGTTTTACATACTTTCAGTTAAGAGGTTCTAATGGCTTTAACAGAATAATCGATGGCATTTAGCACCTAAGTTTAGAGAACAGAAGTATTGCCAGTATTTTTAAAAGTTGCTTGTCCACAGGTGGAAAAATAGATCTGTGTTGTGCTATTTAATGAGAGCAGAACATTCTAAAAGATATAACACCAAGCTCCTAATGTCATCTTTGATTGACAGATGTACCTTCAAAATTCAAACACAATATTATTCATGAAAATATATTTTTTTTCGTTTTTGTTTTGCTGCTGCTGTTTTTATTGTTTTGTTGTTGGGTTTTATTTGTTTGTTTGTTTGTTTATTTTGAGATAGGGTCTCACATGTAGCCCTAGCTGACCTGGAACACACTATGTAGACCAGGTTGTCCTTGAACTCTTAGAGATCTGCCTGCTTCTGCCTCCCAAAATGCTGGGATTAAAGTCATGCACCATCAGGCCCAGCCTTCAGAGGCGGCACTTTTCAGATATTAAATTAACAACAACAACAAAAAAAAGTCTTTAAGGAAAAAAAAATCCCAGTCTATCAGTAGAAGGATTTTAAGTGTTCTTCATTATGGGACAAAGATAAAGAGTGAAATAAGGACTTAGACACAGCTCACTCACCTAGGATGCAAAGGGCCCGGTTAATCCCCATTCTCCCTCTCTTCCTCTCTCTCTCTCTTTCTCTCTCTTACACACACACACACACACACACACACACACACACACACACACACGAGAGAGAGAGAGAGAGAGAGAGAGAGAGAGAGAGAGGGAGAGGGAGAGGGAGAGGGAGAGGGAGAGGGAGAGGGAGGAATAGTTTTGGCCCTTCTGCTCAAGTATATATAGAAATACAAGCATGAACATAATGATAAATGAATATTGATGTCTTACAGTATATTTCTTCCCAAAATATTGGCACATAAATATCATAATTAAAAAATAGTGAAAAGACAGACATTTGAGCAGCATCATTCCAAGTGAATAGGTTTCCTGTCTCCTTTCTCTACATCAAAGAAAAATATTCTTGCCCAATAATCTTGATCAAGTAAGCTTGATTTTAATCCTACGTGGAATACTTTACTTCAAAACTGATCCACAAATTAGCTAACGTTTGTCATGAGGCAATTTAATCACCCCACTTAAAAATCTTATAATCTAGGAGATAGGTGGACAGGTCAGTGGCAGGGCACATGCCTAGCATTCTCAAGGCTCTGGGTTTAACTGCCAGCATGCATGGGCGCGCGCGCGCACACACACACACACACACATACACACACACACACACACTTCTATAAGCCTTTTTCTCCTAAATTTTCTTATATAAGAAGTCTTTCCATAATGCAGAAAAGGGGAAAAACATGTTTTAGTCCAAGAAGACTGCCTGGCAAATTTCAGTTGTTCATAATCCTTACCTTTGTCATGTCCTCCACATTATATTCCTTACCATGTAGTGAAGAATTAAATTCCTCCTATTTAAATCACCAAAACTACTTCAAGGAACTGTTTTTGAAAGGAAGGTATGTATGTAAAAGAAACATTATTGGTATAATTATTAAAAAATAAAGTGCATATGCCTTTTAATATCAATATTGTTTAGTACATTAGCACAATCAAAATGAAGACGTAGCTCAGTATCTCATACCTGAAAAGTATGGGACAAGAATACAAGTTGTAATATAAACAATAACAAAATGGGAGAAAGAGTTGCTCCCTGCAAAAGGAAAGAAGCAACTGAAACTATGAATAGACTCGGAAGTGCCTTTCTGCTTCCCATGCGATCAGAGGCTACACAGTGACACCCACGTGCAACACCTGAAATGCAGCGTCATGTTCCGGCTGCGGCCCTTGGACTCCTTCGTTTAACTTACAGTCCTCTGGCATCTGGCTAATTTCATCCTGTAAGGCAGGAGATGCTCTTTGAGTCTCGCTGTCGGACAAGGCATCTAACCTTTCTGGAGAACAAGCTCCGTGACACTTAGTGTCTCCTGCCACATCGTCCGGATCTGTCCTCTCATCAGCATCATCTAGTTGCTGGACTGAGGTTAAGTACTGTTCCAGCAAGGTGTTATCCTGCTCATAGCTTGAGCTCTCCTTACTACAGTCGCTGTGCTCCTCAGGCATGGCCTCTTTGGCGTATTTCACTGTGTCCGTGGAGTTCCCCAACATGGAGCTTTCGCTGCTCTCTATGGAACTTTTCTCAAAGTCCAAAGAATCCTGCAAACAGTGAACTTGTGTCAGGGAAGAGTGAAAGCCAGAGTCTGGAAATTCTGGCACAGATTTCTCTTGAGGAACTTCATCCTCAGCGATGAACCAATCCAAGTTCTGATCAGAAGACAGGTCCTGACGTTGTGGAAATAGCGGTGGCTTAGGTGACACCAGAGTACTTGATATAGGAGGAACATCAGTATGCCAGGAAATTAGACGCTGTTCCACTGTCTGTTGCCAAGCCTGTAGAGATCTTACCTGTAAACCAGAAGATACTGTTGTTATCAAGTAAAAACCATGCCTTTAAAACTGTCCTGAGGGGCTGGAGAAATGGCTCAGCGGTTAAGAGCACCGCCTGCTCTTCCAAAGGACCAGGGTTCAATTCCCAGCAACCATATGGCAGCTCATAACTGTCTGTAACTCCAAGATCTGACACCCTCACACCAACACACATAAATTTTAAAAATTAAATAAAATGTTAAAAAATATTTTTAAAAGAAAGTGATAGTTTTTTAAAAAATAAATTAATTAATTAATTTAATTAAATAAAACTGTCCTGAGCTTTTTACCCCCAGAAGTCACACAGTTGCCTTCCTTCATCACTCCCCTGGCCTCGTCACAGGCCTGACTCCCAGCTTAATAGATCAGGGACAGTGTTCTGTGTCATCGGTAGCAAAGGGCAATCCCCAGCACAGAGAGCAAGGCCAGAGAAGTACAACAGCATCTTTCTCACTAATTACTGGGTTGATATTGTACAAAATATAGACAGGCATCTAGTCTCAGTAAGGGCCAATTGGCACCTCTGGGTATAATGGATCCTCTAAAATCATTCTATTTGAGATATACATGCAGACATAGGACTTATAATTATTTTATAATATAGTATTTATAACTTTCTAAAATGACTAAAAATATTCCATATTCTTGACAATATGACCTTTTAGATGTTTAAGGTATAAAAATAATTTCAATTTTTGTATTAGAAAAATTGCAAACTACAGCCAGGCACGGTGGTGCACACCTGTAATTCCAGCACTCAGGAGACAGAGGCAGGTGGATCTCTGAGTTCAAGGCCAGCCTGGCCTACAAAGTGAGTTCCAGGAAGCCAGGGCTACACAGAGAACCCTTATCTCAAAAACAAACAAACAAACAAAAATCTGCAAACTGCTGGGCGGGTAGTAAGCACACACCTTTAATCCCAGCATTTAGAAGGCAGAGGCAGGCAAATCTCTGAGTTCAAGGCCAGCCTGTTCTATAGAGTAAGTGCCAGGAAAACCAGAGCTACACAGAGAAACCCTACCTCAAACAAAACAAAACAAAAAGGGTGGGAGAAATGGCACTTGCTATTCTTGCAGAAGACCAGAGTTCAGTTCCCAGCACTCGCACAGCAGATCACAATTGCCTGTGACTCCAGGTCCAAGGCTTCGGTCACCCACTTCTGACTCCAAAGGCACTGTACACACATAGATCACATACATACACACAGGCAAAGCATATGCATAAATCTTTTTTTTTTTTTAATTGCAAGCAAGAATGTGACAGAGCTAGGGATGTAGCTCCATTGGTATAGTACTTGCCTAGCAGGCATGAGGCCCTGGTTTCGAACCCCAGCACTCAGCTGTGGTGATACACACCTGGAACTCCACCACTTGTGAGGTGCAGACAGAGGATTAGGAGTTCAAGGTCACCATCAGTTATACTGAGCTTACAGCTAGCCTGGACCACATGAGAATTTATCTCAAAAAATAAAATAGATACCTGGGAAGAAGAAAAAGCCATATATGGAAGTTTTAGTCTTGCTCTGACTACTCTCCAAGGCGATTTCTTCTCTTCTTTTTGAGGCAAGGTCTCATACATAGCCCTGTGCTAGCAAGGTACTTTCTGATAGTAGTTTAAAGTGTATTTTTTTCAAAGTTTTTCTATACATTCTCAAATATTTATAGTTTTAATATATATTTTCAATTTTTTTAATTATTTTTACTTATGGAGGGGCACATACATGCCTGTGGAGGTCAGAGGGAACTTGCCGGAGTGGCATCGCCAACTGCAGCACTCAGGAGAGTGGCCCTGCATCTCACCTAGGTAGCATAGTAGAGTGGGGGCAGGAGGGGCATGAACCATCCCTGAGGGTGAGGGCGAGGGGGTGCTGCCCCTGCCACCGTCTGTAGTCCGCTGGGAGGTAGTATGGGGGGGGGGGACACCCTCCTGCCACCTTCCCCCTCACTACCTTTGGCAGTTGGGAGAGCTGGCCCTGGGGTCATGAGAGAGAGCTGGGTGAGCTGGCCCTGTCCCTTGCTGGCTGCAGCACTCAGAAGAGCTGGCCTTGGTGGGGGAAGCACAGGTGAGCTAGCCCTAAGGACAAGAGTAAGCCTCTCGCCTGCAGCACTTGGGAGGGTGGGTCCTGTGCCTTTACTGGACAGCAGGGTGGAGCTGGCTCTGGAGGTATGGGTGCCGCTCAGCTGGGCTGGAGGGCATGAAAGCAGGAGAGCTGCCCCTGCCTGCTGCTGAGGGCTGCACTGGGTGACCTAGGGGGAGCAGTGCTGGAGAGTTCACCCCAGTGGAGAGGATAAGCACTGACCAGCTCAGCTACCACCCAGGCCCAGATCCAGGGCTTCACTGGTCCACCCCAAAATTTCCATCATCCGTAAACTGTTGAGACTCATGAAAGGGCCAGTCCTGCTGCCAAGCTGCAGGATCTCCTCGGCACAGAGCAACCGCTGGATAACTGGGAGGAGTGCCAGTGAGGATCCAACACTGATGGTGTCACAGAAGCCAGAGAGCACCAGCCAAACCAGACTCACTGCAATGGGCATTTGCAAGTGAAGAGGTGTGGGCAGAGAGAGATTCTGTGGGGCACACCGTGACACACTACAGCTTCCACTACAGGATAGTTTCTATGCTTTGTTTTGGTCTGGCTTTTTGGTTGGTTGGTTGTGTTTTTTTTTTTTTTTTATTTTGGGAGAACAAAGGGGCAGCGAGATGAGTGGGACTGGGGTACATGAATCAATAAAAAGGTTTTTTAAAAATTGACTTTGGGAGGGGAATAAGGGGAAAATGGGAGGGAGGGAAGAATGGGAGGATATAAGGGATGGGATAACCATTGAGATGTAACATGAATAAATTAATAATTTTTTTTTTTAAATTGACTTTGGGGCTGGAGAGATGGCTCAGAGGTTAAGAGGACTGGCTGCTCTTCCAAAGGTCTTGAGTTCAATTCCCAGCAACCACATGATGGCTCACAACCATCTACAATGCAATCTGGTGCCCTCTTCTGGCCTGTAGGTGTTATATGCAGGCAGAACACTGTATACATAATAAATCTTTTTAAAAATATTTTTAAAAATTTTTTTAAATAGATTAAAAAAAAATAAAAATTGACTTTGGTGTCTCTGAGTAGAAATGTTCTTTGCTCACATATACTAAAGGAATCAGCAGTAGGGGTTTACCTCGTTCCAAAGGAATCTGACAGCCTCTTCTTGCACAGAATTTTTCACACGTTCTTCATCCCTTTCTTTTCTTAATCTACAATGATTCAAAAGATCATGTTGACACAAGGAAGAACACTTTGATTTAAACTTCTTGTCACAACTACTAAACAAATGCATTAGAAAGAGATTAATAACCTAATAACAACTGTTTCCACTTTTAGAATATCTAAGCTCAAACTTTACTTAAAATTAAGCTTCAAAACAGAGGCCAAATGAGATATGTCTGAAATTGACATTCACATATTCACTCCATAAAGTGGGGGAAGCGTCTGTGTGAGTGTGAGTGTACACATAAGCTTATGTATTAAACATCCCTCTATCTGCCCTTCAACTTCCCAGCCAGAGACAAGGTGACGGGAGGCACAGGAAAGGCTGGTTACTCAAAGCTTGCAAACAGTTAATGACCACACAGAAGGACTCAGGATCACGGACGGACAATTTTCCCGAGACATTAGCAGAACTAACGCATCAGACACCACTTTCCTGTTTGCCCCATGCCTGGCGCTCACTGGGATCACAGGCCTCTCCCATCTGTTACTTGCTCTCATACCTCAGTCTCAGCTCTGAGATCACTGACGCCAACTCGATTCTGAGGCCTCTTCCAAAGGAAAGGCTTCCTTAGTTGTTATCCATTACCACTCTGCATATCACCCTCACTCTGTCCTGAACTGTGTTTTGTGTTCACTTTTTAATTTTTGCAGCACTGGAAATAGAAACCATGGCCTTGTGCCTACTAGACAAAGACTCTACCCCCGAGCTATACCTCATCCCCTTTCAGAACTTCGAACATGATTATCCACTTTCTCTGGACTCGCCACAACATTCTGATATACCACCTGGCAGTCCTGAATTGTAAGTAGCACGCTCCCTTATAATCTACCTTTCTTGGAACTTTTCCTTAGCCAAAACAGACTGTAGCTCTCTCAAGTAGAAGCCTTTTTTCTTCTTTAATACACGAGGATCATCAAACTGCTCCTCACTGCTTTTTGTTTGTCTTGGTTTTTTCAAGACAAGGTTTCTTATGTAGGCTTACTTGTCCTGGACTCTTTTTGTAGACCAGGCTGGCCTCGAACTCACAGAGATCCACCTACATGCGCCACCACCCCGGCTCCCTCGCTGCTATTTTCAAGTGGTTCTTTATCTAACTCTTCGTGCTGGTTAAGTTCTTTTGCAGCTTGACACAAACCCACAGAATTTTCAGCTGAAGGCATGCCTCCATAAGCAAGTCTATGGGGCATTTTCTTGATTAATATGGGAGAGCCCAGCCCACCCTGGGCAGGTGGTCCTGAGTCGTATAAGATAGCAGACTGACATGTGATACACAGGTGCAATTGATGCACAGATGTTGTGGGAGTCACCACAAACTCTGATTGGATTTAAGGGCCACTCCATGATAGAGGAGATGTGGGAGGGGAGGAGAATATGTGTATGAAAAAAATTATTTTCAATAAATAGAAACGAAGGAAGAACATTTCGAAGGAAGCGAGAAAGCTGAACGAGCTATGAGGAAGCAGGCCAATAAGCAATGTTCCGCCATGGCTTCTGCTTCAGTTTCCGGCACCAGGGCCCTGCTTTGAGTTCCTGAACTGATTTTCCTCAGGGATGGAGTGTGACAAGAGAGTTATAAGCTGTAATAAAGCTTTTCCTCCCCACGCTGCCTTTAGTCATGGTGTTTCAGCACAGCAGTAGAAACCCTGACACTTCTAAGGTGCCTACAATCTTGGTAAGTTCTCCCTCTCCCCACACTATTCACTGACGTCTCAGCACCAGTCTTTCTCTCTGCCCCATGCCCGCCGTTTGGGTTGTGAGGGCTCAACATTCAAACAGATGGTCTACCTACGAAAACCCCAGGAATCTACTTGTCAAAATCTCACCCTAGGCCCAAACCATTTTAACCACACCACTTTTAAAACTTATTCCAAGGCCTGGGAAGATGCCTTTGGGGGGAAAGGTGTCTGCCAACAAGACTGAAGACATGAGTTCAATTCTTAGGACCCATGGAGTAGGAACGAACCTTTACCTCGATTCCCTATCAGCAACTACCTACTCTTTCGCCCTCATTAAAATAACATTCCCCAAGAGCTGCCACCACATTCTTTAAGCCCGTCATGGTTTTACTCATTATCCAGGCCATCCCAAACTGGCTTTCATCCCCAGGCCACTACAGCCACTTTCCGGTGACCCAGTGAAGAGTTAGCCCATCAGAACTGGGACGTAAGATGCTCATGCCCTGCATGCTGCAGACACAGGACAGGGACTAAGCCAGCCTCAGAGCCCTTGAAGTAGCTTCTACAGAGTCTCTTTGTACACCTGAGGTATTGAGTTGTAGTGGAGTTTTTGCTAACTATGTGATTCCCAATGAACACCCATTTTGTTCTCCTGAGAACCTAGTTTGCCTGTTGGGGACAAGAAATCTAAGTCAGTCACATGAGTACTCAGTGCCTAAATAAGTGACCCCAATTGAAAAAACATGGCCTGCGATGTTCAGGAAAGCTTCTCTGGTTGGCACTACTTTGTGCGTGTTAGCACATACCAACGTGACAGGATGTAAGCTGTGAGGGAACTCGAAGAGGGCACCTGCAAGCCTGTGAGGCAACTGACAGAGGGCACCTGCAAGCCTGCACCTGGCCTGCCCTATGGGACTCTCCCTATTTTAATCTGTATGGAACTGCTATAACAAACAGCAACTGAGAACAGAATAACTCCTGAGTTCTTTTTGTTGTTGTTGTTCTTTTTTGAGACAGGGTTTCTCTGTGTAACAGCCCTTACTGTCCTGGAGGCATGCAAACTCAGTGATCCACCTGCCTCTGCCTCCCAAGTGCTGGGATTAAAGGTGTGTGCCACCACACCCAGCTCCCTTCGGATCTCTTATGTCAACTACTTGTTCTGTGTGGATTCCCTCATCGCCCTTGTCAAGTTTTTCCACACTATCTGCTTCTGCCTTGAGAATCATAGACATAGTCACTCAACGTCTTTCACGATACTATATCCATGTACCAATTGCTATGCTGGGAAAGGAGGTGTGTATGGCCATCTGTACTCTCAAGACGCTTTCAGTCACAGGAGGCGAAGTACACCAACAGTGGCCACCTGGTGTCATGGCCACAGCAGCAGAGTTCTAAAACCACTTCAGAACCTGGCACCCCAAGCTGACAGAACCTACCTCCTTACTTCGTCTGCTAGGCAGACAATGTGCTCCTGCATTCTGCGTAGCCGGATTTCGTAACGTACCCCTTTGGCTTGCGGATTGTAGTTCCTGGTATAAAAGCCCCGCCAACAGGCCTGAAGCTTAGTGGCAGCTGCATTCAGTTTCTGGAGGGTGACTTTATCTTGTCCCAAAGCAACAGGTGTCTGGGTAAAAATCCTGCAGGGAAATTTCTCTGAGGTGGTAGGAGCCATGGCTTCTTCACTGTGTGGTCCTGTGTGGGACACACTGTGTCCACCTGACTCAGGAAAGCATGTAAGAGCATGCCTATCCTCCGCCAAGATAGCATCGTTGATCACTGACTCGGGGCGGAGTAACAGCCCAGCTTTCTCATTTACTTCTGTACTGATCTTACTTTTCAGCCTTGAAACAGAACTCTCTTTTGTATCCCATAAAGACTTTTCCTTGTCCTTAGTCGAGTCCTGGCTTTCCAGCCCTTTCATGGATTCATCTGCAACATCATCATCATCATCTAGGTCCAAGGCAATGCCCTGTAGCCTCAGCTCCACAGTGGGTGATACTGGAGACAGTCCTGTCGCAACCGGCATAAACGTGGACTCTGAAGAGAGCAGGCTACAGTTGAGCTTGTCCTCATCGGTCTGTATATCTTCCAGGTGAAGGTCATTCCGAGAATATCGTGCAGTGTGTGCAGAGGCTGGAAAGTTATTCTTGACAGCGTATAATTGCTCATCATTACTGCTTATCCCAACCCAAGAATTGATTTGGAGGACAGGTTCTAGAAGAATCAAGAGAGCATATTTAAAACAGCAAGTATAAGAAGAGCCTTCTTAATTGTATACTTAAAACATTTTTATATTTATTTAAAACATTTTTATATTTGTTTATGTACTCTGTGTGTGTGTGTGTGTGTGTGTGTGTGTGTGTGTGTGTGTGTGTGTCCATGGAGCCCAGAAGAGGGTATTAGATCCCTTATAAGTAGAGTTACAGTTAGCTGTGAGCCGCCTGATGTGGATGCTGAACTCTGGTCCTCTGGAAGGAAGACTATGGGACACTCTTTATTTAAATTAAAAATGTGTATTGATTCTTTGTGAGTTTTATATCAGGTACTCCAATATCACTCATCGCCCCTTCCCTTCATATGCACCCTCCCCCCCTGTGCCCTCGGCTGGCCCTCCCATGCCCAAACCTCCAGGGCCAGCTCTACTGTACAGCCCAGAAGGCACTATCTACTGAACCGTAGCTCCAGCCCCACAGGAAATATTTTTAAAAATTGGAAATATTGGGCCAAGGTTATGATTCAATGGTAGAACAGTTGTTTAACATGCCTGAGGTCCTAGGTTCAATCCCTAGTAACACACACACACACACACACACACACACACACACACACACTAGGAATATGGGGACCAGCAAGATGGCTCAATGGATGAAGGTACTTGCTGCACTAGCCTGGTGACCTGAGTTCAATCACCTAAGCCCACATAAAGGAACAAGAAGAAAATTCCAGCCGGGAGTGATGGCACACTCCTTTAATCCCAGCACTCAGGAGGCAGAGGCAGGCAGATGTCTGTGAGTTCAAGGACAGCCTGGTCTACAAAGGACAGCCAGGGCTACACAGAGAAACCCTGTCTCAAAAGAAGAAGAAGGAGGAGGAGGAGGAGGAGGAGAAGGCGACCAACTCCACAGAGGAATCCTCTGTCTTTCACACATGTAACCATTGCATATGTACCCACTTACACACCACATACATGATTTAAAAAAAATTTTTTTTAATCAATTGCAAAGGGGGTAAAGATATGGCTCAGTGGTTAAGAGCACTAGCTGCTCTTCCAGAGGTCGTGAGTTCAGCATGCAATGGCAGCTCACAGCTATCTATAATGGTCTGATACCACCTTCTGGTGTGCAGACATACATGTAGATAAAACATTCATATACATATATATGTGTGTGTGTGTATGTATGTATGTATAATACATATACATCTTTTTGAAAAGTTAATTAGAAATATAACATACACACATACTTGTGCATACATATAACATGTGTGCATATATAAAATATGCACGTACATGTACCCATATATACATATATATGTGTATCTATGAATCAGAATCAAATGATCACTCAAATTAAAATAATCGAATATTACAAAAATACATACTTTTCAGGTAGGCTTAGTGGCACATGTCTATGCCATCTCAGCCCTCAGGAGGAGGAAAAGGGCTGCAGAGATGGCCCTGTGGTCAAGAGCACTGGCTGCTCTTGCAGAACAAGCAGGTTTTAGTTCCTAGAACCCACATGATGGTACACAGCTGTCTGTGACCACAGTTCCAAGGGATCTGCTGCCCTCTTCTGACCTGCAGACTCCTGTATGCGTGTGATACAACACATACATAAAGTAAATACTAAAAAAAAAAAAGAGGAATCGAGAATCAAGTCAGGAGGATTTGAAACAAGTTCAGGACCAACCGGGGAGCTACATGGTAAGTTTCAGTCCAGTAGGGCTACCAGAGACCTTGTCAGAAGCTTTTTTATGACCACTAAGTCAAATGAGTTGAAGGAAAGGAGTGGAACAGGTGGATCTTAGGCACTGGATATAAATGACTTCCTTACCACTTTCCTGCACCTCTTGACCAGGGCTGGAACACTCAGGTAGAAGGGGTGCCCTGGTTTCAACAGGAGCAAGAGGAGGCAGCTCTTCGTTTTGGCTTTGGTTCATCAGCTGCCTCTGGTGAAACCTAAAAAGCAATAATATCTGCTGTCATCTAACATAAACTAAGAAGGGACATCTCTCCTGCTACCAGAGATGACAAGGAGTGTCTTTAGCCATTAGCAAACCATAGTCTCCTTTGAATGCATCGTGTGTAAAAAAAAAAAAAAAAGGTTATATTTTCTTTAATTGCTAGACAGAGATGGGAGTGGCAATGCATGCCTATAAAGCCAGCGCTGTGGAGGAAGAGGCAGCAGAATCAGGCATTCAAAGTCACCCTCTCCTACATAATGAGCTGGTTTACATGAGGCCCTGCCTCACATCTATATAATTAATCATGCACAGATCCTTAAACCAACACAATCTCATATACAAAAACACTGAAAGACAGGAACTCTGATAAGGAAAGTGATTACTAAACCCTTCTGGCCATGCCTGCTAATACTAGCACTTACCATACTACATGACATGCCTCTGTTAAAAGGCCAAGAACTCTTCTTCAGGCGTTGAGGCTTGAACCTAGGGCTTCACACATGCAAGGCAAATCTAGGCTAGAACCTTGGCCTATTCTTCCGTTATCATATTGTTTGGTTCTCCCAGCCAAGAAATGGTTAGCAAAGCATCTGCCGAGGGACATCCCACACTGTGTAACTCAGCTTCTGTGCAGTGACTTACGGCCCGAGTGCCCCAATGTGAGCCTCACCTCCAAATCCCTCAGCTGCCACAAATAACAGGCTTACCTCTGTTTGCTCAGAATCTTCTCCAGTTTGGCATCCTCTGCAGTTTGAAGGCCCAGCGCAGAAATAAGAGGACAGACTGTAGCCAGGTACTGGACAAGCTGGATGTGCTGGCCAGGCCGGTACGCGCGTCCCTTGCCTTGACTATAGAGCCATTCAGCCTTCAGACTGGGGGCACAGAAGAGGCAAGAGCACAAGGGTGGGCAATACCTCGTTAAGCAGCAGTGACTTCCTTGTGAACTTACTTTATAAAAACCACTGGATGTTTCTCACTTTAAAAAATTACTCAAGTTTTACATACTTATTTTTAGTTAATTTTGAGGGGTGAGGTATAAGTGTGCATGCGCACATGCATACAAGCAAGTGCACACATGTTCCTGCATGCGCACGTGTATGAATACTCATGTGCGTGTGCAGCAGAAGGCAGGAACTGAGGTTGGGTATCTTCTATTGCTCCCCACTTTATTTTCTGAGACGAGGTATCTCTTGGGGCTCACCTTTGGGCCAGACTGGCTGGCCAGCAAGCTCCAGCAATCTGCCCATCTCCACCCCTCAGCAGCAGGATTACAATCCCTGGTTTTCAATCTATTCCTAATCCATTTTTCTTGGTCTCATGCTTTAATTTTTTTTCATAATTAGACCACTCTGTTCATACTAGTGGTTCCAAATATTTTAAAATTATTCTCAAGGAAGCAATGAGCATTCTCTCCATTTGCTTCATCAAACAGAAGAAATCTAAAAGCTCTTAATAGCAGTTTTTAAAAATACTTAATTGGTCACTTTTTTAAACTGGTAAATAGTGAGAATTAAATATTGTTAATTCTGGCCGGGCATGGTGGCACACACCTTTCATCCCAGCACCTGAGAGGCAGAGACAAGTGGATCTCTGTGAGTTCGAGGCCAGGCCAGCCTGATCTAGAAAGAGAGCGTTCCAGGACAGCCTGGGCTATTATACAGAGAAACCCTGTCTCCAAAAACAACAAGAAGAGGGGCTGGAGAGATGGCTCAGTGGTTGAGAACACTGCCTGCTCTTCCAAAGGACTCAGGTTCAATTCCCAGCACCCACATGGCAGCTCACGACTGTCTGTAACTCCAAGATCTGACATCCTTACACCAATGCATATAAATTAAAATTAAATAAAATATTAAAAAAGAACAAATATATATATGTGTATGTGTGTGTACATATATATTGTTATTAATCCTTTATTTTCTATACAAATGTTGTCACTAAATACTTATTTTACATAAGTAATATAACTAATAAAAATGACAGATGTGTACCATTTTGTAACCCTTAGTGAATTTATGGTTTTGGGCACAGATCATTTATAGCTACTAATAATAGGTTAGACACTAAGTACAATCCAGTAGGATCTACAAAGTAGTCCTTCCTTTAAAACCTCAAAACTAGCTGGGCACAGGGGCACATGCCTTTAATCCTAGCACTTGGGAGGCAGAGACAGTCAGATCTTTGTTGAGTTCCAGGCCAGCCTGGTCTACACAGTAAGTTACAGAGCAGCCAGGGCTATGAAGAAGGATCTTGTCTCACAATAAATAAATAAAAAGTCAAAACTGAATCCGATCACATCTTCATATCCGACCACCAATTTTTAGGTAGTAGAGAGGAGAAGATGTCAAACACACAGCAAATTGACTAAGAACTACCCAGTCATCACAGCCAATCTATGGCATATACAACTGTAATAGACTGGATGGTTTTGATTAATTTTGTTGTTGCCTTTGGAAACAAAGTCTCAAGCAGCCAGGACTAGCCTTGAACTTGCTATGTAGCTGAAGCTGGCCTTCCCGCCTCTACCTCCTAAGTGTTATGACTACCAACTTGCTTGATATTTTAAGACACTAAAAAGTTAGCGCAGGTTGAAGGTGCAGTTTAGGTGGTAGAGCACTGGCCTAGCGTGCAAGAAGCCCTGAATTCAATCCCCAGGGCCATAGAACAGGCTTGGAATCCTGACTCTGAGGTGGTGAAGGCACAGGGGTCAGCCTCAAGGACAGCCTGGGCTATGTAAGACCCTGTCTCAAAAGAGAGAAAGAGAGAGATTTACAATTATAGTATGTGATATGCATCATGTAAGCCGTATTTTCATTTTTAAAATGAATTTATAGGGACAGCAAGATGACTGAGCAGGTGAATGTGTTTGTTATTCAGACCATTCTAATGACCTAAATTCAATTCCTGAATCTACATAAAAAGTCGGATTCAGCAATGTGTATCTGTAATCCCAGCATTCTACTGCAAAAATGGAAGGTGGAAATAAAACCAAACCAGGTAGTGGGACACCAAGCACGGAGTAGGAAGCAGGAACAAGAAAAGAAACATTGCTCCCAGGAGGTGGGGAAAAGAAAACCAATTCCCAGAAGGATTTTAGAAGAAAAGGCTAGCAAGGCGATGGTTATGCACACTGTTAATGCCAGCACCTGGGAGGCAGAGACAAGAGGATCTCTGTGAGTTTGAGGCCAGCCTGGTCTACAAAGCAAGTTCTGGAACAGTCAAGGCTACATAGTCTCAAAAACAAAACAAAAAAGGATTAAATACATATTCTCTGAGGGCAGGAAATGAAAGTAGGCATATAAAGAGAATAATGCGTGATCTCTACATCCCGATTTCCCTAAGGCTCTGATGGATCATGCAACAGTCGCTGGAAGATACAGCCCTGGTGGGGGACAGGTTCCCAGCTCCAAGGTAGAGACTGTCAGTGATCTAAGGATGGGTTCACAAGCATCAGAAGGTGAGAACCAAACAGTTTGGTATGGCTGCTACAAGTCCCAAATTGAAACACCATGTTCGTTTTCCTAGACACATCAGAGCAGGCCACTGGATTCTACAATATTATTAGGGATTAACCCGAGATGTTAATACCACATCCACAGCATGGTTTCTAGGAAAGAGTGTAACAGTTTCCAAGCTATCAACAAAAGAACTTTTAGCAAGTAGACTGTTGTAAGTTTTGCATTTAGACTTACTAGTTCCAACCTCTAGAGCTATATTCACTTTTTAAATATTTTTAATGTGTATCGGTATTTTGGCTGCATGGGCATCTATGTGCCACATGCACTGGAGGACATAAGAGAGCACAGCATCCCCTAGAACTGGAGTTACAGACAGTTGTGAGCCAGCATGTGGACACAAAGAATGGGACCCAAAAAGAGTAGCCCGCGCTCATATCTGCTGAGTCATCTTTCCATCCCCCACCCCCTTTTTTTTGCATAGCTGCCTGGTAGCTGAGTATGATTTTCAATTTCTGACCTTCCTGCTTCCATCTCGCCAGTGCTGGAGTCCCAGGCATGCGCCACATGGCCAGGGCTTTGAAATACTCTACCACCTCCTCCCCATGCTGCTAAGGCATCAGGAAGCTATACCTGGCTTTTTATATGGGTTCTGGGGATTCAAACTCGGGTCCTCATGCTTGCAGAGCAAGAGCTTCCAACCCAGTGGACAAGCATTCCACCAACTTGTACTCCCTAGCGCTGAGGCTAAGGGCTTATGTAGCAAGGCTGTTCTAGAACCAAGTGTATCCTGGGATGACAAGCCTTCTGCCTCTACTTCTCAAGGGCTGGGATTACTGACACAGCACCTAGCTCCCAGGTGTTGGGATTAAAGGCCTGCACCACCACCGCCCAGCTAGCAGTTTTATTTCTAGACACACACTGTAAAATATTAAATGACTAGCCAGATGGTGGTGGTATGCACCTCTAATTCTAGCACTCAGGAGGCAGAGGCAGGTGGATATCTGAATTAAAGGCTAGCCTGGTCTACAGAGCAAGTTCCAGGACAGCCAAGGCTACAAAAAGAAATCCTGTCTAAGAAAAAAGAAAGAAAGAAAAGAAAAAAAAAAAATCAACAATCTGTAGCAAACTAGAAATGGTCTTTCCCGGGCTGGAGAGATGGCTCAGAGATTAGGAGCTTTGACTGCTTTTCCAGAGATCCTGAGTTCAATTCCCAGCAACCACATGGTGATTTCACAACCATTTATAATGTGATCTAATGTGCACTGTATACATAATAAATAAATAAATCCTTTTTTAAAAGAAGAAGGAGAAGAAGAAGAAGAAGAAGAAGAAGAAGAAGAAGAAGAAGAAGAAGAAGAAGAAGAAAGACAGAAAAAAATGTTCTTTCTCAAAGCTTCCTTGATTGATGCCATGTTAAAAAGAGCATGTTTACCTTTCCTTCTGAGAAATCACGTATCCATCCAGGACTCTGAGATTCAAACACCAGCTGACGATGTATGGCCGATAGTCAAACCCCGGAATGGATGGGGTGGCCATCACACAAGGATTGTTCATAATTGACAACTGCTCCAATTCACTTAGAGAGGCCAGAAACGAGATCTACAACAAAAGACGTCCTTGTTGAGCAAAATGAACGGTCAGTGTCAAGCACAGGGTTTCCGCTGATCGCCTAACTTTGGCAGCACTGGAGAATGCCACAATCTCCCCCTTGTTCTAAAAAGCATCAAGCAATACTCTACTATTAGCCACTGAGTTCCAAAACTCTAAAAACCTGGCCATTTGTCCTTGCTCAACAACAGAAAAGGATCGGAATTATCTCCCACTTAAGAAAACCCTCTTTACTTCTTCTGAGGCACAGTCTCATTCAGCCAGGCTGGCCTTTAGCTTCTATTCCTCCTGCCTCCATTTACATAGCACTGAGCTTATGCCTGGCTTGAAAACCACTCTTTAAAAACATAACAGCAGCCAGGGAAACGTGGATGGATATTGCTGGCCCCTATAGAGTAGATGTCTCTCTCCTACCAATCACCAGCGTGAGGATAATTGCAGCACACAACTGAAGCTCAGCCTGATAGCCTGCCCGTGTGAAGAAGAATCGTGATGCTCTAGGGCCGAGTGTTTCACCGTGGCAGCATTTTCTCCCAAGATGGTCATAGTCTAAAAGTAAGATGGAGCAACTGTCCTGCCTCTCCTGGACTCTCCCCTTCCTGGATCCCACGGAGCAGCTTCAAATTTTACCTCATTTAAGTCTCGGATTTCATTTTCTGCCAAAGACAGTATAGAAAGACTTCTGGGTAGGTAAGCAGGTGCCATTCTAAGAGAGGTGATGATGTTTCCATGTAAAAGCAAGGTCTTGAAAGAGAAAAATTACAAATTAACAAATCATAAATAGACAGTCGGGTGTGATAGCACACGCCTTTAATCCCAGCAACTGGGGAGGCAGAGACCAGCCTGGTCTACAAAGCAAATTCCAGGACAGCCAAGATTACACAGAAAAATCCTGTCTCAAAAAACAAAAAAGTACAAATAAATTGCTAGGTGTGGTGGTGCACACCTTTATTCCCAGAACTCGGGAGGCAGAGGCAGGCTGATCTCTGTGAGTTTGAGGCCAGGCTAGTCTACAAAGCAAGCCCAGGACAACTAGGGCTTATTACACAGAGAAATCCTATCTTGAATAACCAAAGTAGATAGATAGATAGGGAGAGAGAGAGAGAGAGAGAGAGAGAGAGAGAGAGAGAGAGAGAGAGAGACAGGCAGGCAGACTACACAGTGCCAAAACGATGCCTGTAAGAATAAAGATTATACAGCCGGGCGTGGTGGTGCACGCCTGTGGGAAGGATTGTAAACTTTCTGAAAGCAGTCTTGGCGGGCTTTGCCCTTGGACACACCACGGATATTCCCTGAGATTAACCTTGAAATAGACTGGGTGGAGCCATCCTGGGCCTGGAATTCAGGAAGCGGACCTGGGGACTCCACCTGGACTATTGTTTCTAACCGACCCTCAATGGAAGAGGGAGACTGCCCCTTGCACATGACAGACAGACAAGCAGAGGGGACAGAGAGAGGAGCAGCAGGGTAACACTGGGCTTGAGGCACGCGGATCAGAAAGAGGGTCAGCAAACAGGCCAGATCAGCACGCAGGCCAGAGACAGCTAGGGGCCCATCCCATGGAACGGGACACCAGAAGGTTCACTCTTTTTTCCCTCTAACCTTTTTTCCCTTTTGTGTAAGCCAGTTGGGTTATATAATAAAGTTTAATTGTTAAGAAACAGAGCCAACACATGCCTTCAATCTCAGCACTTGGGAGGCAGAGGCAGAGGCAGGTGGATCACTGTGAGTTCGAGGCCAGTCTGGTCTACAAAGTGAGTCTAGGACAGCCATGACTACATAGAGAAACCCTGTCTCAAAAAAACAAAAACAAAAAACAAACAAGAATAAAGATTATTTTGTTATACTTCTACTCACACATAAATCAAAGATCAACACTGAGAAGGTACCTAAGTGGTCTTTGGCTCAACAATTGTTCATGATTTAAACAAGAACACATAGTTGATGTCGTCGCTAGCTATGCCGTGGTGCACTAGCATGCTATGCAATTGAAGTTAATACACAAAGCAATTTCCAGCACAGCCATTCATTTCATTCTAGAATGTTAAAATAAGACGGCTGTGATGGTACATGCCTTTAATCCCAACACTCAAAAGGCAGAGGTAGGTGGATCTGAGTTTGGGGACAGCCTAGTCTACAAGATAGCCATGACTACATAGAGAAGCCCTGTCTCAAAAAAAAAAAAAAAAAAAAAAGGGAGTCGGGGGACTGGATAGCTAGCTTGGTGAATAAGTGCTCTACAACCATGAGCATCTGTTATCAAATCCCCACCACACACTTAAAAAGCTGGACATGGGGGCTGGAGAGATGGCTCAGAGGTTAAGGGGACTGACTGCTCCTCCAGAGATCCTGAGTTCAGTTCCCAGAAACCACATGGTGGCTCACACCATCTATAATGTGATCTAATCTCCTCTTTTGGCATGCAGGCAGACAGAGCACTGTGTACATAATAATAAATAAATATATATAAAAAAAGCTGGACATGGTGGCTCATATTTATAACCCAGCACTGGAAGGCAGAAGTAAGTGGATTTTTAGCCAGCCAGTCAACAGCTAAGAACGTGAGCTTCTGGTTCAGTGACACAGTATTTCAAAGTAATAAGATGGAGAGGGCTAAAGGAAGATGCCCAACATCCTGTTCTACCCTCCACATGTGCACACATAGGTATGTTCATCTACACTCATGTCCATGCACCACACCCATATCTAACACACATACACACACTCATGCATGCACATGTGCACATGCACATAAAATAAATCACACACAAAGCAAATTTCACAAAAGAGATAGATAAGCCACAATTCATACTTTACAACTACATTTCTGGCTTGCTAGAAGCCAAAGAAAGGTGGAAGCTGTCCCTTGCAGACTCGGCTAACTCATATTGCGTCAGTGATGACAGAGAATAAGTCCAAGGGGCTGAGGGATGTTGCGGTGGTTAAGAGTGCTTCCTACTCTTGCAGAGGCCTAGGTTTGGTTGCCGTATCAGCGGCTCACAGCCACCTGTGACTGCAGGCCAGGATATCCAGGGCCCGTTTCTGTCCTCCTGCACACCTGTGCGCAGACTGCCAGACACACATGCGTGCACATGCACATAAACTGTTTAGAATTACTGCTGCTATAAAATGACTTCTGCTCAGGATGCAGGGAAAGTAGAGCTTCACATTCCACTTCGAAGGCTTTGAGAGTCTATCTGCTGCTAATAATATTCAATTAAGCAAAAAATACAGGGGAAAGTTCCAGGCCAGCCTGGTCTACTAAGTGAGTCCAAGACAGTCAAGGCTACACAGAGAAACCCTATCTCAAAAAACAAAACAAAACAAAACAAAACAAAAATACACACACACACACACACACACATATATATATATACAGGGGGAAAACCTATGTATGATTTTTGGTTTAGATTTTATTATTTATGTATTGTACATGTTTTGCCTACATGTATGTGTGTGTACCATGTGTGTGCCTGGTGCCTGTAGAGGACAGAGGAGGGAATTAGATCCCCTGAAACCAGGGTTACACATAGCTGTTAGCTACCATATGGTACTGGGAATTAAACCCAGGTCTTCTGGCACAGCAGCCAGTGTTCTTAACCACTGAGCCATCTTTTCATCTCCATGTTTATTAAGTGAAATTAATTTTGTTAATTAAGTTATACTTCATATTGAAAACAGCATTCCTACGATTATGAACACACACACAGCAAATAGACAAGTGGACAAAGAGTTAGGCAAATGGATCACTTGAGCCCAGGAGTTCAAGCCCAACCTAGACAACAGAGTGCTGCCTCATCTAAAAACAAGATAAGGCTGGCCTTGATGGCATACACCTTTAATCCCAGTACTCAGGAGGCAGAAGCAGGTGGATCTCTGAGAATTTAAGACAAGCCTGGTCTACATAGCTAGTTCAAAGACAGAAAGACAAACATAACTACATAATAGAAACCCTGTCTCAAAAAACAAACAACACAGACTCCTTTAGGATGAATTACTATCAGACTTTACCATTCTATACTTACTAAAGCCCCTAGCCTTAGCTAGCTTAAAATGAAGGGAATTCCTCACATTCAGAGGATGGAAAATAAGAAGTAACTATAGGAATAAACAACCAGTCTGGGAGGCATAAAAGGAGTGCTGTTGCGTTCACAAGTTCCAGAAATAGCCAGTGAGACTGTATCTAAAAAGAAAAAATATGGGCTGGAGAGATGGCTCAGAGTTAAGAGCACTGTCTGCTCTTCCAAAGGTCTTGAGTCCAATTCCCAGCAACCACATGGTGGCTCACAACCATCTATAATGTGATCTGATGCCTTCTTCTGGCCTGCAGGTGTAAATGCAGATAGAGCACTCATACATAAAATAAAGGAATCTTTAAAAACTAAAAAAGAAAAGAAAAAGAAAAACTTAGAGAAGAAAAAACAGAAAGTTCCTAAGTTTTTACAACAAAGACAACCTGGCAAGCACAGTGGCAAACCACATGAAATTTCCAGCACTCTGGCAAGAGGCAGGAAGATTATGATAACCCTGAGACATTAGGGGGGCTTTACCAGGAGACTCTCCAAGAGAGAGACAGAGACAAAGACAGAGAGGGGGGAGATCTTGATATAAAGTATATGGCAGGCTGAGATTATGCCAATGAGACATTTTTAGCAATTATTTGTATTTATGATAATTTTTAAGAAGTGACAGAAGACCCACTTACCTTCAAGGACACCAGCTTCGATAGATCGCCTATCTGGGGTATGTTATTGTCAGACAAATCTAGGTGTTGTAGAGCTGTACAGCTATTTATTTGCTCCATGGTCTATTACAAAAAAAAAAGCATCACATTACTTAGTACATGAAGATCAACACACAAAATGGTCCCCTAACTCTTTATAGCTGAGCCCCTGCCTCTTCTTGTCATTAGAAGCAGAGTTGAGCAGGAAAAAGGGAAAGTAGGATTTAGACATTAGCCACATTGCAAGCTTTCAAGGCTGTCAAGAAACACAAACCATCCCAAATATTGAAAGCCCAAGGAAATTTCAGTGACATCTAACTGTTAGTAGAGAAAAGAATTTACAAAGTTAGAGTGAAGCCAAACAGCCTATGTTAACTCTTGGCTCTGTGGTCAGGGAGGACGAGAGCAAAGCAGTGTCTTCTAGACACTGCAGGCCCACTGCGCTCATCTGCACAAGGCCAGCAAGCACCAGACACTGCAGGCCCACTGTGCTCATCTGCACAAGGCCAGCCAGCACTAGATCAAGCCAGTTAACATTTGGCATAGAGGCAGCAGGGCTTCCAAGCCCCACCCCTGAGGACCTATGGACAGCTAATGGCTTCTGAGAAAGGAAAAGTCGGTTTTCCAGGGGCTGGAAAGATGGCTCAGTGGTTAAGAGCACTGACTACTCTTCCAAAGCACCTGGGTTCAAATCCCAGCACCCACATGGCAGCTCACAACTGCCTGTAACTTCAAGATCTGGCACCCTCCCAGAGACATACATGCAGGCAAGAACACCGATGCACATGGAATAAAATTAAATTTAAAAAAAAAAAAAGAGTGTGGCCCTAGTAAGTCAACCATAGTCCATTGGATGGCACTGCACCCACAAATACATAGACAGCATCAATTGGACTCAATAGGTTATTTAAAAAAGAGAGAGAGGACATCAAATGGGGTTAGGAGGAGCAGCTCTGTAGAGTTAGGAAAGGAGCATTAGATAAATATAATCAAAATAGGCTATAAGTTGTATGAAATCCTCCAAGAAAGAATTCATTTTTTAAATTTTTGGGCTCTGCAGTATCTCAGATGTATGAACTGGGGCAGGTTATTAAAAATTTTTTAACGATTTAATTTATTTATCTTACGTATATGAGTGCTCTATCTGCATGTACACCTGCAGGCCAGAAGACAGCACCAAATCTCATTATAGATGGCTGTGAGCCACCATGTGGCTGCCGGGATTGAACTCAGGACCTCTGGAAGAGCAGCCAGTGCTTTTTTTTTTTTTTTTTTCCGAGACAAGGTTTCTCTGTGTAGCCTTGGCTATCCTGGACTAACTTTGTAGACCAGGCTGGCCTCAAACTTACAGCGATCCGCCTGCCTCTGTCTCCCAAGTGCTGGGATTAAAGGCGTGCGCCACCACGGCCCAGCTCGCAGCCAGTGCTCTTAACCTCTGAGCCATCTCTCCAGCCCAGTTTGTATGCTTCAGTTCTCTTCTCTACATAATAAGCGTGGTAACTACACCAACCTCACAGGCTGCCCTGAGCTTCCTACAGACCAGGGGCTTAGAGAAGCACCCAGCATCACGTAGGTGCTCAACAGAGGCAACTGGTATTATCAATTACCTTAGTCCCTCACCCAGCACGTCAGAAAGTAAGATATAGAAATGGCTGTTAATTTATCCAAGATGATATAGCTCCTGAGTGGCAGGTATAGGAGTTGATAGAATCCAGACCTCTCGACTTTCAAAATCTTTTTTCCACGTACCATTAAACTTTTACTTAAAGCTGAACTCCGTGGGACGGAATCTCTTTCCCCGTGATTCTGGTATTTTATTTATTTTCAAGTATAATATAGATTCTCTGTTCACATTTTACTCTTTCCCCGTCATTCTGGTATTTTATTTATTTTCAAGTATAATATAGATTCTCTGTTCACATTTTAAAGTATACTATAATGTAGTATGTGTTTCAAAAGTGGGAGCTTTTTAAAGTTTCTGTTAACGCAGATTGTAGAAGCAGACATTTTCATATTTTAGTCGACTTATTTATATACTTGCCAAGTTTCTTTTTCACAGAGAATAGATTCACAACAACAACAACAAAATCTCACAAAATTCATTATCAAGAAGAAAAGGCCATTCACCTTCAGATTGTTTCCTGCTAAATTCAGCCATTCCAGATGTACCAGGTCCTTCAGCCCTTCCATGCAGCCAATACTATTATGAGGTAAATTTAATACCCGGAGTTGAGTCAGTTTGGCCACACCCATCATCCGAACCAGCCGGTTATTAGCCACTGACAACTGTGAAAAGGGAACACTATTATTCCTGGAAACAAAATATATACGTCCATACGTATTACTTTCACAGTATGGTAGATGGTCAAACATTCCCAAACACGCAAACCTAGTTTATATTTTTACACGTATTATTTACATCTATTACCTACAAATATAACTACTGGAGTTTATTGTTCTAAATGGGGTAGCCAGGCGATGCCTGGTCCACAGGAAGGAATTCATATGTGATACTGTAAACGCAGTCCAAAGCCCATGGCTGGGAAGGACGAAAACCCTAGTGAAGAAGCTACTGACGTTTTTTTGCCAGTGGATACAACATGCCTGTCAATTGCATCCTAAATAAATACATAGAGGCCCACAGAACATGCTGCGGCCAGCTCTACTCACAGAAGCTTTTGCGGTGGTTAGTGGTGACTGCAGAGACTCATGAGGGATCAAAGTGCAGGGAAGAAACAGCTGCTAAATGCCCAGCCATAAAAGGGACATCTATAGCATCCCATCCAAGGTCGAGGAGTACAGAGGAAAAAGGGCAGAAAGATGCAAGAGGAGGCGGAAAGAGAGGGAGAGGAATATTGACTTCTGCGTATTACATGGCTGTTGTACTCTTGAACTCAAAGCAGCATAAGAGCTCTATAAGACCGAGCTGCTCAGCAACCTGGAGCTGGGGAGAGGAGCTTGGAAGACCCTACCCGTCCCTGAGGATTAGCAGACAGTTAATGGTTGGTGGAGAAGGGAAAGATACTTTCTTCAGTGGTTTAGCCACTGGTAAGGCATCCATGCTCCTGTAAACAGATTCTCACCCACGCCCCTCATGAAGTTCACTGTGTCACAAAAGGGGAGGTCGGGGAGAAAGAGGGGAAGACATGAAAAAACAGGAGAGGCCACTTTAGAAGAAAAATGGGATTAGAGAGTGGAAAGGAAACGAGACGGTAACGGGATGAATATCATAGCAATATATTTATATACATATCAGGAAAATGAAACTCAGCATCATGTATAATCAATGTATGCTTACACGTTCTAAAATACAGGCAAAGCTGAATAAGACTTCCGCCAATTACTAAAGATATCTGTGAGCGGATGGTGTATGTTGGGGGGGTTATGTATATGTCATGTATGTTTATGTGCGTGTACACACACACATACACACACACACACACACATTTGAAGGTACCCATGAGCAAGAGCACATGTGCAAATGCCATCACCATACACTCAGAAGTCAGTTCTCTCTGCCTTGTGGCCTGAGGGGATCAAACTGAGGTCTTCAGACCTTGGCACAAGCACTCCTACCTACTGAGCCCTCCCACGGCCCTGTCTTCACTTTCTGACACTGCTTCTCCTTCTAGCCCACTGTAAATGCAGGGCGTGTATTGGTCTTCAGAAGCTAGCACATAAAGATCTAAGGCAACATTTACTGCTTTCCTGGCATCCGGATGTGGAGTGACTTTTTGGGTTTGTTTATTAATAACTTCCTCTTACGTAACCCATACCCACCTGTATTAACTGTTTGCATTTCTCTAGATTTTCCAGTTTAATAATCTGATTTTTATCCAGAATCAATGTGTGAATGTCCGCTTCACAGGGCAAGTTGGGACCCAATTTCTGCAGCCCCTGCCCTGACCAGTTCACCACTGACCCTTGAGAAGAGAAGATAACTTGTTAGAAAGCGAATATGGCAGTGGAGCTTAGCATTTTACACCAAGAAAAAAGTACGTATACACTTTTAAAATACACCAGAGCACAAGTATCAAAAGTTTAAAGCTATAGTAATCTAGAGCTGTAAATGATACTTTTTTTTTTTCCGGAATTTACAAATTACAGGCTGGAGATAAAGCATGCAAGGTCCCAAGTTTCCCCTATTTTGTACCTAATAATAGCATTTTTCAAGTTTTGGGGGTTTTGTTTTTCTGGATTTTGTTTTCCTTTGGGTTTTTATTGTTGTTGTCGTTGTCTTGTTTGTTTGTCTTCAAGACAGGGTGTCCTCTCTCTCTATAGCCCTGGCTGTCCTGGAACTGGTCCTGTAGACCAGGCTGGCCTCACACTCCGAAATCCACCTGCCTCTGCCTCCAGCCAACCTCTGCCGAGGTTAAGGTGTGTGGCACCACTGCTCAGCCAATTTCCCCCTTTTTAATCTTTCATTGTTCTGAACTGTTTTCCTTTTGCCGCAGTGTTGTTCTGAAATTGGATCTGATCCTAACCAGGCTAACAAAAACTCTCTGTGTGCCAGAAGCTGGATCTGAACTCCTGATCTTCTTCCTCCTCCCCACCCCCCCACCCCCCCCCCAAGTACTGGGGTCATAGCTGTGGTCACACCAAGCACTAAAACGGAACTTTTTATAGAGATCAATTGTTTATAATCTAACTACAAGTTTATCATCAAATGTCCAAAGTAGTGGGGGGAGGGTTCACATCATGCATGCCCAGGGAGGCTGGAAGCCTAGAGCCAGACCTGAAATCAGCAAGCCTCCAAAGCACTAGGCACTGGGGGCTTTGCACATGGAGGCCGGGCATTTGAACTGCAGTCCCTGTGCCTTCGCTCTAAGTGCTCTTACCCACTGGGCCATCCCTACAGCCCACACTTTGCTCTTTTTGTTTTGTTTTGGTTTGTTTTTGTTTTTTCAAGACATGGTTTCTCTGTGTTGCCCTAACTGTCCTGAATTAGCTTTGTAGACCAGGCTGGCCTCGGACTCACAATGATCCACAAAGGCGGGCTCCACCACCCCACCCCCACCACCTCAGCTCCTCACTTTGTTCTTTGAGGCAGAGTCTCTCACTGGCCTGGAACTCACCAAATAGGGTATGCTGCTTGGCCAGCAAGCCTCCCCAACCATCGTCCTATATCCACCTTCCCAGACAGATTGCAAGCTCCTGCCACCAAATTCAACTTTTTTTTGGTTTTTCAAGACAGGGTTTCTCTGTGTAGCCTTGACTGTTCTGGACTCACCTTCTAGACCTGGCTGGCCTCGAACTCACAGACATCCACCTGCCTCTGCCTCCCAAATGCTGGGATTAAAGGCGTGTGCCGCAGCCGCCGCCACCACCACCCAACCCAAATTCAACTTTTTACCTTGGTTTCGAGGATTAAGCTTGGGTCCTCCTGTTTGCAGAGCAAGCACTGTGCCCTGTCTCGTCAAAGCATTTTGAAAATTAAAGTACAGGTTGGTGTGAAGAAGCTAAACAATCGGTGCTTAGCCTGAGACCTGGCAGTCGGCGCTCAATAAAGCACCACTGCATGAATTCAAACCATAGCAGCTCCTCTGGCTACTAGTATGGCCAAGTTTCCTTTTCTTTTCTTTTCCTCGTCTATTTTTCATAGTCTGAAAGCCCCCAAAATTAAAGTGGTGTTGGCAGGTTTGGTAACTGAGTCCTAGAGTCCGGCTGCCTCCTCACTGTCAGCCAGTGTCTTCCCTCTACACCTGCAGATCGCCAGTCGCTCTCTTTGCCTGTCCCACCTCCATTTCTTTTTTGATTGAGTTAACTTTTCTACTGTGTAATATGTGGATAACAGCCAGGGTTAATGGCGCATGCCTTAAATCCCAGCACTCAGGAGGCAGAGGCACACGGATCTCTCAGTTCAAGGCCAGCCTGGTCTACAGATCGAGTTCCAGCACAGCCAGGGATTCACAGAGAAAGAAACCCAGTCTGAGGGAGTGGGTGTGTGGATGAGCTGACCACACTTTTTAATGCCAGCACTTGGGGAGGCAAGGACTGGAGGATTTTTTTGTGTGAGTTTAGGCTAGTCCTGGCTACAGAATGGCAAGGGTCTAGGGGGAAAAAAAAGAAAGAAAAAGAAAAAAAAAACCACACACACAATATAAACATTGTTCTACATAGAAGCATGAGATAATGTAAGAAAAGCAACCAAAATAGCATCTGGCTCTTTTTTTAAATGGCTCTGTAAATGCTAACTGCTGCTGTGGTCTGTTGTGTTGGTGGGCTAGAGAGGTTTAGGAAAGGAGCTATCAGGGGGGCGGGGCCAGAGTAACTGCCAATTTCAAATCTATGATCAGACTGGCATTACCGTAGGGAAGTAATTTTTCTGGACTGCTCTGTTTGAAGGTTTCAATGTTTTATGTGACATGTTTTCTTATCACGTGAGGCTTCGTGACCCCCTTCTTCAAAATGAAAACTATGCTGTCCCGGAAAAGCGCACCTAGCGTTTGCACACAATTCCTAAGGGTCGACACATCTTTTAGCCGAACTCCTCCCCACAAGAATGCAGGGTTCCCAGATTATGAGCCCCGACTGTACCCGGGTCTGCCCCAATCTAACCAGCTGCTACCACACCTCAGAGTGTAACCAAAACAAAAGCTCAGGTCCGGCGCCCCACAGAGGTAGCATCTCCCAGGCACAGGCGCACCCCGAGCCTGCGCTCTGCCAAACAAAGACCAAACTCGACCCCAAGACTCCGCCTGCAGAATGATGGGGGAGCGCGACGCGTGTCTAGGTCACCCCAGATTCTATCACGGATACTGGCCACTTCCAAAGAAGAGTTCAGGCAGACTATGATGCGGCATCATCAGATAAGATGCTTCATGAACATTCTCGCTATCGACGAGGAGGAGGGGCACGGGAAATTAAGAGACTGCCAATTTCCCTTAGGCACTCGGAACTCAAAGTAAACGTCCCAGAAAGGTCACCGCAGTCAGAAGCCCACTGCCCAGTCAGGCTAAAGAGAGCGCGGGACAGGGGCGCCAGGCACTGCGAAGGATCCTGGGGGCTGAAGTCCCTCATCCAGCCTTCCCCACAATGCTGCCGGACTGGACCAAAGAGCGGGACTACAACTCCCAGTAGGTAGTGCTCCTCCGCGCTGCCTACAGCCTCGCATCAAAAGAACTGGTCCAAAACTGCACCTCTAAACCCAGATTTTCTCTTTACACCAAGCAACTATTTAAATTAACTTAGTGAAGTAAACTTTGGAATTTAGGGGTGGGTATCATCGTACCTTCTCCCGGAGCCACAGCCCCGTCAGCTCGCGCCACCGCCATACTTGCCGCTTGCTAATGACACCAGGCAACCGTCCTCAGCCGTTCTGTAGAGCGTGTAGTCAGCCGTGGTGAACTGCAAACTACAACTCCCAGGATGCACAGCACTCAGCCGGCCCAATTAGCTGCCTGACCGGACTCTCAGGCTAGAAAGTGAGTGGTAAAAACAGTTCAGGGAACTGTGGGCACCTACAGTTGATCAGCGAACAAACTGCATTGTTAAACCGTTTCACTACAGGACCAGGTGTTTGAGAAATTTGACACTTTTACCACCTGGCACATTATAAGGACGTTATTTAAAATAAACTGGTTTTGAGAGCTCGTTGCTAGAAGCCTCTATGGCAGCTACCTATTTTGACAATTCTGAATTAAGTTTAAAAGGTTTCAGCCTTGCTATAGGAATTTTGAGAGTTAAAAAATGTATACATTGTATTTGCAATTTTACCTAATTAAATAGATTTAAAGCCCCAATAATTGACTTTTGTTCTGTTTTGGTTTTTGTGGGGTTTGTTTGTTTGTTTGGGGGAGACAGTGTTTTTCTGTGTAGCCTTGGCTGCCCTAGACCACGCTGGCCTCGAACTCACAACGAGCCACCTGCCTCTGCCTCCCGAGTGCTGGGATTAAAGGTGTGTGCCACCACCGCCCAGGTGACGTTTTTGTTTTAAGTGATGGCTCTTACACACTAAACAGAACTTTTGACCAAGGAGTAAGTATATTTGACACTTTTTCTGTAGTATTCAAAAAAAAGTTTAAAATAGCTTCCAAGGTCAGGAATGCTTACTTTGCCTAGTTGGAAGGGCACAGGCTTATCTTTTTTTTTTTTTTTTATTTAGCTATGAACTCAGTAAAATCAGAAAATGGAAATTACAGTCTTTGGGGAAACTTGATAGGGGAAGTGAAACTAAACTACGGCTTTAAAAGTACTCAGTAGCACAAAGGGAGACCCATTTTCTAACAACAAGGGTTCTTAGTGCTGCAAGCCACTCTTGCTGAAGGCTCTCTCCAAAATCTGAGCGTCTTTGTTTAAAAAAAAAAAATGCAGTAACTCTCCCTTCCAGCTCTTTCTGGCTCATAATTCTAAGAGCATTTCCTCACTCCTGGATTCCCTTTTCTCTTTGACATCATTGCCCTTAAAACCCTTTTCTGGGTCCTACTGTTTCAGTCTAAAGATACTTGTCTAATTCTGAAGAAAGAGTAAGAATCCCCCCTTATTTTAACCAAGAGATCCCTTATCCCTTACGTGGAGAACAGTCTTGTAATTTATATGTATGAAAACAAAGCCAAACCAGGTATGGTGGTGCATGCCTTTAATCCCAGCACTCTGGAGACAGAGGCAGGTGGACCTCTGTGAGTTCAAGGCAAGCCTGGTCTACAAAGAAGTCTAGGACATCCAGGGCTGTTACAGAGAGAAACACTGTGCTTAGTGTTTTTTAATGAGGAAAATTAACGTCAGATACTTTGAGTTACAAAAGAAAGGAAGAAAAGAAAGAAAGAATGGAAGGAAGGATGCTGGAGAGATGGCTCAGTTAAGAGCACTTTAAGGGGCCGGATGTGGTGTCACACGCCTTTAATCCCAGCACTTGGGAGGCAGAGGCAGGTGGATCGAGGTGAGTTCCAGGCCAGCCTGGTCTACAAAGTGAGTCTAGGACAGTCAAGGCTACACAGAGAAACCCTGTCTCAAAAAAAAAAAAAAAAAGAGCACTTTAAGGATCTTCCCAGGGTACTCCACATTAATCCTGAGTTCTGAGGAAATGGTACAAAAGTCAGATGCCCTCATATGATGAAATGACTCGTCATCCTTTCACAGGCATGGCACAGACACACTCTGTGTTTCAGGCAAAAATCTAAAATCAAACTGTTAACCTTTTAGCTAAATTGCCTTCTTGCCTAAAATATCAAGCCCTGCACTTTCTGAATGGAGAGTTGTACCAATTAAACCTGAAAGCCTCCCAGAACGGCAGTGGCAAAGCCAGGGACCCTGCTCTTATTTCTATCAACACTGTATATTCTATCCCCAACTCTGTCTCCCAAATTCATCTGCCCACTGTCACTGGAATGATCCGAGCAAGACAAAGCCCTTTATCACATCAGTCGCTCCCTCATCAGAAGCCTCTCAGGAAGATGGCCTCACCAGAGCGTCCCGCCATTCCTTCCCTTCATTTTCACCTGACGCTCTTCATTGAGCGACTGGCACAAAGAGACTTGTGTTTAGAAAAGCTAAACTGCTCATATGACAAGGCTGGACTGAAATGGAGAAGAGCTCCGGAAGGAGACTTGTAAAAGTGCATGGAAACTTCCAGCAAGGTTCCAGGAGAGGATTACACAAAAAGTGCAGATAACACGTGCTGAGGAGACTAAGCCAACACGGGTCTGAGATAACATTAGTGTGTTTGGGGCTTTTGTTTGTTTTGTTGAGAGAGAAAAGGGCTTACTCTGCAGCCTAGGTTGGCCTCAAACTCACTAAGACAGTCAGTCCTTCTGCAGACGTCTGAGTGCTAGGATTACAAACATTGCCACCATGCCTAGATACAGGCGTGCATATTCTAATTTATTGTACAAGGAAGGTGCTTCAGTAGTTAGGGCTGAGTTTACCAGGTCTGAAAGACAAATATGACTGATGCTCACATGTAGAGATCAAAGAACTTTTGTGGGAATAATTGGTTCTCTCCTACCACGTAAGTTTGCGGCACGGAAGTTGGGCTTGGCAGCAAGGCTCGACATCAAATAAATAATACAGGGGCTAAAGAGATGGGTCAGTACTTAAGGGCACCTGCTGCTGTTTCAGAGGACCGGAGTTAAGTCCGCAGCATGCACATCAGGTGCCTCAAAACTGCTTGTAACGCCACCTCTGGGCATCCATCTTCTTGCCTTCACAGGCACCTGCAAGCATGTGCACACACACATTCACGCGAATAAAATATAAAATGATTTGCTGGGAGCAATCACCTGCTGGATTGGCAAAAGCAAGCAAGGGAGCTTCCCGGAGGCAGCCTGCTTTGCACTGCAGAGGAGTAGGTGTGTCTCTGGTTTTGGCGAAGCCCCGGGGATTTTTGCCTCAAGGCCATTTCTTGTTGCTATACTGCCCTTCCATGCTTGCCCCATAGGCCTGGCATAATGCAGTTGAGCATGAAAGGACCCTCACTGCCTAGAGAATAGTAATATCCCTCCATAGGTGCCACTCTCTGTGTTGAGCAGCTTTCCCACAGATGATTTTATAATTCCTCATAATGGTTTCTAAGTGATTCAAATAACTATAAAACCCTCGTGCACTATAGCAAAAACCATTGGGTGCTCTATGAATCTCTATTTGAATCACACCAAGAAGGAAAACAAGATTGAAACAAATGAATAATCATGGAAATACATTCATTCTAGGTTTAGTTCATAGATAAGGCCCAGGTGTGCACTTCAATAAGAAAGACCATATGAATACTGAAACAAAGAATACACGGTTATCTATACAAGACATGACAGATGCCTGTTTCTTAGAAAAACCTTGACCTAAAAAACTTTTCCTTTGAATACATAACATACATTTGAAATAAGAAAAAGAGAAAACTTCTGCTTTGAACTCATAATGAGCATACAGATAAAACCACTGCTTTGGAGGGCTGGAGAGATGGCTCAGAAGTTAAGAGCACTGACTGATCTTCCAGAGGTCCTGAGTTCAATTCCCAGCAATGACCTGGTGGCTCACAACCATCTATAATGTGATCTGACACCCTCTTCTGGCACGAAAGTGTACATGCAGGCAGAGGACTGTATAAGTAACAATAAATAAATACATCTTAAAAACAAAACAAAAAATATTGCTTTGAACTTACAATAAGCAAAAGTATATAGTTAGATAATAGTTCTAATGAAAGAACTTAGAATCAATAGTCCTACTGTAACTCCCATTTTATGTAACAATAACAATTGTACCTAATTTTGAATGAGGTAATTTTTTTCATATATATTATAAAAACCCAAGACAGAAATAAAGTTGTGGCTGATTGACGGGAGTTTTCCTTCATTCACCATCCAGCAAATATGTGTCTGTCCGTCTGACTGTCTATGTCTTTATGTATGTTTATGAATGATCTGTGACTGCTCCCTATGTTTGTGTGAATGTATGTAGTTTCTTTCTTTCTTTCTTTTCACTGCAAGCAGAGACCCTGAATAGCAAGGCTACCAGCCTGAGAGTTTAAGAGTTAAAGTACCGCAGCCAGAGCTATCAGCCTGAGAGTTAAAAGTTAAGAAAGTTCAAAGTTTCTCTCCATGACCAGTGGCCCAAAATAGCCTGAAAGTTTAAGCGTTAAAGTACATAGAGAGCCAGGCGTGGTGGCGCACGCCTTTAATCCCAGCACTCGGGAGGCAAAGGCAGGCGGATCGCTGTGAGTTCGAGGCCAGACTGGTCTACAAAGCTAGTCTAGGACAGCCAAGGATACACAGAGAAACCCTATCTCAAAAAAAAAAAAAAAAAAAAAAAAAAAAAAAAAAGTAAAGTACATAGAGAAGCCCTAGAAGTAACCAGCAACTAGCCTCAACAGGACTAGAGAAAAAGTCTTTGGTCCCCTCTTTCTTGCTCACTTTGCTGTCCCACCTCAGCAGCTCCTGGAATTTCTGGATGAAAAAGCCTTGGATTTTTTACAATGATTCTTTTTCATTTTTATTATTATTTTTTTATTTATTTATTTTAGTATACAATGTTTTGCCTGCGTGTATGCCTGCCCACCAGAAGAGGGCACCAGATCTCATTATAGATGGTTGTGAGCCACCATGTGGTTGCTGGGAATTGAACTCAGGACCTTTGGAAGAGCAAGCAGTGCTCTTAACCTCTGAGCCATCTCTCTAGCCCCCTACAATGATTCTTAAAACAAAACAACAACAACAAAAACCAAAAACCAAAACAAAACAAAACAAAAAAACAAAAGAAGGGCTGGAGAGATAGCTCGGTGGTTAAGAACACTGGCTGCCATTCCAGAGGATCTGGGTTCAATTCTCAGCATCCACTTGGCAGCTCATAACTGTCTACAGCTCATACCCTCACACAGACATACATGCAGGCAAAACACCAATGCACATGAAATAAAAATAAATAACTTTTTAAAGTCAATAGAATTATATTTCACTTTACATAAAATGACCTAAAATTAAAGGTCAGGGGACTGCAGAAATGCTTCAGCAGTTAAGAACACAGGCTTACCCTTCCAGAAGACCTATGTGTAATTTCCAGCACCCATATGTCGGCTCACAACCATCTGTAACTTTTGTCTCAGGATATCCAACACCCTTTTCTGGCCTCCATGGGCAGAAAAGCGGAACACAGACACATATGTGGCCAAACATTCATGCACATAATGTAAAATAAAGTATGTTTGAAAGATTTATTAATTGTATATGAGTGCTCTGTTTTCATGCACTCCAAAAGAGGGAATCAATTTCCAGTACAGGTAGTTGTGAGCCACCATGTGGTTCCTGGGAATTGAACTCAGGACCTCTTAACCACTGAGCCACCTCTCCAGGCCCCAAATTAATTAATAATAATAATAATAATAATAATAATAATAATAATAATAACAACAACAACAACAACAACAACAACAACTTATGAGACCCAGGATGGCTGGCACACATTAAGCCCTGGGTTTGATTCCCCAGCACTTTGTAAAACCACACGTGGGAATTGTATGTCTGTAAGCACAACACTTGGAAAGTGGGGGTGAGAGGACTCTGCAGTGATCTGAATGAAAATGGCGCCCCCATAGGATCATATGTTTGGATGTGTGTTCCCCAGGTAGTGGACTGTTGAGGACGGATTGGGGGGCGTGGCCTGGTTGGAGGAGGTGTGTCACTGGCGGTGGGCTGAGCCGGGTCCAGTCACTCTCTCTGCCTGGTGCCAGCAAGTCAGGATGTAAAGCTCTCAGCTACTGCTCCAATGCAGTGCCTGTCTGCTTCCCACCATGATGGCCATGGACTGACCCCCTACACTGTAAGCAAGCGCTCAGTTCAATGCTTCCTTTTATAAGAATGGTCTAGAGACCATGGCGTCTCTTCATAGATATAAAACAGTAAGTAAGACAAAGATAAGAAGTTTGAGGTCATCCTCGGCTAAAAAGTGAGTTCAAGGCTAGCCTGGGATCATGGATAGATGAGATCCTATCTCAAAAAAAAGAAAGAAAAAGAAGTTATTTGCCAGCCTGTGCCTCATGGGCGGTGCTAGGCGGCGGCACCTACATGTGCAGCGTTGCCTTGCCTCTGCTTTTATATCCAAAATGGAGTCACCCAGAGCTAGGCATAGCTTTACCACCACTGTCTTTACAAAATAGGGAAGAATTCAATGGCAGGTATCCTAGTTTTTGTTGTTGTTGTTGTTGTTGTTGTTGTTGTTGTTGTTGTTGTTGTTGAACTAAAGTTATCTAAGAAGAGGGAACCACAATTGAGAAAACACAACACCGCCATAATACTGACCTGTCGCCAGGCCTGTGGGCAATTTCTTAGTTAGTGATTGACGTGGGAGGGCTTAGCCCATTGCTCATGGTGCCGCCCCTGCGTAGGTGGTCCCGGAGTGTAGATGATAGTAGACTGAGGGCTAGAGAGTTGTCCTAGAGGGTGTTTTGGGGTTTTTTTTTTTGGGGGGGGTTGCTTGTTTGTTTGTTTCCAGACAAGGTTTCTCTGTGTAACCTTTGTTGTCCTGGAACCAAGCTGGCCTCGAACTCACAGAGATCCACCTGCCTCTACCTCCCTGAGTGTTGGGATTGAAGGCGTGCTCCACCGTGCCCAGCTTGGCATAGAGGTTAAGAGCATGTGTTGCTTGTGCAGAGGACACACATGGTAGCTCGCAACCTTCTGTGACTCCAGTCCCAGGAAATCTGATGTTTTCTTCTGACCTCTGAGAGCACTAGGTAGACATGCACTGCATGGGCTTTCAGTGCTGGACTGTGATATGGAAGTGTAAGCAAAAATAAAACCTCTCTCCCCAAGTTGCTTTTTTGTCATGGTGTTTTATTACAACAATAGAAATATTAAGACACTCAACCTCCTGAGTACTGGGACCACAGGGGTGTACCACGGCTACTTTGAGCAGGGTTTTATAGTCCTCTACACGAGTACAAAGGAAATTTCATATTTTAGAATAAACGACTCTACAATTGAACGTTCATCTAAATTCTAGTTAGAAATGTTTATCATTATGCAAAACTAGAGAGAATATTGTAAGCTATTTTGGTGAACCTCGTTTTCGATCATTACCCACTCCAGGCCAGTCTTTCACACATGCCTTTGTCATTAACCCTTCTTTTTTGTTATGTGGGGGCAAATCCTAGACTTTGCTATATCACCTTTAATTATTTAACACAGTTCTAAAGACTAAGGCTAAAACCAAAAGTAACAGTTTTCTTACAACACACCACAAAATTAACAGTAAATCTTAGTGTCACACAAAATCCAATAGAATTCTAACGTTCTTCCCAGTTTGTTTGCTCAAAGCAAATACTGTATTTCAGTTACTGACTTTGCAAGAGATTAAGAATCCCCAAAGTGACTTTCTTTTGTCCTGGCTTTGCTGGCCACATCCTGCTGAGCAGAGCATTCTCATGCAGCTGCACCTGCAGCCTCCTGTTTCACAATATAAAATACATCTCAACTTCTGGACTAAAAACACTTGAAAATTCTACACAGTAACCTGCCTCTGGCATGATACGATTGTGGGTTTTGGCTTTATAAACCTCATCCTGCTTTTCTCTAGGCCAGAAGCTCCTTCCAGCCAAAGCCTGCCTCTTGACCTCCATCAAATAGAGGACTTTTTAAACTTGACCTTTATTGAGACACATTCTCTTGTGTCTCAAGTAGGTACAACAATTAACATGGCAACTTACATGCTTAAGTTGTTATCAGTATTGTGTGGTGTCTATCTGCCTACAAAGATACTTTTCAAAGATAAACTTCATAAAATCACATTCCCTCTCATGACTGAAAAGTGAACGTTTACAATTAATTTGATAACAGGCAAGTTTGACATTTAAAAAAAATCATTATTCTTTGGAGTAAAATTTTTTGGTTTCTTTAAAACCATGGAAATGTTGTTTAATTTTAATCCCAGATGTGGGATATGGCTGGGGCTGATTCAGATTGACCACAGCGGCTAATTATGACTGGTCTCTTGCTCTAGCAGGATTGTAACTTTGTCAGCTGAAGGTAGTTTCTGTTTGGATTCCAGGGACTCTTCAGAGGGTATAGAAGGCCAGAGCTCTGAGCGGTGGGAAGGCTGCTGCTGCTGTGTGCTTGCTTCTGTTCGCTGTGGTTTGTTGCTGTTTGCTCCTGATTGCTGCTGTTTGCTGGTTAGAGCTATCCTGAAGATGAAGATCTTGCCCTAAGGAACTGGACACCCCTAATCAGCAGGAAGTAGTCTAATGATATCAATGTTCCCTTTCCCCTCTAACCTTCTTTCTCTCCTACCTAGTGTTGGGGGCTTGGAAGGAATAGGGGTGGCGTAGGGAGGTAGATAAAAGTACCCAATAAAGGGGCTGGAGAGATGGCTCACAGGTTAAGGGCACTGTCTGCTCTTCCAGAGGTCCTGAGTTCAGTTCCCAGCAACCACATGGTGGCTCACACCCATCTGTAATGTGATCTGATGCCCTCTTCTGGTGTGCAGGTGTATATGCAATAGAACATTTTACATAATAAGTAATTTTTTAAAATGTACCCAATAAAGTAGACAAAAGTTCTGCTACAATTCTTTACTTCTGAAAAGATACAATGTAAAAAAAGAATTTCTCATTAGTAGGCTTTAAATTTTTATCCTGTGTGTGTGTGTGTGTGTGTGTGTGTGTGTGTGTGTGTGTGTAAGCTCTCATGTTACCTGTGGAGGGTGTCAAGAGGATAATTTACAGAATAGGTTCCCTCCTTCCTCTGTGTGAGAACAGGCAGCCTGAGACTTACCCAATGAGCCATCTCTCAGGCTAGTGACGTGTTTTTACACAAAGCTGTACTAGGTCTGGAGAAAGAGCTCAGTGTTTAGGAGAACTGACTACTCTTCAAGATGACCCGGGTCTGAGTCCCTGCATCCGAGTCCCTGCATCCAGTGGCAGCTCATAACTGTAATGCCAGACCCAGGGGATCAGATCTAGCACCTTCTTCTGGCCACTGTGTTCAATACATGCATGCACACGGTGCATGGGCATACATACTGACAAAACTCCCATACACACAAAATAAAAATAAAGGTTAAAAATTTTAATCTGCATAGCAAGCTCTATGACAGACAGGATGACATAGAGGGACCCTGTCTCAAAACAAAACAAAACAAATAAACAAACAAAACCCAAAAACAACAACGCCCCCACCAAAAAAACTGTATTCACTATATTAGAAATTATATCTGTTAGAATATTTTGTAAGCTGAGCATAGAGACATGCACCTTTAATTCCAGCACTCAGGGAGGCAGAGGAAGGCAAATTGCTATCGAGGCCAGCCTATTCTACATAGTGAGTCTAGGACAGCCAAGATAACATAGAAACCCTGTCTCAGTAAAAAGAAAGAGAAAAAGAATATTGTGTAAATTTGTTTTTTTTTTCTTCTTGTCCTATATGTACCTACATGGTATCTTCAATTTTTCCTTTTTGCTGACAAGGCTGAAAGTAGTCCTTTACAGAAGACACTTGCCAATTCCTATTCTAGAGGAAATAAAATGGAAGTAAGAATTTAGCCAGTGAAAGCAGAAAAGTCTTTCTAAACAAAAAGGAGAGGCTAGGCACAAGAAGATGAACCGATCGAGTTTGTGAAAAATAATAGCCAAGCATTGCACACCAGGCCATACAAAACAATGTTTGCCTTTCTGAGCGATCTGTAATATCAGATTCTTCCAGAAGAGGGCTCTCTTTATTTAGTTTGTTGAAAAACAGGCACTTTGAAACTTTACAGTAAACATTTATATCCTTATCACTTTGAATTTCATCATCAAGAAATTGAAATTATTTGTTCCCTCCCCCCCCCCCTTCCAGGGTTTCTCTGTGTAGCTTTGGCTATCTTTGACTAGTTTTGTAGACCAGGCTGTCTTCAAACTCACAATGGTCTACTTGGTGCTGGGATTACAGGCATGTGCCACCATACACAGCTCTTTATACTTGTTTTAAAATCACATATCTATCTATTTGTCACTAAATCATGTATTCAATAGGACACTACACCTCTCTTGAGATAGGTTAGCATGGAGCCGGTTGTCATGGCCACCACGCCTTTAATCCCAGCAGGCAGAGGCAAGTGAATTTGAGGCCAGCCTGGTCTACAAAGTGAGTCCAAGACAAGGTTATGGTGTTGCATGACTTTTTTAACTCTTGGGAGGTAGTGGCAGGTGGATCTCTATATAAGTTCAAGGCCACCTAGATCTACATAGCCAGCTCCAGGACAGACAGGATTACATGGAGAGACCATGTCCTTTTTTTTTTTTTAAGGATATATTGATGTATTATGTATACAGTGCTCTGCTTGCATGTACATCTGCACATCAGAAAAGGACACCAGATCTCATTATAGATGGTTGTGAGCCACCATGTGGTTTCTGGGAATTGAACTCAGGACCTTTGGAAGAGCAGCCAGTGCTCTTAACCTCAGAGCCATCTCTCCAGTCCTGTCTTAAAAGAGGGCTGAAGAGATGACTTGGTGGGTAAGAACACTGGCCACTCTTCTAAAGGATATGGGTTGGATTCCAAGCACCCACATGATTAGCTCACAAGCGTCTGAAACTCCAGTTCCAGGGCTCTCTTCTGGCCTTCATGGGCACTGCATGCCTATGGTACACAGACATAATACAGGCAAGACACCCTTACACATAAAATAAATACATCTCAAACATTTTTTAAAGAGTTAGATAGACATAAGATAGCATCTTGGTTCTCTGATAGTCAGCGGGTTGTTCCTGCTACACACACACACACACACACACACACACACACACACTAATAAACATAAAAAACAAACCGAAGCAGGCAGGGTATGGTGGCAGAGGCAGGTGGATCGATGTAAGTTCGAGGCCAGTCTGGTCTCCAAAGGGAGTCCAGGACAGCCAAGGCTACACAGAGAAACCCTGTCTCAGAAAAAAAGAAAGATTTATTTATTTTTATGTGCATTGGTGTTTTGTCTGCATTTTATTTCTGTGTGAGGGTGCCAGATCCTCTGAAATTGGAGTTACAGACAGTTGTGAGGAGCCATGTGAATGCTAGGAATTGAACTTGGGTCCTCTAAAAGAGCAGCCAGTGGTCTTAACTACTAAGGCATCTCTCCAAGCCTCCTAAAATAGCCTTCCTTCCTTCCTTCCTTCCTTCCTTCCTTCCTTTTCTCCAGACAAGGTCTGTGTAACCTTGGTTGTCCTGGTATTTCCTCTGTAGACCAGGCTGACCCTGAACTCACAGAGAGATCTGCCTGTTTCTGCCTCCTCTGCCTGTTCTAGGATTAAAGGCGTGTGCCACCATGCCAGACTAAGGAAATTGTTTTTCTTAAAAACTAAGAGAAGAAAAAGGAAAAGAAGTCGAGAGAGGAGGAGGAGGTTTACTTTTGTGTGTGTGTGAGTTCAGAGTAAGGAAGGTAGCTGGAGTTACAGGCGGCTGAACTCTGGTCCTCTGCAAGGAAAAGTCATACACACTCTTAACCTGCTCAACTAACTCCTCAAGCCCATAACTTAGGTTTTTGAGCAAGAGACTGCTCTCAAACTTGTGGCTGTCCGGCCTGAGTTCTGAGTGCTAGTATTACAATCTTGAGCTCTCTATTTAAACAAGTGGCTAATTATTTTTAGTTTTTTATATAGAGTGTCACTGCGTAGCCTTGGCATTCTCTTGGTATGCCGACCAACCTCAGAGTGTCTAATAGAGAGCTGGAGGTGTGGTGTCTAATAGAGAGCTGCCAGGTGTGGTGGTGCACGCCTTTAATACCAGCACTCAGGAGACCCTGTCTCGAAAAAAACAAAACAAAAAGCTTGTGCCACCGTGCCAGCACCAAACTATTCAAATTTTTTTCTGAAGTTGGGAATTTAACTCAAGTTATTTTTTTCTTTCTTTCCTTATTTATTTATTTATTTATTTATTTATTTATATATATATATTTTTTTTTGGTTTTTCGAGACAGGGTTTCTCTGTGTAGCCTTGGCCATCCTGGACTCACTTTGTAGACCAGGCTGGCCTCGAACTCACAGCAATCCACCTGCCTCTGCCTCCCGAGTGCTGGGATTAAAGGCGTGCGCCACCACGCCCGGCTTATTTATATTTTCGAGACAGGGTTTCTCTGTGTTGCCTTGACTGTCCTTGCTTTGTAGATCAGGCTGGCATTGAACTCACAGAGATCCACCTGCCTCTGCCCGCGGAGTCCTGGTATTAAAGGCACACGCCATCACTAGTCGCGCTATCTCAGGGCTATACTGTCCTCCGCTACGATTTAATTTTGTTTCAAGGAATAATCCAAAGCCAAAGGCAAAATGTGACCTTCAGGTTTTAGCAGAGATATTCGTCTGCAGCCTTCATAAGAAAAGGCACGTGGGCCTGGAGTTGGTGGTGCACGCCGCCTTTAATCCCAGAACTCCGGAGGCAGAGGCAGGAGGATCATTGTGAGTTCGAGGTCAGCCCGGTCGACAGAGTGAGTTCCAGGACAGCCAAGGACACACAGAGAAACCCTGTCTCGAAAAAGAAGAAAGAAAAGTCACGTGGAACACCCTCGTCTTTCGTTCATATTCCCTGCGAAATGCTGGCTCTAGATTCTAGGGCATTTGCTTGCGGGTAATGGAATGACACGGAACAGCAACTGTCAGTCTCCGCCCAGAACTTTGCGAGAAAGCCGTTGCTAGGAAACCGAGACCCGGCTCTCGGAAGTGACATCATCACAGGACGCCGGGGTTAAGGAAGCTAATTAAAGGAGGAGATCCGCTCCCGCTGCCCTATAAGGTGTTCTCCCATGATCCTTTCTTTCTCTTCGCCATCTTCCCTCCGGCCGGCCGGCAGCTATCACCATGAAGTAAGCGGGCGCCCTGTATCCCAATCCGCCTCCATCCTGGGGCAGAGCGCCTGGGGATGGCTCTTCTTTGCAGCGCTCAGCCTAACGCGCTTTGGCCTTTCCTTACAGGGTCGAGCTGTGCAGTTTCAGCGGGTACAAGATCTACCCCGGACACGGGCGGCGCTACGCCAGGACCGACGGGAAGGTAGGAGGCCGGCTGGGCCGAGCGCCGCTGGGGCTAAAAGGCCGCTCGGCGGGGCCGCGAGGACCGCATGTGGGATGGGAAACCGCGTGAATACAGATGGGGTGTCAGCCAGGCCGGAAAAGAGCGCGCTGTGTAACTAAGCCATGGCAAAGGGACGTGACCAGGGCTCCGGCTCCTTAGTGGGCTTCGGGTCTTTTTGGAGTCTCAGACTTCCTCAAAATTTAACGCCATCCGACCCTTGGCAACGAGTGTAGCTCGTTCTCTGCTCTTGAGAAAGGGCGAAATATGGAAACAGTGACGCCACCCAGCTACCTGTCACTTGTGTCACAGCTATTTGGGCTCTTGCCCCGACTTTACATATTGAGGTGAGCCGGGCGGTGGTGGCGCAAACATTTAATTTAATCCCAGTACTTGGGAGGCAGAAGCAGGCGATCTCTGTGAGTTCCAGGACAGCCAGAGCTGTTACATAGAGAAACCTTGTCTCGAACCCCCCCCCCAAAAGAGAGAGAGAGAGAGAGAAATGGGATAATAATTATAAAAAGCTTTTGCTCTCAGCCTCTTCTATTTTGTATAAAAGGAGTAACAAATTTGAATATGGATTTGTTAACTGCAGGTTTTCCAGTTTCTTAATGCAAAATGCGAGTCCGCATTCCTTTCCAAAAGGAATCCTCGGCAGATAAACTGGACTGTCCTCTACAGAAGAAAACACAAGAAAGGACAGTCGGTAAGTGGTGGCCTCTTTTAAAATTACACTAAAAAAACAAAATCATGTCAATTTTTGTCATTACATTTTGATTAAATAAGACTATGGCTGGGTATGGTGGCGCACGCCTTTAATCCCAATATTCGGGAGGCAGAGGCAGGCAGATCTCTGTGAGTTCAAGGCCAGCCTGGTCTACAAAGTGAGTGTAGGACAGCCAAGGCCACACAGAGACCCTGTCTCCAAAAACCAGGGGAAAAAAAAAGACTATGTAATGTGCTCTTAAAACTGAATCATCAAACAAGGGCCAGAAATAACACGTAATGCTGTCTTGTGTGCCGTAGGCTCAGCACTGTGGCGATTTGAAAGGTTCCCCCTAAGTTTTGTCTGGGTTGCAGAGAGGCCCTTAGGGTCTCAGGCAGTGAGCAGAGCTGGTAGCAGGACTGCAGCTAGTAGTTAGGAGGCTTGGCCTGTTTGAGCCTCATTAAAATAGTTACAGCTGGGTGTGACGTGACCCCAGATGTGAAGGATGGCGGGTAGGCGTGGCGGCCCGCCCGTGCAATCCCAGTGTTTGGAAGGAGGATCAGTAGTTTAAGGTAAACCTAGCCTATGTAGACCTTGCTTCCCAAAGCAGAACACAGGACAGAGTTAGTGGAAGGAAGAATTGATTTCACTGTTTGGATGCATACATGGGGGACCGGAAGGGCTGTTGGTGAGGGTGTAGAGGAGCAGGCATCCTGTTTAGTACACTGCTGAAGCTGGTAGGTAGCCCTTTTGAATAAAAATTTTTTTTAAGTTGGGTTCTCTGTGTAGCGTTGGCTATCCTAGAACTCTATAGAGCAGGCTGGCATCTTATAATTGCATATTAAGTACTGAAAGCGGGTGCTAAACTTATAAACTTTGGTACTCCACTGTTTGATGGTTGAGCCAGGAGAATTGACTTTGAGGCCAGTCAAGGCTACAAAGTAAAACCATTTCTTCAAAAAAGGAAGTGGGTGATGGAACCCAAGTCTAAAAGTACAGTTCCATTTCTCTTCTAGTTTAAGAGTGGTCTTTTTAAAGAGTCAATATTCCTAGACCTTTATTTTTGACAGTGAACCCTTGTGTGTAGTCAACAGTGGAATTTTCCATTTGTGGTTGCTCCCCAAAGGCTAGGGATATTCAGCCATAGATAAACGACTTAGCACTTTAAAGGAACTAGGGTAGGCCGGAGCAGTGGCTCTCAGCCTTCCTAACCCCTTTAATACAGTTAGTTCCTCATGTGTGGTGACCATCAACCATAAAATTATTTTCGTTGCTACTTCACAGCTGTAATTTAGCTACTGTTACAAACTGTAATGTAGGAACTGGAGAGATGGCACAGTGGTTAAGAGCACCAGCTGCTCTTCCAGAGGTCTCAGGTTCAATTTCTAGTACCCACATGGTAGCTCATAACTGATTGCAATCCCAGGACATCTGACACAATGATATATACATGCAGGCAAAACACCAGTGTGTACAAAATAAAGATAAATAAATGTGAATATCTGATATGTGGCCCCAGTGAAAGGGTCTGTTTACCCTAGGAGATCTCTGAAGGGGCCTTCTAGCCCGTTGGGTGGAGACCCACAGGTTTTGGAACCACTGGGTTAGACAAAGGGATAACTCCATAGTTTAACATTTAATGGAGAGTTAATTGTTTTAAGGATTTGGGGTTTCAAATTATGAAACTTTCTAGCATTTTTCTACTCTAGGATTTAATCTTGGTAACTCTTTCTTTTTAATGAGACTACCTGCGGTAGATAATTTTTCAAGACCATTTGTTCTTGGATTTAGAGGTACCCTGTGAGATCTTGTTTCTCATAATTATAGGTTTCCAGTATAGCAGAAGTTACAGCAAACTCTGGAGTCCTGGATACTGAGGGTGATTTTCTTGTCATAAATCATTTAGCTTGAGTATTCTCTGGCTAAGCCCATTTCTCAAGTCTATAGTCTTGGTAAACCATTTTTATTTAGCTTTTGGATTTAGTTTTGTGTGTGTGAATGTTTGCCTGCATTCCTGTAAGTGCACTATGTGTGCTTGATGCCTGCAGAGTCAGAAAATGTCAGATCCTTTGGTGTTAGAGTTGTGATCCACCCTGTAGTTGTTGGGAGCTAGACCTGGATCCTCTGCAAAAGCCACCTGTCTAGCCCCTAAGATTTTTTTACAAGTACCATCCACTTGCTGAAATGAATCAGTCTTCCTCAAAGGTCAAGATTTGTTTCTTTTCGGTAGTAAAGAGTCATTATTTGTGATACAAGCTTTAAAACAATTCATAATCTTGAAAGCAATTTTTCCCATATATTTGGCATGAATTAACTTACTGAGTATGAAATTTAAAAGCTCTGATAAAGTGGCCAGGCATGGTGGTGCATGCCTCTAATCTCAGCCCTAGGGGTGGCAGAGCCATGGCTGGTTTGCAGAGTGCCAGAACTAGAGAAAGAAACTTGCCTCAAAACATCTCCAAACCCACCTCCCCCCATAAAGTTCTTTGACTTTAATTTCTGCGTTATGAGTGAGGTTAATAAGGCATAATCTTTGCTTTGTAGGAAGAAATTCAAAAGAAAAGAACCCGCCGTGCAGTCAAATTCCAGCGGGCCATCACTGGTGCGTCTCTTGCTGATATAATGGCCAAGAGGAACCAGAAGCCAGAAGTTAGGAAAGCCCAGCGAGAGCAGGCTATCAGGTATGGTGTGCTCTGCCAGGACCGTTTCAGCCCTGGGTGTGATGGTCTGCAGGCACTGAAACCCAGTCTCATAACGTTGTTGGTTGTTAGAGGCATAACATAGGCATATACTGTAATTTGTTAAACCTCAGTAGTTGCTGTATAATCTTGTCAGCTGTTTTGGATAATGGAATTTATTAGCAACTCTTTAGATATTGTGTTTGTGGGGTTCTTTGCCAAGCTCTCCACGGCTTGGCTGGCCTTGGATCTTGTCTGGGATCTTCTTGCTGGCTATATAACTGTAGGTATGCATCACTGTGCCTGGCTCTGGGTTTTGGGTTTCATTTACAAACATGGAGAAAGAATATATGATCCTACTTGTCCAGAACTCTATAGCTCCTTACCAATAAGTTGTTCTTAAAGAGGAAAGTGTTTTGCTTAATGTTACTTATATTGATATTATAGGGCTGCCAAGGAAGCCAAAAAGGCTAAGCAGGCATCAAAGAAGACAGCAATGGCTGCTGCCAAGGTAACTGAGGGCTCTTCTTGGGTTTGGTTTTTGGGTTTTCAAGACAGGGATTCTCTGTGTAGCCTTGGCTGTCCTGGACTGTATAGCCAGGCTGGTCTCGAACTCAGTGCTGGGATTAAAGGCGGGTGCCACCACCGTCTGGTTTTCTAATGAGTCTTAAGTGTTAGAAACAGGAAAATAAAGATAGGTTTTTGGGTTTTGGTGGGTTTCTTTTTCTGAGATGCAGTGTAACTCAGGCTGGCTTGGAACTATCAACTAGACTTGTTTTGATTCAGAACACTCCTGCTGCCTAGCTAGGATTATGGGTGTGATTCCCTGTGTGCAACTTGGCTTTCCTGTTTTTAATTTTATACTGTGATTAATTGTACAACAGTTTGAGTTTACTCAGCTTTTTCTAGTGGTTAAAAATTTAAAGCCAGAGCCAGGCAGTATTGGCCCACACCTTTAATCCCAGCACTTGGGAGGCAGAGGGACCCACAAGGTGAAAGGAAAGAACCAACTTCTTTCACTCATGTGTCATGCAAGCCCCTGCTCCCTCACATGAAGTGAAATAAGTCATTGTGGGCCAGCAAGATGGCTCTGCAGATGGAGGCACCTGTGGGAACCCTGTAGTAGTAGAACTGATTCCCACAGGTTGTCTGATCTCTACACTTGTGCTGTGGTGTGCCCTCCCCAAAATAAAAATGCCTTTTTTTAAGGCTCTGCAGTAGTGTGAGCACTTGAAGAGTGGGGACAGGATCAGTATAAAGCCAGTCTGGATATCCTTTAAAAAGCTGCAGATTATGTTACTAAAAATTCAGGATCCCACATTGCATCTTCCTACTGTCGAATCCAACAATGTCTATTATGTGGTGGAAATGGACTCTTTTGGTTTTTGAGACAGAGTTTCTGTGTAGCCTTGGCTGTCCTGGACTCACTTTGTAGACCAGGCTGGCCTCGAACTCACAGCGATCCGAGTGCTGGGATTAAAGGCGTGCGCTACCACGCCTGGCTTGGAAACTCTTAAAACATGGGTTACTTTGAAATTGATGAAGCAGTTAAATTATAAAACAATGAAAGGTATGTAAAGAATCTGACCAAGAGCCAGGCATGGTGGCACACACCTCTTTTTTTTGTTTGTTTTTGTTTTTGTTTTTCAAGACTGGGTTTCTCTGTGTAGCCTTAGCTGGCCTAGACTCACTTTGTAGTCCAGGCTGGCCTTGAACTCACAACAATCCACCAGCCTCAGCCTCCCAAGCGCTAGGATTAAAGGCGTGCGCCACCACTGCCCAGCCTCACATACCTCTTTTAATCCCAGCACTCGGGCAGGCGGATCACTGAGTTTGAGGCCAGCCTGCTCTACAAAGCTAGTCTAGGACAGCCAGGGTTACCCCCCCCCCCAAAAAAAGAATCTGAACAGTAAGGGTAAGGTAACAGTTACATGAAATAATGTGATACTATTTTTTTTTCTTACAGGCCCCCACAAAGGCAGCACCTAAACAAAAGATAGTGAAACCTGTGAAGGTCTCTGCTCCCCGAGTTGGTGGAAAACGCTAACTTGGTAGATCAGAGTTTAAAAATAAAGATGTTTCTAACTCTAAGTGGTGGTATTTTATTTTTTCCTTTCACAAAAGCACTTAGCCTTATTTGGGGGGTTGGGGGTGGGTGCTTTAGCCACAGACTATGTGCTTAGCTTGCTTGTTCCTAGGTTCAACGTTCAGCTACGGATGCTTATTAACCTCACTTGTTATGTGGTGTTACACACATTTAATCTCATTAGGCAGGGAAGTAGATCTGAGTCAGGACATGTCAGCAACAGTGCCTCCTAATACGACCTTAGATGAAGAGATGGGAAACAACGATACGCTTGTCAACTGTTGGAGGGAGCACAGCTATGATTCAACAGTTCCATGAAGCTCCTCACTGTCCTTAGACATTTGGGGTTTTCTTGCAGTGCTAGGGATTAAGCCCACCCAGGTGCATGTGACAGGCATTACAGACGCTGCTTTTCCATTCCAAAGCCTCAATCCCAGCATGCTACAGCATTCTGTTTTATCTAAATTGGTAAGATATCTTTCAGTGATAGATTTATCTTACATGGAGCTTGTTTAGAATCTCACCATCAGCAGTTAGGAGAAAACTGTTAAATCTGTTGCTCCGTTGAGCCTCATTGAGACCTGGAGCCTCAGGATTCTATGTAGCATTACAACTAGACCCTTTTCTGTTGAGAAAGGGTCTCACTGTTACTGTCCTAGAATTCTCAAGAGACTCACCTGCTTCTACCTCCTGGGTGCTGGAATTAGAGGCATGTGCCACTACACCCAGCTTTTTGAGAAAGGCCTTTTCTCAAACATTGCCTTTTCTGGCCTTTAACTCAGTTTGTTTGATCAGATAACTAGCTTTCAGTACTGCTTAAGTATAGTGCATTTTATTTGTTTCCTGGGTTAAGAGTACAAAGCCAAATCAAATTTTAATTTTTCTTAAAATTGGGCCTGGAGATGGCTCAGAAGTTAACTGTTACTCCAAAGGTCCTTTGAGTTTCCCAGCAACCACCTAGTGGCTTACAACCATCTATAATGATTTCTGGTGTGCAGGCACACATGGCAGAATATTATATAAATAATAAATCTTAAAAAAGTGGACCTGAGTATAGGGAATGCCAGTAAACTGGAGGCCTCACTTCAAGGTCATCTTGGCTACATAATGAATTTGAGTCAACCTTGAAGTACATGATCCCTCTCCAATTATCTCCTCCCCCCCCCCCCATTGTCAGCCTGTTAATATGTGTATACAAAAGTCATGCAATAGGTGAAACTGCCTGTAATTTCAGCATTTAGGAATCTGAGGTAGGACAGTCAGGGTGATGTATGCCTTTAGTCCCAACACTTGGGAGGCAGAGGTAAACTGATCTTTGAGTTTAAGGCCAGCCTGGTCAACAAAGCTGTCTTGGACAGCTAAGGCTACACAGAGAAACCCTGTCTCCGAAAAAAGAATCTGAGGTTAGATTGTTAAGGGTTTGAGATCAGCCTAGTAGCAAGATCTTTTTTCCTAAATAGCCATTAATTTGTGTAAAAATATAGTTAAGAATATACACCTTTGTAAGGACACAACTGAACAGGACAGTCTTTAAAAGAACAGTTGAAGGGGCTGGAAAGAGGCCCAGAGGTTAGGGGCACTGCTCCTCCAGATGTCATGAATTCAATTCCCAGCAATCACAAGGTGGCTCGAGACCATCTATAACGTGATCTGATGCCTTCTACTGGCCTGCAGGTGTATGTGCAGCCAGAGCACTGTATGCATACATACACACACACCTTTAATCCCAGCATCTGGGAGGCAGAGGCAAGTGGAATTTAGTTCAAGGCCAGCCTGGACTACAGAGCGAGTTTCAGGACAGCCAGAGCTGTTAACACAGAAACCCTGTAGTAGAAGGGTCATAATGCTGCACCCAATACAAACCAAATTTCTTTGATAGGTTTGGATACCTGCACCATCAAATGGGTTGTCTACATTTTCACTCCTAATTTCCATTATAGCTAATGGAAAAATCCTCATCACTGCCTGGTTTTTGAGCCCACTGCCACCTGCTTGCTAGTCACCTGACATTCCATAAAAGTCTAAAAGCATCATAGATCTGTATCCGACATGCAGGGGGAAAATGTATCTCCAGCTAAAGTTCATGGGTTGAAAAGCCTGGAATTTTCTAGCTTAAACAAATCAGCGCCAAGTGTCCCGGCAATACAAGAGCACAGTTAATTGAGACTAGGAAGGTATATCTGGGCTTCTTACCCAAGCAATTTAATCACCTAAATAATCTGGTGACGACTCTAGAAAAATCTTACTTTCTCGGTAGTTCGGAGATAATTTTGAAAGGATAATTCATAACATCAAGATATATTTTTTTTTTTTTTGGTTTTGGTTTTTCGAGAAAGGGTCTCTCTGTGTGGCCTTGGCTGTCCTGGACTTGCTTTGTAGACCAGGCTGGCCTTGAACTCACTTCATCCTCCTGCCTCTGCCTCCCTAGTGCTGGGATTAAAGGCATGCGCCACCCTGCCCGGCTGAGGTACTTAATGCCTGTTAATACTGCGCCTGTCTCTGGCCCAGAAGCCCAGACAGTGGCAATTAACTGCTAGTTTGAAAATCGGCGGAATCTAGTATATCGAGAGCCTCAGGTAGACAGAAAAAATGGACTGATTTACCCTTTGTAGGGAGGGTCTCTGTTGGGGCAACAAACACCGGACAGCTCAAACACGTGGCTTTTCAGAGAGCGTGGGAAAGGGGAGGGAAAAGGAAAAAAAAAAAAAAAAGGAAACTGCCAGGACTTAAGATGCCTGCTCAAGACCCTCGTATCCGCCAGAAAGAGCGTACCCTCTTCCAAAATGTCCTCCCGCAGTACTGACGTCACTCCCACAGCTCCTTCTGAGCCAGAAAGTGAGCGCGCTCCAATCAGGGCATAGTCCCTGCCCCACCGGTGCCGTCACTTCCGGTGGTGCAGCAGCCATTTTGTCAGTCGCCAGCGGATCCCGCGCGCTGCAGAAGTGCAGTTCCCCCTGGTTACCAAGTCGTCCGTTCTTCCTTCGCGTCGCGGGCGCCCGGGAAGAGCGCCCACCAAAGGCGTAGCCGTTCCTCCTGAAAGCGTTGCCGCTGCTGTTGCACCTCTACGGAGCCAGAGCGCTGTCTGCCTTTCCCTACCACTGACAGGCGCCCTAAAAGGCGCTGCCACCAGCGATGTCAAGCGAGGAGAGCTACCGGGCCATCCTGCGCTATCTGACGAACGAACGCGAGCCGTATGCACCGGGCACCGAGGGCAATGTCAAGCGTAAAATCCGCAAGGCTGCCGCCTGCTACGTAGTCCGCGGCGGGACCCTGTATTACCAGCGGCGGCAGCGGCACCGCAAGACGTTTGCGGAGCTGGAAGTAGTGCTGCAGCCGGAGCGGCGCCAGGGCCTCATAGAGGCTGCCCACCTGGGCCCGGGGGGCACCCACCACACCCGGCATCAGACCTGGCACGACCTGTCCAAGACGTACTGGTGGCGAGGTGAGCGCTGGCCCGGGGCGACCCGGCCGCAGCAGGGTTTTGCGGGGGGCACGGCCCCTCGGCGAGGCCTAGCGTGCGCAACTCGCGAGCCTGAGGTCCTCGGATCGCTGTCCCCTGACTGACTGACTGACTGACTGACTGACTGGCGTTCGGCTGCGCGGCGGTCGCGGGACCCAAGTCGAGCGGGTGGGGGGACGCGAAAGCAGCCGCACTTCCCCACAGGAAGGAGGCCCGGGAGGCTTGGGGGCGGACCCTGGCCCCGGGGTGGGGCTTCGGGGGCTTCCCCCCCCCCCGGGGGGGCTGGGCCAGCGGAGGGAGGGCGTGGCGCGGACTCTGTGGGCCCGCCCCCCTCAGGCCCCTGGGCAAGGGTGGGTGGCCGCGAGGTAGAGCAGAACCTTTTTCTCCTTTCCGCCTTACAAAGCTGGCCCAAACCCTGGGCTCCTTCCTATCTCCAGTGATTGCGGCTCGGAGTTATGCGCTGCATTTCTCTGATTCTGCAACTGCGACATAGAAAAGGAATAATGTAGTTATTACGCGTAACTGCTCAGTCGTGTTACAATCTCGGTTTTGGCCTTAAAGACTGTCAGATACACGTTTTCCTTGGGAGAAGGGAAAAGAAAGTCACACCATCGTAAGAGAATTTTATTAGGAAGAAACATGGCATTTTTGGAACGCTGTTTTTTTTTCTTGACTGGCAACCTCACCTCAGCCTCTCAAAGGTTGAGATTACAGCCCTGATCCGCCAGTCATGGTGATGGATGATGCTGGATCCTGTTTTCTGATGTTTTCGTGTTGAGTGTGAGTGTGTGAGTGTGTGTGAAAATGGTTTCAGGAACAGTGCTGCACTATGTATGTTTATTGGCAGATTCTTTATTTCTCTTATTTGGCCTTGAATTTAGGGATCTGAATGCCTCAGTAGCTGGGATTACAGACCTACCAGACCTGATTTAATTGAGGTTAGAAAACAGTAATCTTAACATTGATCCCTTGGAAAGCAGATGAGAGCAGAAAATCTTGGTTTGGGTGTTTTGGGTTTTTTTGGTTTTTTGTTTTGCTTTTTCTTCTTTTCTGGTTTTTTGGTCTTGTGTAGTCAAGGCAACAGAAGAAACTTTGTCTCAAAAAACAAAACAAAACAAAACAAAAACCCAGATAAAGCCAGGTAGCTGGGTGTGGTGGCGCAGGCCTTTAATTCCAGCACCTGGGAGGCAGAGACAGCCTGGTCTCCAAAGAGAGTCCAGGAAAGCCAAGGCTACACAGAGAAACCCTGTCTCAAAAAAACCAACCCACCAAACAAAACAAAACCCAGATAAATAAAATGAAAAAAACATTTGAATTAAGCCAGGCTTGTGATCTCAGTACTTCCAGAGGCCAGAGGATCAGTGCAAAATTGAGGGCAGCCTGGGCTGCATACTTAGTGTCAGGACTACACAGGGAAAACTTTTCTCTACTCCATCTTTCAAGACATCTGAGCTAAATTTCCAAGGAGATACAGCTGTGAAGAGTAAAGCTGGAGTCATGACCTACTGGGCAGGCATTATTGGACAGATATTTCAGGTATAGTATGTTACAACAGGTTAAAGACAATTATATCTAAAGGTAAAGGATCCCACCACTTGTGAGGCAGAGGCAGCCTAGTCTGTACAGTGAGTCTGAGGCCAGCCAGAGCTACCTAGTGATAACTGCTAGATGTCCCGGTACTCTACCGTCCTATGATGCTTGATAGATGAGGGAAATTTAAAAAAATTGCACTTAAGGATCTGATCTTTTCTGTTTCTTTTTTTGTTTTTTGTTGTTTTCTCTGTGTGACCTTGGCTGTCCTGGACCACAGGACTCACAGAGTTCTGCCTCCCAAGTGCTCAGATTTAAAGGTGTATGCCATCACACCCAGCTAGTTTATGAGGAGATTATTGGGATTATGATCTCATCATAAATTGAAACATTTATATTGCTGAGGTGCGAAAGCACTTACCAGGCATAGTGGTGTACTACTTTAATCCCAGCACTTGGGTGGCAGAGGCAGACCAGTCTCTGTGAGTTCCAGGACAGGCACAGTTATATGAGACCTTGCCTTGAAAAAACCCAACAAACAAAACCCTTGTTCTGGCTCAAGAACTTGCTCAAAGGCGGTTTTATGAGTCCCCTCTAAGAATACTTGACTAACGTACTTAGAAACAGTTGTTTGTTTGTTTTGTCTTGTTTTGTTTTGTTTTTTAGAAGGGTGCTCAATGTAGAAGTTATTTCTCTCTGATTCTATACTCTATGAACAACCTTTTTATTAGTAGCTGACATCCAAAGAACTATCCCAGGAGACCTTGTTGGGAAAATATAGAAACTTGCATTGAAGAGCATAAAACCAGTTGTTCCCCTAAATGTAAAGTGGGATTTTCTGCAAGTGGAGCTTGGTAAATGCTTAGAGTGCCAACATAGACAGGAAAACTAAGCACACTGTAGATATGCTTTGTTTTTGTTTGTTGTTGTTGTTGTTTTTGAGATGGTTTCTCTGTGTAGCCTTGGCTGTCCTAGACTTGCTCTGTAGACCAGGCAGCACCATGTGGTTGCTGGGAACACAGAGATCCACTTGCCTCTGCCTCTGTAGTATTGGCATTAAAGGCATGTGCCACCAAGCTTTTGTGTCACATAGTTTGAATGTTTCTCATTGGACAATATAGTTACTTAGGAGAAACATCACAAGAGCATCCAGCATGCATATCACAACTGCCTTTGCCTGAAGACATGCTTTTAGCAGTAATTATGTGATACCCTCATAAAATGTGCTGTAAATTTTTCTGTGCTGTTACTTTGAGGCAGAGTCTCTGTAGATCTGACTATCCTGGAACTTTCTAGATCAGAATGGCTTTGAATTTACAGAGATCTTCCTGCTTCTGTCTCTAGAGTCCTAGGATTAATGGTGTGTGTGTGTGTGTGTGTGTGTGTGTGTGTGTGTGTGTGTGTGTGTGTGTGTGTGTTTCAGACAGGTTTTTTCTGTGTAGCGCTGGCTGTCCTAGAACTTACTTTTTAGACCACACTGACCTCAAACTCAGAGATCCACCTGCCTATGCTTCCTGTGTGCTAGAATTACAGTCCCGTACCATGACCACTGGCTGAATTTTTTTTTCCTGACTTCTCCATTCCTGATTGGATGTGCTACTTCTACTCTCATCTTGTCATTTCTTAGAAGTTATGAAATAGTTCCCAGGCATTCTTGTACTAGATAGGGACATAGGTTTCTTGTCGTTTTTATCCTTACTCAGATGCTTCTAATGAAGTTTCTCAAGTGATACTTGAACTCCGTCCCCTAATACCTTTTAAAAAAAGATTTAATGTGTATTAGTGTTTTATCTGCATGTATGTATGTGCACGCCTGATGTTCACAAAGGTGGAGAGAGGGCACTGGATCCTGTTACAGGTGGTTGTAAGCTACCATGTGGGTGCTGGGAACCAAAACTGGATCCTCTGCAAGAACAGCAAGTGCTCCTAACCACTAAGCCATTCCTCCAACCTTCCTTGTTTTTTCAAATTATTTTCTTTATTTTTAAGTATTTTGTATACATGTATACAATGAGTATGATCATGTCTTCCCCAGCCTACCTGTCTTTTCCAGTGTCTCTCCCAAAACACTAGTTCGGCATCTCTGTTTGACTACAAGCACAGTGAGAGCTCCTAACAACTGAGCCATCTCTCCAGCCTCAAATGCATTGTACTTCCATCCTTCACCAACTACCTTACATCCTGTGAGTTGTTAGGGGCTGGTGATCTGCTGAAGGAAGACCTCAGGCAGTAGGCTAAAACAAAGAGCGTTCTTATTCTAGCTGGGATCACCTCTCTCTAGAGGGTGACCCCAAAGTGAGCAGGCAGGCTCAGTTTATAGGCAGTTGGAGGGATCTGTGACAAGCTTTAACTGATTGGTCAGAATTGAGTCAGAGTATACCAGGGGATTCAGGATTGGCTGTTTGTTTGGTTACTGAGGACTTTTTGAGTCACTGAGGTTTTGGCTCTTACTCAGAAGTTGGCCGTTAATTTGATTGGATGGGGCCAGCTGTTTTTGTTGTTGTTGCTGCTGTTTTTGGTTTTTTGAGACAGGATTTCTCTGTGTAATGGCTCTGACTGACCCAGAACTCACTCTGTAGTTCAGGCTGGCCTCAAACTCACGGAGTTCCACCTGCCTCTGCCTCCCAAGTCCTGGGATCAAAGGCTTGTGCCACCATTGCCCAGCGACAGCTGTATTCTTTACCAAGGCCATGAGGTAATAAAAACATAGTATCTAGTCTTTTGTTCTATAAACTGATTAGCTGCCCATGAGATGTCCATAACTTGTGGGTTTTCCAGGAATTGTTAGAAACGGCCTACTTAGGCAGAGTGAAAACCTGAAGCCTGTCATGGAGTCAAGCAAACTGGAATCTTTGGGGGCTTGGGGTCCCTGAGGTCGGGTCCCTTCAAGGTAAAGATTTTTTGTGGCGGGTGTGAGAGATAGCAAAGCAGTTATAAACACTTTCTAATCTTGCAGAAGACCCAGGTTCAGGTCCCAGCACTCACATGGCAGTTTACAGTCATCTATGTAGCACCAGTTTGATGAGAACAAACATTCTGTCCTGACTTCTGTTGGCACTTGGCACACATGTGGTGCTCAAATATACCTGCAACCAACTAGTCATACACTTAAAATGCAATCAAGTCTTAAAAAAAAAACTCACAGAGATCCACCCGCTTCTGCCTCCCAAGTGCTGGGATTGAAGGCATGCCTCACCACACCCAGCAAAAAAAAGTTGTTGTTGGTTTGTTTTGTTTTTTCGAAACAGAGTCTCTCTGTGTTAGCCTTGGCTGTCCTGGACTCACTTTGTAGACCAGGCTGGCTCAAAGTGCTTGGATTAAAGGTGTGGGCTACCTCGACTGGCCTGGCACATGCCTTTAATCCTAGCACCCAGGAGGCGAGGCAGGTGGATCTCTGAGTTCCAGGCCAGCCTGGTCTACAGAGTGAGTTTTGGGACAACCAAGGCTACACAGAGAAACCTGTCTTAAAAAACAAAACAAGAACTCTCACTTCTGCAGTGATCTATTGAACCTAGGAATTTGCCAAATCTATTGGTTCACAGTAGACTTAATTGTTATGGTTTGAATGTATCAACCCAAAATTCATGCGTTAGAAATTTTATGTCACTGCAGTATTAATAAGCAGTACCCTTTTAATGTCATTATAGCAAGAGTAGAGTCATTATGGAAAGGAGGTTTGGAATGACAGAGGATTCAGCCTCCCTAGATGATTGTTGTCACGTTTTCTGCTGTTATGAAGTAGCAGGCAAACTTTAATCAGATGTTGGCCTTTAGTCTTATACTCCAGAACTGACCAAATAAACTTTCATTACAAATGACTCAATATTTCTTGCTCTATTATAAAGCAGTACTAAACAAATTAACACACACACAAATAAGTGGGTTAAGGTTTAGTATAAGTTTATCCAAGAAACATTTAGAAAGGCATATACCTAGAGACCAGCAGAGTTGTAGCTAGTGTCTGAAAGGCTTATATATAGTAACAAATTTATTTCTTCTTTAAAAAAAAAAAACTAATTTGCAGAGGCAAGTGGATCTCCAAGTTTGAGGCCAGCCTGCTCTACTGAGTGAATTCCAGGACAGGCAAGGCTACATAGAGAAACTGTATCTCAAAACAAAAGAAAACAACAACTACCCCCCCTCCCAACCCACTTAGTTTTATTTGTGTGTGTGTGTGTCCAGAGAGGCCAGAAAAGGGATCCACTAAAATTGATGTTATTATAGGCAGTTGTGAGCTGCTGCTTTGTGGCCTGGGAACTGAACTCAGGTCTCTGGAAAAGGACTCTTAACTACTAAACTATCTCTCCAACTCAATAGATTTATTTCTGCATAAGCTATAGTGGCAATTTTTTAAATAGTTTGGAAAAATTACTTCTCATTATGGCTTGAGCCATATTAACTTTGTGTAGATCAAGACAGCTGAGTATTTGTTTCATGTATATTTAACAACAGGAGTATATTATAGGTACTGAGAAATGTACTAGGTGATTTTTATGATCATAGAATATACTTATGAGTCTAGATGATCTGGGCTATATTACAATAGCATTGTTATATATTTGGTCCGTAGCTAATAGAAACATCATTATGCAGTATGTAGCTGTACTTTATTTCATGAATGCCTTGTAATGCACATGGAAATGGACATGGATATATAATTATCTCATGCCAGAGGAAATTGAATACTTGGTAGTAGATAAGAAAAAGTCTATCTCAATGTGGAAACAAACCAAAATTTGTATACTTACATTTTTGAGATAATTTATGTCACATTTTGAGGATGTCACTCTACGTTCTTTGTGAGCATGAGTACCTGCACACATGCATCTAAACATAAATTAGTGTATGTGTTAAGTGAACTGTTTTCAAGTCTGAACACTTAAGTTTGGTTTTGTTTTTGTTTTTTTACTGAAGGTATATTAAAGCAAGTTAAAGATTACATAAAACAGTGTAGCAAATGTCAGGAGAAACTTGATCGCTCCCGTCCAATATCAGATGCTTCAGAAATGTTGGAAGAATTGGGATTGGACCTGGAGTCTGGAGAAGAGAGTAATGAATCTGAGGATGACCTGAGCAATTTTACTTCACCTACAACTACAGCCTCCAAGTCTTCAAAAAAGAAGCCAGTATCCAAACATGAACTTGTATTTGTAAGTGGTGTTTTTTTTTTATCCAACTTTCAGTCTTTAAGGGTTTTTTGTTGTTGTTGCTGCTGTTTGTTTTTCCAAATCACTAACACTGTTTGACTATTGGGGCCGAAGCTGAATGGGATATTTGTCTAAAGCCGCAGTTCTCAACTTCCTGAGGCTAAGACCCTTTAATACATGTTGTGCTGACCCCCAACCATAGAATTATTTTTGATGCTGTTTTATAACTGTAATGTTATTACTGTTGTGAACTGTAATGTAAATATGTGCTATGCGGGCTACACGACCGCTCTGAAAGGGTTGTGTGATTACCAAGGGGCCGTGACCCGCAGGCTTCCAGCCACTGATCTAAAGGGAAAGCTTATTGCTCAAGACACAGTGTACAGAATATCTTCCTGAATTAGACTTTACCATTAGAACATGGTAAAGTTGTTGTAGCTTGTTTGGTGTTTTTGAGACAGGGTCTCATGTAGCCAAGGCTGGTCTTGAAATAGTTACATAGGTGAGGATGACCTTGAATGTCCTGGCTCTGCCTCAGTGCTGGAATTACAGACATATTCTACAGATTGTGGTTTATGAGGTACTGGCATCAAACCTAGGTCTTTGTGCATGTTATGCAAACACTACCAACTGAGCTACATCCCTGGCTCCTTGGTAGGTCTTTATTGTTGTTTTTGAGACATGTATCCCTGGCTATCCTTGAACTTTCTACGTAGACCAAGATGGCCGAACTCAGAGATCCACCCACCTCTGCTTCCCAAATGCTGGAATTACGTTTTTGTGATACCATGCCTAGTTCCTGGCTAGGTTTTTAGTTGTGTTTGTTTACTTGTTCCTTTTTTTTTTTTCTTTTTTTTTTTTCTTTTTGGTTTTTTGAGACAGAGTTTCTCTGTGTATCCTTGGCTGTCCTGGACTCATTCTGTAGACCAGGCTGGCCTTGAACTCACAGCAGTCCGCCTGCCTCTGCCTCCCCAGTGCTGGGATTAAAGGTGTGCGCCACCACACCCGGCAGTTTCATTTATGCCAGAAAGTAGAGGCAATAAAAAGTAGGAAAGGTTTTTGGTAGAATCTAGTAAAATAGCATGGCTAGCTGGGCTAGGTAGGGAGTGCACGCCTTTAATCCCAGCACTTGGGAGGCAGCGGCTGGAGGAGCTCTAGGCCTGCTTGGTCTAGGTCAGCCAAAGCTAAAGCTACAGAGACTATTTTGTGTGTGTTTTATTGAGAGTGGGTTTCTCTGTGTAGCCTTGGCTGTCCTAGACTTGCTTTGTAGATGAGGCTAGCCTCGGAACTCACAGACATCCACCAGCCTCTGCCTCTGAGGGCTGGGAATAAAGGCCCATACCCAGCTTAGACCTTGTCTTTTAAAAAGGCAGAAAATAGTAATTACTTTTATTTAAGTATATATAGATAACAAAGAATAACAAATTGTTTGTCTGATTAAAAAGTAATGGGATATAGATGACATATAATACTCCTCTTGATCTCAAACCTATTTTGACAGGTTGACACCAAAGGAGTAGTAAAACGTTCTTCTCCAAAACATTGTCAAGCAGTTTTGAAACAGCTGAACGAGCAGAGACTTTCCAACCAGTTCTGTGATGTTACACTGTTAATCGAAGGAGAGGAGTACAAAGCTCACAAGTCTGTGTTGTCAGCTAATAGTGAATACTTTCGAGATCTTTTCATTGAGAAAGGAGCTGTTTCTAGTCATGAGGCTGTCGTGGATCTTTCTGGTAAGATTATTTTTTAAAAATACCCTTTGCTGTTTGTTAATAACTACATTCTAGAACAGAAATAGATAATGCATCTTTCTTTTTGTTTGTTTGTTCGTTGGTTTTTTTTGAGACAGGGTTTCTCTGTGTAGCCTTGGCTGTCCTGGACTCATTTGTAGAACAAGATGGCCTCAAACTCACAGAGATCTGCCTGCTTATGCTTCCCAGAGTGCTGGGATTACAGGTGTGCCCTACCATGCCAGGCCTAGATAATGCATCTTTCAAACAAACAGAGTTTATGCCAAAATCAAGGTCTGTTTTCTCAGTGGAAAAGGTCCTTTTAAAGCAAGAAGGCTTCTAAGTTTGTTGTGGAAAGGCTATTGCTTATTTTTGTTTGTTTATTTTCCAGACAAGATTTCTCTTTGTAGCCCTGGATATCCTCGAACTCACTCATAGACTAGGCTGGCCTCTGAACTCACAGATCTGTATGCCTTTGCCTCCCAAGCACTGAGATTTAAGATGTGGGCATACTTGGAATAAAGGTTGCCTTCTCTTACCACTGGGAATTGTAGCAGGGTTATTCCTTGAGTTAAGATGAAACAGTTGGAGAGAAATCTACAATTGAGTATTATTACACTGAGTGAAAATATATTTCAAAACGACCTATTTAAAATACCTTGTCTTAAGCCGGGCATGGTGGGACATGCCTTTAATCCCGGCACTCGGGAGGCAGAGGCAGGTGGATCGCTATGAGTTTAAGGCCAGCCTGGTCTATAAAGCGAGACTAGGACAGCCAAGGCTATCCAGAGAAACCCTGTCTCAAAACCAAAACCAAAACCAACCAAACAAAAAAAACCCCAAAAACCCTTGTCTTGTGGAACATGGGGTTTTATATATTGTACTTGTGTGTTTGTAGTTTTGTGTCTGTAATGGATGTACTTGTTGGTGTGTACATGTATATAGAGTCTATATCAGACGTCTTTTTTCTATTACTTTCCACCTTTATTTTTTGAGACCCGTTCTCACAGTCTTGTCACCAAACCTGAAGCTCATCACTTGGGTCATTGAGGTTGCAGGAGTCTGTTCTTATACTAGAGCCATGCTTTTTGTTGTTGTTGCTGCTGTAGCCAGAATTTAGCGTTTGTATACATGTACCACCAGACCAGCCTCTGATAGTAGAGGACTAGCTTTGCTTGTTTTGTTTTTGTTTAGAAAACTATTATTAATGAGGTTTTCTCCCTAATTTCTTTCTTGGCAGATTTGTCATTAGTTATAAAAAAGCTACTGACTTTAACATGTTGATTTTAGTGTCTGTGCTGTTTTTCTGAAAGTGTTTTTCTAATGTTTCCAGTGTTTTTACAGTCTTTTAATTGTAGAATCATATCATTTGCAAATAAGGATAAGTTTTTGTTTTTTTTTTTTACTCTATGATTTGTATTTGGTGTTTTTTTTCCCCTCTTGCTTTCTTGCTCTAAGACTTGAAACAGTATATTCAGAAAGAATAGAGAGTGGACATCAGTTTCGGGTCACATTCTTCAATAGTCCTCCCTTTGTATGATAGTGGCTATAGGTTTGTTGTAGATAGATAGACTTTATTATGTTTTCCTATGTTCCTTTTATTCCTAGTTTATTTGGAGCTTTTATCAGGAAGAGATGTTGAACTTTGTTGAAGGTCCGTTCTGTTGTATGATGTGCTTTTATTTTTTAGACAAGGGGTTTCTTTTTTTTTTTAAACCTTCATTTTATGTGCATTGGTGTTTTGCCTACATGTAGGTATATGTGAGAGTGTCAGATTTTGGAATTATAGACAGTTGTGAGCTGCCATGTGGGTGAGTGCTGAGACTTGAACCCGGGTCCTCTGGACAAGAAGTCAGTGCCCTTAACTACTGAGCCATATCTCCAGCCCCAGACAAGGTGTTTCTATAAAGCCTCATTGGTCTGAAACTTGCTATATAGACCATGTTGACCTTAACTCACAGAGATTCACATGCCATTGCCTCCTGAGTGCAAGCATTAAAAGTGCTGGCTACCACTCAGGAGGCAGAGGCAGGCGGGGCACTGTGAGTTCAAGGCCAGCCTGGTCTACAAAGCAAGTTCAGGACAGTCAAGGCTACACAGAATGACCCTGTCTCAAAAAAAAAAAAAGTGCTGGCTACCATGTCCTGCTCTCATATTGTTTGTATTCTTATGTCTGTATGCTGTATTATGTTTTATTGCTTTGTGTTTGTTGAATCAATCTTGAATTCCCGGAATGATATCAATTGGGCCATGACATATTAATGTGTTATTTTTGCTGGGGAACAGGGCTATGTCATTCTGGCTGTCCTGGAACTTTCTGTATTGACCAGGCTGGCCTCTAGTTTATAGAGATTCCTCTGCCTTTGCCTCCTAAAACTGCAATCAAAAGTAGATTCATCTGGTCCCTTAATGTGTTCAGTTTACAACAGTACTGTTCAGAATTCCTGTATCTTTTTTGGTTTTTCGAGACAGGGTTTCTCTGTGTAACCTCGGTGGATCAGGCTGGCCTCTAACTCACGAGATCCGCCTGCCTCTGCCTCCCGAGTGCTGGGATTAAAGGCATGCACCACCACCGCCCAGCAGAATTTCTATCTTTGTTCAACAAGGAATGAAGTCTGTAGTTATCTTTTTTATTTTCCACGTTCTTATCCAGTTTTACACAAGATTAAAATGGTGGCTTCATAGAATGAGCTCAGGGCAGTGATTCTTCCTTTTCTGTTTTAGAAAACATCTGAACAGTTTGTAGAAGCTGGTCAGTTTGAACCTTCCTGGACTGCAGTTGTTTGTGTACTTAGGCATCCATGGAGGTTCAGCATTTTTGGTTTTTTTAAAAATTAGGATTATTTTTGTTTAATGTACATTGGTATTTTGCCTGTATGTATGTCTGTATGAGGGTGTTGGAATTGGAGTTGCAGACAGTTGTGAGTTGCCATGTGGGTGCTGGGGATTGAACTGGGGTCCTCTGGAAGAGGAGGCAGCATATTTAACTGTTGAGACATCTCTCCAGCTCCACCCCCCGTTTTGTTTCTTGAGACAGGGTTGAAATTGGCTATTCTAGAACTCACTCTGTAGATTAGGCTGGCCTTGAACTCAGAGATTCTGCTGCTTCTGCCTCCCAAGTGTATGCTACCAGGCCTGGCAAAGGGATCAGTTTTAATAAAAGGTTCTCTGTCACTTATGGTGTCCAGCTACTGGCCTCTGAGTTATTCAGTGACATGGTAATTCCTTGCCTCCATTGCTGTCAACACTTGCTAGAGGTTTGTTCTGAGATCAAGGCTCCCTGTCTCTTCTTAGCTTTTGATATCTGTCTATTCTCTCTTAGCAGAGGATTCTCAGTGATTTAACTTCTTAGTTTTTAATGATTCTTTAAATATATCATTTATTTTAAATACTTTGTCATTTGGAACTATGTTAATTCTTCCACAGGAAGTTTTTCTTATTACTCAGTTCCCCCCTCCTTCTCTTTGCATCGTTGAACTTAGAAATTAAAAAGGCATTAGATATAATATCAAAGTTAGCCGGGCAGTGGTGGTGCACATCTTTGATACTAGTACCTAGAAAGCAGAGGCAGGCGGATTGCTTGAGTTTAGGCCAGCCTGGTCTACAGAGTGAGTCCAGGACAGCCAAAGCTACACAGAGAAACCTCTCTCAAAAACAAAAACAAAAAACCCAAAAAATAAAACAAACAAAACAAAATCAAAGTTTATTATAGTTAATATATGATTTAATGACTTGTCTATCCTCTGTCCATGAGTATATAAAAGTCCCATATTTTGCATACTTGAAATAAAAATATTTGCTTTATCTTTACAATAATTTATCTCCTTAAGATAATATATCTCTATGTTTTGGGAGGAAAAGAAGAAGGTGTAGACAGTGTGTCTGAGAATACATGGTACATGGGGGTAGGGTAAGAACACGCTGTATAAAGAAACTTAGGAAGACACTGTATTGAAAGAACTGCCATGTAAAGGGATTGGTACAATGAATATTGTAAAAATGACTATATTCCTAAAAACAATCTATACAAATTTAATGTAATCTCTATCAAAATCCATAACATTATTCACAGAACTTAAAAAAAAAACCCTAAAATTTATATGGAAACCAAAATAATTAAAGTAGCAAAAGCAATCCTTAGCAGAAAGTGCAGTGCTGGAGATATTATGATATGTGGCCTGGGGTTATACTGCAGGCTATAGACTTTTTGAAAAGGACTTGAGTATCACAGGAAATGATTCTAAGAATTGATGAATGAGATTTCACAAAATTGAAAAGCAAAGAAAAAAACAAGGATGAAGAGATAACATAAAATGGGAATAAAAATACTGCAGCTACACATCAGACTGAGATCAATAATCAGATAAATAAAAACTACAAAAATCAGGTGTGTGCCTGCAAATACACACACACACACACACACACACACACACACCACCACCACCACCACCACCACCACCACCACCCAGTGAATTGGTAGACAAATGAACTGAATACTCAGTTTTCAAAAGCAGAGATACAAAGGCTAATAATAAATACTTGAACTAGAGTGTTCAGCATCCTTAGCAATCAGGGGAGTGTGGATTAAAGTTGCTTTGAGAGGCTGGAGAGATGGCTCAGTAGCTAAGAGCATTGGTTGCTTTTCTAGTGGACCCAGGTTCAGTTCCCAGCACTCACATGGCAGCTCACAGCCATCTGTAACTCCCACTCCAGAGGATCAGACTACTATTTTTGGTTTGAGGACATCAGGCATGAAAGTAATTCACAGAACTACATGCAAACAAAATACCTATATAAAAATTTTAAAAGTTTGAAAATTGATTTGAGATTACTTTTCATCTAAGTCAGAATAGCAGTTATCAAGGAAACAAGTGACAACCAGTATCTACTGGTGAGAATGTGAGGCCAGCTTGATCTACATAGTCAGTTCTAGGATAGCCATGGCTATGTAGAGAGACCCTGTTTCAAAAAGGAAAAGAAATTATGTAAACAAACAAGCAAAGCAAAAACACTAAAAATAAGCTACACTAGAATGATTCTTTCTCTCTCTCTCTTTTGTTTGTTTGTTTGTTTTTTGAGACTGGGTTTCTCTGTGCTATCTTGGCTGTTCTAGACTTGCTTTGTAGTCCAGGCAGACCTGGCCTCAAACTCACAGCAATCTGCCTGCCTCTGCTTCCTGAGTGCTGAGACTAAAGGCATGCGCCACCATGCTAGAATTACTCTTTTCTTTTTCCCCCCTTCCCCAAGGCCAGGTTTCTCTGTGTAGCCTTGGCTGTCCTGGACTCCCTTTGTAGACCAGGCTGGCCTCGAACTCACAGCAATCCTCCTGCCTCTGCCTCCCAAGTAGACTGACTCTTAAAGCCAATATTCTATGGAAATATGTGTACATCTATGTTTATTGCTTCACTACTCATAAGGTAGGAAGCAGAACCAGACTATATGCCCATCAAGATAAATGGATGAAGAATGTGTGGTGTGCTGGGCAGTGGTGGCGCAGGCCTTTAATCCCAACAGAGGCAGGGGGATCGCTGTGAGTCTGAGGGCAGCCTGGGCTGCAGAACAAGTCTCTGGACAGCAAGGCTACACAGAGAGAACCTGTCTTGAAAAAAAAAAGTATAAAAAATATATACATGTGTGCCTATACTACTTCTTTCATTGAGCCTCTAACTAGTAAAGCCTTCCCCCTTCAATGATCCTCTCCTCCTCTTTGCATTCATGTCATATATATGCTGCTCCCTATTTCCCATCTCCTTTATGATGCCTTCCTAGTTTTGTGATCACCAAGCACACACACTTAAATGTGGGGGATGCATATGAGAAATAACATGCAGTATTCTTTTTTAACTTAATGCAATAAAATTACAAATAAAACAATGGCTAAAGACTCCATCTCACCTGGCAATGGTGCTGCACACCTTTAATCTTGGCACTCAGGGTACAGAGGCAGTCGGAACTTTGAGTTCAAGGCCAGCTCAGCTTACAGAGTGTAAGATATTAATTAACTAAGCAATAGTTTTATTTAACCCTGGTAGCTTAGAAAATAATTGACACAGAGAGACTATGGTTTGTTTTACAAGCTTAAAGCACTCTAGCTGGGCAGATACCAACCTTCTAAGCTATTTAGCTATCTCTCAGCTACACATCCCAAGTTACTTGCCCATTAGTTATCCTTTCTGGCCAAGATCTCTCCATCAGGCCACGTCCTCCTTCTTCATCTTCTCCTCTGGCCTCATGGTCCTTCCTTGACTCCCAAGCCCAGAACCTCAGCTCTGCCTACCTCTCTTCTGCCAAGTCCTAGGCTTCAGTATTTTCATTAACCAGTCAACTTTAAATTAGTAGGTAGAGCAAGGATTACACAAAAAAGTCAGGCGTAGGTGAGAATGTGCTCATCTGGGGGACAACCAGATCTTGGGAGCCAGTAATTATCATCAGACTACATAGCACCAGACCAACCCCTAGCACAGAGGCATTCCATGACACCCAGAGACACACTTTATTCAATTTTTTTTTTCCAGGACAGGGTTTCTCTATGTAGTCCTGGCTGTCCTGAAATTGCTTTGTAGACCAGGCTGGCCTCAAACTCACAGTGATCCGCCTGCCTCTGTCTCCTTGAGTGCTGAGATTATGGGCGTGCACCACCACACCTGGCTTCAATTAAATTTTTATATGGACTACTATAATTAGAAAACACTGCTGTTGGCTGTGCGTGAATTCCAGTACTTGGGAAGCAGAGGCAGGTGGATCTCTGTGAGTTTGAGGCCAGCCTGGTCTGCAGAGTGAGTCTAGGGCAGCCAGGGCTGTTACACAGAGAAACTCTGTCTTGAAAAACCAAGAAAGAAAAAAGAAAAAGAAAAACACAGCTGTCTGTACTAGGTGAAAAGAGGCAAGGGGACAGGTTGGTTGGTCCCTGTCTATTCACTTTCCTACCCCCTCCCTTTTTTGCCCTCTATTCTCCAGCAACTGTTTCTTGAAGGGAATTGAGGAACCCCCAGGGTTCTAAAGGAGTACAATTTGAAAATGGCTGCATTAGAACAACTCTTGAGGTAGTAAGTCTGTTATTATTATTTTCTTCTTTATTAGTAGTTTAGAGACTCAGCTCATGGATGTGAGGTAGTCAAGGTTGTGTAATAGCAACCAGACTATGAAAGAAAACCCAGTGGTAACTAACTGTAGAATACATGGTAGCAACTGGCTTTTCACTATGTTTTTTCTTGTCACAAATTATATTATTCTTATGAAGTAGTTTTGTGATGACTGACTTTTTTGTTCCTTGCTTTTTCTGGTTTCGTACAGGTTTTTGTAAAGCAAGCTTCCTTCCTTTGCTGGAATTTGCCTATACTTCTGTTCTAAGTTTTGACTTTTGTAGCATGGCTGATGTAGCTATCTTAGCTCGCCATCTTTTTATGTCAGAAGTTTTAGAAATTTGTGAAAGTGTACATAAACTAATGGAAGAAAAGCAGCTAACAGTGTATAAGAAAGGTGAAGTACAAACGGTTGCATCTACTCAGGACTTGCCAGCACACAATGGAACAGCAACACCCCCTGTGACTAGGAATGAAGCAACCACAACGCTGTCAAGTGAGCTTGGGCACTGTGAAATTGTGCTGCTGGTAAATGGAGAGTTGCCAGAAGCAGAGCAGAATGGAGAGCCAGGACAGCAGCCCGGGCCTCAGGTCTCTGCAGAGCCTGAAGCCAGTGTGTCCCCTGTAGAATGTGTATCTGATCCCCAACCTGAACTGGCAACTGCTAGCTTAGCAACAGAACCCAGCCAAGCAGAGCTAGAGCCTGCAGCCATCAGAGGAGACGACACAGTTGCTAATGTCCATCCTAACACTTCAGAGGAGAATGTAATCAACACCTCTCCAGAAGACAGTGACAGAGGACATGATACATCACCTGAGGACGTCTGTGCCAGTGACTTTGCAGATCATAGTCAGAGTCCCGGCCAACCGTTAAAAGATGAGGAAACGCTAATCGAAATCACAGAAAAGACAGACTCAGGCCCAGAAGATGACACTTACAGAAGCAGGCTTCGGCAGCGGTCTGTTAATGAAGGGGGCTATATCCGCCTACACAAGGGTATGGAGAAAAAGTTACAGAAGCGGAAAGCCATTTCCAAATCAGCAGTTCAGCAGGTATGCGACGAGATAGGTTGCTTTGGTTTTTTGTTTGTTTGATTTGGGGTGTTTTTTTTGTCATTTTAGTCTACTAATGAACTGATGTCTGTAATGAAAATTACATGGGAGGGGAGATTATGCATGGAAGCAGTTTATTGCTAGAAATCGCTTGACCCATGACTTTAAAAATTATAATGAAGCTGGACATGGTGATGCATGTGAAGCAAGAGGATTGCTCTAAGTTTGCAATCCTGGGCTCCATAGTACCAGGCCAGCCCGGGCTACATAGCAAAGACCATGCCTTGAAAAAGAAGAGAAAAATGAAGATATTTTCTTAGATTGTGTCTTCTGTCTGCTTAGGTGGCCCAGAAATTAGTTCAAAGAGGAAAAAAGATGAAGCAACCAAAAAGGGATGCTAAGGAAAATGCTGAAGAGACGTCTCATAAATGTGGGGAATGTGGAATGGTTTTTCAAAGACGCTATGCCTTCATAATGCACACCCTGAAACACGAAAGAGCTAGAGATTACAAATGTCCGGTAAGTTCCTGGAAGCTAACTGAAAATGACCCTACATTCGTAAATGGAGTCTGTTTTACCCATTTTACCCACTGCTCTATTATTCCTACCACTGTTTGGTTTTGTGTTTCCTTTTTTTAAAGATGAAGTCTTAGACTTGAGGTGATGCTGTTTATTCAGGCTTCCAAGTGCTGTGATAACAAGCATCCATGACCACACCCCTCAATTATTATATTGCTAAAAGATTCTGATTCATATTTTTTTACTTGCTCCCCCTGAATATTCTTTCATCTGTGCTTTCTCAGGAAGAGGACAGAAAAAAGATTGTTCATATAAACAACAAACTTGGGGCTAAAGAAATGGCCCAGCAGCCTGTGCTGGTGGCCCATGCCTTTAATCCAAGCACTCAGGAGGCAGAGGCAGGTGGATCTCTGTGAGTTTGAGGCCAGCCTGGTCTACAATGCATGCCCAGGACAGCCAAGGCTACACAGGGAAACCCTGTCTTAAAAAACAAACAAAACAAAAGAAATGGCTCAGCAGTTAAGAACATTTTTTTGTTCTTACAGAGGAACCAGTTTTAGTTACCTGCACCCTCGTGTGTGGTGCACATAGGTACAGGTGTGATGCATATACATACATGCTGTCAAAGCATTCATGCACATAAAAAAAAAAATCAATCTAAAAAGTAAATACAAGAAGGTTTGGCCAGGTGTGGTGGGACACACCTTTAATCCCAGCACTTGGGAGGTAGAGGCAGGCAGATCGCTGTGAGTTCGAGGCCAGCCTGGTCTACAAAATGAGTCTAGGATAGCCAAGACTACACAAAGAAACCCTGTTTCAAAAAACCAAACAAAACCAAAACAAAACAAAAATAATGCATCAGGGCAGTACCAGAGATTGACCAGGACGAAGCTATATGCCAAGAGCAGGGACGTTGAGGTAGGTATCAGCAGAAAATGCTTTCACAGACATTTCTCTAAGGTAATGAATTAAGTGCCTGTGTTTTTTGTTTATTTAAAGATTTATTATGATGTATGCAGCGCTCTGCCTGCATGTACCCCTGCATGCCAGAAGAGGGCACCAGATCACATATAGATGGTTGTGAGCCACCACGTAGTTTCTGGGGATTGAATTTATGACCTCTGGAAGAACAATCAGTGTTCTTAACCAATGAGCCATCTCTCTAGCCCCGGGGACCTGTGTTTTTAATGAACACTTTAAGGATTTTTAGTGATAAGTTAGTAACTATAAAGAGACATAAGCAAAACAAAATAGGAACGGAGAAATCCCTACACAGAGAAACGTGGTCTAAAAACAAAACGGGAAGACCCAAGTATATCCTGCAGCCCATGTTTGGTAGCATTCATGACAATCAGCAAGCATGGTGCTCTGTAACTCCAGCATTGAGAGGCTGAGGCAGAGGAGAGTCAGGGTACTTAAAGGCCACTTGGACTTCTGCTAAGTTCCAAGCAGCCGGGACTACAGAGGGAGAACTTGTCTCAAACAAAAAAAAAAAAAACCTTATATAAACTAATTGTAATTAATGTCACATTACTATATTACTAAAGTGAGATGGTGGGAATCATAAACACGTATACACTCTCTGAATACATATGCTTAAGCACACAGAAGTTGGAAAGGACCAACTTCCATGTGCATTCTACTTGCTGTTAGAAAATAAACTTTTATCAGGAGACAGTAAAAGCTAATTCTAGAGGCAGATATTGAGATAAGCCAGGAGAATGGTTTTATTTTTGCTTTTAATGATTTTTGTTGTTGTTGTTTTGTTTTTGTTTTTTTGAGACAGGGCTTCTCGGTGTCAGTCTTAACTTTTCCAATCTTTCTAGTCCCTAGTTCATCTCTACCTAAAATCTCTTGGCAGTGGTATGTTGGTAGTACTCTGTGTGTGTTCTGGCGTAGTCTTTTTTGGTGCTTGTGCCAATGATCAAACCCATGGCCTAACACAGATTAGGCAAGCCCTCTGCCCCAAGTGACTTACCAAATTCTACTGTTCCTTTAAGCAAGCTTACTCTTAATTATCCCCTCTTGTTGTTGTTGTTGTTGCTGTTGTTGATATGGAGATTATTGTATGAGCATGGGGGAAGAAGGAAGCGGGGAGCACCCCAGGGAGAGACAGAGAGGAGAAAGCGATTATCCCCTCTTAAGTACTGTACCCTTAAAAAAAAAGTCCTGTGTTGTGTTTAGATTTTAATTCTCCCCAGAGTTTATCCTTTTCACCTTTATAATCTGGTATGTAGTACTTTATTTATTTACTTATTTTCAGACAGGGCCTCATACAGCCTAGGCTGTGTCCTGTGAGGGAGTGTAGGTTACTGTGTACCACAGAGCATCAGATTTGTGGGCCAGTTCTTAACGCTCTGAGACAGCTCCAGCCTCCATATATATTGTCTTTAAACAGTGTGTTTGTTTATTTATTTTTGTAATTATAACCAGAACTGGAAAATTAAGTGTGCATTGACTTTGACTTAACATTTTCTGTAGGAGGAACTTTTGTTTTTCTTTTTTAGCTGTGTAAGAAGCAGTTCCAGTACAGTGCTTCACTGAGAGCACACCTTATACGGCACACAAGAAAAGACGCACCCTCTTCATCCTCAGCCAGTTCCTCATCAAATGAGGCGTCAGGAACATCATTGGAGAAGGGAAGAACCAAAAGAGAATTTATATGTTCTATATGTGGAAGGACATTACCTAAATTATACTCTCTCCGAATACATATGCTTAAGCACACGGGGGTAAAGCCACATGCATGCCAGGTAAAGGCCTGTTTATTTAGTTACTTTAAGAAGATTGGAAGTTAACTGTGGTGGTGACGTGGGCTTTATATATACTCTGAAATCATGTATGCAGTGCTTTCCCTGCATGTATACCTGCACACCACAAGAGGGCATCAGATCACATTATAGATGGTTGTGGGCCACCACGCGCTTGCTGGGAATTGAGCTCAGGAGATTTGGAAGAGCAGCCAGTGCTCTTGACCTCTGAGCCGTCTCTCTAGCCCTCATCTTCACTCTTGCGAAATGTCAGGAAAATTTGTCTTTGGTTTGTTGCCTTCATTAAGTGTGATTCCCTGTTGTAGTCTTTAATTTGCTGTCTGAAGCTGTACTTTGAAATGTTAATGGGTGAGAGTAGCTACTTATCACCCCAATCGCCCCGTAGCCTTGAGTAGAAATAACCAACAGTGAAAGAGAATGTATGACATAGGCAAACACTGCTCAGGACAAGTTCTTACTTAGCTGCCTTTTTGCTGTTACTGAGGATTGTGGGTAAGTAGAAACCAAACGCTTGCTTAATGAATCCTATAAGTATCCAGCTTTGGGCTCTTTGGAACATGAGAGATTTGAGTAACATCAGTAGTCTTACACATGGCGGTCTCTTTTTATTATCAGACAGTTGTGGAACCAATACAGTTTTGTTGTTGATGAAGCATGAGCATGCACATACACTACATCTGCTTCTCTGTCTCCTAACTCCAGCTCTTCCTGTGCCCCCCTCATCCACGATTGCTTAATTACTATTGTTACATATATATGTGTGTGTGTTTATTCATATGTATGCATATACGTGTGTATATAACCTCCTGAGTCTACTTAGCTTTCCTCATATGTTCATATATGTGTCCAGGCCTGGCCACTTGGGGTTGGACAGCTTATGTGGAAGCTTGTTCCTGGATGAGACTAATTCTTCCTCTCTCAGCCCTGATTGGCCACACACAGCTCTTCATCTTCGGGTGGGACCATGTGGCTTTTAGAGTCCATGGGGCAGATTCCCTGACAGATGGAGAAGACACCATTTCAGAGCAGACGTCCTGGTCCTCTGGTGTTGAGTCTTCCCCCTCCCCTTTTCTGAGATTTTCTGTTGGGGTTGAGAACCACACAGTCATTTACTCTCTTCATTTTGACTACCTATTTTGGGTCTCTGTAATAGTCTCCATCTATTTATTGCAAAAAGAAGCTACCCTTATCTGTAGAACTAAGGATAAATATTTAGAATAATTAGAAATGATATCAATTTAGGAAAATGGCAGGAGAGTGGTTTCCTCTCAGCTCTCTGTCCTCTCTAGCCACACGTCTCTTTTTTTAAAGCATCTTACTATAGGAAAACAATTTATTATAAGAGACCCCTACATCAGTGTTTGGTATTAACACTGGTGTAGTCTGTTTTGATTTTATTGTCAATCACTGTCTTCCCTTCACTGTCCCAATTATTTTTTAGGATAAGCTCTAAGAATTGCTTATTCATAATTTAAACACTTAAGTAATGGTTGAGCCTCTGGTCTTCAATATAACACTACTCAAAGAGTGTGTTTCATGGAAAATAAATACAGAAATGAGAGTGGAAAGCCTCTCAGACCTCTTGACATTGCAATATTTGTTGTGCTTAACAAGAAAATTTCCCCAGTGGATTGGCAAAATTGAAAATAATTGGTTCTTCATCCAAAGTTTGAGAAGAACTATGTTATGTGGTGTATTGGGAAATGAGAAGTGCTTTTCAATGCTTTCATGCCTCTTTAAGGTATGTATTTTGCCAACCTGGCACGGACAGTGCAGTGGTTTGCCTATTGTTATGCACACTTTTAGAAAGATGGCAGTTGTACTCAGTAAGAAAACAATGTCGCTTTGAGTTCGAGGCCAGCCAGAGTGAGTCCAGGACAGCCAAGACTACACAGAGAAACCCTGTCTCGGAAAAACAACAACAACAACAACAACAACAAAAAAAAAAAAAAAAAGAAAAGAAAGAAAGAAAAAAAAAAGAAAAGAAAACAATGTCACTTTGCTAACTTTAGCATAGTATATTATAGTTAGGTTAAATTGTTTTAACATTTTTGTTAATAATGATATTAGTATTTTTTTTGTTCACAGTTATCAGGAATAAAATCTTTTTTGTTTTGCTGCCTTAAACATTGCTGTCGTAGGTCTGTGGAAAAACTTTTATCTATAAGCATGGTCTAAAATTACATCAAAGTCTCCATCAGTCACAAAAACAGTTCCAATGTGAACTGTGTGTCAAGTCATTTGTTACCAAACGGAGTCTTCAGGAACATATGAGCATTCACACAGGTAATAAAAAAACTTACTGATACAGTTATGTTTTATACTTTCATTTATTATTATGTTCATTGGTTATGCTGTAATGATATCAGAACATTGTATTCCCAGTACTTGGGACCATGAGGCAGGACGATGATGAGTTCAAGGCCAGCTTGGGCTTCATATAAGTTCTAGGCTAGTCTGGTCTACATGGCTGGGCCTTGTCTCAAATTTCTGTTAAATCCCAACTAGATATAATTGTGTTAAGAGGCCCAGAAGTTAATGTGTGCGATCATTTAGTGAGCAGTAAACTTTTAAAGTTGTCTTAAATGTAATTTCTGATTTTTCTTTTTATGGAAATGTTCTTTTTAAAGTTTTATTTATTTTGTGTGTGTTCATGGCATTTGGGCATAGTGGCATGTATGTAGAGGACAGCTTTCAGGAGTCAGTTTACATCCTCCATCATGTGTGGGTACCAGGAACTGAACTCAAGTCAAAAGGGTTAGAGAAAGAAAAAAAAAGAAAAGAAAAGAAAGAAAGAAAGGGTTAGCAATAAGTGCTTTACGTACTGAGCCTCACACACTTTTGGGCAGGTGTGTTGCAGTGTGAGAGTATAAGAATAGGCAGTGCAGCTTAACTTATAGTTTACCCTATTACCGTTCCGGTTTCGTGTATTCATGAAGTATACTACATCCTTACACAGTGGCCTTTACTAGTACAGTCACACTAGGACAATGTAGACCTGGCTTGCCTAGAACTCAGAGATCATTCTGCCTCTGCCTCTCAAGTCCTGGGATTAAAGATGTATGTCACTTAATCCCAGCACTCAGGAGGCAGAGGCAGGTGGATCTCTGTGAGTTCGAGGGCAGCCTGGTTTACAAAGTGAGTCTGTCCTAGGACAGCTAAGGCTGCATAGAAAAACCCTGTCTCAAAACAAAACAAAAAAGATGTATGCTACCATGCCTTCAAAACTTCTAAACCACATCATCAGGTACTACTCTTGGGGTCCCAATTTTCTGTTTCTGTCAACCTGTTCATAACTGAAAGACACAGGGAGACCTGAGCACCCACAACTATGGGTTTCTCATTCTGCATGGGATGGTAGGTGGGCACTCCCCTAACCTAGAGGTTACCCTCTGTATCTCCTTTGAATGCTTTTCCCAATACTATTATCTCTACCTTATCTCCACTGAGAGTTCCTGTCCCTTTGCTCCATCCTTCTCACCCGTCTGTCTGTCTGTCTGTTTCTCTCTCTCTCTCTCTCTCTCTCTCTCTCTCTCTCTCTCTCTCTCTCTCTCTCTCTCTCTCTTCTTGACAGGATTTCTCTGTGTAACCTTGGCTGTCCTGGACTCACTCTGTAGACCAGACTGGCCTCAAACTCAAAGCAATCCACCTGCCTCTGCCTCCCGAGTGCTGGGTTTAAAGGTGTGCACCACCACACTCAGCGCTCCATCCTCTCTTATGAATGCTGTGGCTCAACTTTTACTTGCAAAGGTATTTGTCTCTTTGACAGATTACTACAACAACAGTTTAAGTGTGTCTAGACAGTACTATACTTTTTAAACCATTTTTTTAAATGTACATAGGTGTTTTTACTGCATGTATGTCTGTGTGAGATCCCCTGGAACAGGAGTTACAGACAGCTGTGAGCTGCCATGTGAGGGCTGGGAATTGAACCCAGGTCCTCTGAAAGAGGAGGCAGTGCTCTTAAGTGCTGAGCCATCTCTCCAGCCCCCAGTGTTATGCTTTTTGAAAGGAAACATAAATTTTAATAAAGTTTTCCCCAGGTTATTGTAAAATGTCACTGTTTGTGTTTTCTCTTATCTGGATAAAATTTTAACTTTGGTAATATGATGAGTTATGTTGAAAAGAGGACACGATTACAGGATTTATAACCTGGCTTTTCATTTTCTCTCAGGAGAATCCAAGTATTTTTGCTCAGTTTGTGGGAAGTCTTTTCACAGGGGCTCTGGACTGAGCAAGCACCTTAAGAAACACCAGCCAAAACCTGAGGTTCGAGGCTATCACTGTACTCAGTAAGTATTTAACATGTGAACTTAATTTCATTACCTAATCTCGCTCATTTGAATATTGTTGTTTTTTTTTTTTTACAAGAAATCATTCAAAGATAACAGTAAACTGTAATTTCAGTTTACTGATTGATCAGTCCACCTAGTTCTTACTGTTTGTTTGCTTTGAGGGTTTTATTTTTTTTATTTTTATTTTTTATTTTTTAAGTAATTTAAGAGACTTTTCAAACTTCTACCTAGGGGTGGAGATTGTTTGGGAGAGGTCTACAACCAGCTAAGCTCCTTTTTAGGAGCCTTTGCAGATCATATCTCAGTATATTTTCAGTCTTAAACATCTGTGCATCTTGATTCCCAGAAGGAGGTGGAGAATTTTCAAAGTTCTTATTCCCCAAAGCATCTCATTCTCATGCTTTTGATGTTTGCACTTCTGGGAAAAAAAAATGTATTCCTTGCTCCCAAGACACACTGGCAAATGTATTTGGTTTTAAATATTCTCAACAAACATCTGTACTCCAGACACAAAACTGTAGGAGGGTTGGGATATAAATAAAAGGAAAAGATGAGCTCCCTTCTGTGAGCTAGCCAGTAAGTTTAATCTGTATTAGGTCTGGGCTGTGCATGGTGGCACATACCTTTAACCACAGCACTCACTCAGGAGGCAGAGGCAGGTGGATCTTGTGAGTTCAAGGCTAGCGTGATCTACAGAGTGAGTTCCAGGACAGCCAGGGCTACACAGTGAGACCTTGTCTCCAAAACAAACAAACAAAGAAACAACACAACACACACACAGAAAATTATAGATCCTTAGATCCATATAGTACTAAGAACTCTTAAAGGTATGCAGATTTTTGTTTTTAAGGCTGCTGCTATGCTCTGGGGACCAGAGTATGGGTCATGGTAAATTGAAAATGCCATAAAATTTAGACAGTAATTTTTTTCCATGAGGATTTATTTATTTTTATTATATGCAAATAGATGTTTGCCTGCATGTATGTATGTGCACCATGATTGTGCCTGGTGCCTGCAGAAGCTAGAAGAAACTGGATTCCCTGAGCCTGGAGTTACAAGATGGTTGTGAGCCATTGTGTGGGGGCTGGGGATGTGATCCCTGAGTTCTCTGAAAGTGCTTTTAACTGCTGAGCTGGCTCTGCACCCTGGTAACTTTTCTTCTTCATTAAACAGCTGCTGGCCAGTATAAGGTTTTTGTTTGTTTGTTTGTTTGTCGTTGTATTTTTGTGTTTTGAAACAGGGTCTTTTTATTTAGTCCTGGCTGTCCTGAGTCATTGTTTTTTTGAGACAGGGTTTCACCATGCAAGTTCTGGCTAGCCTAGAACTCCCTAGGTAATCCAGGCTGGCCTGGACCTCACAGTAGAGATCTGCTTGCCTCCAGGGTGCTGGGATTAAAGGAGTATGCTACCACACCCAGATTCAATATATACTTTGATAAGTTCCTAGACTCCCTGATAAAGTTAGCCAATTGATCTACAACTTTTATGGACAAAGAAGTTTTACCATTTTCTACTCTGCTCTTACTTGACAGTTTCACTACAATTAGTCTTATTTTAAAGTAAAGATAGAGTTGGCTATGGTGGCACATGCCTGTAATTTCTGTATTTGAGCTGAGTCAGGAAAATTGCATGTTTGAAACATGCTTGGGCTACAAAGTGAAACTGTTTCAAAACAAAAACAAACAAACAAAACCCAACAAAACAGCTAATACAGGGTGGAATTTTTGTTTTGTTTTTTGAGACAGAGTATAAACAATCTTGGCTATCCTGAAACTTACTGTATAGACCAGGCTGGCCTTGAAATCACAGAGATCTGTCTGTCTCTGCTACCTAGTGTTGGGGCTAAAGCTGTGTGCCAGCAGCTCCTGGCCCCAGGTACAGCTTTTTTGTCAGTACTTGCTGTTGTTACAGGTGAAAGAAAATCTAACCCATCTGGCTTGAATGAAAGGAAAGTCTGGAGGTCTGAGCAGTTTCGCCTAAGCTTGGTTCAGATTGATTAGTATCTGGTTTCTCTCAGGCTCCATACGGACAAAGTCTGGCAGTGGTTTCAGCTTCTCATCCTCTCAACTTCCAAATTGTCAAGATTCTTTTCTGGTAGTTCCTGTAAAAGTCCTGAGTTTCACTCTGATTGGATCAAGTTAAGTCACTTGGCACCCCTAAGCTGATTGCTGCTACCAAGGGAATGCTGTTATTGCCATTGATTAGGCCTGAATCACTGCTTCATTCCTCATGTCAGTGATGAAGCCTGCCTCCCGAGTGTGGACAAAAGAGGAATGGGTTGAAGGGTATACAGAAAGAGGGAGTGGAAAAGAGAGATAAGAAGTGGACACTAAATTCACTTTGTGGTAACTTTTGGGAACTCTGCATGACGCCTGCTCAAGCATTTTGAGTGTTCTGAAAAAGAAGTTAAACCTTGCATCCTTGATGTAAGACTGAAAAATTGGATCTCTTTCTCATTGACATTTTAAATTTGGCATAATTTTGTGAAGCTTCAAAAACAAGATTATAGTGAATTAGAGACTTGTTTTAAAGATGATTCCATTAGATAATTAAACTTTATTACAGATGTGAAAAAAGTTTCTTTGAAGCTAGAGACCTGCGCCAGCATATGAACAAGCATCTTGGTGTAAAGCCCTTTCAGTGCCAGTTCTGTGACAAGTGCTACAGCTGGAAGAAAGACTGGTACTCCCATGTGAAGTCCCATTCTGTCACTGAGCCTTACAGGTGAGTAAATCTCAGAAGGATCGAAACTCAGGGAGACACATACCCAGTTTCAGTTGATTCTTAGGGCTTTATTACTTGGGAGAAAAGTAATTTGGGCCTTCTCTGTTATAGGTGTAATGTGTGCGGCAAAGAATTTTATGAAAAAGCTTTATTCAGAAGACATGTAAAGAAAGCCACTCACGGGAAGAAAGGAAGAGCAAAGCAAAACCTGGAGCGGGTGTGTGATCAGTGTGGCAGGAAGTTCACTCAGCTGAGAGAATACAGGAGACACATGAACAACCATGAAGGTAATGTATTTATCCTGAGAGAAGAGGGCCAAGAAGCATTCTTATTTGGTCAGCTCTTTTGCCTGTTATCTTACTAGCTCTTTCTTGGTAGATTAATCCTGTACCTTGAAAATTTTATTTAATGACAGAAATGATACTGGATCTGAGAACTTAATTATTTAGAGGTTCTTATCCTAGGAATATAAGATTGTAGTGAAACGGGTAAGAACATGACAAACTCACAGTTGTTCACCAGTACTTCTATTATGAGAGAGATTATAGTGCAAGCGTTGGTTAGTCTGTTAAAACTGTTAAGCCTGTTGGCGCACGATTGTAATCCCAGCATTCTGGGAGGCAGAGGCAGGTGGATTACTGGTGAGTTCAAGGCCAGCCTGGTCTATAGAGTAAGTCCAGGATAGCCAGGGCTACATAGAGAAACTCTGTCTGGAAGAAGAAGAAAAAAAAGAGATTACAGTAATAAAAGCGAGATGGTTGTGGAAAACTGTACTTAAGAACATTTGTGCAGGGTGGTGGTGCACGCCTTTAATCCCACCACTAGGGAGGCAGAGGCAGGTGGATCTCTGTGAGTTCAAGGCCAGCCTGGTCTACAGAGTGAGTTCAGGATAGACAGGGCTAAAACAGGGAAACTCTTTACCAATACATTTGCATGGTGATTGCCATATGTATACACTAGAATTTGCCACCTTACCCCACACACATTTTCTTCTTTTTTCAATAGGCGTTAAGCCCTTTGAGTGCTTAACATGTGGAGTAGCTTGGGCTGATGCCCGGTCACTAAAACGTCATGTCCGAACACATACTGGTGAGCGGCCCTATGTGTGTCCTGTGTGTACTGAGGCTTACATCGATGCTCGAACACTGCGTAAGCATATGACTAAATTGCACAGAGACTATGTGCCTTGCAAAATTATGCTGGAGAAAGACACTCTGCAGTTTCATAACCAAGGAACTCAGGTGGAACATGCTGTCAGCATCTTAACTGCAGACATGCAGGAACAAGAAAGCAGTGGGCCTCAAGAGCTTGAGACTGTGGTGGTGACAGGAGAAACCATGGAAGTTCTTGAAGCTGTTGCCGCTACGGAAGAGTGCCCATCAGTGTCTACCCTTTCTGACCAAAGTATCATGCAGGTGGTTAACTATGTGTTGGCGCAGCAGCAGGGACAGAAGCTGTCTGAAGTTGCAGAAGCCATTCAGACTGTTGAAGTGGAAGTGGCACACATGCCGGAAGCCGAGTGAGCGCAGCAGCCACAGAGACAGCTGCCCATCAGCTCACAGAGCACTGTTTACAATTCGGTCACCACCACGTAGACTTCGGTGTGAAGTTCTGGGCTGTTGGTGACATTACTAAACTTCCTGTCTGGCCACTGAGGTCTGTAGAGAAGTCCACTTTCTGTAAAGAAATTGAAAACAAAAATCTGTTGGAAGTAGTTGATCATGGTTATGCCTTTTATGAATTAATGCTTATAAATAACTGTACTAAATTTAAAGATGAGTAATTTCATTTATATTTTGACATTTTATTACATATTTTGAATTTAAAAGGCTGCATTTAGCTTTTCTGTTTTCTTCTAGTTACTGTTTGTGGATTTAAAAATTCTAATATAAAGCATATCCGTAAGATGCATAAATATATTACATTTTAAAAATGCTTTAGATGTATGATTCTTGATTATTTATTTTAACTGCTTCTGAGTCAGAATCTATTCTGTCTTAAGGCGCTTAATGAGTTCTGTGTTATAATCAAGTTTGCATAATTTATTTATCTGTATGGGAGACACATATGCAAAGCTAATTTTAAAGTACCATTAAAATGCATGAGATGCCTATTAAAGCCTTACTGCACTATCTCTTCAAGGCAAGTAACTGGCCATGAGAAAAGAGTACTGTTATTGAGCACTGTTGATGGGAAGTTTCTGCTTGATAACATTGACTATAAATGAAAAAAAAGGAAGAAAAAAAACCTGTTTTTTTTTGTTGTTGTTGTTGTTGTTTTTGCTGACGAATGAACAAGTTGACTAAGAAGTTAAGTTTGATATGTTTTAGCTTTTGTATCATGTTTGTTTAAATTTGTTGAAAAACTGTACATCTATATTGGTAATATGGATGCCATATAATTGTTAATTTCAGAATGTTGAAAATTCTTCACTGCAGCCCTCATTATACTATAGTATATAAAAAGATTGATTATGGTACTATCAAATTGCTGAAAGTATTTTGAAAAGTTACCTTAAAACTAAATTAGTCATTCATGGTTTTTTGTTTTTGTTTTTTTTTTTAATTTTTCACCTCTAAGTTGTTAAGTACTCTGATTTTGAAAATGACCATGGGGAGATGCCACATTTCTCTCTAGAAAACTATAGTTCAATCTGCAATTGTTAAAATTAAGCTTTTAGATATTAGAAGCTTTCTTAAAGTATATAATTAAGATATAAAACAGATTATATGTAAATCATTCCTAAAGCACAAGAAATGAATGTGCCTTGATGTACATATATAATATTAAGATGCTTATTCCAGTTTACTTTCAAAATGGCTTTAAGGTTAAGGAATAAATGTGATAGCCTTGCATGCATTTTCTTGCATATTTAATGTCTGCATTTATAAGTTTGTTGTTGTTTTAACAGCTGTGTGGCTTTCTGTTTTAAAAGTGAATCTATAAACAGCCCATGACTTCATAAAGGCTATTCATTGGTCACGTCCATCAGTGAGAAATTACTTCAACAGAACTGTTTGAAATTGTCTTTTTATGTTCCATTTCACCATTGTTGTTAGATTTAGCTAGATGTATAAGATCATTAATGTATGTCAGAAATATGTAAATAAAAGAAAAGCTTTGGAGTTGACCTCGGCATCATTTTCAGTCTACACCTGATAATAATGACTTTTGCATCTATTTGTGCAAGTGTGGAAGCCAGGGCTTCACCCATCTGGTGTGTCTTCCTTTCTTGTTCTCTACCCTGTTTGTGGCACGCACACTTGCCAGGGCATACGTGTGGAGATCTGAGGACAACTTGTGGGATTGGCTCTCTTCTCATTGTGCAGATCTCCAGGTTGACCTCAACTCATTAGTTTTATGACAGGTGCCTTTCCGCACACTTATCTTGCTGGCTTTCCGCCTAATCACCTTAAATGCCTGTCACTAATCCGGAATCTTGCTGTTCTGGCCAGACTGCCTAACCTGGAATCCCTGTGGATGCTCATGTCTCACCCCTCTACTTTGCCACACTCAGATTTTGTGTGATCTTCTCAATCTCTAGAGTAAGGAAATTAAACACATCGCCATTAGGAGACACGGTTTATTAAACTCCTTACTCAGCAGTTTACTCTTATGACAATACCTGCCACCTTTGGATGAGTTAAATTTATACAATTAGGGGTTGGGGCAGTGCTGGTGCACACCTTCCTTAGCACTCGGGAGGCAGAGGCACACAGATCTCTGAATTTGAGGCCTCCTGGTCTACAGAGCATGTTCCAGGACAGCCAGGGCGACAGAGAGAAACCTTGTGTCAAAGGAGGAAGAAAGAAAGAAAGAGGGAAAGAAATAAAGAAAGAAAAAAAATTTCACACATGGAAACAAATTAAGCTTCTAAAACCTTAACATAGTTTTGTAATTTCTGTGGAGTGTGTGTGTATGTGTGTTTGCAAGTGGGCACATGTACCTGTGGAAACCAGAGAGGATGTTGGACCCCCTGGAATTACAGCTGGTTATGACCTGCCCAACAAGAGCACCATCACTGTGGTCCTTATTTTGTTTGGTTCTGAGACAGGTTTTTGTTTTGTTTTGTTTTTGTTTGTTTTTCGAGACAGGGTTTCTCTGTGTAGCCTTGACTGTCCTGGACTCACTTTGTAGTCCAGGCTGGCCTCGAACTCACAGGGATCCACCCGGCTCTGAGACAGGTTTTCATGCTGTACTCTCAACCAGCCTGGAACTGGCTGTGCAGAGCAGAGCAGTTAAATTGGTGTCAAATCTGTAACATTTGTCCCACCTTTGTCAGCTGAGAGTATTAGGATTGCAGGTGTGTGCCAACATGACCAGCCAGTACAGTTGTAATGATGTCATATGGGAAAGTCTATTTTATCTATAGTGATTCTGTTTAAGAACATACATTGTTTTGTTGACAGATGAATTGTCTCCTGATCAAATCTGAGTATTTGAAGAAACACTTTTGTTTTTGTTTTCGAGTCAGGCTCTCCTGTAGTCCGACTGGTCTTGAACTCTGTAGCTGAGGATGAGCTTGACCTTCTGATGTTCCTGCCCTCCTGCCTCCCCATCCTCAGGACGGGGATGACAGACATGTACCACAATATATCTAGCTTGTGTGATGCTGAGGACTGAACCCAGTGCTTCATGCATCCTAGGCAACTGCCAACGAGCTATACCCTAGCCTTTCCGCTGCTACTGCTGCTGCTGCTGCTAAAGTGATTTGGATCATTGCTGTTAGTGAAGTAATGTGATATTATTAAAAGTGTTAGTAGAAATGAATCCTCTAAAATACTTGTGTGCGTGTTTGTAGACCAGGCTGGGCTTGAATTCACAGTACTCCTCGGCTTCCTGGTGTGAGGATAATAGGTAAGAGACACTGTAACATGTAGTTTTCTGTCTACTTATGTCAAGGGACAGTACCTACAGAATTTCTCCAGGTTAAACTTCTGGATGTGGAGCTAAGTTACCTCTCTAGACTTTACTGTTTTGCATTTTATCCTACTTACTGTATATGGGTATGTGTCTGTTTTCTACCCACCTTGTATTTTATTTATTTATTTATTTACTTACTTTGATGTGTATGTGTCTATGCACCACGTTTGTATCCGATGCCCATAAAGGCCAGAAGAGGGCATTAGATCTTCTGGAACTGAAGTTAAAGATAATTGTGAACTGCCATTCAGGTGCTGGGAATTGAACCCAGGTCCTAATAGCAGCCCAGCCAGTGCTCCTAACCATTGTGCCATCTAACCCACTAGTCTCTATAAACACTATACGTGTCCTTATGATTATATCAAACCTGCAGTCCCCTTGGAATTTCTTATTTCTATTTTTCAGATCAAGTTAGGCCTCAACTCTGCTGATCCTCCAAATTTATCAGCAAATCTGTTAAAATGTTTAGTGTGAAAGTACTTAAAAGATTTTCAATGTACCTTGTTTTTGTTTTTTTTTTTTTAATGGTCTATTATCTCAAGATTCGGAGCCTGCTGTTATTCTTGTTTTCCCAAGGTGGATGAGCTCTGTATCAGTCTGCTCTATTTTGAATATTTTCCTGTTATCGAGCATTCATGTTGAACCTTGATCCAGAAAGCAATATTACTAAGTTGTAGCCTTTGTGCTGGGGAGATGGTTCAGCTCTGAAGGCTGCTCCTGCAAAGGACCTGGGTTCAGTTGCCAGCAACTGCATGGCAGCACACAACCATTATCTGTAATGTTCCAGAGGACTCAGTGTTTTCTGGCTTCTGTGGGTACCGGGTGTGCATACTTGGAGGCAGAACACCGGTACATGGAAAAAAAAATGTAGGGCTTGGAAAATGATTATTAGGTCATGAAGTTCTTCCCCCAGAAGAAAGTAGTGCTCTAACAGGGCTAGGTGGTTTTTGGTCCTTTATGCCTTTGGCCAAGTAGGAATGAAGCAAGCGCCATCTTGATGCAGAGGTGAATGTTGCTTGATCTTGGACTTTTGCCTCCAGGTATGGGAGAGAATAGTTTATATTCTTGTTATCATGAATCACCTTTCTGGTATTTTGTTTCAGCAGCACAAAACGATTGAGAGCTGTTACCTTGACATTGAGGATTGGTCCTTGCAGGTCAGTTGGCTTGTTTCTGATGCTCAAAGGGCTAGATATTATTTTACATTAACTCTACAACCTGTGGCCTCCCCACTGGGCAACTGCAGTTGAATTCTTCAGCAATGTGAGGACAGGTCCATTGTCATGTGTTGGTCAAAGTTTTTATATGGTTTACACTTTTTCCCCTTTTCTTTTTTTCGAGACAAGAGTTTCTCTATGTAGCCTTGGCAGTCCTGGACTCAATTTGTAGACCAGGCTGGCTGTGAACTCAGAGTTCTGCCTCTTCCTCTTGTGTGCTGGGACTAAAGGGTGTGTACTGCCATTACAGAGTGCCCACAGGATAGACTTTTACTCAACTTGTTTACTCATATTTGTACTTTGACCATCTCTGAGCAGCAACAACAAAATCTTAGTATTTAAAAAAGATTTATCAAGCCAGGTGTGGTGGCACACACCTTTAATCCCAGCACTCGGGAGGCAGAGGCAGGTAGATCGAGCCGAGTTCAAGGCAAGCTTGGTCTACAAAAGCAGTCCACGACAGCCAAGGCTACACAGAAAAACCGTCTCAAAAAAAAAAATCACGTATAAATATACACCTGCCCATCAGAAGAGGACACCAGATGTGATTACTGGGAATTGAACTCAGGGCCTTTTGAAGAGCAGCCAGTGCTCTTAACCTCTGAGCCATCTCTCCAGCCGCCCACTCCTGAAGTCCTAGTTTTATCATTTTTAACATCTGATATAAGTAGACCTCCTGCTTTTGGTGTGTGTGCGGGGGTGGGGGGGGTGGGGGTAGAGTTGTTCTTTAGACATGGCAGTCCACCCTAGCTGGCCTTGAACTCAAGAGATCCACCTGTCTCTGCCTCCCAAGTATGGTATTAAAGTCATGCACCACCATGCCTGGCTCCCCCTTTTTTCTCTTTTTGAGACAGGGTTTCTCCGTGTAGCCCTGGCTGTCCTAGACCAGGCTGGCCTCAAACTCACAGCAATACACCAGCCTCTGGCTCCTGAGTGCTGGGATTAAAGGCGTGCGCCACCACACCCGGCTCCCCCTTTGGTCTTATTTCATTGTTGTAGTCTCTTGTACAATTTTTCTCAATCTCCGTAATTAAGATAAAAATTTCTCATTATTTTATGTATGAATGTTTGTCTGTATACCTCATGCATGCCTGGTCCTGGCATAGGCCAGAAGAGGACATGAATCCTCTTGGAGTTGTGAACCACCATCAGAGTTGTGGGAATCAAACCCAAGCACACAGAAGAGCAGCCAGTGTTCTTAACCACTGAGCCATCTCTCTAGCCCCATTTTCTTCTTTGGAGAGAGGATTTATGTTTCCCTGCTTTGCCTTAAACCCACAAAGATCTGCCTGCCTCTCCCTTCCGAGTACTAAGATTAAAGGTGCTATTATTAGTCTAATTATTATGGCAGTATGATCTAACCGCCTATCATAATCAATAGACACAAACAGCTGTTGTATTTTATTTACTTATATATGTGTCTTTTGTTTTTCGAGACTGTTTCTCTGTATCCCTGGTTGTCCTGGACTCACTTTGTAGACCAGGCTGGCCTCAAACTCACAGGGATCCGCCTGCCTCTACCTCCCGAGTGCTGTGATTAAAGGCAGTGGTGCACAGCCTGCCTGGCATCCTGTTGTATTTTAGAATAGCCTTGTTTTGCCTGGGGCTGGCAGATATCAATTAACCCTCTAAACTATCTTTATCACTTCCCAGCCTCCACCACAGCCATCTGCTTTAGACATTCCTATCCGGCTACTTAACCTCCATCCACACGGATCCAGCCATCTGCTGCTCTCCAGGCTAACCCACTGCAACCTCTTTCTCCTCCTGTACCTGTCTCTCCTGCCTCTCGGTCTCATCTCTCCTGACCCCAGGCCTGTGAACCTCAGACTCTGCCTCTGTCTCTTCTGCCAAACCCCATGTTTTAGCATTTTTTTTATTAGCCAATCAACTTTAAATAGGTAGTGCAAAGTTTACACAAGGTGTAAGTGGGAATGTGCTGCTCTGGGCAGCAACTAGTATCAGAATACTTAGTGTGCCCATCAATGCATAATATACTCAAAAAATAGGGGTGAATTCATCTTTAGCCTTAGGATATTTAATTATTAAGATCAAAAGGCAAAGAAGAATTCAGCAGGGGTATAAATACTATACTTGTAAAACAAGATCTATCACATTTTACAAGTTAACACTTTACAGAGCTTAAATCCCTAGCCCAACCCAAAACAGTACCAGAACAAACTGATACTAGGCACCTGCTAGTTAGACAGCGAGTGGTCAGTGGTATTCCCCAAAGCACACTAAATGAATTTAATAATAAGTATTATGCAGACCCCTAGTTGAGAGATCTATTGTAAATAACTAGGCAACACTTGTCCACAAGGTAATAGATAAACATCAACCCACACCTTGGAAGGCTGACGCAAGTTTGAGTCTAGCATTCAGAGTAGATAAGTATTTTTTTATGTTCCATTTAAGAGTATAGTGATGGGCTGGAGGGATGTCTCAATGGTTAAGAGCACTGACTGCTCTCCAGAGGTCCTGAGTTCAGTTCCCACCAACCACATGGTGGCTCACTGTGGGAAGGATTGTAACCATCTATAGTGAGCTGATGTGCTCTTCTGGCCTGCAGGTGTAAAAGCAGGCAGAGCACTGCATACAAAATAATAAATCTTAAAAAAAAAAAAAAAAGTCTAGGGACTGGCAAGAGCAGGGAAAGGTGCTTGCTGTGAAGTCTGATGACCCAAGTTCAATATGCAAACCCCACAGAATCCCGTAAGTTGTGCTCTGTCTACATGTGTACAGCAGCACGTATGCATGGGCTTTGCAATAAATATGTGGGGGGAAAAAGAGTAGAGAACCAATGAATTAACAATGAAGTGGCTCTTGGGACTGGGAGTATAATAGCATTTGCAAATAGAATGCAAAGATTTATAGAACAGTTTACGGTAGAGTAACAGATGGCACTAACACACTTACTCTGACAACTGTCTAATGAGTAATACGTAATAAGTTCTGGGAACATGCATCCATAATGGTGATATTTTTACAATGCTTTATGTCTCCCCGACCCCACCAACATGCCATGCACACAAAGTACTTTAAAAATCATTTTCAAAGACACAGTAAAAAATAAACTAGAAATAGAAAATACCACCACCACCAAGTTTGACAAAATTTATTGTAATTTTAGTAAAGACATTCAGCTCAGTTGTCTCTCCTCATCTTGACCTTAGGTTAATGTGTCATTTGAGTCAAGTAAAGAATATGTAGGAGAGATGTTATTTCAACAAACAGTAAAATGGACAAACGGACAGTTTGCCGACATAAAAGTTAAATTTATGTATCTTGATATACTTAAATCATGTAAGAACTAATAATGCTATGTACATTTCCATTGTTTTACTTGGGGCTGATTAAGTAAACTAAAGTGTAGTGAACAGTGTTAGGAAATATCTGCAGGCTGCTTCCTGGAAGTCATTACACTAAAAAAATACCTAGTGAATAATCACCACCAATGGAACTCACTGAAGCTGCCTCCAATTAACATTGTAATTTTCAAGGAAATTTTATCATTTTTGTCTGTGACTAATAAAGATGCATTTAATGTCATGTTTAGAAAGCCCATATACAATACAAAAATACAAAACAAACACCCTGCAACACACAAATCTAAGAGTACATGTGGTGAGACTCATAATGACAATGTGTTTGAAGAAGCATTTCTGTCCTAGTTCATTCATTAAAAATGTGCTTTTGAAACCACTGGTTAGTATGTATACACTTAAAATAAGCCATGAGTTTTAAAGATAAGAAATCTTGTGAGTTCAATTCAAATTGGATCTAATAAGTTAGTAACTTAAATGCTTCAAAAGTCACAGAAAGTGCATTGCCTCATCGATCTTCATATAATGTCATACCTTTTTTCCTTTTTCTCCTTTTTTTTTTTTTTGGTATTAAACTTTTCAAAAAAATAAAAGCCAGCCAAATACTTAAAGCAGTATGTACATTTATATTTTTGGTGGTGGTTTACACTTTAAAAGAAACAGCTTCCTTTGATTTGCCTCAAATCAGTTCTGGTGGAAATACAGGAACTAGAATAAACCCCAGAGAAGCACAATCAGAAAACGACCGCCTTTGGTAGCACACAGTGTCCTGTGGAGAGCCCTCGGCACAGACAAGCTCCAGTAAAGCACAGTGGGCTATTTCTAATACTAAGTACTTCACAGAAGAATTATTGACAAAAATTATTTTTAAAGAGCAAAGCGTCTGTACCCACTGATAGCGATGCAATACTAGTATATGATAACCCAAAACAAAACGAAATGCCCATAGGAAATTTAACCTAAATTTACTTTCAGTCAATAGTCCCGGAACACTGTCTTCTCAGTTCAGTGCCCCCTCTTTGTAAGGCTGTCCCAGGGAGCCAGACAGTTTACATCATGAGGGAGTGAACTCAGGAGAGGAACTGCTCACAGTTTTAAGCAGACAATAACTTTTGGCTTTCCTCTTAATGTGCTAATAATAGTGTCTAAAAAAATATGCAATTCTTAGAAAGGTACCACTTCTGATTTCTTTATTATCTGTAACCTTTGGAAACTAATCACATGAAGCTACAAAATTAGCAAATGTCTTGAAATCTGTATATAAAACATAAATTACCTCTAATTTCAAACTCTCATTTATTAGTGTACCACTCAATCTTAAAAAAAAAAAAACCAAAAAGAAAAAAGAAAAAAAGAAAGAAAAAGGAAAATAATAAAAAACGGCTCCAAAGCTAGTCTTACACCTTTCTTAATAAAAGGAGACTGTTCCTTCCAAGCGCACCCACCCACACCCCAATCTCAAAACACTTCACTTAGTTGTCTTGGTCGTGTACATTTCCAAGATGAGATTTTATGTTTCGCTCCCACAGCTTCTGGTTGTCGGAAAAGCCATGCTTTCCTTTATTAAAGGAGTTTGGTCCAGCTGATGTTGGTGTGTCCCTGTGTTAAAAGAAAGTCAGTTTATTCAAATTGTTGTCGTGGTCTGTTTTAAACTTAATATCCACTTGCTTAGTGTTCATTACAAATACAGGATAATAGCAGAAGTCCCTGCAGACTTTTTAAAAAAATGCCCTTTTAATAAAGGGCTAAGACTTTACATGCAGTGTATCTGCAGTGAGGACAGGAATGGAAAAGGGAACCTAGCGTTTTGTACTGTGTTGACTTTTCGCGACAGTGTCTCCCTGTTAGCCCAGGCTGACCTACAATGCACTGTCTCTTTCTTGCCTTTTCTGTGGGGCGACCCTGGTATTCTGTTGTGCTACTGAGGGAAGCCTAGGGACTGGTGCACACTGATCAAGAGCTCTACCACTGAGCTGTACTCCACAATCAAGTGCGTTGTTTTCCAGACACATTTAAGGTAATGATAATATACAATTAACAGTAGATACTGTTAGAGCTCTAAAGCCGCTGCTGAGAGCTGGAGGAATAAACTCAGTTGTAGAGTACGTATCCAGAATATCAGACTGTGGGTTCGATTCCCATGTGGCAAACAAACAAAATCTTGCAATGTAAGTGACCTAGAACCCACAAGTAGGTTAAAAAACTTAATTTGGTGACTTCTAATCAGATGGCTCAGCAGTTAAGAGCACTGCCTGCTCTTCCAGAGGTCCTGAGTTCAATTCCCAGCAACCACATGGTGGCTCACAACCATCTATAATGAGCTCTGGTGCCTTCTTCTGGTGTGTAGGCACACATGCAGGCAGAGCACTGTATATTAACAAATAAGCCAGGCAGTGGTGGCACACGCCTTTAATCCCAGCACTCGGGAGGCAGAGGCAGGTGGATCGCTGTGAGTTCGAGGCCAGCCTGGTCTACAAAGTGAGTCCAGGACAGCCAAGGCTACACAGAGAAACCCTGTCTGGAAAACAAAACAAAACAAAAACAAAAACAAAATCTTAAAAAACAGAAACAAAAAAACCCCCACAGTATTTGTAAAAATGAAATAAGAATCCAAATATCTGTCAAACATAGAAATGTGCAGTCATGTTTTATATGAACTCCTGTTTCAGTTTTATGTTTAAATATTGTGGGTTCGGTGGAATACACCTGTAATCCCAGCATTCTAAAGGCAGAGGCAGGTGAATTTCTGTGTTCAAGTACAGCCTGGTCTATATAGTGAGCTCTAGGGCAGCTAGGGCTGCAATAATGAGACTGTGTCTCAAAAATAAATAAATTAATACAAAAAAGTGTGTATGTGTGCTTCATTTGGGCCTGGTAACAGTATCAGCTATGTTTCTAAATTGATATTCTATTAAAGAGACCAGCAGGCTGGCAGCCATGGAACTGCTTTTATTTGAATCATAGACTTCAGGCTTATGAATAGATTTAAATTCTTATTGGCTCATATGCATATAATATGGATTCATGTAAAACATGTGCAATTTATTCTCCCCCTTGGTTTCCCTATAGTACTGTAATAATTACAAAAAACTATAGTACCTTCCAATATTCTTCATCCTCATCTTTGCTTCTGGAGGCATTTCTTCTGGTTCACTCTGTAGAACAAGTAAATTGAGATGAATACATCCAAATTATTAATTCACTTGGTTATAAGAATGCTAATTTTTTTTCTAGGCAGGGTTTCTCTGTGTAGCCTTGGCTGTCCTAGATTCGCTTTGTAGTCCAGGTTGGCCTCTAACTCAGTGATCCACCTGCCTCTGCCTCCCGAGTGCTGGGATTAAAGGCGTGTACCACCACGCCCGGCAAGAATGCTACATTTTATGTCTATCATGTGTTTTAATGTCATCAATTTTGTTAAAAGGAGAAAAGTAGTGAACTATCTTAACATTTACTTTTTAAAAAGTAGTAAAACTCCTGTGTTCTACATGTTATATATGTGACCTGGAAACAGCAGTGGTCTACTAAGTACAATTAGTATGTTGTCCTTTTTCTTTTAATCTTGGGATTAAGAAGCTGGCTCAGTCAATAAGCATGAGGCCTTGAGTTCAAGTGCCAGCTAGAGCTATGCCAGCTATAACTGTTGTATTGGGAGGCAGAGACAGAAGGGGCTGCAGGGCCTGCTGGCCAGCCTGCCTAAATGAGTCTTCAAGTTCCAAGCCAACAGGACCTTTCTGAAAAAACAAAACGAAAACGGAGAGACTAACTGATAAGACACCTGATGCTGAGCTCTGGCCTTCACATATATATGAGCACCAACACACACACACACACACACACACACACACACACACACACACACACACACACACACACACACTTTAAGTCAGCTGTTTTCACAGAAACAAATTTTGGGTAGGATAAAGAGAACGGCAACTCTACTAATTAGGCAAGGATATAAACTGTTTGTACAGCCAGAACTCAAGAGGTTCCTCAAAACCCTGTAAGTATAACCACAGAAAGAAAACAACTACGGGGGCTGGAGAGATGGCCCAGAGGTAAAAGATCCTGAGTTCAATCCCCAACAACAACTGGATGGCTCATAACCATCTATAGTGAGACATGGGTCTCTTTTGGCCTGCAGGCATATATGCAGACAGACTACTATGTAAGTAATACATACATACATACATGAATAAATAAAAACAACTACGTCAAGGAGAAATATGAACTGCATATTCTTGGGTGCACTTTTCACACTAGCAAAGACACGGAATCTGCCTAGGTGTCTATGAGTAAGTGATCCAAGAAAATGTCAAAGTATATATTCACAACAGAAAAATGTAAGTTGGCTCTATTTTGTGAATGTGTCTGGGGGCTAGAGGGTGGAGGGAGAGAGAACAGAAGCCACAGATCCTCCTACAGTCACAATTACAGCTGCTGGAAGCTGCCAGACGTGGGTGCTAGAACATTCATTTCCTCTGGAGGAGCAGAAGGCACCCTTAACATTGTGACATGTCTCCAGTCTCTTTTCCCTGGTATTTTTGAGCCATAACAAAGAATAAAACAAAAAGCAAGCGAAACTGAAGAGGGCCAGGCACAGTGGTGCACACCTTTAATAATGCTGGTTAGCACTCAGGAGGGAGAGGCAGAGGCTGGCAGAGTTCTGCAAGGTCTAGCTATAGATACAGAGTGGACTCTGTCTTAAGAAAACCAACTCACAAATTTCTTTAAAATTAAACCATGAGGTATGATGCTTAATTTTGAACAACAAAGCCATAGCCTAAGGCTGTGTTTCCCCTTCTCCATTTGCAAAGATGAACTCATACACACTGCAAAGGAGCAGAGTAAACACTGTTAAGATGGTCCACCTGGAGCACTGCTGCAATATGGGTACCAACACTTCCCACTGACGTACTCTCCCTACTTTCTATCTTATCTTTCCCTTCTGGACTTGTACATACCCAAATGTTTCATCAACTGAGTAGAGTAGAATGATAGGAAGATCAAGGCTAGCCTCGGTTACCTAGTGAGTTCAGGGGCTAGCCTCAGCTACAAGAGTTAGTGCCTCATAGACAAGACAAAAACAAAACGGTCAAGTGAGATGTCATACACCTTTAAACCCAGCTTGCCTAGTATGCACAAGGCTCTAGCCAGGTTTGATCCTCCACACCACGTAAAAATCAAGAGTGTGGTGTGCAGTGGTCTACACCTTTAGTCCCAGCACTTGGAAGGCAGAGGCACGTGGATCTGTGTGTGTTCAAGCCCAGCCTGGTCTACAGAGCAAGTTCTAGGACAGCTAGGGCTATTCAGAGGAACCCAGAAACCCTGCCTAATATAAATAAATGGAAAAGGAAAACTGGGTATGGTAGTACATATTTGTAATCCAAAGACATGAGAGGTGGAGGCAAAAGGCTTTGAAATTCAAAACTATGCTCAGCTACCTATCAAATTCCAGCCCCGTCAGCCTGATAAATGTGTGACCACGACTTTCACAAAGTGGAGACAAACTGAAAGATTCCACTGACCGTCCGTGTTATGGTAGGATGCCAACACTGTAAAGGGCACAGGAGAACTGAGACAGATAAAACAGTAGAGAAGCCTCAAGCTCACTTTGGAACAAACAAACATTCATTAAGAGGAAGTTTTGGCGGACTCGCCTGCACTGTTGTTCCTGCTACAGCTGTACCATGCAGCACTACACAGCTGCTTTTTGTATTCTGCAAGCACCAAGGTCCTCACTGAAGAGCCCAGTCATAAGACACTGAAGGTCAGGCATGAGAAGGCTAATGGGATTAAAGGTGCTTGCCACGAGGTCAGAGAACCTACATTTGATCCCAGGGACCCACACAGTTGAAGAACTAACTCCACACGTTGTTTTTTGACCACTATACATTCGAGTGAACATGTGTATATAGATGTGTGCACACATACAAGTAAATGTCAAAAAGAAAATTTGTAGCCAGGCACAGTGGCACACACCTTTAATCCCAGCACTTGGGAGGCAGAGGCACATGGATCTCTCTGAGTTCAAGGCCAGCCTGGTCTACAAAGTGAGTCTAGGACAGCCAAGGCTACACAGAGAAACCTGTCTTGAAAAACAAAAAAAACAAAACAAAAAAACACCCAGCCCCTCAACCCAAAAAAGGAAAAAAAAAAAAAAAAAAAAAAAAGAAAACTCATAAAGCCAGGCATGGTGGCTTGTCCACTAGTGACATACACGTATAAACAAACAGGCACATCCAGCTTTTAGTTTTGGGTATATGCCTCAGTGGTACAACAGCTGCCTGGCATTTAAAAGGCACTAAGCTCAGGACCAAGCCCTCCTGCCCGCCCCTAAAAGAAAGAAATAAAAAAAAGAAATCCAACTTTCTTAGGCATTACAAAAAGAAAATTTACGAGTATCAATTCAACTACCATTAATATAAACTCTAATTTTCTATTAGTATTATGTTCTCTTTTCTTAAAAGTTTGTTTTTAACTATGTGTGGGTGTAAGTGTGTGTTGTGTGGGTATTTGCATGTGTGCAGGTACCTGTGCAAGCCAAAGGAGCTGGATGCCTCTGACTTAAGAGTTACAGGTGTTTGTGAGCCACACGGTGTGGGTGTCAGGAACTGAACCCAGGTCCTCTGAGAACAGTGCATGCTTTTCACCACTGAGGCCACCTCTCCAGCGGCCATTATCCTCTTAATATGGACTAGTTAAAGTGAAAAACAAAGGCCAGCAGGACGGCTCAGTAGGGAAACAAGCCGGACAACCCTGAAACATGCCCGGGACCCTAGGCAGAAGGGACAGACTTCCAGAAGCTGTCCCGACTTCCATGTACACACCACTGCATGCATGACTTCCATGTACACACCACTGCACGCGTGCCTTTCATGCACACATCAACTCAAACACACCCTGGGCATGCACATAACAGTCTTTAAAAATAAAGTAAAATAAAACAGGTATTAGCTTACATCTTCATCTTCATTGAAAGCTGCTGCTACTGAAAGAGTTTTTGGAGCAAGAGTTGGAACCGTTTCCTTAGGCTTCTGAAGGAGAAATATTTAACAAAATTATCCCAAGTAAAATTTATATGGACTTGTTTAATAAAAAAATAATAGCTCTTAGAAGGTTCAATTTAATTCATTTTTATAATTTCATAAGCTTACACCAAACGCATTACATCTTTGAAAATAAGGACTACCAGCAGGAAGGCTTTACTTTGCTAATTTTATATACCCAATAGTTTCTCTCACTCATTAGGATTTGCAGCTTAATATCAGTTAGCTAAGGGGTACACACAGAAGAGGTAAGTGCCCCACAGTGACCTGCGCAGGTCTGAACTGCGCCTTCAGAACGCAGGAGCATCACCCGCCTTTCTCTCCCACTGACCTTTGCCCTGCAATCATGTTCCTCTCCATTGCCTCTTTCTGGTCAACCTAAATTCTTCTCACTGTCCCAGTTAGCCTTCTCACCATGTGTTTCTTTTATATCCCTCTGCAATAAGCTCCCACAGTCACCGGTCACTAGTGTGCCAATGTGACTCTAATTACCGGCTCCTTTTTCGAAATATTCCTGTTGGCTTCCAGGACAGTGCTTCCTACAGACCATCTCAATTCTCAGACTTTTTGCTGCTATCTCCACTGCTGCCTGATGCTCCTACTCAAGACAGGTACCTGCTAGTCATTCTTCCTACTGCGGTGGATTTCACTTGAAAAGAAAATTTCGATAGCGTTTCTCTGTATTAACAGCTCTGGCTGGCCTGGCCTCCCTTTGTAGAGCAGGCTGGCCTTGAATTCACAAAGCTCCGCCTGCCTCGGCCTCCCCAGTGCTGGGATTACAGGCATGCGCTCGGATACTTTTCCAGACTATTGATGTTTCTAAAATGCTAATGGGCTTAAGTCTTGAGATTCCTTACTATGCTGTGCAGGCCCATTATGACTAGGTCCTAAGGCCTCACTTTGATTTTTGCTTTCCAAACTTTTTAATTTTCAACTTTCCATAATAGGCTTTTCTGAACCTAACTCAACCACTTAACAATTATTAACTCTTGCCTATTATTTATAAAAAGGAGAAACTGCACTCTGAATGTGCTGCAACAAATTAGAATTATTTGAGTACATGCCTAATGTTTAAAAGTTGACAAGTAAGTAAAATACTATTCTTTACAAATCAAAGCCGGGTGGTGGTGGCGCATGCCTTTAATCCCAGCACTCGGGAGGCAGAGGCAGGCGGATCACCTTGAGTTCGAGGCCAGCCTGGTCTACAAAGTGAGTCCAGGACAGCCAAGGCTACCCAGAGAGACTCTGTCTCGAAAAACTAAAAAAACAAAAAACAAATCAAGTATTTATGAACTTCATGTTTTAAAAAAGATAAAGAACCAGAGGATATAAAGAAAAATGTTAATGAAGTAAAATGTCATAATCTTTTTGTTTAGAATGAAATTTCCTTTTTAAAGAGAAAAAAAAAGATTGAAATTTAAATCTTTTCATTTAAAAATGTCTCAGAAATGAACACCTACAGCATAGATAAAACCATATGCACCTGACCTTTTAAGAATTAAAAATCAGCTGGGCAGTGGTGGCGCACGTTTAATCCCAGCACTTGAGAGGCAAAGGTAGGCAGATCTCCGTGAGTTCGAGACCAGCCTGGTCTACAAAGCGAGTTCCAGGACAGCCAGAGCTGTTACACAGAGAAACCTTGTCTTGAAAAACCAAACAAAAAACAACCAGCCAATTTAAAAAACAAAACAAAACAAAAAAAAAACAAGGAGTAACTTACTACACTAAACCTTTATGTTACAAAGAGCTGATTTGTAGAGTTATGACTAGATCTGGGATGTGTGATATTAAGTACTAACTCTAAGGTCTCTCTCTCTCAAATGCTAAGCACTTTCTCTAGAACAGAGCCACAGCACAACATACAATACAAACCATTAATTTTAAAAGACCAACAGCAAAAGTTTTTTTTAAAAAACATTCCCATTTTTCAGAGTTTGTCCAACTAAGGAAAATTCTAATTTATGCATTCTCTACAAGAGGGCTTTTTCTTCAAATGCTTTGATATAGAATTCATAGGCCTTTCCTAATGTGTTCATAAATTCCTGACTATTTTCATGTAAGTTCACAGCCAGTTAAAGCATTTTTCCTTTTTAATGCTTGCTTTACAATATATACTATATATATACTAGGAAAAGCAGATTGATGAAACCAGTCTTTGAGGGCCATTCCAACAGCATACATAAAACAACTTACACTTGCTCCAAGTCTGATGGAGATGGCGGATGCTTTCTTTGTCGTCTGACTACCTATGGCAAATCCAAACTTGGACATCTTTGTAGGCTTTGTTGGGAGGTCTGCAGCTTCGTCTTCAGCTGCTCGCTTTTCAGCGCTGCGACTGGAACTTTCCCCTCCATTACTGGAAGAAACAGTCTTAGTTTTCACAGGTTTTTCTGCTTCTTCTTCAGGTCCTGGTGAAGTCGAAACAACTTACCAAGATGAGCTATTTTTACTGAGCAGATTGATGGGAGCAGCAACCTCAAAAAGCATCTTTACAAGGAAGATACCTCTGCAGCTGTCACCTACTGACCCAACAGTCTCTTCACTGCTTGTTAGACTGTACAGCAGGAACTGAGATTGTGTGGCAGTACAAGAGGTTCCCATGAATTAACTAGCATAAAATACAGAGCAATTTAAAAAATTATAAACACAGAGTTCACAAAAGTAAATACCCATCAGCTAAACATTACCCTATTCGTTGTACATTAATCTTGCTTCCATTTGTGACATTTTGATATTCAGAAATTCAAATCAACAGATTCTCTTCTATAAACTAACTTGCAAATAATCATGTGGCGAGATAAAACATCTGGATAACAAATTATACTAGCTTCAGTGATGTAGTCCTAATCACACATGGCCACTGCTACTTACACTACACTGTGAGTGCAGTCCACAGCCTTGTCCTCCCTCCTTCCCCATACCGAGCCCAGGGCCTTGCATACACCAGGCAATCACTCTACACTGAGCCACACCCCCAGCTAGGTATGTTCTTAAGTGATGCGTTACTCCAGACAGACCTTACAGAGCCTTTGGAGCTGAAAAAGACCTTCAAGGTAATCTCCTGAGAGTTCATCTTACACTGAAAGCTGGTCTAGTAGCTGTTTTAAGCTACCTGTGAGAGCTATTCAAAGCCAGACTTTGAGTAGCTTATATATTATTTTCTCTTAATGTCCAAGGAAGTACACAGATGTATGTAGATGTAGAAAGCAAGATGTCTTTCAGTAATTTTGCTTATATGTGTTTAACAATAAGTTCATATCTTGAGTATCTTAGGCTTGCTGTGTAAGACAATTTAAGGGTATCAGAAAGACAGAAGACTGGCGGATCTTCCCTCCAGTTCTACCCTACAGGGTACACACTGAGACCGTGAGTCAAACAGAAGGTTTGACACTGACTGCCTTGACACGTTTAAGAAGATGAGGCAAAGCAAAGGATGAGAGTTTGGGAGTCAAACACAGTAACTAACAAGTAAAAGAAGCAAAGACTCAAATCTTGACTCCTGCAGTTCGGGAAGGGTACATCTTTAGATTGAGCAGTACTAGCCAAGCAGTGGTGACGCATGCCTTTAATCCCAGCACTCGGGAATCAGGGAATCGGAGGCAGGCGGATCTCCGTGAGTTTGACACAGCACGACCACACAGAGAAACCCTGTCTCTGAAAACAAAAGCAAGGCTGGAAAGATGGCTTAAAGGTTAAGAGCACTGTTCTTCCAAAGGTCCTGAGTTCAATTCCCAGCAACCACATGGCGGCTCATAATCATCTATAATGTGCTCTGGTGCCCTTTTCTGGCCTGCTTGCACACATGCAGGCAAAATACTGTATAAATAATAAATAAAAATTTAAATACAAAATAAAATAAAAACCAAAGATTAAGTAGTACGTTGGGGTGCCGAGGATTGAACACAGGGCCTCTTACATGCTATGTAAGTGCTATACCACTAACGTACATGCCCAAATGGTTTTCTCATTTCCAGACAGGGTCTTGCTGTTTTGCTCAAGGCCGGGCATGCTTGTAATTCGCATACCTCTTGATTCAGCTGCAGGGCACCTGGGATCATGGCCTTGTATCATCACGCTAGTTCAGCAACAAGCTCTTTAAATAGAATATCTGATTTTGTACAGATTTTTAAAAATTAAGTACTTTCTTTAAACTGTCTCAAAAAAAAATCAAAACCAAAACAAACAAAACCTAGATAAATGGATAGGTAGATAAAATACTTTCTTTGGGTCAGGGTTCAGTTTGGGAATTTCCAAAAGACAAAGTAGCACTGACTATTTTCTTGGAGTGCTATTGTTTATATGTAAAAGTACCTGAATTAAAAGAATGAAGGACTTCTCTTCAGTAGACAAGAACCAATTTAGAACAGAATTTCTTAAAGTGGTAGCTGGCCTAGGCTTGTAAACCCCACACTCAGGTGACCCGGTCAGAAAATGGTAAGTCTGAGGCCACCTTGGTCTAGAGGGCATTCTAGAGACCCTGTCCTGTGCATTTTACTTGCAATCTTAATCAAGTATGTTAAAGTAGTAACTGGCATCAACCCAACTGTATTCTGTGCTCTTATATGAAGCTATAAAAAAATCAGCAGATGGCTCAGCAGTTGAGAGACCTTACTCATCTTCAGAGGACTGTGTTAAGAGTCCCAGCACCCACACTAGGCAGCTCTGGGGGAATCCAACTCTTCTGGACTTCCTGGGCACCTGTATTCATGTGCACACCCACACGGAGGCATGTGATTACAACTAATTGTGTACCAGGTGTGGTGGTGCATGCCTTTAATCCCAGCTTTGAGAGACAGAGGAAGGTAGGCCTGGTCTACAAAGCAGGTAAGAAAAAACCAAAAACCAAGCAAATAAAAACAAACCAACGAGCCCCCCCCCCCAAATAATTTTAAACAATCTTTTAAAAGATTCCACGTTGTACTTAGACAGCACTTTCTGTTCACCAGATAAGGATGGCAGGGACTGAAGAAGCTGAGCACAGCACTGGCTCTTATTTCTCAGCCTAAGTAGGTTCAATGTGGCACACAGGCTGGTCATATTCTCTTCATATAGTCCTCTTGGAAATTATGTAGCAAAATACACAAAACATTTAGAAAAATAACAAAAATCGGACTAAAATGGGAAAACAGCAGACAAATATATTACTGCTAATTGTTATTGAAATATTTGTATCTCGTGAGTTTGAGGCCAGCCTGGATTGCAGACTGAGATCTAGGACAGCCAGAGCTGTTACACAGAGAAGCCCTGTCTCGAGAAACCAAAATAAAATAAAATATTTGTAATTTAAAATATTTGCAATTCCAAATATGGGTCATTAGAAAATTATTTCAATCAAATGTGAACTTTGAAATCTATTCTTGAATATTAACACTAGTTAATTCATAAATATGGAATGTTCTCTAAATATGCACTACTTTAGTATTTGGCACTTTTCAAGGTTATTGAGCCATTTTGTTTGTTTCTGTATCACTATGTAGCCCTGGCTGGTCTGAGTTCACTATGTAACGTGGATCTGGATTGAGTCCTTCCAGTGCCTACAGTGCCCTCCTGGGGATGCTCCTGCCTCTGCATCCCAAGGGCTAAGATACACAGCATTAAGCTTAGTAAGACACTTTTTATTTTAAAACTTTGAAAAACAAATGTTGAATGACTACTGATTAATACTGTAAGTTTAGTAGTGTTGAGTTATAATGGATAAATTAACAAGCATTTTTAAATAGGAAAGCCCTATCAGTTTGTTTGTAAATTATTTACTTTTAGTTTACATGCACTGTAAAAATGTTTTGCCTGCATGTATATCTGTGTGACGGTGTCAGATCTTGAAGTTACAGACAGTTGTGAGCTGCCAAGTGGGTGCTGGAAACTGAACCCAGGTCCTCTCTCTAACCCCCCAACCCTTTCAATTTGTAACTCATAATTATACAAACTGCTAGCTTTTAAATGAAAGAATATTTAAAGACTTCTGTCTACTTCATATTGATTCTAAGCAAACAAAGTGTACATGTTAATGTCAAATGAAACCAAACACCATTCTAGAAGTTTTTCTTTTTCACTGCATTGCTGAGATGGGACCTGGCTTCAGAGGACACTGGTGCTTTACTTTGGGTCGAGGCGGGAAAGCCTGGTAAGAAAATGTAATTCCACAAAGGTAAAGGTACTCTTCATGAGCCATGTGGAGTCTGGTAGCTTACTCATCTGAAACTAAACAAAACAACAAAAAAAAAACAAAAAACAAGGACCAGAGCAGCTCCATGACAGGCCAGGCGCTACCGGCGCTGAGTTTGACACAGGGAGCGTGCACATTATTGAAGTAGTTCTTTCATAACCCTTGCCAGCTTGAAATGGCTATGATTATGCATTAAGTTGCTCGCCTAAATTTCTTATTTTTAAAAATATTTTATTTAGTTTTTAATCTATGTGCATTGGTGTGAAAGTGTCAGATCTTGGAGTTACAGTTGTGAGCTGCCATGTGGGTGCTGGGAACTGAACCGGGTACTTTGGAAGAGCAGGCAGTGCTCTTAACCACTGAGCTATCTCTGCAGCCCCCTAAATTTCTATTTAATTTAAAGAACTACATAACCATAACCAAGAAAAATGTCTAATAAATCTTAAAAAAAAAAAAAAGCCTCCCCAAGCCGACTGGTCTGAGAGGGGGTAGTTCAAAAAGCCTCTCTAGTAGAGACACTGTAACTTTAACTGTGGGAATATTCTACTTACTAAAATAGGATGCAGCATTGAAGTGCATCCTTAGCATATATGAGGCCTTGGGTTCAATCTCCAGCATCAATAGCAAGATTAAACGGATAGGAAAAAAAAATACTCCTTCCAACACTGTGGGCTGTGCCACGGAAGAAAAACTGCCAAGTTTGACAAGGTTTTCCAAAAGAGCTGAACACTTGCCATAAATGTTATCAATTCAGTCCTATCTATGTGGTGAAATGTTTCAGTCATGATTCCTCTGTATAATTTTATTATAAATGTCCAACCTTAAATAAACCAAATGAAATAAGGCAAATTATATATATAAAAAAAGGAGTGCAACTTTTTTTTTTGAGACAGGGTTTCTCTGTGTAGTCTTGACTGCCCTTGACTCAGTTTGTAGACCAGGCTGGCCTCAAACTCACAGCGATCTGCCTGCCTCTGCCTCCCCAGTGCTGAGATTATAGGCGTGTGCCCAGTTACCAACAAAGACCATAATCTTTCAATGCTGACTGGCAAATTACTCTATACAACCCCTAACACTGTTGAAATGGAAACCATATTCTCACTCCTAAGGGTGGCCAGCACATCGCACAGTGGATTTATAGCGACACTTAAGGCACGTTTTGGCAGTACTTAAAAACAATTTTCTCAGTCACGTTAAAAGGATCTTAAATTCAAAGCCACCTAAGCTACTTTAGACTACAGTTTCCCTCAAAATACTTTTTAACAATTATGGAGTTAAAAGTAACTAAGAACTAGAATACTTTCATTCGCTATTTTACTAATTTTTTTTTTTAAAGAGGAAAGGGACCTGACAAAGTGGCCATGGGCCTGTAATTTCAGTACGCAGGAAGCTAAAGGAGATCGGTCCCATCTCCACCAGACAAAGGGCGATGGGGTCAGCTCGCCTAATAGCACTCACTGTACATATTTTTAAAGAAGCAAATTCTGAGAACAAAGTAACACTACATTCACCTTTTCAGGAATTTTTGTTGCCACGAGAATTTAGGAAACTTGGTGAACCCTACGATTTGCCTTTATGCGCTACTGAACCTATATATTCTCACATGTAAGTATTTCAGGGCTAAGACCCAAGGGATCTAGAAGAGTGAGTTATTAAAACATTCCAAACAAGACATTGTGATCCGCTCACACGTGTTAATTACCGGTACGACAAAAAAGGGCGTAGGGTTAGGGAGACTGCGCGTTTCTTTTCCTTTATGCACACGGTCAAAGATTACGGGGGTAGGAGGAACGAAAAAATAGCTATAATCTGAGTGTAATTTCGTGACAAATTACAGAGAGATCACACCCTGACTACTACGCCAACTAAATATCTGACGTAGACTCGCTGTTAGCAGCCTAAGACAGATCTTGCAAAGAAAGCGAATCATCCCTAATTTCAAGCTCCTCCTTGAACCAGATTCCTTCCCCCTGCGCGCCCCCGCCCCCCGCCCCGCTACTCCCCGTATCGAGGACTTTTATCCCATCGCAGGGTTTATAAATGTTCTGTCGGAAAATACAGCACCGAGTGGGCTGGGATCTTCCAACCTCCGCAGCCCAAAGGGAGCATCAAATGTTAACTACGTGTAAGGGAGAGGCCGGCGCCCTGGGAAAGCCGGCTTGCGGCCAGTGCCCGCCGCAGCGGCTCGGCGCTCCCTCGCGCGGGGCCCTGAGTGCGCAGCGGGCCCTGAGCTCTCCGCTGTTTGTCTCGCACACACGCGCTCCGGCTCCCACCCCAGGCTCGGTCTCCCACCTCCCTTCTCGGGGCCGGATGGTAACTGGAGCCCTCTGAGCGGAGGAGGCGACGTGGGCCTGGATCCCCGCGGGCCACACCGGGCGTGCCCGGCGCTCTTCGGGGCCCGGCTCCGCCCGCGCTAGAGATGCCTTAAGCACCCCCACCCCCACCCCGGGAAGCCCAAAGAAAGGCCGAGTAGCCCCCGCAGCCCGCGACGCTGGGGTTGTGTTCACCTCCGGCGGCTCCGGCTCGCTGCGGCTTCTCTGGCTTCTCCTCTCCCGCCTTCCCGTCCGCCATCTTCCCCGCCGCGGCCTCCCCCTGCAGCCCGGGTAAAGACGTCACGGTCCCGCCCAGCAACCATAAAGCTTTGGGCGGGCCAGCGAGGCTGCAGCCTAGAGCGGGCCTGGAACGGGAGACGGAAACGGATGTGACGTCGTCGGCTTGCCGCGGCGGGAGCGGGGTGTGTGGTGGTGGGTGCAGAAGGCGGTTGCGTAGTTAGATGGAAGGTACGCGTTCGTAGGGACTGCTTTATCGTGGGCCGGCTGGTGAAATCCTAGGTTTTCACATACTCAGGAGTGGTTGCAGCTGGCTGTTGTGTGTACCTCTGTTGGCAGAGTGCTAGCCTAACATTGCAGAAACGTCGATGGGTTTCATCTCCAACACTGCATAAACGAGGTGGTGACACAGAAATATAATTCCAGCACTTGGGAGAGCGAAGTAGGATCGGCCTGGGATGCAAGAGACCCAGTGTCCAAATAAACAATACAAGTACCTCTTCAACAGGTGATCAACAGCCAAGATATCATCCTTAGCTACATAGCCAATTCAAAACCTTCCTGCCATATGGGCTGGAGAAATGGTTCAGTGGTTAAGAGCACTGACTGTTCTTCCAGAGGACCTAAGTTCAATTGCCAGCAACCACATGGTGGCTCGCAACCATCTATAATGTGATCTGATGCCCGCTTCTGGCTTGCAGATGTGTACGCACACAGAGCACTGTATATGTAATAAATATATCTTTAAAAAAAAAAAAAAAAGATCCTGCCACCAAAACTAAAACACAAAAATAAAAAACCCAGAGTACTATGGATGTTGGTAAAGTGCTTGCCACATTGAGTCATCCTGTTGTCTCAAGATCAGAGTTCAGATTCCTAGTACTCACATAAAAGGTGGGATGCCTCTAGACCTGGTGCTGGGGAGGCTGAAACCAGGAGGATCTCTAGGTTTTTCTGGCCAGCCAGTGCAGCTAAGTCAGCCAAACTTTTGTTTGTATAAGACACCATACCAGTGGGGCCTGGGATGGTGGTGCATGCCTTTTATCCTAAAGGCAGAGGCAAGGTGACCTTGAGGCCAGCTTGGTCTACATAGAACATGCCTCAGAATAACTAAATCAAGACATGTATGTACACATCAACACATACAAAAAATTAGAACTGAAAAGCAGCTGCTTTTTATAGCACCTTGTATAGGGGTTGTCCTGCAGTTCTGTAGTTGTGAATGGGTGACTCAAGTTTCAAGTAGAGTGGGGGGGGGGGTAGATGCTTTGTTATCTCTGAGTCGAAGTTCTCAGTTCACTTTAGCACACGGGTATATACAAGTGATTGGCAAACTATCATGTATTTAGTTCCTTTTGTTTTACCATTTCTCCTGTATGGCTTTACAAACTAAGATTCTCACATTTCTTGTGCCACTAATGGCAGCACTTGGGAGGCAAAGGCAGATGGATGTCAGTGGGTTCAAGGCCAGACAGAGCTATACCCTAGGATCCCATCTCAAAAAGAAGGTATCCCACCCTAGGTTACTCCTATTCTTGAGTGTCATGTGTAACCTTGGCTGGCCTCCGACTTGCTGTTGAAGCTTTCATTTCCAGAAAAACCCAAGAATCCAAACCATGTGGCTGGGACCATCAGAATGCAAGTTCAGTTCTCAGCACCCATGCTGGGCATCTCAAAACTACTTGTAACTACAGTAAGGGATGTTTTCCTCTGGTCTCATGGGTACACACGCACGTCACAGTCACACAAGCAAAAAAATTCAGTAGTATCCATTAACCAAATACTTTTTCCATTGTTTGTATTCATGTGTGTATACGCCTGTGTGATTTGTATAAACCACATCTGGTATAGGTACCCTTAGAGGCCAGAGTGTCAGATCCACTGGAGTTACAGGTGGTTGTGAGACACCTGGTGTGATGCTGGGAACTCAAGTTCTTTGCAAGAACCCACATCCTAATCCAGATGCATTTTTCCCCCAAAGAAATGGGTTTTACATCCAAACTCATTTTTTAAAAAATTTTTATTTATTATTTATACAGTATTCTGCCCACATGTGTGCCTGCCCACCACAAGAAGGGACTGGATCTCATTACAGATGGTTGTAAGCCACCATGTGGTTGCAGGGAATTTAACTCAGGACCTTTGGAAGAGCAGACAGTGGTCCTAACTGCTGAGCCATCTCTCCAGCCCCCAAACTCATTTTTGATGGTATAAGGAAATCAACATGGCAGGGAAAACCAATTTTTGGATAACCAAGATTGTGTTAAGCAATATACTTTACCTTAGTGCTTATAACATGCCCAGCATTGTATACAGGCTTTAATTTCATAACTACTATATCAAATTTAGAAAGTTTTAATTCCTCTTTTCTCATCAAAAAGTAGTTTGACATGGATAAAGAATATGTGTAAAACAAAACAAAACAAAATTATGTGTAATAGAGGCAGGCACAGTGATAATCCCATCATTTGAGAGGTGGAAGCAGAGAATTTGGAGTTGAAGTTGGCATAGGCTACTTGAGACATGCCTCCCATCCCTACAAAACAAACAACCCCCAAAACAAAAAAAAAAGAGAACAAAGTCTAATATTCAAAGACTCCTTAAGAAAAAGCTAACACAATGGTATAACTATCTTATTTTATTCAATTCTAAATGAATCTATAAACTGTTTTTATTTTTTTTTTACAACAAATAAAACATACTTTCAAAGTTTTGCAGATATTTAAATAAGACATAGCCCAGCAATGGTGGCACACATTTATGGTTTTTTTGTTTTGTTTTGTTGTTTTTTGAGAAAGGGTATCTCTGGCTGCCTCTGCAGACAGTATACACTTTTAATCCCAGCACTTGGTAGGAAGAGGAAGGCAGATTGCTGAGTTGTAGGCTAGCCTCCTCTATACAGCAAGTTGCAGGGCAGACAAGGCTATACAGAAAAACCCTGTTTTGAAAAACAAAAACAAACAAAAAAATCAAGCAAGTAACCAAAAAAACACCTCAACTTTTAGTCTGGAAAGATTACTTTTAAGAAATAATTCCACTTATGAAGAAATACACTATTTTAGCTATTTCCAATCTATTTGCTTCTTATACTGTCACATGTTTGCATTCAGGTCACTTTTTCCATGTGCGTGCATTTAAGGAGCCTTTTGCAAAGGAACTTAAAGTCTTTGTCTTCTTCAGTTTCCTCAAAATGTCCTGAGGGTGCTGAGAAATCTCTAGATAGCCAGAATGCTTTCTCTTGGGAACAAACTTCAGAGCCTCTTCCCAGCTACCCGTGTTTTTCATGCAGAGCAAAATACGGATCATTTGATCTAAGGTGAGATTTTTGTTACCAATGTCCCACTGTAAATATTTATCTAATGGAAGGCGTTCCGTTGCTAGATTTAGCCGTTTAGCCTTGGCAAGGGATGTGCCTGTTCGTATATTTTTATCAACAAATGATCCAATTACATACATTTTATCATGCTTGAAGGTAGTCATAACATTGGGAGAATCTGCAGTTAAATATATAATCCTGTCCTTTGGAAATACATCAACGGGAGACTTTTCTGTTGCTGTTATGAGCAATTTGTCCCATTTTTCTCCATAACGTTTAACTAACGCTCTATGATAAGAACTATCTATTTTAAGATTGCAGAAATAAATGTGGAAAGGATCAACACTTTTTCTGTTCCATCCTTCACTTTCTAAAAGTTGAGAAACAGTATTCTGCAGTTCACTTGGTTTCATATAATTATCATAAGCCATGTCAAACACCAAAGGTTGTCCAAACTGCATAGCCTGAACACCCTTCCAGCCCAGAGCAGAGTTCTTCCGCAATTCCCAGAGCCGAAGAAACATGAAGTCCTGCTGTCCTTCTCCCGTCGGCATCTCTAGCAGCCTGGCCTTCCTGGCCTCTGCATTCATTGCCTTCTTTATTTGCTTAGCTTTTTTTGTCTTCTCCTTAAGATATAAATACTTCAAGTACTTCCTTTTGGCTGATTTAGAAGCACATTCCACAAGTGTTTTCAGCTCTTCTTCAGTGATATGTTCAGGTACATCTTTGTTAAGTAATCTCCACATCTCAATTAATTCTCTGGTGGCAGCTAGAGAATCTTCATCTTTGTCTGAGACCTCGGAAACAGCATCTTCATGAATGCTAGATTTCATTGTAGTTTTCCACCCGTCCAACTCTAGCTGTTGTGGAGGGGATGTACTGTCCTTATTATGACAAGACAAGGAAGGTACTTTGGAAGACATATATCTGTGCAGAATTGCTGAGTGTAAAACCCTTCTCTTCCTATGAAAGAGAAATGGCACCAGTAACCTGGCAAAAGGTCTTAGGAAACAGATGGTAACATTCATCTTGAAGAAATGTGAGGAGCCCCTATAAAAGGAAAGTTAAAATTAAGTTAGATAAAGATTTTTAAAACTTTCTCAGTGTCCAACTGGTTGGTCTCCCTCCCTCCCTCAGACTGTATATGGGAGTTTTTGATGAGCATGATTAGTGGGGTACATGACTCATCACAGTGGAGGTCCACAGAAAAGCTGGGTCTGCCACCACAACTGGAGATATTTTGATCCCACAGCCATCAAGGACAAACCAGCTTTCAGCTACCATGGATTTAAATTTGTCTGCATCTTGGGAGGCAGCAGCAGGCAGATCGCTGAGTTTGAGGCCAGCCTGGTCTACAAAAGTGAGTCTGGGACAGTCAAGGCTACACAGAGAAACCCTGTCTTGAAAAACAAAAAACAAAACAAAACAAAACAAACAAACAAACACTGTCTGCATCAAATCTGGTGAAGCCCCACTTCTCTAAGATGTGGCTCTTCTGGCTGTTGGGAAAGCTGAAGTTGGCTCAGCAAGGCCTCAGTCACACATTCCTTATCCTGCAGCTTGGTGGACAGCAAATGCAGAGGGTGGACTCTAGGACCTGACCAATGTGAACCCCAGCACTGCACCCAGCTAAAACCCCACGGATTTGTCTAGAGCCTAGGGTGGAGCTAGCATTGAGATGAGACATGATTATCCACCTGAAAACTGTCTCCAAGGTCCCTTTGGGCAACCTGCACATTCAGCAGGCTGCATACACTACCAAGGAGGATGCTGTTTGCAACCACTGCACACCAGACCCCCACGAGGAAAGGAAGCTGGTCGGCTTAATTGGCTGCAAAAGGCAATTGATTTCTGAAGCACAAAGTGAAACCTTTGAAAAAGGTAGATGTTGCATAGGACTAATTTCATTCCTAAGCAGCTGGGTGTGGTGGTGCACACTTTTAATCCCAACACTCGGGAGGCAGAGGCAGGTGGATCTCTGTGAGCTAGAGGCCAGCCTGGTCCACAAAAAGAGTCCAGGACAGCTAAGGCTGCACAGAGAAACCCTGTCTCAAAAGAGTTTTTTCATTAACTTGGCTTAAGCAGGGTTTCATATGACCCTTTCCGTGTCTTTTCAGCTGCACACATCTCCTCTTCACTTCTACGTTAGATCAAGCAGTCCTGATACAGTTTTCATAGCATCCTCTGACTATGACATTTACCTGTTTTCCCCTCTAGAAGCTACAAACTATATTCCATTTGCATAATGATTGTGTCTATACAGTTAAACAAGACCAGCATTGTCTACACAGTGAGTTCCATGACAGCCAAGGATCCAGTTAAGATCCTGTCTCAAAAAAACAAAAACCAAGCCAGGTGGTGGTGCCTTTAATCCCAGCACTGGGGAGGCTGAGGCAGGCGGTTGTGAGTTAGAGGCCAGCCTGGTGTACAGCATTTGTGCCAGAACAACCAGGGCTACAATGAGAAACACTATCTCAAAACAAAACCAAAACCAAACCCAATCAGACGTTAAAGATTTATAAATGAAAACACTGATATCAGACTAAGAAATATTTAACTTAGTATCCTGAGGCCCTGAGTTTGACAAAGGGATTTCAAAACCATTATCTTGGTCCAGGCATGGTAGTATAGGCCTTTCATCCCATAAGATGAATAAAGTAATTAATTAATAAAAATATAGTTGAGTTTTGCTCTTATACTAGTAAAGAGAGACTTCTTATAATATCATAGAAATTAAAACCTAAAAATAAAAAAAATTTGTTTACAGGGTCTGCACTCTTTAGTGCAGGTTGGCAAACTCCAGACATCTGCCTCAGCCTCCCGAGGTCTGAAACTATAGGCCTGCACCACCACACTCGCTATAAAAACCTAATTTTAAAAGGATTTTATCTTAAAGTTCTGTGTGCACGTCGGTGTAGGGCTGGTTATTTGTGCGGGCATGTGGGTGCCTTAGGAGACCAAAGGCATGGGACAACCTGACCAGAGATACAGGGAGTTAATTGTGAACTGTCTGAAATGGGTATTGAAACCCATACTTAAGGGCTGGAGAGATGGCTCAGAGGTTAAGAGCAGTGGCTGTTCTTCCAGAGGTCCTGAGTTCAATTCCCAGGAACCATATGGTGGCTCAGAACCATCTACAATGAGATCTGGTGTCCTCTTCTGGCATGCAGACATACTTGTCGGCAGAATACTGTATAAATAATAAATCTTAAAAAAAAAAAAAAAAGAGCTCGGTAGCCCTGGGTTCCTGGTGTTTTAGTTCCCGGTTAGGCGGGTCTGAGGCTTGAGTGGGAGACTTTACGTTTCCAGTTCTACCAACGAGCTTCATCCGCAGATTTTTTTATTTTTAACATAAGAGTCTCTCTGGCCTTGAACTTGTGACCTTCCTGCCCCTAGAGTACTTGAAATAATAGGAATGGGCTTTTGCTTTTAAAGCTCAGGACACACTCTGATGCTAAAACGGAAGTTTCAGATACACTTGTAGTCTCACACGTGGAGGCTTCAACTACAGTTTCCAGTTCAGAGCTGAGGAACCATGAGTCACTTGAAAAACTTACTGATAGATGACCTGTTGGGGACGAAGCATGTGGACAGTGCAGCCCTCATCGAACTCCATGAAAGGAGCCTGTGCGTGACATCACCAGGATTTAGTATAATGCCAAGTGATGTTCGAACCCTTGTGAATGGATTTGCCAAAAACCCATTGATAACTCGAAGGGAAGGGTTGTAATTCAGGGAAAAGGAGGATTACAAATGTGTCTGAGCAGATACCATTCTCTCTATGCTAAGAATAAGAACACTGGTGTGGTAGTGGCGGAGACCTTGTGGTGGCCACTTACACTGCAGGCGTGTATCCTAGTGTCGGCGTGGAAGCCACGGGGAAGCTGGGAGCTTATCTAAGAAATAAAGGATGTTAAATCAAGAGACAACTTTTGAAGAGAACTTTGTTATTTTGGAAGAAAAATATAGATCCTTAAGAAAAATATTTTGTGGTTGGAAAGCACTGAGTGGAAGGTTAAAACAAAGACTGAGTTAAGCAAACAAAGAGGTCTTCAACCGTCTGGAAGCACCTGAGCAGCTTGTTCCTCTTCTGTAAGCATTGGTCACTGACATGAAAGCTGAGTGCACTAACGGTTTTTCACAGGGCAAGTCTGTTGAGAGCCTTACCTCCAAGTCCCCACACATCTTGCCAGATATGCCGAGAATATAGGCCCTAGCCACGTCCTGGCACTTGCACATCGAAGGTAGAGGGCAACGCTGGGAGTCAGTTCACTCCGTCCACCATGTCGGAGGTGGGAACGGGTCTCCCGGTGAATAAACCCACCGAGCCTTCTCACTCGTTCCCCTAACCTCTCTGTACCTAGGCCATGTCAGTGTCATGTTATCGTAAAAGGCTTGTTAAGTACTTTCTGTCAAAGAGGTAGAGCGCCTGATCCAGTGCCCCTTTATTAAAGTATAGATCACATTGCAAAAAACAAAAAAACAAACAAACCATACTTAAATCCTCTTAAACACTGAGCCGTCTCTGCAGCTCCCGCCAACTTAATTTTAAAGCGCAATAACGGAGAGGGTTCTGGTAAACACGGCTTCTGTTTCAGGTAATGTACTTACTTACGATCTGTAAATCACTGCCTCACCTCGCCTGTAGTTCTTAGGGCACGCGCCCCACAACCTGTATCGCCGGAAGCGACCGAGCCAGCACAGCACCAGAACCCCAGCGGAGGGAAGTCCGCATGTACCAAGACAGCCGCCACGGCGCAGAACGTCAAGACACGCCGACCTGCACAGCACAGGGCGTAGAGAGGCCAAGAGTTCCCGCTGCGGCCGCCGGAAATTCGGTGCCACCGGAAGCACCGCCTCTTCCGGCGCTGCCTCTGACGTTAGCGCGGCTAGCATTTTACCCGCTTCTAGTCGCCCTGCGGTCTTGCTGACAGACTCCGCCTGAGTCCTTGTGAATAAGACTTTGAGTCAGCTCGGGACTCTTTACCGGCGCCACGCCGCCCCATTTATTGATTTGCCGTTAGAGCTCGAATACTAACAGGCTTTCAGCTTGGGTACTCTAGTTATACACATGTAATGACAAAATGATCTGACGGAAGTCTTAGAGCAATACTTGAAAATTTAATTCTAGTGTGGTGGCGCACGCCTATTATCCCAGCACTCGGGGCGGCAGATCCCTGTGAGTTAGACACCAGTCTGGTCTATAAAGCGAGTCCAGGACAGCCCTGTCTCGAGAAACAAAACCAAAACAAAAATAATTCTAGCGCGGCGTCGTGGCACACACCTTCAATCCCAGCACTAGGGAGGCAGAAGCAGAGGCGGCGGAGTTTGAGGCCAGGCTGGTCTACAAAGCGAGTTCCAGGACAGCCAAACTAAGAAAAAGTAAATTGAATTCTATATCTGATCGATCAGTTTACCCTCAGTACCTACCACAGTGTGCACATACCATATTACTCAGGTGGAGAACTGTTAGTCCTCAGACCGGGCTAGCTAAAGCTACTCAGTAAGACCCTGTCTTTTGTTTTGTTTTTCGAGACAGGGTTTCTCCGTTGCACAGAGTTCTGGACTCGCTTTGTAGAGAAGGCTGGCCTCAAACTCACAGAGATCCGGCTGCATCTGCCTCCTGAGTGCTGGGATTACAGGTGTGTGCCACTGCCCTTGCTCGGCAACCAGCTCTTATATACAGTAAACAGCCCAGAAAATTATCCCGACATGAAGTAGATATGACAGCCCAGGAAGCAAACATCATTTCTGTCGTAAGCAGTGACAGATAGCCAGGACAGATTAGTAACTGATGGCGTCCCTGATTTTTTTTTTTAAATCATCCCTGTGTATATGTGATGTGTATAAATATGTGCATTCAAGTATGGACACACAAGTGGATCAGAGGACAGCTCAGGTGTTGATCTTAGTCCTCCACATTGCTTGAGGTAGAGTTTCTTTGTTGCTTGCTGCTACGTATACCAGGTTAGATGGCCCGTGAGCCTAGAGATTCACTTGTCTTTACCATTCATTTTCCAGTAAGAGCACAGATTGTAGACGCGCACACTAATCGGCTCTATTCACTGAGCAATCTCACCAGTTTCACTATTTTTCCCCTGTTGATAATCTGAAATCAATCAGAGAGAGGTCAACTATATACTCCTGCCCAACCCCTTATGATGTTCCACTCCTAGTAAGTTCACCCAGAGGCCATGACAAAAGCCTCTATCCACACTGTAAGGCATTTCTGCCATTCTGTCTTTGAATCTCTTGCAGAACAGTGATGGTGGCCCACTCGATTATGTAGAAAGCTCAGAATAACTGGGTTTGGTTTTCTCATGCTGTTGCTCTTGGTTTATTTCCATGGCAGACATTGAATACCTTAATTAGAGTTGCTATTGTTATGATGGAACACTATAAACAAAAGCATGCTGGAAAGGAAAGCGTTTACTTGGCTTACACTTTCATTTGTAGTCTATCACTGGAGGAAGTCAGGACAGGAACTCAAGGCAGGAGCTGATGCAGCACCCATGGAGAGGTGTTGTTTACTGGCTTGCTTCTCGGGGCTTGCTCAAGCTTCGTTTTTTTGTTTGTTTGTTTTTTGGTTTTTGGTTTTTTTTCGAGACAGGGTTTCTCTGTGTAGCCTTGGCTGTCCTGGACTCACTTTGTAGACCAGGCTGGCCTCGAACTCACAGCGATCTGCCTGCCTCTGCCTCCCGAGTGCTGGGATTAAAGACGTGCGCCACCACGCCCGGCTCAAGCTTCATTCTTAAAGGACCCAGGACCACCAGTCCAGGAAGGATCCCATCCACAAAGGGCTGGACCGTCCCATATCAATCACTAATTGAGAAAATGCGTCCAGCGTTATCACTATGCCCTTAATCCCAGCACTTGGGAGGCAGAGGCAGGCCGAGCACTGTGAGTTCGAGGCCAGCCTGGTCTACAAAGCAAGTCCAGGACAGCCAAGGCTACACAGAGAAACCGTGTCTAGAAAAACCAATAAATAAATAAATAAATAAATAAATAAATAAATATTTTTAGAAAAGAAAATGCCCTACATCTGGATTGTATGGAAGGATTCTCCCTCTCCCTCTCTCTCTCTCTCTCTCTCTCTCTCTCTCTCTCTCTGGAACAATTGAGGTTCCCTCCTTTCAAAAGTTGCCAATCACTCGTGTCAAGTTGACATCAAACTAGGCAGCACAGTAAACTGTGCTGTTAACTGAATGGCAGGGTTAGAGTAGTGAGAATGTGTTGGGAGCGCAAAGATCCTTGCCCTCACAGACAACCACTAGGGAACCAGGACTGTTAGAGACAGAGAACTGTCTCTATAGTGGGACAGATGTGTAACCTGCTTTTCTACCCAGAAGGCTGGGAACGGAGGCGGCTAATAGCCTGGCAATCTGTACTACCTGTAAAGATAGGTCCTAGCAATTCCCACACGCAGCAGAGGTGGCTAATAGCCTGGCGATCTGTACTACCTGTAAAGATAGGTCCTAGCAATTCCCACGCGCAGCAGAGGTGGCTAATAGCCCAAATGGCTTGTGCACTATCTGAATGATCGAGATCACACCACGTCTTCCTCTAAGCTCTTAAGCTAACCCAGGTAGTCTCTGTAGGACCCATCTTCATGGACGATGGGACATGTACTCGGAGAAAAGTTTTGATATATTTATGCCTCCTTGTACACAGGGGATTGTGTTACACCAGGAAACTTTTTTCCAAATTGTACTGTATTTAAACATGCCTAAAATCAACTGCCCAGGGTTAGACTCTAAAAGTTTGGGCCAGCACTGGCTACTGAGTTGTGTTTTGTGTTGAGCAGGACTTCCTTCTTGCTTCAGGCAGATCATTACAGATCGAAATACCTCCCAACCCTGATAGTCTCAGAGACACCCCCCCAAATGAATGAAATATGAATCAAGCTGTGTAAGTTATGATCAATATCTACTGTCACTACTTATAGTTATCCTGATGTATTAAAAGGTAAAGTAGGCTGATTTACCTCTGAGTTTAATTTTATGTGTATCGATGTTTTTTCTGCATGCGTGTCTGTGCACCATGCACATGGCTGGTGTTCAAAAGGCCAGAAGAGGGTGTTGGATCCACTGGAACTGGAGTTACAGATGGTTAGTGCTGAGAATTGACCTTTGGGTCCTCTGGAAAAGCAGCCAATGCTCTTAACCACTGAGCCATCTCTTCAGTCCTAAGGCTAGATTGTTTTTTTTAGTGTATATGAGTACTCTATGGATATGTACACCTGCAAGCCAGAAGAGAGCATTCTAGATGGTTCTGAGCCACCATGTGGTTGCTGGGAATTGAATTCAGGACCTCTGGAAGAGCCATCTCTCTAGCCCCATCCAACCAACGCTGGATGATGATGATTCTTCTTCTTCTTCTTCTTCTTCTTCTTCTTCTTCTTCTTCTTCTTCTTCTTCTTCTTCTTCTTCTAAGATTTATTTATTATTTATACTGTATTCTGCCTGCATGTGTGCCAGAAGAGGGCACCAGATCTCATTATAGATAGTTATGAGCCACCATGTGGTTGCTGGGAATTGAACTCAGATCTTTGGAAGAACAGCCAGTGCTCTTAACCTCTGAGCCATCTCTCCAGCTCTAACACTGGATTCTTTTCCTCCTCCTCCTTGTTTTTGTTGTTGTTGTTGTTTTCAGAGGCAGGGGTTCTCTGTGTAGCCTTGGCTGTCCTGGACTCACTTTGTAGACCAGGCTGGCCTCAAACTTACAACAATCTTCCTGCCTCTGCCCCCACCTCCCAAGTGCTGGGATTAAAGGTGTGTGCCGCCACACCTGGCTAACACTGGATTCTTGAGGGAAGAACTTAAAGGGAAAAGATGAGACTTTGAGTGTCTAAGTGGGGTGCTCCAAAGACAAAAACAAAACAAATGAATTATTTTGGCAGGTGGTAGCTTTTACTATAATAAATATCTGAGACACAGGCTATGCTGTGATAAAAGGTTTGTTTTTGCTCACAGTTTTAACGTCGTGGTCTGCGATCAGGCAGCTCCAGTGCTTTAAAGTCTCTGGTAGTACTTCATTGGTGGGAAGATATAGTGTGTGCAAATCTATTTGTGTGTGTGTGTGTGTGTGTGTGTGTGTGTGTGTGTGTGTATGCACTAATCAATCACATTTACTTCATTTTATTTTATTTGGTTGCATGGATGTGTGCAGGTAGACATGCACCTGTTTGCACATGCACGCAGAGGCAGGAGGACAACCTTGGGTGCTGTTCTTCAGGAATATTCCCTCCTTTTTACTTCTGAGGTGGGAATCTCTTATTGGACCTATGACTCACCATGCTAGGCTGGCTGGCTGGTAAGCCCCAAGAATCCTGTCTCCATTTCCTCAGCGCTGGCATCACAAGTGTGTGCTGCCACTCTTGGCTTTTTTTTCACATGGGTTCTAGAGCTCAAACTGACATATTCACACTCGAGAGGCAAGCACATCACCAACCAAGCCATCACCCAGCCCCAAAACAACTGAACTCATGACCAGAAAGTGAAATAGAAAAAAAGAGACTTCAGTCCCACAGTTTTCTTTAATGCACATCTCAGTCATCGAAAAAAAAAAACAAACCAAACCACTCATTAAGCCAGACACCATGGCACACACCTTTAATCCCAGCACTTGGGAAGCAGAGGCAGGTGGATCTTTGTGAGTTCGAGGCCAACCTGGTCTACAAAGGGAATCAGAATAGCCAGGGATACACAGGGAAACCCTGTTTCAAAAAAACATAAAACAAAAACAAGACAAAATACAACAGCAAACACCACCCATTAGGTCCTTTCTCAGCATTTCAGCCACCACCCAACAGTACCAAGCTAGAGAAGAGACTGCAGAGCATGGTCCTTTGGGGGATATTCCAGATTCAGACTAATGACTGATGGCAACCATAAATGATTAATTTCTTGAATGGATTAATGACACCTTCTCTTCAATTCTCATTTTAAAAATGTACTGTATTAGTCACTTTTCTTGTTGTGGTGTGACAAAATAGGTAACAAAAACAAGGCAAGAAAGAGTTTACTTTGGGTCACAGTTTGAGGGTACTGTTAGGATTTTACTTCTGTGAAGAGACATCATGTGTCACCCTGACTGTCCTGGATGCACTTTGTAGACCAGGCTGGCCTTGAGCTCACAGTGATCCACCTGCCTCTACCTCCCGAGTGCTGGGATTACAGGTCTGTGCCACCGTGCCTGGCAAAGGAAGCCACTTTCTTGGTACTGGCTTACAATTCCCGAGGTTTAGTCCACTAGTGTCACAGCAGGAAGCATGGCAGCCTCCAGGCATGGAGAAGGAGCCTGGAATTCTGCATCTTGATCTGCAGGTAGCAGAAGGAGACTGTGTGCCACACTGGGCAGAGCTTGAGCATTAAGGCCTCAATGTGTGCTTGCCTTCACAGTAACACACTTCCTTCAACTAGGCCACACCTCCTGAATCTATGGGAGCCATCCCTATTTAAACCGCCACAGGTACAGACCATCCTAGTGGGGAGGCAGGGTAGCAGGAGAATGAATTGGCTGGTCACAGGGCCTCGGTCACGAAGTAAAGAGAGATGAATTCTCGTGCTCAGTTCATCTCCTCATATGCAGTCTGGCCCGGCCTTGAGATGGTGCTACCCACATTCAGTCAGGCTGTCCTTCAGTTAAACCTTTCCAAAACACTTTCATAGCTACATTCAGGAGTGTGTTTCCATGGTGATTCTGAATCCATTCAAGTGGACTGATTAATCATCACAGCTGGTTTGCACAAAAATCCACTGCTGCCAGGTGTGGTGGTGCACGCCTTTAATCCCAGCACTCTGGAGGCAGAGGCAGGTGGATCACTGTGAGTTCAAAGCCAACCTAGTCTACAAAGCAAATCCAGGAAAGGTAAGGCTACAGAGAGAAACTCTGTTTTGAAACAAACAAACAAACAAAAAACAAAAACAACAAACCCCCCAAACCACTGCTTTTTAAGATCTCAAAGTCTTTTGTTTATTGAGGTGCTAAGCTATAAAACATCATTTTCTGTGCTAAATAGAAAAGGATACAGGATACCTAAAAAAGAGCATTGTAAACTAATGAGTTTTTTGGTTTGTTTTTTTAGATAGGGTTTCTTTGTGTAGCCCTGGTTGTCTTGGACTCACTTTGTAGACAAAGCTGGCCTTGAACTCACGGTGATCTGCCTGCCTCTGCCCCTGAGTGCTGGGATTAAATGCTTGCCACACCACACCCCGCTTGAGTTTTTTTTTTTTCCCCCAGAGAACACACACACACACACTCAAATATCTCTGGTAACAAACACTGTACAGTATCACTTTATTTTCTTGCAGGGTTTTAAAAAGGTGTTTGTGTATCCAGTTGGTGAAGAGACAGTTATTAGGGGAAAGAATGGAGCCTGGTGGGCTGGCACCCCACCAGCAGCACAGAGAGGGAAAAGAGGAGTGGAGAGGGTATGAGTAGGAGGAACAAGGTAGACTTAAGTGCTTAGAAGGCACAGGTGCTTAGAAGACAGTGTCTGTGTAGTTTAGACTGGCCGAAAGCTTGCCGCTCTCCTCTGCCGCCTTTCCAGAGCACCAGGCCTAGTTTAGACAATTCTCTTCTCTTTTTAATTTCATGTGTGTGTGTATGTTGTGTATATGAGTGTTGGTTTAGTCCGTGGGGTGTATGCATGTGTGTGTGTGTGTGTGTGTGTGTGTGTGTGTGGGTATATACATGTGTGTTGGTTTATATCCATGGTATGTATGCATGTGTGTTGTGTACATGAGTGTTGGATTATATCCATGGGATGTGTGTGTGTGTGTGTGTGTGTGTGTGGGTATATACATGTGTGTTGGTTTATATCCATGGTATGTATGCATGTGTGTTGTGTACATGAGTGTTGGATTATATCCATGGGATGTGTGTGTGTGTGTGTGTGTGTGTGTGTGGGTATATACATGTGTGTTGGTTTATATCCATGGTATGTATGCATGTGTGTTGTGTACATGAGTGTTGGATTATATCCATGGGATGTGTGTGTGTGTGTGTGTGTGTGTGTGTGTGTGTGTGTGTATACATGAGTGTTGGTTTATATCCATGGGGTTGTATGCATGTGTGTATGTATACATGAGTGTTGGTTTATATCCATGAGATGTGAGTGTGTGTGTGTGTTGTACACATGAGTGTTGGTTTATATTCATGGGGTGTGGGTATACATGTACATGTGTGTTATTTATGTTCATGGTCAGTGTGTGTGTTGTGTACATGAGTGTTGGTTTTATGTCCATGGGGTGTATGCATGTGTGTGTACATGTGTGTGTGTGTGAGTAGGTGTGTTGGTTTATGTCCATGGGTGGGGTCTGTGCCAAAGTAGGAACCTGTATGAACAATCATGGGGCTGGAAGAGAGCACTGGGTGCCCTCTTTTCCACTCTTCCCCTCATTTCTTTGAGGCACGATCGACTGATCTGTCTGTCCTGGAACCCTGAGGTCATGATCCTGGAGCTCTTGTTTTTTTTACCTAGGCTGGCAGCAAACAATCCCCCATAATCCTCTTGTTTCTACGAAGGGCCAGGGGTGCAGGTGTGCTTTGGGAGAGCTGGGATCTGAAGATTAGGGAACTTGAGAAGAGATCAAAGGTTCCTGCCCACAGCAGTTTCAGGTTTGGCGGTGGCGGTGGCGGCAGCGGTGGTGGTCTTGGTGGAAACTGCCAAGTTTGGTCCACGGACAGTGTGGCTTCTTCTGTCAGATAGATGATCTGCTACGCTCCTGAGAATTACACCAGGAGAGTTGCCCCACGGAACTGACACCCAGAAGGTTTCGTTCTTGTTCTCCTTAATCTCCTTTCCCTCCTATTTAGGGCAGTCGTGTTGTAAGGGAAGCACATGCCTTTAATAAATTCCTAATAAAGTAGAATCATTAAGCAATCGGAGCCAACACATGAGTTTTATTGGTGTTACTTAAGGAATATTGGCGAGAAGAAATAACTCAAAGACAGCTGTATTACCACAGCCCACCCCAGCATAGGTGACAGCTCATGAAAACTGAAAACCTGGAAGCCACTGAGCAGCTACAGCCAGCTCAACAGGTTAGAGAGTGTCTTTTTCAGGTTACTCAGTTGGTCTTACCAGCCAAAGAATGTCTTCCTCAGGAGCCCTTACTGCCTATATATGCATGTACACATACACATCTCTCTGTCTGTCTCTGTCTCTGTCTTTCTGTCTGTCTGTCTCTGTCTCTCTGTCTGTCTCTGTTTCTGTCTCTGTCTCTCTCTGTCTCTCTCTCCCTCCCCCCCCTCTGTCTCTGTCTCTGTCTCTCTCTCTTTCTCTCTCTCTAACACACACACACACACACACACACACACACACACACACACACACACGATTAAAACAAAACAAAAATCAACCAAACTCGGGACAGATTACAACTAGGAGTCTCGACTGAAAGCTAGCTAATTGCACCACCTAGTGAAAGCATAAGTAGCACACAAAAACCTCTGAGATTTTCGGTGTAATAGCTGCCTGTGGAGGCGCTCAAGGCAATCTTTTGCGGAAGTGTGTGTTTGACAGAGGGTCTCATGTAGCTGGTCTGGCTTTGAACTTGCTAGGTGGGTGAGGATGACCTTGGGCTCCTCACTTTCCTGCCCTCACTTTCCACGTAGTGGGCTTACAGGCATGTGCCACACTTGCTGGTCAGGGTCTGGATCTGGCGTTTCTAGGTTCTTGGCTCCTTAGTCATAGGATTGAAATAGGGCCTAGACAGTTTGAAAAATAGCAAGAATACTTAGTAAAGGTATAAAACAGTTCAGAATATGCTGTGTGTGTGTGTGTGTGTGTGTGTGTGTGTGTGTGAGAGAGAGAGAGAGAGAGAGAGAGAGAGAGAGAGAGAGAGAGAGAGAGAGGCATGTGAATGAATTTACTCAAGGGTCTGACTTAAAAATATATCATTTAGTTGGGCACTGTGGCACACATCTGTAATCCCAGCACTCAGGGAGGCATAAGCAGGCAGATCTCTGTGAGTTCGAGGGCAGCCTGGTCTACAAAGTGAGTCCAGCAGGGGTGGGAGACAGCAGGGTGACATAGAGAAACCCTGTCTTGAAAAACAAAACAAAACAAAGAAAAATATGTAATTTGTGTTGATTAACTGGTTTGTGTCATATACATGTCCCCAAGCAATAAAGATACACACACACACACACACACACACACACACACACACTGAAAGTTAGAGAAAAGCTTTCAGAAACCAGTTACTCTTACACTGTTTGGGTTCTGGACATGGAACTCAAGTTATCAGACTTGGTGGCTTCTTCTTCTTCTTCTTCTTCTTCTTCTTCTTCTTCTTCTTCTTCTTCTTCTTCTTCTTCTTGTTTCTTCTTCTTCTTCTTCTCCTCCTCCTTTTTTTCCTCCTCCTCTTTCTTTTTTTTGGCTTTTTGAGTCACAGTTTCTCTGTATAATAGTCCTGGTTGTCCTGGACTCTTTGTAGACCATGCTGGCCTTGAACTCACAGAGACCTGCTTACCTCTGCCTCCCAAGTGCTGGGATTAAAGGTGTGTGCCACCATGCTCAGCTCATGATGGCTTCTTTTGATTGAGTTGAAGAGAAGGAGTTTGGCTATCAGGGCATAGTTTTGGTGGTTCTGTATTTTACTTTTTTGTTTCATTTATTTATTTTGTCTGTATGTACAGCATATGTGTGAAGTGTGGGCACATGAGTACTGCTGTACCATTGCCCGCTGAGACATCTTGATGGCCCCAGCTCTCTATGTTGACTGATAGGTCATGTGACACTATCACTAACGCACATTGCTCACAGTGCATTTGATTTTAATCACATGCATGCCCAGTTATCCACCAGGAATACTGAGAGGTCTGGTTCGATAAGTCTAGCCACAGGCTTCTGTTTCTGTTAGTTCAGAGCAGGCCTGGGCCTCCATTCTTCAGAGATGGGTTTGGCAGTCACTGGAAATGCGGCAAAGAATGGGCAGCCAACCAGAGACGGCCATGACCTGGCCAGAGGAAGATACATTTAAAAATGGTTTTCGCTGCTGGTATAATTGGTTAAGAAAGATATATTAGCCGGGCATGGTGGCACACACCTTTAATCCCAGTACTTGGGAAGCTGAGGCAGATGGATCACTGTGAGTTCCAGGCCAGCCTGGTCTACAAAATGAGTCCAGGATAGCCAACAGAGAAACCCTGTCTTAAAAACAAAACAAACAAACAAACAAAAAACTAAAAAGAAAAAAAGAAAGTTATACTGATGGTCTGGAAGTTAAACTCATGACCTGGCCAGGGTAGCCATGTGTTTACTCAGTTTGCCTTGGCTTTCTAGTTAAATGATCACTTAACTCCCCTTTTGGAATTTATTTATTTATTTATTTATTTTATTAACTTTTATTTGTTTTTTAAAAAAATTTTACTTTACATATACATTTATATTATTACACATATATACAATAAACCACATATAGCAAGAAGGATCATGAAACAATTAAGGATTATATAAATATAAAAACACTATGAATGTCACATTTATATAATCCCTTTTGGAATTTAAATGTTTGTAAAAAAAAAAAAAAAAGCCTGTGAGCTCACCAGAGCTAACCAGAGCTAACCAGAGGTCACCATCCTGTCTGAGTGGCGATCCAAACATGCTAATGATTACCTAGTTCCACCCAACCCCCACCCACCAAGTCTTTAAAAAGAACCTACAAGTTCACCTGGGGTCGCCATCTTGTCTGAATGGTCACTCCAATGTGTTGGATCCTGTAGAGGAATTGCTCTTTGTTGTTTGCATACTATTTGAGTTTGAGTCTGGCATCTTTTCTTCAGCATGTTCCGGACCCTAACAATACTATAGCAAATGGGCTTGGCTTCCCATGGCAGTGTATGCCTTTAATCACAGAACTCAGGAGGCAGAGACAGGTAGATTTCTGTGAGTTTGAGGTCCGACTTGACTACATGGTGTGTTCCAGGCTAGCCAAAGATACACAGTAGCACCGTGTCTAATGGAGATGAAGGGTTCTTCCGAAGACTTTGCTTTGAGGGCCCTGTTTGTCTTGTTGTGCATACACCTAAAACTACTTCAGATCAGTATTTCTACACCAAGACTTCGAGCCTGGAGAATACACTTGAATAGTTGCTACTGAAATGTGATGGTCATCAATGAGAGAAACTTATTGCTTTGTTCAGAGACCACTCTTAGGTAGGTGAGCTCTCTGATTAACGCTGAAGATAACATGTTCCTAAAGGACAGAGAAATTAAATTTGAATTGGAAATCTGAGAAGAAAAAACAAGGAACTGCAGCCAGGGATTCCAAAACAGCAATAATATGACACAAGACCTTTCCCAAGAAAGATCCTAGTTAAGTAGAAATGGAGGCGTTTTAAATTTATTTATATTTATTTATATTTATTTATTTATTTATTTTGGTTTTTCGAGATAGGGTTTCTCTGTGTAGCCTTGACTGTCCTGGACTCACTTTGTAGACCAGGCTGGCCTCGAACTCACAGAGATCCGCCTGCCTCTGCCTCCCGAGTGCTGGGATTAAAGGCATGCGCCACCACGCCCGCCTTAAATTTTTTTTTAATTTTAAGTTTTTCGAGAAGAATTTCTCTGTGTACTCCTGGCTGTCCTGGAATCACTCTCTAGACCAGGCTGGCTTCGAACTCGCAGAGATCCACCTGCCTCTGCCTCCCGAGTGCTGGGATTACAGGCAGGCGCCACCGAGCTGGACTGGAACTCGGTATTTAAAATTCTTTTTTTGGTTAGCTTAAAAATTTAAAGTCAACAAGTTAAAATCGTAAACCAAGCTTTACTTTTCCTTAGCGACTTTGTTGGTGAAATGGCCCACTGCACAGGCATAGGTGACAGCCCGCAGGGAAAACAAGGCCCAGGAAGTGCTGTCTCCAGCAGAGGTGGGAGGGGCACGGGGCTTCCGGTCGGAGGGAGGCGAGTGCCAGTGCGCAAGCGCGAATCCCGCTTCTGGCTTTCTCTCTCCCCTCCCCCTCCCTTCCCCAGCCCGAGGGGTCCCGAGGTGACAGCGCCTGGAAGTGCGACTGGAGGGAGCCGCAGGAGGACACCATGGACAGGGCCAGGTCTAGGCGTCGGCGATCTTCGTCGGGTGAGGACAGCTGGCGCGAGGGCCGTGCTGACCGTGCAACCTGCGCCGCTGGCCGCTGCTCCCAGGCGCGGTGGGGAGGGGGAGAGGGAGGGAGCGGCGGGGGCGCGCATCATGGAGAGTGCTCCGGGGCCGCGCTCGCAGCTGTCGGGGAAGCTCGACTGCGGCTTTCCCTAGCTGCACCTCTTCCGTACGCTCCCTCCTCCCGGGACACTCTCCTTGATTGTCTTTGGCTCGCTGATCTTCCCTGCTGGTAGCCTCTGTCCTGCCACGCCTTCTTCGTAATTCTCTTTGGCTTCTACCTACCCGGCAGTGGATTTCACTTTCCTTGGTTCCTTTGAATCCTTGCCTGGCCGGCTTCTCTCCCCCGCCCCTTTCTCTCTCTCTCTCTCCCTCCCTCCCTCCCTCCCTCCCTCCCCCCCCCAGCAGGCAAGAGAAGCTGCACGGAAGGAAGGCGGGGCTTGCTGATAGCCCCGCAGTTCCTTAAGTAAATATGCCTGGTGTCCCTCTGGTTCGAACAGGCTCATTTAATAACATTATTTCCCCAGCCTCCTGCATCTTCCAAACATGATTCGAAAGTCAAAGGATTTGAAGCCGGGCTTTTGTTGTTTTTAATCTCAGCACATTTTTGTTTGACTTTGTTTTAAGGCTTGAAACTCAAGAACCTCTTAAGTTTTGCATAAAATTGAGATAGAGCTCTGTCCTGTCAACAAGTTATTGTCATCTGTTAAGTGCACCTCTTAAGTACTTGAGTCAGCACAATCTAGTACATAAAACAACATTGATGAATTCATTGAGTTGTTTGTTTCGTTTTTTGTTGAGAAAATCAACATCCTTGTGTAACCCAAGATGGGGTCAGATTTGAAGTCTCCCTGCCTACCTCTCCTGAATTCTGGGGCTACAGGTCAGCTCAGCCCCCACTTATTTTTCTACACAGAGTTTCTCTGTGTAGCCCAGGCTGTCCTGGAACTTGATCTGTAGACCAGCCTGGCCTCCAGCTCAGAGATGTTAGAGCTTTTGCCTCCCAAGTGCTGGTGTTAAAGGCATTGGACACCACTCCTTAGCACAGCCTAACCCATTTTAAAATTTATCACTGTAGTGTTTACTTTTGTAGAGCTAGTGTGAGCAGTTCCAATCTACTTAGGTATGCCAGTGTCAATATGGCTAAAACTATATTGTTGAGCCGAAGGATGTGAGCACAGATCTCTGAGAACTTGGTTTGACAGAGTTGAAATCCTGAGATCTCTTTATGTACAGTAGATCTTACTAATATTTTTGGTCTTTTTTTTGGAGGGATGGTTGTCACTATGCAGCCTTGGTTGGAGCTCAGGAGTCTCCTGTCTCAGAGTTTCCCATTGCTAGAATTATAGGTGTATGCCACCATGCCTAATTCTTTCTGTGTATTTTAAAGATATTAGCTGTTCTTTGCCTTTGAAATTGTATTTATGCAAGACATAAAGGGTGTCTACGCTAATATTCCTGTGGGAGTTCTTTAATGCAGAGTTTTAGGCATAGTCATAATCTCAGTTTAAGATGCACAGTTTCTTCTCAATAAATATATTTCATCTTGGCTTTTTACATACACATGTGTTGGTGCGTTATATAGAGATATTAGTCCTTTTCATTGGCAAAAATCTATCCCCCTCACCTGGTAAATATAGACTATTTGATGGATATACTTTTAGAAAGAGAACTTTGAGAATAAAAAGTGGCTATACCTATAGGAAAGATCTCTTTGAGGAAATTTTGAGATTAAGAGCGCACATTCATGTCACTAGAGAATTTCCCTCATGATTTACCTTGGGAAAGGCCTTCTTTCTGCAGAGTAATGTGTGATCTGACCCAATCAGAGATCTATGGTGTTCTAGCTATTTTGGTCTGGTATGCCTCTAGTTGTATAATGTGGGCATTAAAAAATGTTGCTTAAATAATATATTTGATTTTTCACATATATATGTATATATATATTTATAGAAATAATGCTGTTCTGGAACTTTCTGTGTAAAACAGGATGGTCTCAAACTCAGAGATCTGTCTGCCTTTGCCTCCTGAATACTCAGGAGGGCGTGTGCCACCATTTCTGTCTTAAAATATTTTCATTTTGATTTATCTATTTTATTTTAATGTCTATGAGTATTTTTTTGGCATGTATATATGTGCACCATGTGTGTTCCTCATGCCTGTAAAAGTCAGGAGAGGACATCAGATCCTTTGGAACTGGAGTTACAGATAGTTGTGACTTGCCATGAGGGTGCTGGGAATCAAACCTGTGACTTCTGCATGAGCAGTGAGTGTGCTTAACGGCTGAGCCATGTCTCCAACCCCTAGAAACAGTATGTAGCAGAGGAATGTTACCCCTTGTTAGCCTGACCCTTTGTTTTAGAATGAATCTCTTCTGCACCACCTGAGGTTCATGTGCTCATCAAAACCAGTGGTCCAACACGCTTGTCACTTGCTCACAGTGCTCAGTCTGAAGATGAGGTTGGTGGGCTGCAGCATCACCTCCTGCACCCTTGGCCTGACTGTAGTACTAAGCATTTTACATATTTTACATATTCAAATATTTGAATATTTACATATTCAAAAACCCTTACAAGTAATTTGTTATTTTTGATTTATGGATGAAACTGGGATTTAGGAATCATAAGCCTTGGTTAGTAAGAGCTGGTGTTAGAAACAGGGCCAGGATTCAAAATCTGGCCTCTAAATACACTATCCATAGCTTTAACTTCTTTTTACTGCCACTTCACATTCATTAGCCCTACTTTGGAGAAAAAAGTTCTGTGGCTAAAGAATAACTAGTTTGAGTTAAAAACCATAAATATCTTCAGGATTTCCAAATTCTTTGTGTGCTCTTGTGCATTGTGGCTCATCAAGAAAGAGGCTGAAGAGAGGAGAGGAACGGGAGAAACTAATATAATTCTATTTCAGTTAAAAACATAAAAAAGAAAGTGGCTGAGAGGACTGGTGAGATGGCTTAGTGGGTGAAAGTGTTTGCTGCCAAGACCGACACACGAATTCACATGGTGGTGGAGGCAGACAGCTCCTGCTCACTGCCCTCTGCCCTCCGCACGGGCACTGGGATGTATGTAACCTCACCCACCCGCCCAGTAAGTGAGAATAGAGCCAAGTGCTTTGTCATTTCTTCTTCAGTTCCATCTTCAGGGATTAGTGTCCCATGATACATTTTTCTTCCTTTTTTTCCTCTTCCTCCTCCTCCTTCCTTTTTTCTTTCTTTCTTTCTTTTCTTTTCTTTTTTTTTGAAGACAGTGTTTCTCTGTTTTAGTCCTAGCTGTCTTAGACTCACTTTGTAGACCAGGCTGGCTTTGAACTCAGAATGATCTGCCTGCCTCTGCCTCCCTAGTGCTGGGATTAAAGGTGTGCACCACCTTGCTGGCTCACTTTCTTTCTTCTTCTATTTCTTCTTCTATTTCTTCTTCTTCTTCTTCTTCTTCTTCTTCTTCTTCTTCTTCTTCTTCTTCTTCTTCTTCTTCCTCCTCCTCCTCCTCCTCTTCCTCCTCCTCCTCCTCCTCCTCCTCTTCTCTTCCTCCTCCTCCTCCTCTTCTTTTTGTTGTTTTCTTTCTGAGACAGGCTTTCTCTTGTAATAGCCTTATCTGTCCTGGACTCGTTTTGCTGTGGAGGAATACCTTGAGTGGATGTAGCAGTTGTCAAAAAAGCAAGTGAAAGGCAGGATTTCCATGGGAGGTGGGAGGAGCCTGGAGGACTTGACAGTTGAAAGTTGACAGTTGACAGTTGACAGTTGGGAGTTGGGGGAGAGAAGCTCCCCCGCCCCCCAAGGAGGATCATATTGGTAAGTGCTTGGGATATGTGTAGGTTATGAGGATTAGAGTAGTTTATTTTAGTTTATTGTTAGATTAGACGCAGTTTAGTTTCTGCCCTGCTTAGTGCTTGTAGCTTTAAAAATACAATTCAGTCTTATTGTATCAGTTATTGGCTTCTTAGACCAGGGTAGCCTTGAACTCACAGAAATCCACCTGCTTCTGCCTCCTGAGTGCCCTACTTGCTTGCTCGCTCTTTCTTTCTTTCTTTCTTTCTTTCTTTCTTTCTTTCTTTCTTGATATATTTTTCTAACAGGCCTCAGTTGGTCCAGGTGATGTCTGCTTTTCAATACTGAAAGTACAATGTGAGTTGGACCAGGAAGTTGCTCTTTAGTGACTGGGTCTGAAGGAGGCTAACCAGGGGATGAGAAGGTGACGATAGGAAAGCTGGAACCAGAAGGTCCTGCACAAGCTGTATCTTATACCAAGAACATTTATAAAGAACTACAGCATCTTAGCCACCAGGTCTTTAATTCTAGTCTCACCGTCCAACCTTAGTCCTTACATTGATGAACAGAACATATCTTTTAGGCTAATTACCCTTTGGTGCCAGTTCTCCCAGTGGAAGCTCCACTTTTAAGGAGATTGGCTGGCTATTTTTAGAGCAGTGACGTCATATTACCTTACGTAAACCTAAGAGTGATATGTATACATCCTTTAGATCAGTAAGGACATATAATTCATTGTTAAGAAAAAGGAACATACATAGTAAATTTAAGGAAAAAATTGTCAGTTTAAGTCCTAGGCTGTTTCTGCAAGTAACTTACCTTATAAGCAGGGGTCACTGACTGTGGAGACCAGGCTGGTCTAGAACTCTCAGAGATCCACCTGTCTTCGTCTCCATTGTCTTAGGATTAACGGTGTGTACCACCACAGCCCTGCACAAATATTTCATCTCAATTACAATAAAAATCTACAGAAATCTCAAGTAAAATTCAAGAGCTAACAAAAAATTGTAAGTCATAGGTCAGTTGTGCCAATTTAGGCTTAAGTAAGCGAAGCCCTGCCCACCATTCCTTGGAATTTAGTTATTGCTAACTTGCATAGGTGGACACTTTCTAGAAAGAACTGATATACACCTTGCAGCTAATGAGTTCTGAATTCCAGCCACTATCAACTGTATGGAAAAGAGTTTGGTTCTTTGTTCCCGTCTCATTGTTGGTAACTTAGCCTCGCATTTCTCAGCTTTCTGCCTTTCTCCATGAACAACAAAAGCCAAAACAAAGCTGAAAGTGATCCAGGAACCTTCTGCCATAGTGACATCAAGAGGGACCATGGCAGTCTCTATTTTATTATTTGTGTTATTTCTTTGGGAGCTATTTCTTTCCCCCACCCCTCCACCCCTGCCAAACTATAACAAAGTATGAATTTTAAAGGGTGTGCATGCATTAAATTCGTTGGGTGCCATTTTGTTGGCAATCATTTTATCTGTATGACCTAGGAAACCAGTAACTGATAAAATGAGACTTTAGTGTTAATTTAAAGCTGCAGGCACTACACTGGGCAGAATCTAAACTGCTACTAATCTACCAGAAAACTAAAATAAACTACTCTAATCCTACATCCTCATAACCTACTGTATCCCAATCACTTGCCAATATGATCCTCCTAGGGCAGCTTCTCTCCACCAACTGTGAACTCTCAACTGTCAACTCCCGGTTTCTCCTCCTCTCCTGGAAGCCCCGCCTTCTACTTCCTGTCCTTCTGATTGGCTAAACAGCACTTTTTGACAACTGCTACATCCAGTCAAGGCATTCCTCCACAATTCCCCTTTTAGTCTAAAAACAAAAACAAACCCAAAAAAACTAAAAAAACCTTACCTCTACATTTATATTATTATACCAATATACAATACATACACACACACATACACACACAGACAATAAACTGTATACAGCAAGAAGAACCACAAAACAAGCATTGTATTTATGTTATGCTCATAGTGTTTTGCTGTCTTCAGCCCCATCAGACATTTGAGAAGGAATAAAAATTACCTGCAGGGCTGGGGAGATGGCTCAGAGGTTAAGAGCACTGACTGTTCTTTGAGTTCAATTCCCAGCAACCATGTGGTGCCTCACAACCATCTATAATGTGATCTGGTGCCCTCTTCTTGCCTGCAAGGCACACATGCAGGCAGAATACTGTATAAGTGATCAGTAAATCTTTTTAAAAAATTAATTACCTGAGTAAATAGGAAGTGCAGGTTAGAAGCTTCTAAAATGAAAAGGTGACGGGGACACTTTGCTGTCTGAACAGTCTGATTTGCTCAATGTTATTTATACTCATTGCTTAACACAATAAGGGGCACATGATAGCTATTAAATAAATATTTGCTGATTGAGCGAGAATTCATACAAGATAAACCCACAGGAAGTCTGAAAAGTATGGATGAGTAAAGAGTTAAAATGTTCCCATTTGAGCACACTAGATGCTCTTCCAAACATCCTGAGTTTAGTTTCCAGCAACCACAGGATGGTTCACAACCATTTATAGTGAGATATGGTGCCCTTTTCTGGTATGTAGACAGAATACTATATACATAATAAATCAATCAATCAATCAATCAATCAATCAATCAATCTAAAAAAAAGAATTTGCCTGATCTTCTGATTCTACCATGGGTATAAACGGTTTTTTTTATTTTGTTTTCTTGAGTCAGGGTTTTCCTGTGCAGCTTCCTCTGTGTACCAGGCTGGCTATGAACTCACAAGGATCCATCTGCCCCGGCGTCCTCAGGGCCGGGATTAAAGGTGTGCACCATCACTGCCTGGCTGATATGAAGGTTTTTGTTGTTGTTTGTTTGTTTTAGAGACAGGGTTTCTCTGTTACACAGAAACCCTGTCTCTGTCTCTGTCTCTGTCTGGTGTCTCCTCTCCACTCTTCCTTCTCTCCCCATGCTCACATGACAAACTTCCCCATATCATGTCTGTTGCCTGGCATCTTATTTTTTAAATTAAAGCCTTGGCTGTCCTAGACATGCTTTGTAGACCAGGCTGTCCTGGAACTCAAAGCGATCCACCTGCCTCTGCCTCCCTGAGTGGGATTACAGGTGTGCGCCACTGTGCCTTGCATCTTTTTGATCTTTAGGCATAGCCCTTCAGGATCTATAAAACATATTAATATATATTATAAGTATAACAAAATAATTTTAAATAAAGGATAAATATAAATGGATCCTGTTTATGAAATTATATCATTTAGATGTTAAATAATAATTCTTATTATGTCTTTGGTTTTTGTAGAGATTGTCACAGAGGGAAAAAGGAAAAAGTCATCACCCGCTGATTTAGAGGAGGTAGGTGTTCATGTATTCATTGTCTTTGAAGTTACTGATGTGTTATTTCCTTTTTAGTGTAATTAAAAAGACACTGTAAAACTTGAATCAGCATTTTAGGGAAAATTCTGTGTTCTAATTAACTGAGGGTTGAGTAGGAGACCGTTAGGGTTATATGTGTAAAAACTTTATTTCTCAATTCTCTCTTAACCTGGCTATCACACATATAATTGATAGTCTATTATACTATTTAAAAAAGCTTCACAGCACAAGAACTGAGCAGTTATTACTCTATTCTTAACCCTCTAAGATAATTTGGCTCCCTCCCAGCTTACATCCCAGAGATGCTTGTACTTTGTAGCTTCCTCTGCTGACCTGTCTCTCCTGGTCTCTCCTGGATATCTCCCGAGCTCCAGTCCCTGGCTGAATCCCAGACTTTCTCCTCTAACTCCTCCTCCTCTGGCTGGCAGGAGTCCAATCCTGTTCTCTCCCCTGCTCAGCAATTGGCTGTAAGCTGCTTTATTGGCATACCAGAGGAAATTGAGGAGCAGTGTTTACACAACACTGAGACAGGATATTTAAAGAACAGGTATTGCAACCAGATATGAAGGGGTACAGAAGTCAGCATTTAAGTTACACGGTAACCTCTGCCTGCATGGAACCTTTTCTAGGGCTTGACTTTAAAAATTTTACGTGGTAGTCAGTATCCCTTCCAGTCCTCATTTTAGATTGTTTGTTTGCTTGTTTTTTGAGACAGGGCTTCCTTGTGTCACCATGCTGTCCTGGACTCACTTTGTAGAACAGGCTGGCCTCGAACTCACAGCAATCTGCCTGTTTCTGCCTCCCAAGTGCTGGGATTACAGACATGTGCCACCATGCCTGGCTTTTGTTTTGTTGTTGTTGTTTTTTGTTTGTTTGTTTTTTTCAAGAAAGGGTTTCTCTGTGTAATCACAGGCTGGGGTTAAAGGCATGTGCCATCAATGCCTGGCCTAAGTGACTATTGTATGTTGTTTAATACTTAGTTATTTATACATTTTAGGTATTTAAGTTTTAAACAATGATTTCTAACTTGTTGCATTTAATGCTTTCATTTTTAAAATTTAGCTTATCGTGAGTTATATAGATCAGACATACAAAAGTTACTGAGTATTGGGTATAGTGGACAGAAGCCTGGGAGGCAGAGATAGGAGGATTGCCCCAAGTTTGAGGTCAGCCTGGTCTGTTTAGTAAGTTCCAGGCTAGCTGGGTGATATAGAAAGACCTCTTCCCAGCCGGTCAGTGGTGGCTCATGACTTTAATCCCAGCACTCAGGAGGCAGAGGTAGGCAGATCTCTGTGAGTTTGAGGCCAGCCTGGTCTGTTGGCTATGCTTTTTAACAATTAACCGTCATTATACAACTCAGCTAGCTTACACAAAAGGGGAAAAAGGTTAAAAGGAAGCAAGAGTGAACTTTTTAGTATCTGTTCCATGGGCTGGGTCCCTAGGTGTCTCTGGCCTGTGCCCTGGTCTGGCCTGTTTGCTGATCCTTTTTTCTATCCATGTGTGCTCAAGCCTGGTCTGAACCTGTTGTTCCTTTCTCCTCTCTGCCTGCCTTTCTCTCAGGTGTAAGGGGCGGTCTGCCTCTCCCATTGAGGGTCGATTAGAAACACAGTAGTCCAGATGGAGTCCCTCGGTCCCCTTCCTGAATTCCAGGCCCAGGATGGCTCCACTCAGTTTATTTCCAGGTTAATATCAGAGAGTATCTGTGATGTGTCCAAGGGCAAAGCCCACCAAGACTGCTTTCACCTGTGACAAAGCTTCCACTCCTTCCCACACTGGTTTACAAAGCGAGTCCAGGACAGCTGCTACACAGAGAAACCTTGTCTTAAAAAAACAAAAACAAAAACAAAAACAGACAAACAAAAAACCTATTAGAATATGTGTGTAGAGTACTGGACTGTGCCTCTGTTGGTTGATTCAGTTCTATATATTTCAATTAAACTAAATTTGTTCTTGTGCTGGTTTCAGATAACAAAGCTCCTAGCTGTCAAGTCAGAGGATGCTCTTGCTCCATCACCGTTGTCCAAACGTGGAGGCTCAGAACGCTGGAATCTCCCCCTGGAGGGGGTAAGATGACTTTTCTAGTCTATTGTTGGATGTGGTTTGTTGAAACTATTTTAGTAAATAAATTTGTACTTTTCTTATGTGTCATTTTTGATTTTCTATGTAATTAAAGATTTTATAATATATGCATATACATTTGTATATTTATATATACACACAAAATATCCATTTAATATATACACAAATACCCATACATACTTACACACACAACGTGCGTGCACACACACATGTATATGTATTTATGGGTATTTGTGTGTGTGTATATATACAATTTTTTATATAATATGTGCATATATATAATGCATATATATACACACATGTTTAATTTAAAAGGAAAGGATAAAGATTATGAGTATGCATCTATACTTTAATATGATCACAATTAGTTATTAGTATAGGGTTCTGATAACTCTCTGATAATGAGAGTTACTTATAGTAGCATTTGCTATATTTGCTATTTGAGATAAGGACTAGCAATGCTGAATAGACTAGTCTTGAACTGTTGGGCTAAAGGGAATACTTCCGCAGCATCCTGCGTGTCTGGGACTTACAGGCATGCACTGTTGCACCTGGCTCAGCACCTTTCTTTCTTTTTTGACACAGAGCCATATGTAGAGGGGGAGAAGGTCCCCCTCAGTCACAGACATAGGGGAGGGGAATAGGGTGAAAGCGGAAGGGAGGGAGGGATGAGAGGAAACAAGGGATGGGATAACAATTGAGATGTACTATGAATAAATTAATAAAGAATGTTTCTATTCCATCTTAAAAAAAATTGCCCCAGGCTGGTTTTAAATTATTTTTTTGTTTGTTTTTTCGAGACAGTACTTTTCTGTGTAATGGCTCTGGCTGTCCTGGAACTCACTCTGTAGTCCAGGCTGGCCTCGAACTCATGGAGATCCACCTGCCTTTGCCTCCCAAGTGCTGGGATTAAAGGCTTGTGCTACCACTACTGCCCAACTGGTTTAAAAATTTTAAACTTCCTGTTTCAGTCTCCAAAATATTGCTACCATACTTTTTTTTTCGTGTATGTATATGTGTCTTGTGTTAATGGGTATATGGGTATGAACACATGTGCATGCAGAGGCCAGATGACAACATCATTTGTTCTTCCTCAGGTGCTATCTGTTTTTTTATTTTTTTAAGGACAGAATCACTCACTGATCTGGAAATCACCAAGTAGGTTAGGCTGGCTGCCTAGGGACTCCCAGGGATCCCCTCATACAGAACTGCAAATCCATACCCCCACCCTTCCTCTTTTAAAAAGTGGATTCTGAGATTAAACTCCAGTCCTAGTGTTTACAAAGCAGGCTCTTTACCTACCGAGCTAGCTCTGCAGTCTCCTAGTCATTTTAAAAAAGATGCAACTAATTATTTCTTTTGCTTGAAGTAACAGGATATTTTTTCTTTCTTTTTATGGGGAGGGGTTGAGACAGGGTTTCTCTGTGTAGCCTTGGCTGTCCTGAAACTCACCATGTAGACCAGGCAGGCCTCAAACTCAGAGATCCACCTGCCTCTACCTCCCTGAGTGCTGGGATTACAGGTGTCTGTCACCAAGCCCGGCTCTTTTTCTTTATTTTTGCAGTGAGGCTTGAACCAAGGGCCTTGTACTCTCTGGGCAAGCCCTCTACCACTGAGGGCTTTTTAACTTAAAAGAATTGAGACAGGCTCTTGCTAAGTCATTTAGGCTAGTCTTGAACTCTGTAGTTCAGGCAGGCCTTAAATTCTTCATCTTCCATTCTTAGCTTCCTGATCAGCTGAGATTATAGACTTGCACCACCAGGCGAACCTTGAATTTTAAAAAATAGTGTGTGTGTGTCTGTGTGTGTATGTGTGTGTGTGTGTGTGTGTGTGTATATATATATATATATATATGAGTCCAGTTTATCTATAGCTGTTTTAGTACTGGGGCTAGCATAATAAAATGCTACAATCGGATAGCTTACGCAGTGGTGCATCTGGAAGTAAGATACTGGTGATGGCAGGGCTGGCCTTTCCTAAGCCTTCTCTCCTGTATGGACAGCTGTCTTACTGCTCTTGCTGCTTCCTGGTTGGTTGGCATGTGGCTTAGTCACTGTTGTATTGTGTAGAGGCACCATGACCAAAGCAACTCATAGGAAGAAAAGCATTTAATTGAGACTGGCTTACAGAGCAAGTTTCAGAGATTTACTCCATTTTCATGGTGGGGAACAGGGAGCATGGTTTCACCACAGGCCAAGAGGGGCAGTGAGAGACTGAGCCTGTCAGGGGCTACCCCCTGTGACACACTTCCCTCAACAGGGCTGCACCTCCTAGTCAGCATAATCCTCAAACTGTTCCACTCCCTGGTTACCAAGCATTCAAATATGTTAGGAATCCTATCTACTAGCTCAGATGAGCACTGCGCCTTCTTCCCTGCCCTGATAGAGGGACACTTCTGAAACCTCAATTTAAAAAAAATTATTCTTCTCCTAAAGATGTTCTGTCAGGGTACTGGAGATATGGCTGAGAGGTTAAGAGCACTGACTCTTCTTCCAAAGGTCCTGAGTTCAATTACCAGCAACCACATGGTGGTTCACAACTACCTATAATGAGATCTGGTGCCCTCTTCGGGCATGCAGGCACACATGGAGGCAGAGTACTATATAAATAATAAATAAATAAAATCTTTAAAAAAAGATGTTCTGTCAGGTATTTTGATCATGGGTATGCAAAATAATATATACAGTCATAGTAAGATGGGTGCCAGTTTGAAAGGTAGAAAAGTAACTTTCTTTTTTTGCTCCATAGTGTCTCACTGTGAAGCCCATATTTCTTTGTTATAAACAGCTTTGTTAAGCCTGGAGTCATCATGTACATCTGCCACCCCCTTCTTCTGCACATTACCTGACAGCTGTGCTGCTGCTGCGCGCAATTTGCCTCTCTGTTCATGGCAGAACATCCCTTTTATTATATTCATTTCTGGGAGCCATTTCTTTGGCTCAAGTTGGAGAGAAAGAGCTCTAGGGATTATGGGTCTCCTTTTCCAAGATGAGCTATCACTGGAAACCCCATTTTGAATACAAAATGATTTTCTTTTCCTCTGTGTGTGTCTGTCCGTGATGGAGCATGTAAGAACCTAGTGTGCTTGCAGAGGCCAGAGACCCACTCTATGGAGTCTGTTGTTTCCTTCCACTTAAGGAGGCTTCTGGGGATTGAACTGGGGATGCCAAGCCAGTGCAGCAAGCGCTGTTAGTCATTTTTCTTTAGTTTTCAAAACAACACCTCTCACTGTAGCTCAGGGCAGTCTAGACCTTACTATGCAGCCTGCCCTGGAACTTGTAATCATCTTGCCTCAGACTCCTGAATAATTACCTAGATTATACATGTGAGCCACCTTGCCTAGTTTATAGCAGTAAAACTATACAAAGATATAGTTCTGCTGTTAAAATGGTATTGGAAGGATTTGCATGGCTCAGCATGTAAGAATGTGTACGGTTATTGTAGGTCCTGAGTTTAGTTCCTATCACACCAATGTCAGGTTTTAGAACTCCCTGTAACTGCAGTTCTTTGTCTTCCACGGGCACTGCACTAACGTGAATATACTTACACAAAGACATAATTAAAAACAAAATGAAAAAATTGTATAAGAATAGAATTGTGCCAGGCATGGTGGCTCACACTTTTAATCCCAGCACTCAGGAGGCAGAGGGAGGTGGATCTCTGTGAGTTCAAGGCCAGCCTGGTCTACAAAGTGAGTCCAGGACAGCCAAGGCTACACAGAAATATTCTGTCTCAAAAAAACCCAAAAAACAAACAAACAAACAAACAAAAAACTAAAAAAAAAAAAAGAAAAGAATAAAATTGCCTTATATGCTTATATAGCTCCTTGATTTATTTAGCTTTTTATACAAGGACTTTTTTTCCCAAGGATATATTGTATGTTGAGTATATTTTCCCACATCCTTCTCTCCCCCCACCCCCATCCCACATACTTCTCTCCCCCCACCCCATCCCACATCCTTCTCTCCCCCCACCCCATCCTACATCCTTCTCTCCCCCACCCCCATCCCACATACTTCTCTCCCCCCACCCCTATCCCACATACTTCTCTCCCCCCACCCCCATCCCACATCCTTCTCTCCCCCCACCCCCATCCCACATCCTTCTCTCCCCCCACCCCATCCCACATCCTTCTCTCGCCCCACCCCATCCCACATCCTTCTCTCCCCCACCCCCATCCCACATCCTTCTCTCCCCCACCCCCATCCCACATACTTCTCTCCCCCCACCCCATCCCACATCCTTCTCTCCCCCACCCCCATCCCACATACTTCTCTCCCCCCACCCCTATCCCACATACTTCTCTCCCCCCACCCCCATCCCACATCCTTCTCTCCCCCACCCCCATCCCACATCCTTCTCTCCCCCCACCCCATCCCACATCCTTCTCTCGCCCCACCCCATCCCACATCCTTCTCTCCCCCACCCCCATCCCACATCCTTCTCTCCCCCACCCCCATCCCACATACTTCTCTCCCCCCACCCCATCCCACATACTTCTCTCCCCCCACCCCATCCCACATCCTTCTCTCCCCCACCCCCATCCCACATACTTCTCTCCCCCCACCCCTATCCCACATACTTCTCTCCCCCCACCCCCATCCCACATCCTTCTCTCCCCCCACCCCATCCCACATCCTTCTCTCCCCCACCCCCATCCCACATCCTTCTCTCCCCCACCCCCATCCCACATACTTCTCTCCCCCCACCCCATCCCACATCCTTCTCTCCCCCACCCCCATCCCACATACTTCTCTCCCCCCACCCCTATCCCACATACTTCTCTCCCCCCACCCCCATCCCACATCCTTCTCTCCCCCACCCCCATCCCACATCCTTCTCTCCCCCCACCCCATCCCACATCCTTCTCTCGCCCCACCCCATCCCACATCCTTCTCTCCCCCACCCCCATCCCACATCCTTCTCTCCCCCACCCCCATCCCACATACTTCTCTCCCCCCACCCCATCCCACATACTTCTCTCCCCCCACCCCATCCCACATCCTTCTCTCCCCCACCCCCATCCCACATCCTTCTCTCCCCCACCCCCATCCCACATACTTCTCTCCCCCCACCCCTATCCCACATACTTCTCTCCCCCCACCCCCATCCCACATCCTTCTCTCCCCCCACCCCCATCCCACATCCTTCTCTCCCCCACCCCATCCCACATCCTTCTCTCCCCCACCCCATCCCACATCCTTCTCTCCCCCACCCCCATCCCACATCCTTCTCTCCCCCACCCCCATCCCACATACTTCTCTCCCCCCACCCCTATCCCACATACTTCTCTCCCCCCACCCCCATCCCACATCCTTCTCTCCCCCCACCCCATCCCACATCCTTCTCTCGCCCCACCCCATCCCACATCCTTCTCTCCCCCACCCCCATCCCACATCCTTCTCTCCCCCACCCCCATCCCACATACTTCTCTCCCCCCACCCCATCCCACATACTTCTCTCCCCCCACTCCCATCCCACACCCTTCTCTCCCCCACCCCCATCCCACATCCTTCTCTCCCCCCACCCCCATCCCACATCCTTCTCTCCCCCCACCCCCATCCCACATCCTTCTCTCCCCCCACCCCCATCCCACATCCTTCTCTCCCCCACCCCATCCCACATCCTTCTCTCCCCCACCCCCATCCCACATACTTCTCTCCCCCCACCCCCATCCCACATCCTTCTCTCCCCCCACCCCCATCCCACATCCTTCTCTCCCCCACCCCCATCCCACATACTTCTCTCCCCCCACCCCTATCCCACATCCTTCTCTCCCCCCACCCCATCCCATATCCTTCTCTCCCCCCACTCCCATCCCACATCCTTCTCTCCCCCCACTCCCATCCCACATACTTCTCTCCCCCCACCCCATCCCACATCCTTCTCTCCCCCACCCCCATCCCACATCCTTCTCTCCTCCACCCCCATCCCACATCCTTCTCTCCTCCACCCCCATCCCACATCCTTCTCTCCCCCACCCCATCCCACATCCTTCTCTCCTCCACCCCCATCCCACATCCTTCTCTCCCCCCACCCCATCCCACATCCTTCTCTCCTCCACCCCCATCCCACATCCTTCTCTCCCCCCACCCCATCCCACATCCTTCTCTCCTCCCACCCCCGTTCTTCCTTTAGTCCTCTTTGTTCCCCTTGACAGTTTCACTTAAACTTTTACATACATGATTTTGTGTATCTATATAAATATCTAGGTGTGAGTAAAACCATGGATAAAAATGTACTATTTTTGTTTCTCTAAGATTGACTTAATTTCCTTATACATATCTCCAGTTACATCCATTTTGCTGCAAATGATATAAACACTTATTTTATGTCTGAACAAAAAAAAAATCTATCTGTCTGTCTGTCTGTCTTTCTGTCTATCTATCTATCTATCTATCTCACATTTTCCTTAGCCACTTCTCTGTTGTTGGCCACTGAGGTTGGTTCCATAGCTTAGCTGTTGTGAACAGTGTTACAGTGAGTATTGATGTGCAGGTACTTCTGATAGTGTGCATAGCACCACCCAGCACTATGGAATCTGGTCAGTAAGGAATGAAGCTTCCTGGTCAGTCTTGGGTATTGCCATCAAGTACTAGAGCGTAGCCAAGAGCAGTGGCAGTGCCTGTAATACTGGTGACTACAAGGAGACATTGCCTTTTAGGCAGAGCGGGGAAGCTGCACACATGAACTTACAGTGGTTATAGCAGCATGCATGGGACCTGCTCAGACCCAAACCAGATCAGCTCCCAGCATGGACACACAATGCCGCCCACAGCTGTGGAGCTATTGGCTAGAAGAGGGAGAGTGAGTTTTCTCTAAGAGTGTAGCTCTTAGGAGGTTGACCACACTGCACTGGGAAGACCACACATTCAAGAGTATTTGGGCAGCACAGACTGGTATTGAAAGATAAAAGAAAAAGAAAAAGTTGAGTGGGTAGGGAAGCATATGACCAAGGCACATATGAAACTCTCAAAAAATAAATAATTTCCTTGGCTTCACAGAAACTTTTTGATTTCATGAGATCCTATTTGTCAGTTGTTAGTTTTCTGAGTGACTTGGTATTTTTTTCAATACATATTTTTTATTCTGTGTATGAAGTGTTTTGACTATAATATAATATCTCCATTCTTGTTTGTTTTGTGTTCCAAATGCCTTCTGTACCTAGGTGGTCATCTTCCTACTCTTGATCTAACTACCTTTCTACTATGATTTTATTAAAAAATATCTTCTAGCTTGGTATGGTGGCACATGCCTGTAATCCCAGCACTCAGGGAGGCAGAGGCAGATGGATCACTGTGAGTTCCAGGCCAGCTTAGTCTACAAAGCAAGTCCAAGACAGCCGAGCTTATACTGAGAATTCTGTGTCGAATGCTGTTAGTATGAAATTCTTCTTTGCCAATTATTTGTAGTTTTAGTTTTTCACAGTCTCATGGGTCTTGAATAGACATGTGTTGTATATTTATGTGTGTATGTGCATGCTTTCAGGCACTCTGCCTGTTTGTATATGTGTGGTGCGTGTGCTACAGCATGCATGTCAAGATGCGAGAGGAAACTGACAGTCAGTTTTCTCCTACCCATGTGGGAGATTGAACTTATGTCAGAGGCTTGGTGGAAAGTGCTTTTAACTCACTGCTTCATCTCCCCAGACCTTAGTCACTTAAAAAAAAAAAAAAAAAGGAACACTTTTTAAAAAAGATTTATTTATTTATTATGTATGCAGTATTCTGCCTGCATGTACACTTGCACACCAGAAGAAGGCACCAGATTTCATTATAGATGGGTGTGAACCATCATGTAGTTATAGGGAATTGAACTCAGGACCTTTGGAAAAGCAGCCAGTGCTCTTAACCTCTGAGCTGTATCTCTGTTTCATTTTAAACGCTGTTTCCTGCCCCATAATTAGAGAAAAAGAATGCTGACAGCTCCCTCAGTTTCTACAGTGGAAAAAAAACAAACCTGGTATCAAATGTCTGTTTTCACACAGAATTGCTTTTCAGTTAGACTCATAAGCTAAGCATATGATTTTAAAAAAGAAAGTGGCCCATGGTTGGGGCATCCCAGCCACTACCTGGCCCTAGACATCAGCCATGATTGTGAGGGTTGGGCTTCCTGAAAAGACCATGTAGAGCAGGAGAGCGCAAGGGAGCTCTACAGGGTATGGGTGGTTTGTAGCTTCTAGAGGCTCTGTCACCTGAGTGCTACTCCTCAGGCCTCATTTTTGCTCTCCAGCTAGCTGGGGCTTCCCTTGGCTTTCTTCATAGTCCTTCATGGTTTCAGCTGAGGACCAGGAGTTAAAAATGTCTTGAGGTTAGGTTGCTTAGGGGGTGCCCATGGAGGCACAGTCTTGAATGCATCCCCAGCTCCCACATGGTTGATGAGGACAGCGTGGGTATCCTCTCTTCCACTCATGAGCCAGCCAAACGGATCAGAGATGGCCAGGGTCTGCTCAAGCGCAGGTGTGTGGTGACCTGAGCATACACACTGCTTTGGTTCACCAGGCTTGCGCATCAACCCTGACCCACGGGGGCTGGCTCTAAAGATCCTACGAAGCTCCAGTGCGGAATTCTGTATCTGAGGTCCCAGACCATGTCCAGGAAACAGTGTTCAGTTGCCAAGGTATGAAGCTGGTCATTGTCTAAGGTGTTTAGACAAAGGTGAGCTTCAGTGAAGACATTCTTAGGTTTTTCAGAGAAGCCTTTAAAAAAAATTAGCATCAAGTTCTTTATGGTCCAGATTGGCCGCTGTGATGCATATTCTTTTATTGCTTGGTTCTCTGAGTCAGTCTTTTCTTTGAAAGAGATGACATTTGGGCATCACCCTCAGAGAGAGCAGGGGAACCAAACATACCAGCTGTATAGGGATAACCAATCCTGCTTTGCTGACATATTCCAAAGCAGCTGCTCTGTTTTGTATTGGGGTAGGAGTTGGGAAACATTTTCTGGTTCCTACTGGAACCACAGCTGTTGACTGACTCACCAGAATGGCTGCCAAGATCACCATCCTGAAGTCATAGATAAGCAGGACAACTCCGAAGTCATGGGGGCCGCCACTAAGGTAGAGTTTAGTGACATTTCTCAAATTTTATTGTTATGCAGCTTTCAAGACCACCTGTCCTGGAAAGTGAAACATTGTGCCCATTAAATAAGAGTTCCCTATTGTCCCCTCACCCTAGTCTTGCTCCATGGTCTATAAGTTTAGTTATTCCAGGTATGTGACTGGAATGGAGCTGTTCAGTATTTGTCTTTTTTATTGCTGATTTATTTTACTTAGAGTAATGCCAAGACTTGTTTATGTTGTAGCATGTTTTAGAATCTCCTTCCTCTTTTAAGAAAATGTTCTGAAACATGGCCTTACCATGTGAGTGGACTGGCCTTGAACTCATGATCAGTGATCATCTTGCCTTAACTTTTTTTCTCCTTCTCCTCACCCCGAGACAGGATTTCTCTTTGTACCCCTGGCTGTCCTGGACTCGCTTTGAAGACCAGGCTGGCCTTGAACTCAGAGCGATCTGCCTGCCTCTGCCTACCTGAGTGCACATGCATACTACACCATACCTTTTGCCACACACGTACACATGCATACATACATTCACAGAATGAAGTAGTTATTATTATGCCCATTTTCAAATAAGGAAACAAAGGCTTAGAGAATATAAATAACTTCTGTGCTTAAATATATGGGTCTATGCGATATATTAATTAAACCAGATTTTTTTTTTCCAAAACATGGTTTCTCTGTGTTAGCCTTGGTTGTCCTAAACTCACATTGTAGACCAGGGTGGCCTCGAACTCACAGCAATCTGCCTGCCTCTGCCTCTGAGTACTGGGATTAAAGGCGTGCACCACCATACCTGGCTCTAGGATGACTTTTTGAAAATTTGAGGCAGTTTCTCTGTGTGTATATCCTTGGCTATCCAGGAACTCACTCTGTAGACCAGGCTGACATCAAACTCACGGAGATCCGCCTGCCTCTGCCTCCTGAGTGCTGGGGTTAAAGGCGTGTGTCACCATGCCTGGCTCTAGGATGACTTCTTAACTCACTGTGTAGCTGAGGCTGGCCTTGGCCTGATCCTCCTGTCTCCACTTCCTGAGTACAGGCATGTGCCACTATTTTAACTAATAAACTAAGTTTTACCTTTTAAAATCTTTTTTCTTTCTCTCTTTTTCCTTGTTTTTTTTGTTTGTTGTTGTTGTTGTTTTTTTTTTTGAGACAGGATTTCTCAATGTAGCCTTGGCTGTCCTGAAACTCACCATTAGACCAGGTTGACTTTGAACTCAAGAGATCTGCTTGCGTCTGCTTCCCAAGTGTTAGGATCAAAGGTTGTGCCATCACTGCCTGGCTTACCTTTTTTTTCTACTCATAAGAAACTTAAACCCTAAAAAGATGTCTTGCTATTTCTCATGCTGCAATTCATGAAGAACCACGTATAAACTTTTCTTTTAAATTTTTTTTGGTTTTATTTATTTTATTTTTAAGCTTTTCTAACTTTTTTGTTTTTTCTTTGTTGTTGCTGTTTTTTGTTTTTGTTTTTGTTTTTTTGAGACAGGGTTTTTCTTGTAGTCCTGGCTGTCCTGAAACGCACTCTGTAGACCAGACTGGCATCAATTTACAGAGATTTGCCTGCCTCTACCTCCTAGAGTGCTGGGATTAAAGGTGGTCCCTCCCACGCCCAATTTCTAATTGTTATAAATGCAGTTGCTTCATAGACACAGCCCTAGCTGGGCAGTGGCAGAGGCAGGAAGATCTATCTGAGTTCCAGCCTCGTTTACAAAGAGAGTCTAGGACAGCCAGGGCTCTATGTAACAGAGAAACTCTGTCTTGAAAAAACAAAAAATAGAAAAACCCCATAAAAACATAGACACAGCCCTTATTTAATCTGGCATGTAATAATTTTGCTATATCATATCATATATGATGTAATGAAGTAATCACAGCATACACATGTTAACCATTGCCTTGTGCATGCTAGGCAAGGGTTCTACCACGGAGCTGTTTTCCTAACCCATAACCATTGCCTTCTGACACAGTTGCAATTGCAGTTGCAGTTGCAATTATTGTTGTTATTTAAGTCTTGATTTTTGACTAATGTTAATAGTTTTAAGATCCATTTTTATTGTTTTTGGTGTATTTGTATTTCAACACTTGGAAAGTGGCAGATGTTCTGTAGCTTGCGTTTATTTTTCTCCGTGTACTACTAAGAATGTAGCTTCGAGGGCTGGAGAGATGGCTCAGTGGTCAAGAGTACTTGATGCTCTTGCAGAGGACCAGGAATTGATTCTAAGCACTCACATGATGTCTCACAACCATGTACCTCCAGTCCCAGGGGATCTGATACTGTCTTCTGGCCTCCTTAGGCCCTAGAGACTCATGTGACTCACAGACACACATGCAGACAAAGCACTCATACACATATGATAAAAATTAATAAAGAAAAGAGAGTTTGACTGATTGTCTTCACTATCTACCTAAAAATACAAGTGCTTTTAGTCATTATATTTATTATCAAAATATCTTTTTTCCTTAGTGGACAAGAAGCCTAAGAAATAAAGTCATCTGTCTAGACCACAAAACCAAAAAAACTGTCCATGGGCGTCCTTCTAAGGCATCGCCAGAAAGGTAAGATAGGTATTCATGTGTGAACAGAATGGGTTTATACAGTGCGTACATAGCGTGGCCAGCTACGTTGGATGATCGTTGAGTCTCAGTTAAACATGTCTCTCTGTTTGAGAGATTGACCTCAATGTTCTCTAAGATTCCTTTAAGCTTTAACTTTCTGTAATTATAGATTGTCTTTACTAATTGCTTTTGTGCATTTGGTACACCTTGATAAGCTCCAGCTGACAATGTAAGGATTATAGACTGATAACAGTTCTTGACTCATATTTGTCATCAATGATTTAAAAGGTGCTTTATTCAGCAACTCTCATCTGATATAATCATGGTATTAACAAATTATGGATATAGTAATTTAAGTACCTGGAGATTCAAACAATTATTTTCAGAAGGCAGTTAGGGCATTTCAAGGTTGGACATCAGTCTCTGATTAGAAAGTTACTATTTTACTGAAGGGTTTTGTATTTTCTCTTTTAACATGGTGAATGAAGAAAAATAACAATGAAGTAAAAATTATAATTATTAGATCATACACACTTAGAAGACTAATTAGAGTTCCTGATAGAGTACCTTTGTAAGCTACTGATAAAGGAAACTGTAGAAAATATATATTGATGATATCATAGCAGTTTATGAACTTCTTGCTAATCTTTTATGGTATAAGGTAAATTGTGAATAAACAAGCTTTGTGTAAGCAAGATTGTGCAGTGCAGACCTTCTTGGGTGGCTGAGGCACAGGGATGCAAGCTTAAGGCCAGCCTGGACTAGAGCATGAGTTCAAGACCAGCATGGACAGCTCAGACTGTCTCACAATAAAAAGGTAAAAACCTGCTGGTAACTTGGCCCATTGGTAGAACTCTCGCCTAGCCTATGTAAGGCCCTGTATTCAATTCCTAGTACCAGAGGGTAGTGGGAAATGAAGGCCTGATGGATGCAGTAATAATGCCTTGATCTTTAGAACAAGCACAAACTGTGGACTTGGTGTCTCAAAGATTATTAGGATCATAGAAAATTACATTTGCGGAATCATTCTTTCCTTCCTTCTTTCCTTCCTTCCTTCCTCCCTTCCTCCCTTACTTTTTTTTTTGTTTTGTTTTTTTGAGACAGGGTTTTTCTGTGTAGCCCTGGCTGTCCTGGACTCTCTTATGTAGACCAGGCTGACCTCGAACTCACAGAGATCTGCCTGCCTCTGCCTTTCTTAGCGCTGGCATTATGGGCGTGTGCCACTACGCCCAGCTCTGAGGAATCATTTCCTTATCCAGACTTAACTGACATGTTTGCATTACAAGACTTGTCATTTGATGGTAGTGAGGCACTAGAAACCTTGCATAGTTCACGTCTCATCTTCTGCCACAGCGCTTACGATGCTGTGTGTATGGGCCCCTGAGGAGATCAAAAACTGTGGTAGCACTTCCTTACTTTGACACTCCATTTTGTTTGCCTGGCATTATCTCTCATACCATTCACTTTGGTTTCTGCTCAATTATTATCTTGGAGTAAAACAGCAGTTGTTTGGCTTTGAATTTATGACATCTGACTAATGATACTATGTTTTCAATATTAGCACTATAGCACTCTTGTCATAATAGTATAGAGAAGTAGAGACTAGAAGGATAAAGAATAGAAATATTTTCAAATTCAACACCAACGCTGGGCATGATAGTGCACGTCTTTAATCCCAGGACTCGGAAGGCAGAGGCAGGTGGATCACTGTGAGTTCGAGGCCACCCTGGTCTACAAAGCGAGTCCAGGACAGCTAATGCTACACATTATGCTGTCTCAAAAAACCAAAAAAAAAAAAAAAAAAAAAAAAAGTTCCTAAAATTCAACACCAGTCAATGTCAAGATAATATCATAGTTATGGAAAAATTTAACTTTGTTTTTAGTCCCTAAATGCACCAACAACAGTGAATTTTTAAAGTGACTGGTGAAGTAATATAGACAATATTACAACTAGATATATTCTACTCAGCCAGGCAGCGTTGGGATATTGAAATCTGATTTTTCACCAAATTAAAAAATCTAGAGGACTTCCTGTTACTTTAAGTTTTGTATCTGAAGTAGACTTTATTTTTAAATATCTATGTTACCTTTAAATAAAAAAAATTAGGCTTTTCATAAAATGTGCCTGCACGTCATTTTAGGAGCCATGGGTTGAATATATAAAGGTAATTAAAGTTTTTTTTTTTCCAGACAGGGTTTCTCTGTGTAGCCTTGGCTGTCCTGGACTCACTTTGTAGACCAGGCTGGCCTCGAACTCACAGTGATCCACCTGCCCCTGCCTCCCAAGTGCTGGGATTAAAGGTGAGCGCCACCACTGCCTGGCTAAAAACACTTAATGTAGTGAGAATCTGAGCCAATTCCTAGTGGCTTAAGCTAGGAAGGAATACCATGTGTGTACTTTAAACTAGATTTTTTTTCACTTTGAAGATTCTCAAGCTCTAGATTCTTAATCTTTTTCTAAATTTCATATTATATTGAAAGTAGATAAAATGCTTGTTGTGTTTTCATTTGTATAGCTGTGAACAAATGCTTGAAGGAAAAACAGCTTAAAGGGAGAACTTACTTATTTTGGTTCACAGTTTCAAAGATTTCAACATACAGTCCTTGCTTCCCTTGATCCCTTGCTTCGTCTGGGTTTGTGACGAGGCAGAAGATCACAGTGGCATGAGTATATGACAAAGAGCATCAAGGGACAAGACAAGATACACCTGCAAGGACATACACTCAGTGCCTACTTCCTCCTACGGTTCTACCACCTCAGAATAGTCTGTTCACACTTGGACTCCACCAGTGGAACAGACTATTAGGTTAGAGTTAGAAAGCCTCCGGGTATGGCCAGGTTTGCCTTACTAATTATCCTAGGCCCTTTTCAATCTAATGCACTTGACAATCAAAATTCACCATTGTAAGTCCACTCCATGCCAACTCGATACCTAAGACACCTCTTTAAGCTATAACATCCTACCCTGCCCCCAAAAAGTTCGTGTCCATCTCTTTGAGTCCCTGAAGTAGTAAAAGTTTCAGCATTGTTCAGAAGTCTGAATTCAGAGTGTTTTTCTGAGACTCAAGACAAACTTTTAGCTGTGAGTCCCTATTAAATCAAAACCAAGTCACATAACTTCCAAGATGCGTTAGGGTAGAGTAAATAGGGTGCAGTGTAATCCTAGCACTGTTCACATGGAGACAGACTCACTGGATAGCCAATCTGGTTAGTTGTCGAGTTCTAGGCTAGTGAGAGACTCTGTCTCAGAAAAAGGAAGGTGGTGTCTGGAAACAGCATCTGAGGTTGTCCTCTGGTCTCCGCACACATGCACGTGGGTTCATTGTGTCCACAGTGCCTGGATATACACCACGCACTTACATACTCCAACAGGGGTACCTGTCCCACACTGCCCAGGACATATGCAAAGAGCATTTATTGACAGTTTTGGGTCAGTAGTTGGGCAAAATAACTTTTGATTGAGTCATGTTAGCTTACTTTCCTTGTCTCCTGTGTTTCTATATGTGGATCTGTTGGTTTAGGAGTCTTTTTCAATTTTATTTGGGGAGCTTAGTGAGCAGTCTACTTTTAAAGGCTCAATTCCCTGTACCACTTACTGAGAAGGAAATATACCGCGCTAACAACTCTCACCCCCTCCTTACAGGAGATGCAGAAAATGCATCTGAAGTCCATTAAAGCCCTCTAATATTATCAGTGACCGTAAAACCGAAAATGGAAAAATGACAGCAGAAAATACTATTAAAGATAAAAGTAATCTAATGATTAGTTAGAGTAAGTAGGGAAAGCAAATGAGTGAGATCAAAAGAGACAGAGAAAGGGAAAACAGCAGAAGGAAGACAAGGTGAAGGAAAAGGGAAAATAAGTCGAAAAGAACATTTTTGAGGGCAAGAGAAAAGAACGAGATGAGAAAAAAATAAAAATGCAAGGATTTCTTATCAGAGAAAAAGTTTAAAAAACAAAGTGAAGTAAACATAAGAAGGGGAATAAAAGATAAAACAGAAAAGTATATTAAAAAGTCAATTCAAAATAATTCTAAGAATGGGGCTTGAGAGGAGGAGAGAGGACAAGAAAGATAAGAAGTTAGGAAAAGACAAAATATTGCTCAGAAATAAAAACTTTTTAGATGTTTGTGTAAATGAGAATAGTAAAACCAAAAAGTTTTGGAAAATACAATGTAATATAAAACTATTGCTGAAAAAAGAAGAGCCCCTGTTTTCTCAGTCCTGGAAGGCTGCAGAGTGTCAGTCTATGACTTGAGGGTAGATAGGGTCAGCTGGACTCTGAACTCTTCACCTTCCGGCAGTTTGCTATTGCTGAACCTGAACCGGACAAGCAAATGACGCCTTCCAAAAGTAGCTTCACTTCTCTTATTCCCAGGGTTCTCTGCAGGGCACATTGGCTTTCCAATCTATGGGCTAGGCAGTTTCTTCACCCTCTAGGGATGCTCCAGCTCACATTCCCTACGGTGACTAATGTTTAGTTGGAGGGTGTCTTCTAGTGTGTCGGGAATATAGGAAGTAATCAGAGCACTGAGATCATTGTAGATAAAGGACCCGTCATTGTGTCTTGGGATTACTACTAGGTTACATCATAGGTTGCTATTATGGAACACTATGACCAAAGCAACTTGGGGAGGAAAAGGTTCATTTGGCTTATACTTTCGTATTGCTGTTCATCATCAAAGGAAGTCAGGCTAGGAACTCAAACAGAGAAGGAACCTGGAGGCAAGATCTGATGCAGAGGCCACGGAGGAGTGCTGCTTACTGGCTTGTTCTCTGTGACCTGCCCAGCCTGCTTCCCGAGGTGGCTAGGGCTTCTTACATCAGTCACTATGGAAATACCCTACCTGAGCTTGCTTATAGCCCAGTCTTATGGGGGCTTTTCTCAGTTCAGGCTCCTCTTCTTCAGTGACTCTAGCCTGAGTCGTCCTAAAATTAACCAGCATTCATTGTGCTTTGACAACCTATTTATTTACCCATGGGATGTGATGCAGATGTGGGTGTCAGATACAACCCTGTAATATCAGAGTTCTTGGATCCTATAGCAGTGAACAGTGAATAGGTCTAGAGTTTAATGTATCTTTGGCCTCAGCCTCATGACTATGAAATTCCAGGGTTAATTCCAGTTGACAAGATAACCCCTGGCCAGCTGCTTCTATAACTGCCGCCCTGGGCCCTTTCTGTGCTTGTTACTCTTGTCAGGCCCCCGTGGTAGAACAGTTTTTAATGATAGGCTCTCTCTCAGGATGCCTTCTAGCAGCAGCCGTCAACTCATGTAGTCGAAAAATGGGATTTATCTTTGCCCAAGCTCTGTTTCAACCAAAATTTGTCACTGGGTTTGAGCCTTGTAAGGACTGTGTGCTTGAGAGTAGGATAGCCCGTCTATCAACTGGCTTAGTTTTTGGAAGTGATTTTTTTTTTTTTTTTTTTTTTTTTTTTGGTTTTTCTCGACAGGGTTAAGTCTTGGTTGTCCTGAACTCGCTTTTTAGACCAGCCTGGCCTCGAACTCACAGTGATCCTCCTGCCTCTGCCTCCCGAGTGCTGGGATTAAAGGTGTGTGTGACCACGCCCCCGCCGTTGGAAGTGATTTTTGCATTTTCTTCCCCCTGCCAGGGAGCTGCCCAGACGATACTGTGTTTACCTTCCTTTTCATCTGTTTGTTTTCCATCTTTTTCCCCATATCTTTCAGATAGTCTTTCATTTATTTTCTGGATTTGAAGTGCTTCTTCTCTTTCTCTGTTTAGGACAGAGTCTGATATTTCTTAGCGTCTCCTTCACTGGCTGAATTGAAGGTAGCTTTTAGCCTGCCATCTCTCCTCGAAGCTCCAAGTATACCATTTTGATAGTTTGATTTTTTTTCTTTTTTCTTTTTTGAGACAGGGTTTCTCTCTGTTATCCTAGCTGGCCTAGAAGTTTCTCTGTAGACCAGGTTGGTCTTGAAGCCAGAGATCCTCCTGCTTCTGTCTCCCTAGTGCCAGGACTCAAGGCGTGTGCCACTATACCTGGCTGCAGGTTAGGTTTTTTATACTTATTTTTGTATGTAGGACAGAGGTCACAGGGTGCAATGGAGGTCAGAAAAGAACATGCATGCTGCCACAGTGTCTGTGACTTTATGTGTGTATCAGTCCTGCTGTGTTTAAAAGGCCTCGTTTCTTTGGTGTCCTCTATTCCCTCTGGCTCTTACATGCTTTCTGCCTCCTTCCACAGGGTTTCCGGTGCCCTGAGATGAGGGAATTGGTAGAGAGATGCCCTTTAAGACTGAGAGACTGAATGTTCTAAGGTCTCTCATATTCTGCACATTGTCTCTGTACTTATTCCCACCTACTACAGGAGCAAGACACTCATCTATGAGACAGCAGAATGCTGTTGGAGCCATTTTGTTGTTACTTCCCGTTAGCAGATGTAGCTTTTCCTTTTTGCTACTTTGTGGGTTCTTCTCCTAACTGTCTCCTAGTTCTGCCTCCATGGCCTCTCTTCTCTAGCCCTGCTCAATCTTCTTTCTTCCTGCACTAACTGTCTTTTCTAGCACTGTTCATTCTCTCTCAGCCTCTGCTGGCTTTTTATATTCTCTTCTGTTCCATGAAGTCCAAGAGGCACCAGCACTGAAGGTCATATGATCAAGCAGTTTTAGCAGTTAAGCATTCCCAAAGGGCTAGTTGACTAGCAACTGGGGGTCCTTAAAGGGCCAGTCACATAAGGTAAATCACACTACATACAGAACCAAGGGGTTTTCCCCTTGGTCCCTGACCTATCTAGTCTCAGCTTCTTGGTCATCTAAGCAGTGTCGGGGATGGGTTCTGCCTCATGGAGTGATCCTTACTGCTTGGTTACTTCCATGAGCTTTGTAGCACTATTGCACTAGTTCATCGTGCACAGGCTGCCATTGTAGAGCAAAGGCTTTGAAGCTGGGTTGGTGTTTACTGTTCTCCTTTGGTAGGGTTCAAAGTACTGCGAACTCTAGTCAGTTTGCCTGAAGCTTGACTTCTCTGTGTTCAGTGAGTTGTGTAGGTATTATCTTCAGTAATAGGGTTTGTTTGTTTGTGGAGCGCAAACAATAGCCTGGATTGTTTAGGGTATCCCGTGAGGCCAACAACTCAATTAGATGTAGCCCATTTCTGGAACCAGAGGCTTCGTTTGGTGATAAGAGATGTGTGATTGGGGCTCCAGCTCCCTTGTTATTTGGAGACTCCATTTAATTCACCTTCATGCATGGTGAGCTTCTACTCTATTAGGCAGCTTCTACTCTATTAGGCTTCTATGTGATCCCTCAAGTGGCCCTTACTCTTAGCTGCCCCTCTTTGCATTCCCTCACTCACTCTCTTTCCCCTCCTTCTCTCTGTCTCATCCTCCCATTCCACTCTTCCCCCAAATCCTTTCATAGCTATGTGTTCTACTTTCCCCTTGTAGGGTGCTCCTAGCCTCTTTGCAGTTTCTTACTCTAACCCTCTGTAGTTGTATGGATTGTAGCTTGCTTACTGAGAGTTAAAAGCTACCATTTGCCTCCTCACAGTGATCTGCCTCCCTCTGTCTCCACAGTTCTGGGATACTTCTGTCATTAAAAAAAAAAAAAAAGAATTGTGGTAGTGCATGCCTTTAGTCCCAGCACTTGGGAGGCAGAGGCAGGTGGATTGCTGTGAGTTCGAGGCCAGCCTGGTCTACAAAGTGAGTCCAGGACAGCCAGGGCTACACAGAGAAACCCTATCTCGAAAAGCAAAACCAAAACAAAACAAAACAAAAAAAGAGAATTAATTAACTAACTAATTTATTATTATGTATACAGTACTCTGCCTGCATGTACACTTGCATGCCAGAAGAGGGCATCAGATCACAGTATAGATGGTTGGGAGCCACCATGTGGCTGGAAATTGAACTAATGACCTCTGGAAGAGCAGCCGTTGCTCTTAACCTCAGAGCCATCTCTCTAGCCCCCACTTAAATCATTTTTTAGTGTTAGGTTTTTATCTTCTGTATAGCTTTTCTGTTCCTTTCCTGACTTTGCTTTGCTTTTTTTTTTTTTAATTAGGTAATATAATTCCCTTCTTATTTCTGCTTTGAGTGTATTTGTCCATTTTTACTTAGGTTTACTGTGCGGATTATGTTTACCATACTAAATTGATAACATTTTAGATTGAATTCATACTAGTTTAATTTTCATAACCTAAAAACTTCGTTCCTTACATCTCTGTCTTCACCTATATCACTTTTTATATCACAAAATTATATCCCTTTTGGCCTGGAGAGGTGGCTCAGCAGTAACAGCACTTGTGCTCCTGCAGACGACAAGGTTTGGTTCCCAGCACCAATATTAGGCAGCTTGTAATCACCTGTAACTTTAACTCCAGGCAATCTGATGCCCTCTTCTAGCTCCCATGGGTATCTGTATACATACACACACACACACACACACACACACACACACACACACACACACCCCTTCATTTTTGACAAATCATAAATTCTTTTTTGAAAGAAATATAGTTATTTTATTTATTTATTTATTTTTTTGTTTTTTGAGACAGGGTTTCTCTGTGTGGCCTTGCTGTCCTAGAATCACTTTGTAGACCAGGCTGGCCTCGAACTCTGCCTCCAGAGTGCTGGGATTAAAGGCATGTGCCACCTCGCTTGGCTGTCCTGACTTCTTTTTTAAAAAATATATTTTATTATTTTATTTATATTATATCTCAATTGTTATCCTATACTTTGTATCTTCCCATTCTTCCCTCCCTCTCATTTTCCCCTTACTCCCTTCCCCTATGACTATGACTGAGGGGGACCTCCTCCCCCTGTATATGCTCATAGGGTATCAAGTCTCTTCTTGGTAGCCTGCTATCCTTCCTCTGAATGCCACCAGGCCTCCCCATCCAGGGGACATGGTCAAATATGGGGCACTAGAGTTTGTGTGAAAGTCACTCAGCTATTAAAAACAAGGAATTCCCGAAATTTGTGGACAAATAATTGAACTAGAAATGATCATAATGAGTGAGTTAACCCAGAAGCAGAGTCAAATGGTATATACTCACTTATATCTGGACACTAGCCCAAGGGGCATGTACCATGAAAGCCTTCACTTATCAGGAAAGTGGGACAGAGGGGAAGACATCCTATTAGGACTCTAAGTGAGAGAGACATGGGAGAATAGGGAAATAGAAGGATCCAGAGGGTCCTAGAAACCTAGAAGAAGAACATTATGATGGGTGGATCCAGGCCCAGGGGTCCTGTTCAAACTAAGGCACCAGCCAAGGACAATACATGCAGTAAACTTCAAACCCCTACCCAGATCCAGCCAATGGACAGGACATTTTCCACAGTAGAGTGGAGAGTGGGGTCTGATTGTCTTGACTTCTTAATAAGTTTTAAGGGAGAGTTGCTGAATATAGAAATCTCAGTTAAAAGTATTTCCTTGATCTTAGCATTTTGAATGCCTGGGAGGTTAAAGGGAACCACTTCATAAATTTATTAGGGAGACTTGAGACTCTAGGCACACATAGAAGTATTAAAGTCATACCAGGGAAAATAGGCCTAAGGCTTTATTAGGCATACCAGACTGAGGAAGGGGTATGACTTCTTCACCTGGACCCACAAAGTGTTGGATACGCAACCCTGGGGTGGTATGGCCCTATACAAACCTGTAATGTGATTGCCTGATGTGTCTTGGCATATATCAAGGACTGGCAAGACCCTGTGGACTGCGCTGGTGTTTCTACTCACCCTGGTCTGCTGTGGACTGGGCCTATTCGCCTGCCTGCCTGCCTGTTTGCCTGGTCTGAATCCTCACTTTCTTGCATTTGGACCTCTTTTTGGTCTTTGTCATCATAGCTGAACTATATTACTTTGCTCTCCAGCAACCCCTTCTTGGTACTGGTCTGTCTTTCTCTGATTTTTCAAGACAGAGTCTCTGTGTAGTCTTGGCTGTCGTGGACTCGCGTTGTAGACCAGGCTGGCCTCAAACTCACAGCAATCTGCCTGCCTCTGCCTCCTGAGTGCTGGGATTAAAGGCGCGTGTCACCACACCATCCTTAGCTCATTTCTCAGGCCTTTGAGCTCTGCTGCAGCGTCTTAAAGGTTTATTCACTATGTAAACCACATATGTGCACATATCTATATAGACATATATATCATATTGTAAGATGTGGTATATGAGAATAATTAATTGGTAATTGCTAATATTAATCACTAATTATTACTAATTAACTAATAAGTAATTAGTAATTAAGATTGCATTTGCCTCAGCCAGATTACAAAAGTCAGTGGGATTACCTGGCAAATTGCTGCCACTGATACCACTCACTCAGCCTTGTGCACTTACTGTTAACCAGTAAATGCTAACGTTGTAGAAAGGCACAAACTTATCTGTTTGCTTCTGGCAGCATGCTCATGATGTACTATGTGAGTCTATTACATTCTCACCTCTGTGGTTTCTGAGAAGTCTGATGGCAGGCTTATGAAGACCCTTTGTCACTTCTTTTTTCTTTTCTAAGATTTTATTATGTCTGCATGTACACCTGCAGGCCAGGAGAGGGCACCAGATCTCATTACAGATGGTTGAGAGCCACCATGTGGTTGATGGGAATTGAACTCAGGACCTCTGGAAGAATAGTCAGTGCTCTTAACCTCTGAGCCATCTCACCAGCCCCCTGTCGCCTATTTCTTAATTTTATGTCCCCTCCCATTTTAAAATTGATTATGGTCTGCCTAGATGTGGCTTTCTCAGTCCACCATATTAGAGTCTGTTGAGTTTCCTGGGTTTCTATATCCGCTTGTTTCATCAGATTTGAAACATTTCAGCCATTATTTCCTCATATATTCACTCTGTCTCTTTTTCTGTTCTTATAGGGAAACTGCAGTTCATTTATTTCTCTAGCGAATTGGAAAACTTCAAAATTTCAATTATATTTATGTATAATATTTATTTATTTATTATTTTAAAATTTATTTTTATGTACATTTGGTGTTTGGTGTACATGAATATCTGTATGAGGGAGCCGGATCCACTGAAACTTGAGTTACAGACAGTTGTGAGCTGCCATGTGGGTGCTGGGAATTGAACCTGGGTCCTCTAGAAGAGCAGTCAGTGCTCTTAACCACTAAGCCATCTCTCTAGACCTTTATTTATTTATTTTTAAGACAAGATGTCACTATATAGCCCTGGCTGACCTGAAACTTAACAGGCAGACCAGACTAGCCTGAAACTCAGAGATCTACCTGCCTCTGCATCCTGAGCATTGGGATTAAAGATGTGCACCATTACATCCTGCTAGTTAATAGATTTTTATGCTCTGGAGTTTGTTTATATACCTTTTTTTTGTTGTTGTTTGTTTTTTGAGACAAAGTTTCTCTGTGTGATAGCCCTGGCTGTCCTGGACTCTCTTTATTAGACCAATTTGGCTTTGAACTCAGAGATCCGCCTGCCTCTGCCTCTGGGATTAAAGGCATGGGCCACCACTGCCCAGGTATGGATGTCCTTTCTCTAATGTTAATTTTCTGTGCCTTTGTTGAAGATCAGTTTCCTGTAGATAGATGTGTTTACTTATAGATTGTATCTGTTCCATTGATCTATCTGTTTTTATGTCAATACCTTTGTTATTTTGGTACGCCTTATATGTCTTTCAATTAGGCATCTCAATTTTTTTGTTTTGTTTTTACTCAAAATTTCTTTGGCTCTTAAGTTTTTTTTCCTTTCATGTGAATTTTACAATTATATTTGTTACTATTATCTTGCTGTGACCAGTTACCTGATCAGAAGCAATTGGAGGAAGAAAGGGTTTCTTTTGGCTCATGATGTAAGAAAGTTATCTCACTTAGTGTTCTGTTGCTTTGAGTAGACACCCTGACCCTAGTGCAGTTTCAGAGGCTTAGTCCATCATCATAATGGCAGGAAGGTGTGCAGGCTGGCATGGTGCTGGAGAAGACGGGAGAGCTTTAAGTCTCAATCCCCAGGGGAGCTAGCAAACAGAGGAGGGGGCAGTGGATGTAGCATGGGCTTTTGAAACCTACCCGTAGTGACACAAGGATACACCTATTAATCCTTCCAAGCAGTTCAGCTGGGGACCGAGCAAACACATGTGCCTATGTGGGCCAATGTCATTCAAAGTACCACAGAATCTAGGATGACAGGAAGGCCAGGTGGCAGGAATGTTATCAAACTGAGTCTTTGGTCAAGAAACACCAAGAGATGGATGAAGTGCTCATCTGGCGTTCTCCTTTTTGTTCTGTCCTGGCCTGGTGCCATCACAGTCAGGGTGGGCCCTCCTTTGTCACTGAACCTTTCTGGAAGCAGCCGTGCAGATATGCTCAGAACTGTGTTTCCATGGTGATTTGAAACCCAGTCAAGTTGACAATGAAGTTTAATCATTACAACTTGACACTCAGACACATTACTATAAGGGCTGGAGAGATGGCTTAGTGTTTAAGGTACTGTTGCTCTTGCAGAAGACCCAGGCTTGATTCCCAGCACCTACACAGTGGCTCACAACCACCTGCAACTCCAGTTCTCTGGCATCTAGTGCCCTCTTCTGACATACTTGTGAGCCAAACACTCAGACACAGCACGGCAGCTCAAAGCGCATCACTGTAGACAATCTCGTTCTGCTTCTCACCCATGACGTCTGATTTTATCCCATGTAACGCAAAATACATTAGGCTCATTTCTAAATAATCCCATGATCTTTGAACTGTCCCACCCATTCTAAGGTCCAAAGTTTCTTCTGAGACTAAGATAATTTCTTAACTGTGAGCCCCTGTAAAGTCATAACCAAATTACATTTTTTTAGTATATAGTTGCACAGAGTAAACATTCCATTTCTCAAAGGAGGAATGGCGTAGCAAGGAAAGATCAGATCGTAGCAGGTGTGAAACCTAGCAGCATGCATGCTCTGGCATCAGGTTTTGCGGTTGGACTCATCTCACCATTAAAGGATTTTGGAGACCTACCCTCCAGATCTGCTCTCTGAAGAGTACAGGCCTCTGTTTTGAACTGGCTGTCTTCAGTGTTTCTTACTAGTTGTTGCGTAGTTTTGGCATCTCTAGCATCCTGGGGTCTGTTACACCTTAAATCTCACCTTCAGACTTTCCTCAGTGGCCTCTCAGGGCCCCTTGCAGGGATCCCGCCCCTGCCTCACAGTGCCTGCCAGTCTTACATCTCTCACGCCTCAAAACAATGTAAGTAGACAGTGCTGTCAGTTTGAGGTGAAGCCTGGAGGGCTTGTGCCACAGTTGAATTACTGTGTGTGTTGATTCAGGGCTGGCGTTTATATATACCCTAGGCAGCTGTTTTTAAGCGAGCAGTTCCTTCAGTGGCATTTTCAGTTTAGGCTCCTTTCGTTGAAATGAATTTGCATTTTCACTTGAGCCTTCCATGGGTTGGCTCTTGCCCTCTTGGCACCTTTTCTATATAGAGTGCTAGGTTTTCATTTGTTTGTTTTAGTGATGTTACTCTGTTTTAACAACTGTGCAGCTGCTTTCTCAGCAGCCTTGTCTGCAGCTTCATATTCATTCCTGTTCCCACCAATAAAACATCCTCCATCTCTTTCTGCTGTCTGTTGCTCTCACTCAGTGTAGACTCAACCGTGAAGGCAGAAGTAATTACAACACAACCCAAATCCTGCCTTGTGTTGAAATTCTGCCGCTGCACAGATAATGCGTTACTTTGTAATTAATCCTTAGTCAAGCTTTCAGGATATGGACAAAATGTTACCTGATTCCTGGCCAAAAGGTGACCTGAGGACTTTAGCTCAGTTCCTTATAGAGTTCTTGTTGACATAAAATCTCACCTCATCATATGGGCCATCCTACACTAACTGCACAGTCCTGTCCTGATCATAGACCTTCTCTCTCTAGACATTTGGGTAGGTACTTGAATTTCCTTTACTTATATAGAACATTTCTGTTTTTGTTCTTAAAATTTATTTTCAGTTTCTTTTCATTTTCCTTGGCACAGGGCCTAGTACTCTTTAGCACTTTATCTTCAAGGTTGTTAACAACCTAGGGGAGGAGTGGTTTGTTTTCAGCTCCTGGTTTCAGAGTTAGTCCATCTTGGTGGGGCGGGAATGAAGGCAGCTGCCAGGTTGCTCACAAAGCTGCTGAATCAGGAAGCAAAGAACAGGCATGCAAAGCAGGGCCAGGCTACAACCGCTAACGCCTACTCCTAGTGAGCCATGGGTACCGGCAGGTCCTACGCCTTCCAAAGCTGTAGGTGTTTAACAGGAGCCTGTGAGGGGTGTGGCTCTCCAAGTCGTAGTAAAATCCTTCTTGGTGCTAAAGAAATGGCAGTATCTCTTCTCCCTCCTGTCTCTTGTCACAGTTAGCGGAAATGATGGTTTGAGATAATTTTTGGAATATAAGTTCCTCTAAGGCAAGAACCATCCACTGTTTGCTGATGTGTCTGTAGAGCCTACCAGCATGTTTGTTTTGTTAGAAGATGTTCTATATAGCTGGGCATGGTGGCGCACGCTGCCTTTAATCCCAGCACTCGGGAGGCAGAGGCAGGCGGATCGCTGTGAGTTTGAGGCCAGCCTGGTCTACAAAGCGAGTCTAGGACAGCCAAGGCTACACAGAGAAACCCTGTCTCAAAAAAAAAGAAAAGATGTTCTATAAATATTTGTTGAACATGTTATCACTGATTTAAAGAGATATCATCTTATTTCTGTATTCTTTATACCTTATTTTTTTCCTAATTTAACATGTTTTCATGGAACTTTCCTAGGAATTATACAGTCTTCCCTTTAGATTGTCTAGTGTGCTGTCTATCACTGAGTGCTGCTACATACAGATTTCTTTAATTCATTAGGAAATTTCCTTTTCTTTTGAAAATACATGAGCATTTTTGTTTGTTAATATTGTTGTATTTGTTAAATAATGAAAAGATGTGTAAAAGTGCTTCTATGGCATAAAATAGACTTTTCTGATTAAACATTTGTGATTAACATTTTAGCTGTTCCTCTTTGACATTGTTTAAAGTCTGCATGGTAGCCTGTTTATACCCTTGCAAAATGTGCATTCGATGGCTTGAGGACTGAACGTAGTTTTCAGATAATGTCAACAATGAAAAATATATTGAATGTATAAATTTACAAATGTGATAATAGCAAAAATTGGGAACTGCTTGCATTTATCAGGCTTTCTATTGATGTTGTTTGTTGAGGGCGTGAGGTCCTTGTACTTACAGTAAGCACTGGGGGAACAGGAAGGCTGAACAAAACACACAGACTTGCCTCTTTAAAGGAAGGAGATATTTACCTTTTTCCTACCAAGAAAGCTAGGAATGGATGTAGTTTATAAGCTATTGGTCTTCTGCTACCTGTAGGGCCAGACCTCACCTGAGTCCCTCACACTAACTTGTTCATCACAGTCATTCTCCCTAGACCCTTACCGTGAGCACTGCTTCTGAGTCAACAAAACCCAGGGTTATGGAAGAGGCCTTATGTACTTTGTAAAGAGTTTCACTGTAAGCATGTCTTAAGCTTTGTTGTACACATGGGTTTGGATTAATTATCAGGATACTTTTCCCCCCCAAATTGTGCTGTGCTTAAATATGGGTAAAATAAACTAGTTGGGGTCAGGCTCTACAGGTGTGAACCAGCACTAAGTTGGACTGAGGCAGCTTTCCCTTTACCCCTGGGGTCCCTCCCGGCCGGCCTCGGTTTGCAGGGACCTCCAGTTCTTACCATTAAGTACAAATGCTAATTTATTCCTTTATTTCTTGATTTGTTTATTTAGAAACAAGGTAAAATAAGAGTTATTTTCTCTTAATTTTAATATATTTTCTAATGGTAAAGCAAAACCACAATTGCAGTGTAGAAAGTGGTTGCCTCTGTGATGAGCTCTACAGATGCACACCCACTTTCGCTAAAGTGCGGAAAGCATAAGTGAGTTGCTAGGGATCTAACAACTGTACAGATTTGTGAGGATGCTTATAGTTTGTCTGATGTAATTTTGAAGAAAATCCCAATGTAATGAAGTAGGCTTTACTTTTTAATGTGTTATTGAGAATGGCTAGACATTTGTTTCTTACTTAACAATGTTCATAACTGATTTCTTGTAGTGAAATTCAGAATTCTAGGAGATGCTCATTTGTTACAGTCTGTAATAAATGCATGTATTTTATAGCATTTGGAACCATATGTATTAACTATTTATGTATATAACAGGCATCTCAGAGTTATGTTGACGAATGTTCTATGGACGGATTTAGGACGAAAATTCAGAAAGACCCTACCTAGAAATGATGCTAATTTATGTGATGCCAGCAAGGTGCAATCAGACTCATTGCCTTCGACATCTGTTGACAGCATAGAGACATGTCAAAAATTAGATCTTCTTCACCAAAGCCTTAATTTATCTGAAAGGTATGTCACTTAGTATTGATTTTGTTCAATACTTTTGATTTTGCCACATGTGAAATAATATAAATCCGATATTCTTAAAAATAAGATAGTTGGAAATGATATTAAAGATCAGTGCATACACATATGTATGGTCCACTCTAGAACAATGCTTTAGAGTTTTCCATCCTTATTCTTCAGTTAGATCATGGTTCTGCACTTCACTAAAGGGACTGACAAGTGATTAACAAGGGATTAAAAAAGGGCTTTTTATCCTAGTTTATGATTAATATATATTTTAGAAATTTTTACTATAAAAGATAATATCTAAACATATTTGAGTATATGTGCATATTCATGTTTGTTTACATATATTTTGCTTTTTACTTTTTACTTTAAAAATATTTTCAACTATTACATGTGTATGGTTCTTCATCATTTCCCCTCTGTTTACTCCCTGCAAACACTCTCAGGTTTAACCTATTCCCTCTCAAATTCATGGCTTCCTTTTTCTTTAATTGTTACTGTTGCAAATATACATATGCTTACAGAATTATGGATGCATGTACAAATACAACATACATACTGAGTTCTTTTCGTGTGCTTGTATGGATATGTTTTTCGTTTTTTCGAGACAGGTTTCTCTGTATAACAGCTCTGGCTGTCCTGGAACTTGCTCTGTAGACCAGGCTGGCCTCGAACTCACAGAGATCCACCTGCCTCTGCCTCCCAAGTGCTGGGATTAAAGGCATGCACCACCACCACCCAGCTCATGGATATGTATTTTAGGGCTGACCACTTTGTAGTAGATAACCAATTGGGGAGCCCGGGAGAAGACTGATTCTCCCTCTCACAGCTGTCGTTAATTACCTATAGCTCTTCATCTAGGAGTGAGGGCCTCTTCCACATTGGCATGACAATCAGTGTCATTGTTGAGGCACGGTATAGGCACCCATATTGTTGAGAGTTCATGACTGCAACTTCGCTGTCATATAGAAGGTGCTGTCTTACAGTAGACGTTCTGAATCTCTGTTTCTTACAGCCTTTCTGCTTCTTCCTTTGTGATGCTCCTTGAGCCTTAGGTGTAGGGGTTGTGTTGTAGATGTATCAGCTGGGGCTGGGTACCAGTTGCTCTTTTGGCCTCTGCCTGCCGCATAAAGAAGCTTCTTCGATGAGGGACGAGAACTAGACTTAGCTGTAAGTGTATAAAGGTGAGTATTAAGGATGCTGTTAGAGATACTAGTTTAGGGTAATGTCAGTGGAAGATTCTCTTCTCTGTGTTCCAGGCATGAATGCCCTCCTACTGAATAAGTCTTAAGTCCAGTTAGGTAGCTGTTGTTTTCTCCCAAGATACACGTGCTACTGTTGGCACCGTTGAGGAAATCATGCCCTGCTAGCCATTGTTGTGGGTCCCAGCCTTTACGTCTGGCTAGGACTATTGCTCTTCACCCGTGGCAGTTTGCATAGCACCTTGGGATGCCGTAAGAACTAGTCTCCAGGGAGGAGGCTTCCAGGTCGGATCCAGCTGGATTTCTCCAAGTCATGTGTCTCAAGTCAGCAGTTAAAACGTTTATTTATTTTTATTTTATGTGTATTGTTTTGTCCACATGTGTTCCGTGTAAGGGTCTTGTTTTCTAAATCTTAGAATATATTTAAAACACGATTTAACCTGTATCCTCACTACTTTCAGCTTTGTGAGTGTTCTCGTGTTTTATACACATTAATTTAGTACAGACATTGATTTAGAATAATACTTTAATCATATTAAAATAATGATTTCACATTTTAAATAGTAAATATTCAGTTTCATTTTTAAAAGAAGGTAAAACTGTTTTTTGAAAAATATTTATTTTTATTTATGTATATGTGCATATGCCCACTGACACCAGAAGGAGTCACAGATAGTATGCCCCAAGATGTGGGTGCTGGGCACTGAACTCTGGTCATCTACAAGAGCAGCAAGGCTCATAACCACTGAGCTGTATCTCCAACCTTCTAGACTTCAAAACTTCAAAATTGTATTTGGGGTTTGATGCTAAAAGGTACGAATTCATTGTAGGAACTTGTAATCTATAATAAAATACTTACATGTATTTCTATTTGTAATTTTTGTCTCAAATAAGTATTTTTTTAGGTTTGCTACATTGTTTAGAATCAGAATAACTTTTCCCCCTACCATGGTACTGCTTTGGTATTGCAGGCCATAATCTGGCCAGCCTGTCTTCTTTCCTTCTTTCCTTCCTTCCTTCCTTCCTTCCTTCCTTCCTTCCTTGCTTTCTAAAACAGGTTCTCACTATGTACTCAACTATGTAACCTATGGCCTGGAACTTTCCATGGATACAGGGCTCACCTTGAACTAACAAAGATCTGTCTGCATCTGTGTCTGTTTTTGGATGACAGTAAATGCTTTACGCCACACTATAGATTAAACTATTTAACTTAAGCAGTTATTTTTAAAAGTAAAATTGGTGCTTTCTTAAAACATCCAAGCATAGACCTCTCAATTTCTGTCTGTCTCTCTCTCCCTCCCTCCCTTCCCTCATCTCTGTCTCTGTCTCTGTCTCTCTGTCTCTGTCTGTCTGTCTGTCTGTCTGTTTGTCTGTCTGTCTCTGTCTCTCTCTCTCTCTCTCGTGTGTGCACACGCACACACACATTAAATAAAGGACATTTGGGGCTAGAAACATGGCTCAGTGCTTAAGAGTACTGGCTGCTCTTTCAGAGGTCCTGCACCCACAAAGTGACTCATACTTGGCTGCAACTCCAGTTCCAGGGGATCTGTTGCCCTCTTCTTGCCTCAGTGGACACTAGGCACAGAAACACCCATATCAATAAAACAGTGGCAATAAATTTAAAATGAACACTTCCTTTAAAAGATAAAAATCTAAATGTTTACTGATACTATCCTAGTAAATCATGTGTGATAGAAATTTAACTTTCTAAAACAGGAGACAAATAGTTTGACATATGTTTGAATCGGTTTGCTCTTCCTGTTTTGATGCCTGGTGTTAATCTTTGGAGGTAAGCCGGGCTGGCACGTAAAGGGCTAGTTAGAAGAACGACTTGAATGATACTTCTGGCTATTTTGGAAGGAAGCTTCAATTTTCCAGATGACAACAGAATCATTAGTCTCTCCCCCATCCTTTTCCACAGCAGTGTAGTGTTCCATTCTTTCTGGAGGGTAGTTTTTCCTAAGAATTGTTATCAGCTACATTATGTGTTTGAGAAGCTTTAGTATAGCAAGTTCCATTTAAGACTCTAGTTCTTGAGCCGGCTGTGGTGGTGCACACCTTTAATCCCAGCACTTGGGGAGGCAGAGGCAGGTGGATCACTGTGAGTTTGAGGCCGTCCTGGTCTACAAAGAGAGTCCAGGACAGCCAGGGAAGGCTACATAGAGAAACCCTGTCTTGAAAAACTTAAGAAAAAGAAAAAAAAAAAGACTCTGGTTCTCTTCCTGTCTCTCTCCTTCCCTCCCAGGTCCAGTTCCTGGCATCCAGCTAATTCAGTCCAATTTGCTAAGGACTGAGTCGACTGAACCCAAACTTGTTCTAAAGTACAAACAATCTTTTTTGTTGTTGTTCTGTTTTCAAGACAGGGTTTCTCTGTGTAGCCTTGGCTGTCCTGGACTCACTCTGTAGACCAGGCTGGCCTTTAACTCACAAAGATCCACCTGCCTCTGCCTCCCAAGTGCTGGGATTAAAAGTGTACGCCACCACGCCCAGCTTTACAAACATGATCTTTATTCTCAACTCATTCTTACATTTGTACCCCCTTGTCATCTGAGTGAGTGGCCCCCCCATACACTCAGTTCTGTAATGCGAACTTGGGAATGGCCTTAACTCGCCCCCTTTTCATCCCTTATATCCCATCATTTACTCTGCCTGGTTATTTGATTTCAAACTAAATATATATTGAAATAATGTTTCATATTTCTTGCCAGCACTCCTGTCTAAGCCCTAATTACTTTGTGTTTTTATTGTGATGACAGTATCTTGTTCGGGCTTCCCGTGCATACACTTTTTCTGTTCAAGCCATTCCTTACATTTAGAAGCCATATGTAGCTTGTTCTCAACAGTTCATCTTTGTGGACTCATGTACCCTTCAAGGTCCAGTTATGGCTCTGTAGTTTGGCGCACAAGACCTGCTGACTGTGTCTTGTCCATGCCTGGTTGCTCCTCCGTGTTTATATTGTTCTTGGAGAACTGTTTTTGTCTCACTGAATGCCATGCACGGTTTCATTTTCTTCATTCTTTTATCTTGTAAACAATATCCTCTTCCTTTTTAACTGATTTCTGCTGGCTGAAATCTTTGAACTCATTCATCTTTGACTCCTTCTCATGTGCCTACACTTGTTTTTTTTAATTTTTATTTTTTTAATTAATTTATTCATATTACATCTCAGTTGTTAGCCCATCCCATGTATCCTCCCATTCTTCCCTTCCTCCCACTTCCCTCCCTACTCCCCTCCCCTATGACTGTTCCTGAGGGGGATTACCTCCCCCTGTATATGCTCATAGGGTCTCTCCTTGGTGACCTATTATCCTTCCTCTGAGTGCCACCAGGCATCTCCATCCAAGGGACATGTTCAAATATGGGGCACCAAAGTTTGTGTGAAAGTCAGATCTCCTTCTCCACTCAACAGTGAAGAATGTCCTGTCCATCGCCTAGTCTGGGTAGGGGTTCGAGGTTTGCTGCCTACTTTTTCCTTGTGCCTACACTTGGTATGTCCCTTCATCTTGTTTAACAGCCTATTCATCATAGCACTCATATTGTAATTTTTAAACTTTATGAGAATAGGGACTACATTACATTTTATTCTTTTTTCCTTGTGCAGTACTAGGCATATATTAAATAATAAGTATTTGCCGAATAAAAGAAAGCAATTACTTCTTACTAGAGGTATATCTTCAGACATTTATTGATACATATTTTCCTCCATCAGAATGAATTTTTGGCTCTGTAATTTTGATGACAACCAGGAAAAGAGATTCCAAGCCTCAGATAAAGAAATTGAACTCTTTTGGGTATGCCTTTGGATGTATATGTTCTGAGACTTGCTGTTTTCAGCAGGAGGTTTGTGTCTCTTCAGTCTTCTGGAACTTTTTTTTTTTTTAGACAAGGTTTCTCTGTGTAGCATTGGCTGTCCTACACTTGCTTTGTACACCAGGCTGGCCTGGAACGTGCAGCCTCTGCCTCCGAGTGCTGGGATTAAAGGCGTGCACTACCACACCTGGCAAGTCTTCCTGAACTTTAACATTAGGCCCTTTGCCTTCTTTCCTTTTTTTCTTTTATCCATTAATTAATTTACTTTACATCCAGAACAGAACTTCCCCTCCCTCCTCTCTTCCCAGTCCCTCCCTCTCCTCTCCCCTCCCCCATGCCCCTCCCTTTCTCCTCAGAGCAGGGGGACCTCCCATGGGTATCAACCTGCTCTGTGGCATATTAAGTTGTTGTAGGACTGGGCGCATCTTCTACTGAAGCTAGACAAGGCCGTACAGTTAGGGAAAGGGATCCATAGGCAGGCAACAGAGTCAAGAGATAACTCCTGCCCTGCTGAGAGGTCCCACACAGGCCCAATCTGTACCTCTGTTATGTGTGTGTGTAAGGCCTAGAACTGTCCCATGGGCTCTCTCTGGCTGGTGATTCAGTCTCTGTGAGTCCCTGTGGACCCAGGTTAGTTGATTTTGTAGGTTTTCTTATGGTGTCCTTGACCTCTCTGTTATTTTCAATCCTTCCTTCTCATTTTCCATCAGATTCCCTGAGCTCTGCCTATTGTTTGACTATGGGTCTCTGCATCTGGTTTCATGAGCTGCTGGGTGAAGCCTCTCAGATGACAGTTATGCTAGACTGCTGTGTGAAGGTATAGCAGAGCATCAGTACTAGTGTCAGGCATGGGCCCTCATGGCACGAGTCTCAAGTTGGGCCAGTCATTGGCTGGCCATTCCCTCACATTCTGCTCCTTCTTTATCCTCGTACTTCTTATAGGCAGGAAAAATTGTGGACCGAAGGGTTTGCGCCTGGGTTGGTATCCCCATTGCTCCATTGGAGGTCTTGCCTGGTTACAGGAGGTGCCTGTCATTGCTAGGAGTCTCAGTCAGGGCCACCCGTATAGATTCCTGTGAGTTTCCATTGTCCTGGATTTCTAGCTTGTGCCAGGGATCCCCTGCTGCCCTGGTTCCGGTTCTCTCCTGTCATCCTCCACTCACCGATCCCTCCTGTTCCCCTTCCCACCTCTTCTCCCACTCAGTCCCCTTCCTCCATCCACCCCAAATATCTGTTTTATTTTCCCTTCTCAGTGAGATTCAAGCATCCTCCTTGGACCTTCCTTGTTACTTAGCTTCTTTGGGTCTGTGGATTGTAGCATAGTGATCATCCCCTCGATGGCAAATATCCACTTACAAGTGAGCACATACCATGTTTGTCTTTCTGGGTCTCATTTGTCTTGTTTTTATTTTTACCCAGCTAGAACATATTATTTCAGAAAGATTAAAAACACTTACTTTTGGGCTGGAGAGATGGCTCAGAGGTTAAGAGCACTGTCTGTTCTTCCAAAGAACAGTTCAATTCCCAGCAACCGCATGGTGGCTCACAACCATCTATAATGTGATCTGGTGCCCTCTTCTGGCCTGTAGGCATACATGGGGGCAGAATACTTTATAGAAACAAACAAACAAACAAAATCTAAAAAAAAAACACACACAAAAAAACCCATTTACTTTTGCCTTTAAATTTTGTCTTAAAGTTTAAGTAAACAAAATTACTTATTCAAATCTAGAAATGACTTTTTTTCTTTTTTAAGAAATTTTACTTTCATTCTGAGATCTTAAGGGCAGTGAACAAAGTACCTTGCCCTTTATGTAAGGACAGTCTGACCTTTGATTCCCAGATAAGACTAACAAGGACAAATAGAAAACACATGGCTCGGGTGAAAGCAGGAGGGAGGGAGGAATGAATAGGAGGATACAAGTGATGGGATAACAATTGAGTTGTAATCTGAACAAATTAATAAAATTAAAATTAATAATAATAAAAAAGAAAACACATGACTCAAATCAACTGTATAACATAATGAAAATTAGGGTTCAGGAATTATATAAATACCAAACCAGCAGATATAAAAAAAAAATACATTTTATGGTAGTACATTTTATGGTAGAGCTTATTTCCATATGTGGTTCACATCTACTTTCCTGGTTGAAAATTTCTAGATGTTTATAAGCCGTGGTCCGCAGGAGCCGCGTGAGATGCACATAGAGGATAAAAGCTGCTGTCACCCATTTGCAGCAGCAGTGACCAGAGAGCTGCAGGATGTAACACATTTATAATCTTTTAAGGAAAGTTGCTGATACTTGGAATTTATTTAAATGGTATATTTATTCTTTTCTTAGATTATACATTTGAAAAAATAGTATGTTCCAAATACTGTAATTATCTTATAATTTCTTTAGACTAGTAATATTCTAGTTGAGGGATAATTTGTTTGCTTCAATTTTAGCTTTGTAAAAAGGAAAAAAAAAAAACCCTTGAATCTTAGGGGTAGAGACATGGCTTAGTTGTAAAAATGCTGTGAGAGCACAAGGACCTGATTGTGATCCCCAGCAACCATGTAAAAAACAGAGTGTAGAGCTGTGGGTTGCAGTTCCAGCGCTGGGGAGATGGAAGGGGGAGGGCACTGGGACTCTCTGGTTGGCCAGCCTGGCTTAGCTGGCAAGGCCGAGGGACTTTGCAAATAAACAATGTATTCATCTCACAAGGAACAACACCCGTGGTTGTCCTCTGTTCTTCACATGAACACACATACGCACAGGTGCACACACTCTGCCCCAGTGTGCATCCACCTACACATGAACATACACATATACCTGCACACACAGACACACAGACAGACAGACAGACAGACAGACACAGACACACACACACACACACACACACACACACACACACACACACACACACACACACACACACACACACGATCTGTGGATCTCTTTAAGCCAGTGAAGTGAGATGGCCTCTGGGTTCAAGGGCTTGATGTGTAAGCTGGACAACCCAAGTTTAATCCCTGAAATTCACAGTGGGAGGCTGGAACCAAGTCCTGAAAGTTGTCTTCTGATCTCCATACCTATGCTTTGGTATGTGCATATGCATGTATAATGATAAATACATGTTTTAAAAGAAGAAAATAAAGAAGGAAAAACTATCAATTCTTCCATACTTTAAGATGTTGATTTAGAAGGTGTAGTTTGAACTATGTCATCTGGGAGATGAGTGGATTTATGACACTCTTGTTGAAAATGCAACATATTACACTTTTAGGATGATATTAATGTATTACACAAAATGAAACTGGATTAGCATTGCAACTTCTTATTATACTGCAACTATATTAGCAGGTATAATTACTGTTTTTTAGTAGACTTTATTAAAATGGCTCTTGAAATGACTTGAATAGTACTGTCATTAGTTTTTCAATGTCTCCCACATGTGTTAAATAGTTGAGCCTCATAGTTAACTTGTTATACGTAAGCCTGAGTGTAACTGGCAATCTAAGAGGATGAGCCTGCAACGGACCAGTCAGAAGAGGCACAGCTTTCTGGCACACTTTCTTCTGTCTTGTTTTTCAGTATTCGTTTTTTGCTTTTGTTGGTATATTTTTTGATATTCTGAAGTACAATTTCATAGTTATTTCATATTACTTAGTAATAACATTTAGATATTTCATAAAACATATTGGACATAGTATATGACATGACAACTTGATAGATTGTAAAACTTCAGAACTTCTTGAAATACAAGGTAGCTCTGGATAATGACACAGCACTGATTTATGGACTTGTCGTCCCAAAGACAGTTTAGCGTCTATGAGTTTGCTTTATGGACCTATATTCTATAAGAGGCCATCACACAAAGCTCTTCTCTCACGATATGCAAAGGGGGCTTTATCCATAGGTGATGAAAGGTCTTAGACAGTGGCTGTGAAGTGTGAAGAACTGAGTAAAAGACCATAGCCATTGCTAGCTGTGAAGCTACACTTTTCAAAAGATTGGATTTTCATCAAGATTACAGAGTCTAATGGTTATTGAACTTAACATTGAAAAAAACTATGATAATATGACAATTCCATTTACTTTGAATATACTACATGTTAGCAGTTGGGCTAATTGCTTTAAATATGCTATTTTGTTTAATTCTCACTGAGGAAGGTAGGTAACCTTCCCATGGTAGAGATGAGGTGAAGAATGCTCAGAAACAGGTATTATGGTGTCAGTCTTCTGAAACAGGTGCTGCTTGGTGGTGGAATGAGACGCCTGAGGTTTGCTGTGAGAGTTCATAGTCTGTGCTCTCGACTCCTGTACCGCGGGCCTTTCTTCACCCTTCACTCACCTGAACCTTAATGCTGTTCTCTGCAGTAAAACAGGATTTGGACTTTACTACATATTTTATGTTGCTTAGTTCACTAACCATGTGTGTTGTATTTAGTCTTTATTTTGTTCTGTGGCATTTGTTCACGTGGCTGTAGAGTGTTTTCTAGTTAAAAAGCAAACTGTTAGGGCCATGGTGGACTGTGCCTTGCACCTTTTGATGGCTTCCGAGACCTTCAGGGTCTGTTGCACCTTAAGGAGTACAGCTGCTAGTGTAGCTTGCTGACTAACCTTTTAAAATAATTTTTGTTTGAGTTTGGATTTTCCTGTTCTAGGAAAGAATTTTGAGTTTATTTGACATACATTTCATGTTCAGCTTACATTTATTTATCTTTCCAACTTTTCAGTTCCCCTGTTTGATTTTTTTCTTTCTTCAAGCTCTACCAGCATAACAAATAATATAAGAATGGGATTGAGGGCCATCTGGTCACAACATTGGTCGCCCCAGCGTTTGCCAGAGTTGATCTGGCTGGCTAGGTGGCTGCCTTCCTCCTTCCTCACCACTCCAAGTGCGTCCATCATGAAGCTGCCAGCCTGATCTCCTCATAGAGGTGAACCAGCTGACTGACAGGAGTCGGCTGGGGGTCCATGAGTAGCTGGGCTTCTATGCTGGAGGCTCCAAACAAGCTCAAGAGAACTGGGCAATCATTTATTATTCACAGGAAAATTCCAGACAATAGTGCTTTTCCTTGCTGATTTTTTGGTCAGTTCATCTTTTTCAGAATTGTTTAGGACTAACATTTTTAAATTTAATATATATTTATTAATTTATTCATATTATATCTAAATTGTTATCCCATCCCTTGTATCCTCCCGTTCCTCCCTCTCTCCCGCTTTCCCCTTACTCCCCTCCCCTAAGACTGTGACTGAGGGGGACCTCCTCCCCCTGTATATGCTCATAGGGTATCAAGTCTCTTCTTGGTAGCCTGCTATCCTTCCTCTGAGTGCCACCAGGTCTCCCCCTCCAGGGGACATGGTCAAATGTGGAGCACCAGCCAAGAACAATACGTGGAGTAAACTTTGAACCCCTACTCAGATCTAGCCAATGGACAGGGCATTCTCCACAGTTGAGTGGAGAGTGGGGACTGACTTTCACAGGACTAACATTTTTTGTACATACCCTCTTTATTTTAGAAAAAAATGCTTATTTAGGAACTGAACACTTGAAGCCATCTACAAGTTATGCTATTGTCAGTTATTTAAACAGAGACACTAAGTGACAGTTGGCGTTTCTTTGCTGTATCTCCTATATGCCCCACATTTCTCTCTGTATCCTAGAGCTTTGTATTCACTTTTTGTATAATGAGCAACACCTTATTGATTCTCAAAACAAGCTATCAGTTTAGTGTATCAGGTTTTTAAAAATTTATTTAATCTTAGTAGTAAATAAAATTCCATGTGCACTAAAGTATTTCCTTGGAAAAATCTGGTAATTTAAATGCATTTCCCTCTCACTCTCAGCTTTTCTTTCTTTTCTTTTCTTTTTTTTTTTTTTGAGACAGGTCTCACTGTATAGACCAGGCTGCCCTAGAAGAACTTCCAGAGATCTCTTTGCTTTTGCTTCCCAAGTATTGGAATTAAAGGCATGTGCCACCATGCCCAGATTAATATTTTTGTTTAATGTTGATATTAAATAGTTCTTAAATATTCTTTTAAAAAACTATCCACACTTGGTAGCAAATACATATTCTCTATGCCCAGCTACTGGAGAGACTGAAAGAGAACTGATTGATCCCTGAATTTGAGGCCAGCTTGGACAACATAGTGAGAACCTGTCTTGAAACAAAACAAAATAAAACAAAAGTAGTAGTTGAGGCTAGAGAGAAAGCTTACTACTAATTAAGAGCACTTGATGTTCTTGCAGAGGACCCAGATTTAGTTGCCAGTACCCACACCAGGGGCCTTATAACTGTCTGTAACTCCAGTTCCAGGGTATCCAACACCCTTTCCTTGCTTGCCACACATACAAAGTAAAATAACTAAATATATTTTTTTAAAAAGTAGCAAAACTTAATCCCCGTTCCCCCCCCCCCCCATCTCCTGCAAATGAAAACAGTTGGCTTGAAGAAGTCAATAAGGTCAGATGTTGCTGTTCCTCCTCCTCCTCCTCCCATCCTCCTCCTCCTCCCATCCTGTGGTCACATCCTGGACCTTGAACGTGCGATGCAAAGGTAGAGGATCCTTGCAGCAGCTCATCCTTGTTCACAATAGAAGCTAAGCAACCAAGCAGATTCTGCTGCTGCTGCTGATAATGAAGATACACGACATAGAATAGTATATCTGATACAGATGCCACCAACTTAGAGAGGTTTAAATACTTAAATACTTAAGTACAATATAAATTCCTACACGTTTAACCTATCAGCTCACTCACCTGATGTTATTATATTAACACAAATATTGCCATAACCATATGTTCTGTTTTATTAGTGGAATGCTTATCAAGGATCTTTCTCTAAATAAAAACATAAATTTCAAGGATTGATTTGTGGTGATATGTGTTCTTCATAAATGCTGGAAAAGAAAAAAGCACTTTTTTAAGAAAAATTGGTTAAAAAATTTAAGTACTGCCTTAGCATCTGTTAGTAAACATAAAGACTTTATAATCACATGCTGATTATCTGTCTCATGCTAAGAAACAAGTACTTTTAGAAACAGACTGTATCTACCCAAAGTTTTGAGTATTTGTGTGTTGATTTCCTGATGGTTACAATTCTAATAGAGCTTACTTGCACTGAAGTGACAATGCTTGAATATTGGATTTCATGGGGTACATTTTTTCTTTCCCCCCCAAAAATCTCTAGTACAGTACAGTGTTTGTCATTCTATGTGGCAGGATACCCAGAGTTATATTGACGGATATTCTGCGAACGGAGTTAGGAAGAAAATACTTAAAGATCCCACCTCTAACTGAGGCCAGTTTGAGTGATACAGCCAACCTGAAGTCAGAGCAACTTTCTTCATCATCTGATGGCAGCTTAGAGTCTTGTCAGAATGTAAGCCATCACAAGAGCTTTTTATCTGAAAGGTATGTCTAGTGATAACTTTACTAAAATACATATATGTTTATTGTCATGTACCTGATCTACTTCTTGCAGATATGTTACTATGTTACTGCAAATATTAGACAAATGTGCTTTAATGGCTGGACTGACTTTCTCCCACTTGGTACAATGGCTTTTGGAGTTAGCAGCTTATGGCTTACAATTAGAATAAAAAATCTATTGTATTTTTGAAAAGTGGATGCAAACAGTGAATGAGACTTTAGTTACCTGCTAACTATTCATAGCTGTTTATCTGGTATAATTGAAATCATCCCATTCCTCCCTTTTTTTCTATTCCTATCTGTTCTTCCATCCATCTGTCTTCTCATTTCTTTGTGACTCCCTCCCTCCCTCCCCCCTCTCTCCCTCCATCCCCCCCTCTCTCTCCATCCCCCTCTCTCCCTCCCTCTTTACCTCCTTCTCTCCCTCCCTCCTTCCCTGCGCTCATTTTTACTCACTATGTTTATACCAGGCAAATTGAACCAGGCATTTAGTGCTCTGTAAATATTTATTGAACAAATGGTCGGAAGTGATGCTGACAAGAATGGTGTGGGTACAAGCGCAGCGCTTAAATTGCCTTGTTTCAAGCACTAAGCAGAAGGTCTTATGCAGACTCGAACTAAGAAACAATTTGTGAGAAAAGCTAGAAATTAATACATTCCACTAGATTTTTTTTGAGAGAAATTTTGCACTGTAGCCCAGCTCTGTAGTGTTGAACTTGTGACCTTTTGCCTTCTTTTGAGTGATGAGCTTACTTTGTGAGTGCATCACCAAGGTTGACTTCTAGATTAAAAACAATTTTTTAAATTGATTCTTTGTGAATTTCACATCAGGAATCCTAAGCCCCTCACCTCCCCATTCCTTCATATCTGTCCTCTGCCTTTGCAACCTCCCCAAAAAGAAAAGAAAAAAGAAACAACAACCCCCTCCCCCCAAAACCGGACAAAAGTCTCATTGTGGAAGGTGTTGTGTGTGTCCCACAGCACACGCTAAAACATTCTTTTTAATTAATTAACGTTTTCACTTTACAGCCTGGTCATAGCCACTCCCTCTTCTCCTCCCAGTCCCACCCTCCCTTCCCCCTTCTCCCTCTGCCTTCCCTGTTTCTCAGGAAAGGGGAGCCCTCCTACCCATCTACTCCAGCTCGTCAGGCCACATCAGCATTCAGTTCTTCCTCTTTCCTTGTGGCTTGGCAAGATAGACCTGTCAGGGGAAAGTGATAAAAAACAGGCAACAGAGTCCATATCAGAGACAGCCCCTGCTCCCTTTACTAGTGCACCCACATGAAACCTAAGCTGCCCATTGGTTACATCTGTGTAGAGGATCTAGGTCCAGTCCATTCATGGTCCTTGGTTGCTGCTTCAGACTCCACAGGCCCCTCTGGTCCCTATTAGTTGGCTCTGTTGGTCTTCTTGTGGAGCTCTTGTTGCCTCTAGGTCCTCTTATCCTCCCCCTGCCCCTTGCCTCAATACTCCCTATGCTTCACCCAGTGTTTGGCTGTGAGGCTCAGCATCTGTTTTGAACTGCTTCTGGATGTAGCCTCAAAGAGGGCAGCTGTGCTAGGCCCCTGTCTGTAAGCATAGCATTAGGCATAAGAGAATATCATTAATAGTGTTAGGGGTTGACTCTCTTCCATGTGATGGGTCTTGGGTTGGGCCAGATACTGATTGGACATTCCTCAATCTCTGGCAGGGGCCAGGGACACCCTCTTATTAGACAAGACTCCTAGTGGAGGGAGGAGAGCACTAACTCTCCTACAACTTACCTTGCCTACAAGATGTGCAAGGATAAAGACACAGCAGAGATTGAGGCAGTGTCCAGAGCATACACTTTTGTCCACACAGCTTTACTTGCAAATGTAATTGCCATGAGTCATTGGTCAGGCTTCTGCTGTACCATCAATACTGGATCCTCACCAGGACTTCTCTTGGACATCATGTTTTTGCCTTGTATCATGGAGATTCTGTAGCTTTGGGTCTGTAGGACCAGCCTTTTCACACACTCCAGCAGTTCATAGATGGCGTAGATGTTGGGGTGGGCCAACTTATTGCCCTAGATCTTGGCCTGGGAGGTAGCTGAGTTGGCTGGCCTGCCAGCTTTCCTCTGCTGCACCACCAGGATGAGCTCTCCAATACTACCCCAGCTAGTTCATCCACTACTGCAGCAAGTGGCAGGGGCAGCTCTCCTGCTCTCATGCCTTGAGGGCTGGCTCACTCACACAGTCCCCACTAGGGCCTTCTCTACTGTGCAGGGCTTGTTATCCGGAGTGCTGCAGCAGGTGAAGGGCAGGGCCAGCTTTCCTACACCTACTCTCTTACAAACTACTTCCCCTGCCACCAGGGTCAGCTCTACTGTGCTGCCCAGGTGAAGGATGTGGCCAGCCCTTCTGAGTGTGGTGGCCAGTGAGGGGTTGGGCCAGCTCAGCACAGTCCCTCAGGTGACAGTCAAGACCAGGGACATCTGCATGGCCTTTGGTGGTACCATGGGCTTGGGACATCAACACAGACTCCAGCTGTGGTGGGACCATGGACCCAGACATGGCCCGTGGCAGCAGCATGGGCCTAGATGTCCCCATGGTATTAGGTAGCAGTGTAGGGCACTCAAATCAGCATGACCCTCAGACATCCACATTGTCTCTGGTGGCAGTCTAGATTGTGGGCATCTGCTTGGCCTTTGGTGGTAAGTCCAGCCACAGGCATCAGTACAGACCCCAGCTGCAGCAGGGCCATGGACCCAGGCCTGTGGCTGCCTCATACCCGCCTGCTCCCTCACCACCATCGAGCCTCCTGTTCCACGTTTCTTCACAGTGTATGAACCCCTCGGCTTCACTTTTTCTTCCATCTCTTTACCACCTACACCATCTTTCTCATCGCTCCATCACACATTTGCCCGTCATAGTGTACAACCTGCCATGGGTACTTAGGTGTTTTTCTCCTGGCTGTTCCAGGCTAGCTCAACTGCGTTGGGCTCTTGGATGTCTTTCTTTGAGCCACCCCAAGCCAGTGGAACTCGGGTGGGCTGACTTGTAGATTTTTAAATGTTCACTTGCTATGGAGTAGTCAAACTTATTTTCTGCTTTCAGCCTGTAGAAGTTAGAGCTCTTATTTCAGTGAAATTTGTTCTGCCGTAGTTGGGCAGTGGTAGCACATGTCTTTAATCCCAGCACTGCGGGAGGGGTGGGTGGGGTGGGGTGAGGGTGCAGAGGCAGGTGGATCTCTAGGAGTTCGAGGCCAGCCTAGTCTACAAAGCAAGTCAAGGAGAGGACGACTACACAGAGAAACCCTGTCCTGAAAAACAAAAACAAAAACCAAAAAAGCAAAAACAAAACAAAAAAGCAAAGCAAAATGAAACGAAAAGTGGCTATCACTACTATTTTAAGCTGGGTGGTGGTGGTTTATGCCTTTAATCCCAGCACTCTGGAGGCAGAGGCAGGAGGATCGCTGTGAGTTCAAGGACAGCCTGGTCTACAAAGTGAGTCCAGGACAGACAAGGCTACACAGAGAAACCCTATCTTGAAAAACCAAAACCAAACCAAACCAAAAAATAAAACAAAAAACAAACAAACAAACAAACAAACAAAAAAACAAAAAAGAGAAAGAAACATTTGTTCTGCCTTAATGTCCATATCTCCCAAGTGTCCTCTTCAAGTTTGTATTTCCCTTTTAAAGGCTTGTTACACATTTCTAACAAATACTATCTTTTAAAACTCTTTATTTCTTTCTTATGAATGTCTGAAATTTTCATGTGTGTTCTGATTTATAAAGTATCAAATATAATTTATGTAATTAGGTTCTGTTCTACTCCTTTCTGTTTCTTTGACAATATCCTGGCAAAAAAAACTACTTAGGAGGAACAGGTTTTATTTTAGTTGATAATTCCAGGTTATCAGCTCATCACACCATCCCTACAGTCAGGACCAGAGAGAAGTAAGCGCATGTGTGCTCACACAGGCAGGAGTGCTGTGTCCAGCTTGAGTTCCCTGCTCTTGCACAGCTTAGGACCCCCTGCCTGTGTGTAACTGCCGAAGTCAGTTAACACAATTGAGACCAAAAGCAGCTTTTTCAATGAGGAATGAGCACTACAACTTATCTGTTACACATTTAGAACATTTAAAAATTATTCTGGTTTAAGAAATTGGTAGCAGTAGGTACTAGCCATAGGTAACTTTTTTCCCCCTAAACCAGTGTACTTGTTTAATAAATAGTTGTCCATTTTCTAATTAAGAGTATATAATTTAGAAGGACATAATAGTAAAATTTGAATAGGGAAGACAATGAACTAGCACAATTAAAATTTTCTTTTAACATTTTAACAGGGAAGATACCATTTCAACTTAAGAAAAACACTTTACAGCCCAGGTCCTTTATTTCTTTCTGTTCATCAGGCCGTGAATTCGTACAGACTGGGCTGCAGCAGCTCAGCCTTCTTCCGGTTGGTCCTCACAGAGCTGCTCCAGCAGGCTGGCGCTCCAGCTGGACACAGATTCTCTTTAGCTTTCTCCTTCGTCTGGCCATTCTCCTTCGTGCTTCAGGAAGCTGTCCCTACTCTTAGGGTGCTTGATGTGTGCAATGCGCACGTTGATTCTCTTGGTGAGAATCTTGCCCTTAACTTGTTTGTTCACAATGATGCTGGGTGACGTTGTGGACTCTTCCGGTTTTGCCATGGTAACACTTATCGGGCATTCCTTTTTGAACAGTGCCCATTCCCTTGATGTCTACAGTATTACCCTTTTTGTAGATTTGCATGTATGTGCAACTCCATGTTTCCTGAAAGGCCTAGAGAACATATAGCGAGCGCCCCTCCTCTTTCCCTTTGTGTTTGTCATTTGGGCGAGTTACTGGAAGATGGTAGTTGCAGCCAAAAGACCCATGGGTAACTTTTTAAGTTTATAGTAGTAGGCATGAATGCCCTCCTACTGAATAAGTTAGATAGCTGATACACATGCTACTGTTGCACCATTGAGGAAATCTTGACCCCAGGTTTAATGATTTGTTTTATTTTTAATTTTTTTTATAGATTTAGATGTTATCCCTGTCTGATTTGTATTGTTAAAGCCCCTCTCCCAATTCTGTAGGTTGTTTCCTCAATTTGTGGATTGTTTCACTTTTTTATATAGAGGTGTAATTTTATATAATCCCATTTGCCAATTTTTGAGATTATTTCTCTAAGATTTATTTATTACTATGTATACAGTGCTCTGCCTGCATGTACACCTGCAGGCCAGAAGAGGGCATCAAATCACATTATAGATGGGTGTGAGCCACCATGTCGTTGCTGAGAATTGAACTCAGGACCTCTGGAGGAACAGTCAGTGCCCTTAACCTCTGAGCCATCTCTCCAGGCCCCCTGGGCCTGTATCTTGAAGTGTTTTGCTCAAGTTTTCCAGTAACTGTTTCAAGATTTTAGATCTTACCTTAAGGCTGTTGATTTGTTTGGTGTTTGTGCAGGGTGAGGAATACGGACATAGTTTCATTCTTCTTCACTGAGTGCTCACCTTTCTCAGGGCCATTTGCTGAAGAGGCTTTTTTTCCTACTGTATGTTCTCTTCACCGTCATTGAAGATGAGGTGGCTGCAGCTGCAGAAGCACTGCTCGGGCCTCTGTTCTGCCTTTCGGGCACTAACCAGGCTGCAGCGCTTAACTTCTGAGAAGAAAGGGTATGAGGAGTGCTCAGGGTGGTGGCTGTAGGGTCTTTAGTCTTTTCTGCTGGCTTACGTGTATGTTTCTGTGCCACTACCATGCAACTATGATTCTGCAGTGTAGGTGGAGATCAGGTTTTGTAGTAAGTCCAGCACTGCTTTCATTATTTGGGAGTATTTGTACTTCTTTTTTGTTTGTTTTTTGTTTTTCGAGACAGGGTTTCTCTGTTTTAGCTCTGACTGTCCTGTAACTCACTTTGTAGAACAGACTGGCCTCAAACTCATAGAGATCCTCCTGCCTCTGGCTCCTGAGTGCTGGGCTAAAAGCTGTGCGCCACCCTGTCCAGCTGAATCCTTTGTGCTTTTATATGGCTTTTAGGATTATGTTTTCTAACTTTATAAAGAGTATCATTGAAATTTTGGTATAGATTATATTTATCCAATCTGTAGATTGCTCTCAGTGATGTTAGCCATTTTATTATTATTTTTTTACAGTATTAATCCTGGCAATCCATTACAAAGGAAGCCTTTCCAAAATTCCAGGGTCTTTAATTTCTTCAGTGTTTTAAAGTTTTCTTTTTCTTTTATTCTTATGTCATACATTGCATCCTGACCAGAGTTCGCCCATTTCACTCTTCCTCGCCGCTCCCCTACATCCACTCCTCTATTTTCCTTAAAAAAAAAAAAAAAGGAGGCTGAACACAGAATAATGAGTTACAATAAGACTAGGCACAAACCACTCATAACAAGGCAACCCAGTAGGAAGAAAAGGATCCGAAGAGTAGGCAAAGAGTCAGAGGCACCCCCACTGCCATTGTTAGTAATCTCACAAGAATACCAAGCTACATGACCATTACTTATATGCAGAAGACCTATCTCAGACCCGTACAGAGTCCATGATTGCCCCCTCACTCTGTTTAGTTCATTCTATGTGCTCAACCTCTCCGGCTCCTGCAGTCCTTCCCCATCTTCTGCAGGGTTCCCTGGCTCCTCCTATTCGGCTGTGGGTCTCTGTATCTGCACCTATCGGTTGCTGAAAGATGCCTTTCTCATGAGAATTGGGCTAAGCACTGATTTATGAGTATAGCAAAATATCATTAGTAATCATTTCATTGAATTGTTTTTTTCCCGTAGTGTTTGAATCTATCCTGGGTTTCTGGGCATCCAGGAAGTTTCAGGTGTGGGCTTCCTCTCATGGCATGGGCCTCAGGTTCCACCAATCACTGGTTGTCCACTCCTACAACTTCTGTGCCACCATTACTCAGTCACATGTTGGAGGCAGGACAGATTGTAGGTCAAAGGTTTTGCGGCTGGGTTGATGTCTCAGTCCCATGCTGGAAGCCTTGCCCTGCTTATAGAAGATGAAGTGTTCAAGTTCCGTATCCGTATTGTGAGGAGTCTTCACTAGAGTCACTCTTAAAGAGTCCAGGGAGTTTCCACTGCACTAGGTTTTCAGATCATCCCCAGATGCCCCCCAAATTCCAGTAGTCTCATGCTCACTTGCCCCAGTCCACTTCAAAATCTATTGTACATCCCCTTTTCTGGGAGATCCTTGCATCTTCCCTTGAGCTCTTCTTGTTACTTAGCCTCTCTGGTCTGTGGATTATAGCATGATTGTCTTTTACTTAACAGCTAATGTCCATTTATAAGTGAGTATATACCATGTTTGTCTTTCTGGGTCTAGGTTATCTCACTCAGGGTGAATTATTTTTTCTACTTCCATCCATTTGCCTGCAAATTTCATGATGTTATTGGGTTTTTTGTTTTGTTTGTTTTTTGAGACAGGGTTACTCTGTGTAGTCTTATCTGCCTGTCCACTCTATAGTGGCCAGACTCACTTTGTAGACAAGGCTGGCCTCAACTCACAGTGATCCGCTTGCCTCTGCCTCATTGAGTAGTGGGACTAAAGGAATGCGTCATCATGCCCAGGTGATGTCATTGTTTTATATAGCTGAGTACTACTCCATTGTGCATATGTACCACATTTTCTTTATCCATTCTTCAGTTGAGGGACATCTAGGTTGTTTCCAGTTTCTGGCTATTATGAATAAAGTCACTATGAACAGAGTTGAGCAAGTGTCCTTGTGGTAGGATGGAGTGTCTGTTGGTTATATGCCCAGGAGTGGGATAGCTGGGCCTTGAGGTAGATTGATTCTCAATTTTCTGAGGAACAACTATATTGATTTCCATAGTGGCTGTACAAGTTTACATGCCCACCAGCAATGGAATAGTATTTCTGTGTTCTGCATCCTTGTCAGCATGAGCTGTCACTTTTGATTTTGATCTTAGCTATTGTGACAGGTGTAAGATAGAATTTCAAAGTAGCTTTAATTTTCATTTCCCTGGTGGCTAAAATTGTTAAACATTTCTTTAAGTGGTTCTTAGCCACTTGAGATTCCTTTGTTGAGGATCATCTGTTTAGGTCTGTACTCAAATTTTAATTGGATTATTTGGTTTGTTGATGTCTAATTTCTTGAGTTTTTAAAAATATATTTTGGAAATTAGCCCTCTGTCAGATGTGGAGTTGGTGAAAACCTTTTGCAATTTTGTAGGCTTCCATTTCATCCTATTGATGGTGTTTTGCCTTACAGAAGCTTTTCAGTTTCATAAAGTCCCATTTATTGGTTGTTGACTTTAGTGTCTGTGCTGTGTTCTGTTCAGGAAGTTGTCTCCTATGCCAATACATTGAAAGCTGTTTCTCACTTTTTTTCTATTAGATTTAATGTATTTGGATTTATGTTGAGGTCTTCGATCCACTTGGCTTTGAGGTTTGTGCAGGGTGATAGATTTGGTTCTATTTCTATTTTTCTACATGTTGACATAAGTTAGACAAGCACCGTTTGTTGAAGATGCTTTCTTTTTTCATTGTGCCTTTCTGGCTTCTTTATCAAAAATAAGGTGCTCACAAGTGTGTGGATTTATGTCTAGGTCTTTGATTTGATTCCATTTATCAACCTTTATTTTTTTAAAGATTTATTTATTGTGTATACAGTGTTTTGCCTGCATGTTTGTGTGATGCCAGAAGAGGGCACTAGATCTCATTGTAGATGGTTATGAGCCACCATGTAGCTGCTGGGAACTGGACTCTGGACCTTTGGAGGAGCAGGCAGTGCTCTTAACCTCTGAACCATCTCTTCCTCGACCTGTCTGTTTTTATGCCAAAACTGTGATTTTTTAAAATTACTGTAGGTCTATATATAGTTTAAAATCAGAGCTGTGATCCCTCTGGAAGCTCTTTTATTATACAAGATTGTTTTAGCTATTCTGGGATTTTTTTTTTCCTGTATGAAGTTGAGTATTGTTCTTTCAATGTCTGTGAAGACTTGTGTTGGCTTTTTAATGGGAATTACTTCGAATCTGTAGATTGCTTTTGGTAAGATAACTATTTTTACTGATCCATTAGCATGGGACATCTTTTCAACTTCTAATATCTTCTTCAATTTCCTTCTTCAAAGAATTTTAAGTTGTTTGTCATAAAAGTCTTTCAAGTCTTTTACTTGATTGGTTAGAGTTAGCCCAAAGATTTTATGTTATCTGTGTCTATTGAGAAGTCTGTTATTTCCCTGGTTCTTGTCCCATCCAATTTGTCATTTTTGTATTGGAGGTCTGCAGATTTTTTTCCAGTTAATTTTGTATTCAGATACTTTGCTGAAGGTGCTTATCAGCTGTAGGAGTTCTCTGGCAGAATTTTTTTTGGGGGGTCACAATATACTATCATATCATCTGCAAATAGTGATGCTTTGACTTCTCCTTTTCTAATTTGTGTCCCTTTGTCTTATTGCTCCAGCTAGAAAGTCAAGTACTATATTGATTTGATGTGGAGAGAATGGACAGCCTTGTCTTGTTTCTGATTTTAGTGGAATTGCATTGAAATTTTCTTCATTTAATTTGCTGTTGGTTATAGACTTGAAGTAAATTGCCTTTTGTATATTTAGTTATGTCCGTTTTATCCCTAATCTCTCCAAGACTTATCATGAAGGGTTTCTGAATTTTGTCCAATTCTTTTTGAGCATATAATGAGATGATCATGTGGCTTTTTTCTTTCAGTTTGTTTATATGGTAACATTACATTGATTTTTGTATGTTGAACCATCAATACTTGCATATCTGGAATGAAACCTATATGATACTAGTGGATGATCTTTTTGATGTGTTCTTGGATTTGTTTTTATTATTTTTGCATCTATGTTCACAAAGGAAATTGGTTTGTATTTCTCTTTTTTTGTTGAGTTTTTGTGTGGCTTGGCTATCAGGGTGACTGTGGTCTCATAAAATGAATCGGCAGTGTTTCTGATTTGTTCTTGAGTAGAGGGTCTACATGTGAGCTGGGGGCTGGACTTCTGATAGCTGGAATGGCCTCTGGTCAAGCAGGGCATGTCCAGCAAGGGCCCTCCACCAGAGCTGTGGGCTGGGATTCTGGCGGCCAGTATGTTCTCTAAAGTTTTGTTGGCTTCTTATCAAATCTTCGTGAATTTCACATCATGCTCCCCAGTCTCACTCATCTCCCAGCTCCTCTGTATTTGTCCTCTATTCTTGCCACCTCCCCACCAAGAAAAAAACACAACAAACAAACAAAACAAAGTATAGATGACGTCTCATCATAGAAGCTGTAGTGTGTCACAGTGTGTCCTGTAGTATACTCCTCTGTCCACACATCTTCATCTACAAATGCTCATTGCAATGAGTCATTGCTCTGATTTGAGGTTCAAGGCTCACTGTTCTAGGTGCTGCAGCTGGCGAGGGCCTTGGCTAGCTCTCCTGAGCAGCTGGCTTACTTTTGCCTTCACCCTCAGGGAAAGTTCCACTGTATTGTCCTGTGAGGAGCAGGGCCCACTCTCCTGAGTGCTGCAGCTAGTGAGGGGCAGGGCTAGCTCCTTTGATCCTATGACCTAGGAACTAGCTCTCCTGATTTCCATAGGTCGAGAGGGGTGAGGGAAGGTATCACTGCCACATCCATTCCACCTCAAGGCAGACAAGTGGCAGAGTGGGCTCACCCATGCCCCCACCACCAGGGACAGCTGTACTGTGCTGCCTATATGAGGCGTGGGGCCCACTCCCCTAAGTTCTGCATCTGGCAAAGGGCTGGGCAAACTCTCCTGCTCTCATGACTCTGGGGCCAGCCCTCCCAACTGCCTCAGGTGGTGAAGGGTTGGGGGGCGACCCTTGCACCCATGCCACTGGCCATCTCACAGGTGACCCCCCCCCCACTACCACCAGAGCCTGCTCTCCTGAGTGCTGCAGCTGGCAAGGGGCAGGACCAGCTCTCCCAGTCTCATGACCCTGGGGCCAGCTCTCTCAACTACTGCAAGGGGTGAGGGGTGGCGTGGGAAGGGCATCGCCACTACACCTGTGGCACCCTATGGTAAAGAAGTGGCTGGGTCAGCACTCCCACACTCACATCCTTGGCGCTGGCTCACTCCCCTCCCCCAACCAGGGCCAGCTCTGGGTGCTGCTGGGTGAGGTGAGGAGCCTGTTCTCTCCTGAGTACTGCAGCTGGTGAGAGGTGGGGCTAGTTCTCCAGAGTGCTGCATCTAGTGAGGGGCGGGGCCAGTTCTGGATAGCCTTTGGATATCTACATGGTCCTAGGCAGCTGCCCAACCAGGGATGTTTATTGTGTCTAGTGATAATATGAACTACAGACATCGACACCTGACTCCCGCCACTGCATGCTGTGGAACCAAACATGGCCTGTGGTGGCAGCATGGGACTTCACCATTGCTTCAGGTAGAGCTGCTCACAACAGACTATTCCTCTCCACCCTCATGTCTCCAGTTCTTTCTTTCTTTCTTTCTTTCTTTCTTTCTTTCTTTCTTTCTTTCTTTCATTTCTTTCTTTTTGTTTTGTTTGTTTTTCAAGACAGGGTTTCTCTGTGTAGCCCTGGCTGTCCTGGACTCACCTTGTAGACCAAGCTGGCTTCAAACTCATAAAGATCCTCCTGCCTCTGCCTCCCAAGTGCTGGGATTAAAGGCGTGCACCACCACTTCATTTCTACCTGTAATGCTCAAAGTGTTCAGCTTCTCTTTCTCTTCTGTCTGTCTAGTGTATACTTGCACAGGGTAGTGGATCCTGCTGCAGGCAGGCCACACACTGGTACGCCTTTGGGTGACCTCCTTTGTTCAAGCCACGTGGTGGCAAGCAGGTCTTTAGATGTCTACAGCCCGCTCATGGAGCATGGCAGGGAGTCTTTGTATGTTTTCCTTCTCCTGTGTCTCTTGGTGTGGTGGCAGGTGAGCCTCTTGTGTATCTGTGACTTGCTCATTCTGTGTGGTGGGCAGGCAGGCCTGTAAGGCATGGCAGTGGCCAGATTGTGCTTAACCACTGCTGATAGCTCAGTGTTGACCTCTGGGGAAGCATTCACGAGTCTGCTGTAACACTCACTCCCTGTCTCCCCCAGAGAGGCTGGGAACCTGACCCAAGGGACAAGCCTCAACACAAAAGTGCTCTAGCTGGCCCTGAGACAGAGAGACGGGGCCTCTGATCTCAAGGCCAGAGTCTAGTGTTAGGTGTATTCCTCAATTGTTTTCCACTTTATTTACTGAGGCACACCCAGCTGGATTTTACATGGGTGCTGGGGACCTGCACGCTGGTCCTCCCAATTCTGTCACAAACCCTATAGCCAGGGAGCCACCTTTCCAACCCCTCTTTAGGGTCTATTACCTATAGGATCATATTATACAAGAAGGGGTTATTTGCATTTAAAAGTCACATTTATGTTTTAAATTTCTGCTCCAATATTTTTTTCATTGTTGTTTCATTGCTGTTTACTTCATTTCAATTTTAAAAACCATTTAGATCACATTCTAGTTCTGTTTATAGTGCCTAATGGTATTTTGCTGGGAAGTTAAAAAAAACACAACAAAACAAACTTTAGGCTTTTATCATCAGTAAGTGCAACTTGCTAAATAGTGTTGCTTGTATGGCCTTAGCCTTAAAGTTGATGGCTGGGGCTTGAAGACTGACTAGAAGGAATTGATTTATTCCAAAGATTTTTTTGCAAGTGAAACTGGCTGAGTCTTGTTTTGAATATTAATACTTTAGTTTCCAATTTATAAGTAAAGAATATCAAAGTAAATATAAAAGGGCTCAATAGTGTAATCATAGCAATGGCTGATCCCTTTACTATACTACATTGGTCATATTTGGCTACTGTAGGTTGTAAATTTACAGTTCATTTTCTTACAATCTCAATCATTTTGTATATGTTACTCATCTTTGTAGCCCCTTTTGCTGATTTTAGTTACCTTAGTATTTTAATACCTTGTATTTTAAAATTATAAACTGTTTAAATACATCTTTTTTTGAATTTGATTTTTAAATTTAAGTAATTTATTCAGATTACATCTCAACTGTTAAATTCTTACTTGTATCCTCCCATTCCCTGCCTTTCATCCTATTCCCCTGCCCTAGGTCTGTGACAGAAAGGGACCTTCTCCTCCACCATAGACCTGCTGGTACTCAGAGGAAGAGTAAGCAGCCTACCAGGATGAGATCTGATAGGCTGTGATCATAAAATATATCTTTTTTAAAAAGTTTTTCTTTTCCTTCCTCCCTCCCTTCCTTCTTTCTTCTTTCTTCCTTCCTTCCTTCCTTCCTTCCTTCCTTCCTTTCTTTCTTTCTTTCTTTTTTCTTGTATATGAGTGCTCTGTCCTCATGCACACCAGAAGAGGGCATCAGATTCTATTACAGATGGTTGTGAGCCACGATGTGGTTGCTGGGAATTGAACTCAGGACCTCTGGAAGAGCAGACAGTGCTCTTATCTGATGAGCCATCTCTCCACCCCTAAAATACAACTTTAGGTATAGAGAATAGTATTAAATTACACTTACTTAGAATTAATTAATGTATTCCATATATATGTAAATGTATGTAAATATATATACATACACACAATATATATGTACACACACACACATACAATCTGCTCAAGTTTTAAAAAGATGTATATAGAAAGTAAAGATGCTGAATTCCCCTCCATTTGTCTTTTAAGTCTTCCATCGCTCAAATAGGTTTGAATTCTTCTAGACCAAAGTTTTATATTTTCTTAAAGGTTTTATTCTTATCATGAAAACATTTGGGTTTTTTTTTTTGTCCTTTTGTTCTTTTCTTTTTGTGAGATAAGGTCTTTCATTGTAGCCCTGGCTGGCTGTCAACAAGGATCCCTGGCTGTCCACAGTAATGCCTTTAATACACACTGGTTGCTTATCAGCATAATTGTGCTGTTGAAATTTTGCCCTTTAAATGTTCACTTATCTAATCTGTGTATGATTATTCTTTTCTCATATTGCAGACACAGTGTTGACACCTACTCTTTTCCCTGATTCCTTTTGGGATGTAAGGGTAGAACAGACAAGGAACCTCACTTTCAAATCCGAGTTCAGTATTTCTTTTCAAATGCCTATATCATGTAGGATTACTTGAGAGAATATATTTTAAGCCTATTGGATTTTTATTTTAACTTGTGCCACATGTGTGTCCTCTAAATTCATTTGAGTCTTATTACAAATGAATATATTTCAATTTCTGCTTTTTCAGGGGCTCAAAACCAAGTAAGACAGATAGCATTTCTGCAAAGCATGTTCCACATGAGAAAGAAAAGCACAGAGATGACGGTGGCATTTCTTCTGAGACATCTGATACTCAGCCTAAAGGTTTGTGACTGCTGGAAAACTGAAATTAAAATTTTGCTTCTTCTACTTACAATGGTTTTATTATGAATATTTCATATTAACATCGAAAGGATACATAAAAGTAAATAGAAATTATTTAAAACAAATAAAATTGTAAAAACACCTATTTATATCTAAGTTTATATTTCTTTATTTGCTGATCTGAAAATTTAAATTTAAATAGTGCTTTTTTTTTGTCTTTTTATGTGTGAAAGTGTCTCTGAAGTTATGTTTGGCTATTCAAATCATTGCTTTCATGGATATTAATATTACTGTTTCCTGGAATTTTATTATGAGAGTCCCACTGCCTATTTTCCTACTGTAAAATGCATTCCTTATTGTTGACGTAAGCCAGTTTTTGAAAATTGTACATCTCAGGCTTCTAAAATTTCTTCGAAGGTCTCTTGATGTATATAATTAATGATGTTATGACTCCTTTCCTTTACATTTTCTTTTAAGACAACATTTTTTTAAATCCAAAATTTAGGAAAAAGTTTATTACCTTTGCCATTTGTGAAATTAACATCTTTGAGGTCTATTGGATTGTTGATGGCTTAAAGCAAGTTGGGATATTATGTTTTCTGAGTAATTTAGTATGTTATGCACAAGAAAAATGTCCCTTAATCACACTATGCAAAAATAACTTATTTCATTTCAAATATAATTACTAAAAGACTGTGTGTGTCTGCGCGTGAGCGCGTGTGCATGCCTGGGCCTGAGGAAGTTAGAGAAGGGTATTGGCTCATCTCCTTTATCTTTTTTTTTTTCTTATTCCTTCAGAACAGGCTTTTTCTCCAACCCCAGAGCTGTTGCTTTTTGGGCTGGACTGGCAACTAGTAAACCCTAGTGAGCCTCCTGCCTCCACCCTCTTTGAGCTGTGGTTGTAAGGGCATGCCTAACTTTTAAATGGGTTCTGGAATTGAACTCATGTCCTTATAGTGAGTAACAAGTAATCATAACCATTTAACTATCTCTCCAACCCCTACAATTTTTTTTAGTAGATAGAAATAAAGGAAACTAGACAACTTTCATGTATACAAGAAGCCACCTGAAATGTTTCTGAGGGCAGTTACTTGAGAAAGCACTGCAAACTTTGTGGAGACAAGCTTCTACGGTCACTGAGATTGTTAGTATACAGTGAAAACATTTATCTCTTATGAACTATATGAAACATGTTAGTATAGCATTTTTATGTGCTTAGCTTTAAAGGTGATTGTTGAGGCTTGAACACTGACTAGAATGAACTGACTTTAGTAAAAAAATATTGTGTAACTTCCAAAGTGGCGGTGGCCAGGGTGTATTGTATCTGAATAGTAGCTGACTTCAAAACAAAACACTTACTTCCATGTTTCCTGGACAGGAGGGGGCATACCAGGAACTGGGGTGCACAGTTCCAGCCCCCTCTCCCTGCACCACCCCACCCTCTGCAGCCATCTCCTAGGTACAGCAGTCAGGCAAGGTCCTGCACTCCCAGTGCCTGGCGCATTCTGCCTATACAGCATTAGTGTGGGTCCCCAGTTCCAGGGGTGCTCCACTCCAGCAACCAGACCTTGGATTCCTCCCACTCCCCCAAGGGCGGGTCCTGGATCTTGGGAGCAGAATTCCAACCCCAATCTATGGTTCTACTGGTCCTCTTGTGGAGGCCAGCTGGATTATACAAGCATATATGGCCCTGGGTCCAAGATGGCGGAGCTCAGCCAAAACTGAGTGCCTTCTTGGCTACCAAGCAACTATGTAGCTGAATCTGAATCTGAAAAGCCAGTGGCTGACTCCAGGAATGCCAACACCTGCTTGTGATCTGTCTGACCTGCCTGATCCACCTGGGATACAGCCAGCAGAGAGATGAGCTGTAGGAGGGACCCAACCATTGTCCACCATTCTGAGGAGGCCAGTGCGGGAGCATGCTGTGCAACATTCAGCTTAGAGGCCTCTCCCTGTGGTCTCTGGATTTGTCTGACTCACTTGGGACAAGGCCAGCAGAGGTGAGCAGTACTCAGGCTCTGACCCACATCGTTCATCTGCCATCCCGAGGAGGCCTGCTGGGGGAGGGGGGAAGGGGACAGAGCAACATTCAGCTTAGAGCCCTCTCCCCCTACTGCCAAACTGCCTAGCCATCAGGGATCACCAGGCCTGCCAACACCAGAGAAAGCAAATGGCTAGAGGCTAGCATAAGCACACAAGCAACAAAACCCAGGGCCTTATGACATCACCAAGAACCAGCTATTCTATCACAGCAAGGCCAGGAGATACTATCACACACGATGTTCAAGACAATGATCTTAAATCTGAGGTTATGAAAATGATAGAGGCCTTAAAAGAAATTAATCCCTCAAAGAAATACAGGAAAATACAACCAAATAGGTGAGGGAAATAAATAAAACTATTCAAGACCTAAAAATAGAATTAGAAGCAATAAAGAAAACACGATCTGGTGCAATCCTGGAGATGGAAAACCTAGGGAAGAGAACAGGAACCACAGACACAAACATCACCAACAGACTACAAGAGACGGAAAAGAGAATCTCAGGTGTAGAAGATACGATTCAAGAAATTGATACATCAGTCAAAGAAAATGTTAAATCTAAAAAGTTCCTGACACAAAACATCAAAGAAATCTGGGACACTATGAAAAGACTAAACCTAACAATATAGGACTAGAAGAAGAAGACTCACGGGTCTGAGGCCCAGAAAATATTTTTAACAAAGTCATAGAAAAAAACTTCCCCAACCTAAAGAAAGGGAAGCTTATAAACATGCAAGAAGCTTACAGAACACCAAATAGATTGGACCAGAAAAGAAAATCCTCCTGCCACATAATAATAAAAACACTAAATGTACAGAACAAAGAAAGAATATTAAAAAATGCAAGTGTAAAAGGTCAGGTCACATATAAAGGCAAACCTATCAGAGTTATACCCGACTTCTCAGCAGAAACTGTGAAAGCTAGAAGGGTCTGGGCAGATATCTTACAGACACTAAGAGACCACAGATGTCAGCCCTGGCTACTATACCCAGCCAAACTTTTAGTCAACGTAGAGGGTGAAAACAAGATATTCCACGACAAAAGCAAATTTAAACAGTACCTATCCACAAATACAGCCCTGCAGAAGAAACTAGAAGGAAAACTCCAACCCAAGCAAGCTAACTACAACCAGGAAAACACAGGACATAAGTAACCTCACATCAGCAAAACCAAAAGAAGGGAAATGCATGCACGTGTGCGCACGCACACGCACACAACCTACCACCACCAACATCAAAATTACAGGAATTAACAACTACTGGTCATTAATATCTCAACATCAATGGCCTCAACTCCCCAATAAAAAGACATAGGCTAACAGAAAGATTTGAAAACAAGACCTATTATTCTGCTGCATATAAGAAACACACTTCAGCAATACAGACATTTCCTCAGAGTAAAGGGCTGGAAAAATGTTTTCCAAGCGAATGGACCCAAGAAGCAAGCTGGAGTAGCCATTATAATATTTAATAAAATAGATTTTCAACCAAAACTAATCAAAAGAGATGGGGAAGGACACTTTCATATTCATCAAAGGAAAAATACACCAAGATCATTCTCAATTCTGAGAAATCTGAACATCTATGTCTCAAACAAAAAGGCACCAACATTTGTAAAAGAAACATTACTAAAGCTTAAATCACACATCTGACTCCATACATTTATAGTTGGAAACTTCACTCTCACCAATGGACAGACCATTGAGACAGAAATTAAATGGAGAAATAATAAAACTAATAGATGTCATGAGTCAATGGGCCTAACTGATATCTACAGAACATTTTACCCAAACACAAAAGAATATACCTTCTTTCAGCACCTCATAGAACCTTCTTCAAAATTCACCATATAATCGGTCACAAAACAAGCCTTAGCAGATATAAGAAGATTGAAATAACACCCTGTTTCTTATCAGAATCACCGTGGATTAAAGCAGGAAGCCTACAAACTCATGAAAACTGAACAACTTCCTACTCAGTGACCACTGGATCAGGGATGAAGTAAATAAATTAAACATTTGTAGAATTCAATGAAAATGAAGGCACAACTTACCCAAACTTATGGGACACAATGAAAGCAATGCTAAGAGGAAAGCTCACAGCACTAAGTGCCTTTGTAAAGAAATTGGAGAGATCCCGTAGAAGCGACTAAGCAGCACACCTCAAAGCTCTAGAGCAAAAAGAAGCAACACACCAAACAGGAGTAGATGACAGGAAATAAACAAACTAAGGGCTGAAATCAGTAAATTAGAAACAAAGATAAGAATAAAAAGAATCAATGAAACCACGAGCTGGTTCTTTGAGAAAATCAAAACGTTAGCCAACCTAACTAAAAGGCAGAGGGAGAGCATTCAAATTAACAAAACCGGAAATGAAAAGGGGGACATAACAATAGACACTGAGGAAATCCAAAGAATCATTAGGTCTTACTTCAAAAGCCTATATTCCACAAAAATTAGAAAATCTAAAGGAAAGGGATAATTTTCTTGATAGATTACACTTATCAATGATCAGGTAAACAGTTTAAGTAGTCCTGTAACCCCTAAGGAAATAAAAGCAGTCACCACAAGTCTCCCATCTTAAAAAAAAAAAAAGCCCGGGACTAGACAGTCAAAGAAGAGCTAAAACCAATATTCCTCAAACTATCCCACAAAATAGAAACAGAAGAAACATTGCCAAACTCATTCTATGAAGCCACAGTCACCCTGATACCTAAACCACAGAAAGACTCAACAGAGAAAGAAAATTTCAGTCCAATTTCACTCATGAACATTGATACAAAAATATTAACTGAGTCCAAGAATACATCATATACATCATCCACCATGATCAAGTAAGTTTCATACCAGGCATGCAGGGATGGTTCAGCATACAAACGTCCATTAATGTAATCCACTATATAAACAAACTGAAAGAAAAAAATTATAATCTTACTAGATGTAGAAAAAACCTTTGACAAAAATCCAACACTCCTTCATGATGAAAGTGAGGCTTTACGGTCTGGCTGTGTGTCCATCCGCCCCCCTTGCCCAGGTCATTGAGGGTTCGTTCTGTGCCAGCCAGAGAGCTGCTGGTTGCATCCAGTGACCGCTCCCCCCCGCCCCCCCCACCCCACTACTGTAAGGCAGAGGCTGCCTTCATTGGAAGAACTGGACAGAGCTTGGCTGCAGGGCACAGGCAGTCATTCTGTGTGGCCTGATTCCCCAAGTGGACCATACTTGCTGCCCAGGAGTAATGAACACGAGGAGCTGGATGAACAGTAAGCAGAGTCCGGAGCTGGAGAGTCAGGGGCTGATCCCCTGAGGGTATGGCTGGTAACCGCCTCCAAGAATTCCTCTTCAAGCACTGGGACAGCTGCTGCTCCTGCTGTGGGGCAAGCTGCAGGGGCATGTGGAAGGCACTGGCGGGTGTGGCGGCCAGCTCTGGGCCGGGGCTCTGGGTGCTGCAGGGCTGCGGGCACGTGGAATCTGCGGGCACGTGGAGTCTGCGGGAGTACTCCTTGTAGGACCCCCAATTCCTCCCACCCCGCCCCCTCCTCCCTCTGCCCCAGGCCAGCCGCAGTGTTGCCCTTCTGTGTCTCTCCACACCACCAGCACCTCCTCTTCCAGCACAACTGAGTGCCTTGTCCTCTGGGAGCCTTGTGTGGCCGCCCCTGGTTCAGTTCATCTGGAGACTGCCTGAGAGAGGGGTGGCCATCTGTCTCCGGGAGGTCTAGAGGCCGGAGGTTAGCCGGTAATTGGGCTGCTCCCTCCGGGAACAAGCCAGGGGACAAGTCCTCACTGCGGGCGCCCACAGTTATGCTCTGGGCCGAGGAGGCTGAGGAGTCACTGTCCCTGGAGTAGCCGCGGAGCTGGGCAGGGGGCAGCTGATCACGGGACCTGAGCGGGGTCTCAGGCCCCTCCTTTGTGCTTCCCAGGCTGATGGGGGTCACTTCTGGCCTTGAGCCCCGGTGTAGGGGCTAGTACCCTCCTTCTGCTGGGACAGACAGTGGGCAGTAGAGGAGCAGTAGCAACGGTCATGTTTGTCTAGGTAGTGCTCCAGTGTCCCAACCGCCACCCACATGCACCATCACGTGGCTCCTCAGCACCCTCAAGAAGATGAGCAAGCTGGAATTTCCCACTCGGTACTCCCCCAAGACCGTGATCATGGGTCAGGGCAGGTGCAACCGCTCAGGATCTCCCTCACCAGCTCACTGAGGTTTCGGAGGTCAGTGGGTGTCATGCGGGTGTGCGGGTGGCAGCCCCTTGTGCAGCAGCAATTTCAGTGGAATCCTCTTCAGTAGCGGGGACATTGGAGACCTGAGGAGGTAGCCTGAAGCTCGTGCTTAAACTGTGCCAGCCTCAGGGCAAGCAGGCCGAGGCGCGCCCTATGGCAGGCCGCCTCCCAGCAGGCACAGCACCAAGCTCTTCTTGTGCAGCACCAGATCCTCTGTCTCAAATGTGAGCACTTCAGGCACGCCCAGCTCTGCCCAGTACCAGCCGATGAAAGTGGCCACGTTGCCTCTGTCCATGAAGGAGCCAGGCACCACACTGTGTGTCTGGAAGGCCACACTTCCAGTTGGGCGGGCAACAGCCAGGGCCCAGGCAGCTTCGATGACAGCATTGGCATGTTGGCACAGGATTGTGCCTGTAGCCAGCCCCGTGAGGTAGCCATCACCACTGCCTGGTAGACCTAGACAGGACAAGAAACAGAGCCAATCGGCCAGGTCTTCCTTCATGGCTTCCTCGTAGGCCTCGCTGGATCAGAAGGGTCACACACTCTTGGCCATGGAGCCTGGGATGCAGGCCACTGTGTCCATCATTCCCAGGGCCAGTAGAGTCACTGGTTGACCCCCTCGCCTCGGGGAGCATCGGAGCATCGCCCGCATACAGGTGCTGCCCGGAGCTCCAGATTAGGAGAGTTTTGATTATTAAAAGAAGAAACTATCAAGCATATTTATATCATTGTAAATGATCCCATTCGAAAGACAGTTGTGAGGAAAGATATTTTGACTTTTTAAAAAAAAAATCATAATTTTACTCTTACATTTTAGTGCCTTTACTTTTAAGTTAAATATATGGTGACTAGTTTTAAAAATAGTGGTGAATTATATAAATATTTAAAAAGACAGATTTTCCATATTTTATTTAAACCCTTTAATCCCAGCAGTTGGGAAGCATAGGCAGGTGGATCTCTGAGTTCGAGGCCAGCCTGGTCTACAGAGAGAGTTCCAGGGTAGCCAGGCCTACACAGAGAAACTGTCAACAACAACAACAACGGAAGTGTATTTGTACAAAATAGTGAACCCGTGATTAGTTGTTTGTTTTTTTTTTTTTTACCATTACTCAATGGAAGGATATATTTTCCCCATAAATTTGTAATGTATCTGTCACATCTATTGTCTAAAGAACAGAGCTGGTTTATATAGGATGTACCTTTTATATTTTTAGCCAGTGTCATTTATAGAGGTTTGTTTTATTAATTTGATACTAGTATGAACTCATGTAAAAGGAACTTTTATGTGCTCTTTTGGCATTAATTGTGCTTTTTATGTTTCTTAAAGATCTTAATAATGGAAATACAGGTTGTGATTGTCTTGAAGTGGGGACCAGCAGCAAGAACGCTTTATCTTCTTGTTCAGAGATGGAGCATACTCCAGTGTCCAGGAAGAGAAAGAAAAGGGTTAGGAGTAATTTATGTGGTTCTCATACTTCTAAGTCTCCATTGGATGTGTCAGCGGAATGTGTGGTAAGTAGGTGTATCTAACTGTCATAGGAAATGGTTTTGTGCTGCAATAAAAATAGATAACTGTATCGAAATAATGCTCTTTGAATGTCCTGCTTTACTGGGTTTCTTTCATTTTTTTTCTAGTTCTGTGCAAACTTCATGTTTTAAATTTTAAATTACCTTACTTTTATTTTCTTTATTCCTCTTCCACCTGTTGTGTGTGTTCATGGCTCTCAGAGCACAATTTGTGGGAGTTGTCGCCTCATTTCATCAGGTGTGTAGGAGTGGTCTGACTCAGGTTGTCAGGCTTGGTAGCACACCATCTTGCCAGCCAGTTAAATTTTATTTAAAAAATTCATAAAACTTATCTTGAGAATGTAGAATTACTGGAGTAAATTCCAGGTATGACTAAAAAAGTACCACTGCTTTTTAACCAAATACTATCTTTTTTTTCTCTTCATTTTTAACTAATCCCCATTCACTTGCATTTTTCATTTGCTCTGTGAAATTACTATTAGATTTTTATCATTAACACATATTTATCTTTATCTTTTTTTGTTTTTGTTTTTGTTTTGAGACAGGGCTTCTCTGTGTAGCCCTGGTTGTCCTAGAACTTGCTCTCTAGACCAGGCCTTGATTTCACAGAGATCTGTCTGCCTCGGCTTCCCAAGTGCTACAGTTAAAGGCATGCATGGCCACTGGTCAGCTTCATCATCTATTTCTTTCCTTTTTTTTTTTTTTTTTGAGACAGGGTTTCTCTGTGTAGCCTTGAATGTCCTAGACTTGCTTTGTAGACCAGGCTGGCCTTGAACTCACAGTGATCCACCTGCCTCTGCCTCCCGAATGCTGGGATTAAAGGCATGCACCACCATGCCCAGCTCTCATCACCTATTTCTCTTATATTTATGGTTGTGAGCCTAGCTTTTAACGGCTGAGCCATCTCTCCAGTCCTCATCACCTATTTCTAAAGAGCTACTTTAAATACTTCTATTATCGTGTTATGTATATAATTATAAAAAACATAAAAATGATTTATTTTAATTTTCTGTGTAATGGTGGCTTGTCTCCATGTGTATCTGTGCACAATGTGTGTGGAATACTCGGGGAGGCCAGAAGAGGGCCTCAGATCCCTGAGAATTGGAGTTATAGATGGTTGTGACCTGCATTATAGGTGCTCTGGGAATCTAACCTGGGTCTTTGCAAGAGCAGCAGCTGCTCTTAGCCTTTGAACCATGTCTCCAGCCTAGAGAAAACACGTTTTAAAGGAAGACTTACTTTGAGTCATGGTTTCAGAGTTCAGTCCCATTATGGACTGGGTAGGACATGGCAGAGCAGGGCAGCTCACTTTATGGCATCTGAGAAGCAGAAAGCTGTAGTAGCTCTTTCTCTTCTGAACGTCTCCTATCCACCCTGGACGTTGAGTGGGGCAGCCCACATTCTGGGTGGATCTCCCCTTCCTTGGGTCTTCTGTAGTAAAGCCCTCATATACCCAGAGGTGTGGTTTCCTCTGTTTAAGTTCTTCTTGATGGTCAAGTTTGTAGTCAAGCTTAACTGTCATAGTAGTCAGTCCTAGTGTCATATCACCTGAGAAGCCTCTTATCTTTTAAAAGATTTATTTATTCATTTAATGTATGTACATTGCACATCAGAAGACGGCATCAGATATCTTTATAGATGGCTGTGAGCCACCATGTGGTTGCTGGGAATTGAACTCAGGACCTCTAGAAGAGCAGCCAGTGCTCTTAACCACTGAGCCATCTCTCCAGCTCTCCTGTTATGTTTTTATAGTTCCCAAAGAGAACTATATTATTGGTATCTCCAAATAATAGGTCCAAAATGGAAGAGTTAGGAGTCTTATACACTGTTTCTTACTGCTGAAGATTGTCTTGTAATTGTGATTGGTTTGGTGAGCACACACCTTTTTTTCTGTTGAAAGGATGTACCGAACCTACCTATGCTGTCAGGTATTTGTAGAGCTGTGTTTTCTGAAATGATGCAGAACACTTTGGATTTTTTCTGCAGAGTCCATCTAGAAACTAGATTCTAGTCGAGAACTATATGTTTTTTGTCAAATGATGAAAACGAAAGCTTCTTTAGTTAAATGAATAAAAGAAAAGCATATTACAGTCTTTCAGGAAAGACAAGAGGCAAGTTGGAATTCCTTTGAATCAGAAGTCATGTCAGGATCCTAGGTTATTTAGAATGAGAATGGAGTAATTAATAATGATGTTGAAAGCAGTGATTCATCATTTTAAATGTTCTTTATTATTCAATATTTTTGCTTTTGTTACCAAAAGTAACTTTTGTTATGACTTTGTTGCATATGGATATTTCTTTGAATTTTTCTTGTTTTTTTCCTTTTTCTTTATATTTGGTGGGTGGGGGGGGGGAGAGTTTACCCTTGAACTTCCTGCCTCTGCCTCCCAAGTGCTGAGATGAAAGGTGTGCACCACCACTGCCCATGGAAATATCTTTATTTGATCCTTTACAAATTATTTAGGCATCAGATTTAATAGGTCAAACCCTGTATCATCATACTTGGGCACTGCCAAGTATAGTTAGTATAGATGTGTAGCTGTCTGTCTATAGACCTACAAAAATGATACTTTTATATTATTCCTGTGAACTTAAACCTTAGAAGTATGCCATAGGGAAGCCAAATGGAAAAACGTAATTTCTGTATTTTTAAAAAAAATGTTTAGAAAGAAGAAAAAAACGGCTCAACAGTCTCCAGCAAGCTTGGAGAGTCAAGTGAAACCTCTGACCAGGACCCGGCACCACCTGAGGGACTCACACCTGAGCCTTTAGAGGGTGAGGCCAGCAGACTGTGCTCACATGCAGATCAGGAGTCAGGTGGTAGTGCTGCCTCTGGAAGGGCCTGCTCGCCCAGCAAGAGCCCGGAGAGCGCTGGTTCTAGCGATGTGGTGGAAAATTCTTCCCTGGCAGTGAAGGGCGAGGAGCAGACCATCAAAGAAACATCTCTTCTAGGTGGAAACAGTGAAGAGAACCAATTGTTGATCTCGGCTGAACCAAGTAAGTAAAGGAAATTGTAAAGACCCTTGTCTCCAAGGCTTCATGTAGAGCCTCTGCTATCTTCAAATCCTGCTAAAGCAGAAGCTGTCTGGGCCCCTGGGAAACAGATTAACTTGGGAGGAAACATCCTCACCCTTCCCTTTGGAGTCTTGTGATGCTGATTGGGATACACAGGTGGAGTTTGGCAATAGTAAGTTCTTTTTATTTTATTTGTGTGGGTATTTTTCTTGCATATATGTATGTGCAGCACATGCATACCTCATGTCCTCAGACCAAATGAAGGCGCCAGATTCCTTGGAAATGTAGTTACAGATGGTTTTCAGCCACCACGTTGTTGCTCGGAACCAAACTCAGGTCCTTTATAAGAGCAGGAAAGTGCACTTAATCACTGAACCATCTTTTTAGTCCTAAGAGTAAATTAAAAAAGTATTTACCATGAAGTAACCCAGTAATTTAAAAAAAGATTCTTTGAAGATCAGTATTACTGTGCTGCTGTTGAAATGGAACTTAAGTGCAGTTTCATAATTGCCATTAATTTTGCATTAGTTCATTCTTAACAATAGTTGTCATCTGGTATAAAAATTGAAAAGGTCCACAGGGTACACATACACGGTTGTGTCTGTATTTTCTAGTCATCCATTCCCCCTTCCTCAAGAAACCAATGTGACTTAGGGCACAGTTTAGACTGATATCACAATACTTTGTTATAACTAGAAATCATAAACTTATCTGTTCTAGCACTGGAACAGCATCCCTGCTATAATTACTTAGTAAAAGACTGGGCTGGGAATGTAGCTCAGTGGCATAGTGCTTGGTTAGCATTTCCAAGACCAGGATTCAACCTCCAGCACAAAAGAAAGAGAAGAGAGAAGGAAAGAAAAAGGATTGATTTTGGTTCAGAGTTGAGAGAGGGAGATAAGAAAAAAAAATTGTTTTGGCTTAAAGTTATGTAGGCCTCAGTTCAAGATTGAGTGGCCCCAGTGCTTTGGGGCTCTAGTGGATGTTCTAGATGGCAGGAAATGTTGGGGAGCATATTGTAGAGTGAAACCATGTATTTTATTCTCCTGGGAGCAAAGGGCATGGCTTTAACAGACAACTCCATATCCCCTTCTGGCAAGTCCAGTGACCTCAGGATGTCTAGTGACCGGAGGCTACTCCATTGCTAGGCCCCACCTCTGAAAGGCTCCACTTTATCTCAGCAGTGACACCCACAGGACCAACCTTCAGCCCGCACATCTTTGAGGGCACTCAGCACCCAGACTGCATGTTTCCTCATGGCTTCAGTCATCTTAAAATACTATAAGGTCGGTTGGACTGTAGGAACCTGTTGGATAATGATGCTGATACTGAGTCAGTATATAACTACTAATCATATAGTGAAAAGTAGGCTAGATCTAAGTTGACCATAGATGAAGATAACTACTTAGAAAGTTCTTTTTTTATGTCATTATTGGCACACACTTAAAATACATTGCCCTTTTCAGTTGTTGTTTCCAGTGATGAGGAAGGACCAGTTGAACATAAGAATTCAGCAGTTGCAAGGTTACAGCCTGGTGACGATTATGAGCTTCTGAGTAGGAATGAACCAACGTCTGCTTCACAGTCCTCAGAACCACTGCTGGGTGCATGTGAATCTGTGCAGGTAACTTAGTCATGCTTCTGATAGAGTGACAATGAAATGATATTCTAAAGCCTTTTGTTGTTGTTGTTGTTTCATTATCAAAGCTTAAGACAAATTTTATTATATTTGTTTACTTATTGGTGCATACATGTGTGAGATGTGTAGGCCATGGCACAGTTGTGGAAGTCAGGACAACCTGCAGTGGTTCTTCATTGTGTGGGTTCCAGGACTGAGCTCAGGCTCTTAGTCTTTGTTTTTTTATTTTTTTATTTTTTTTATTTTACACAACCTTTATTTAACTTAAATGTGAATACATAAGCTGCTATGTTAACATGTGTTATTTTCTTAATTCCTAATTAACCTCACATCCATCCTGCATTTCTCAGACCTTTTCTTATTCACTTGGCTTTAAATATATTCTTGCCCAATTCTTCACATTCTTGCCAGCGTTGGTATGGGAGGCGACTGATAGTAATAGTAATCCTAGTCTTCTCAAACTGATCCCTGTCCGGGTCTTTGGGGTTGAGGAGTCGGACTTGGATTGCATCGTCCAGTGCCTTGCAGTTCTCCTGGGTTTTGATGTAGGCTGCAGATCTATTGCTGTATAAAATGCAGTTCTGAGTGCCACCAGGCATCCCCACCAAGGGGAAGTGGTCAAATATGGAGCACCAGAATTTGTGTCAGAGTCAGTTCCCACTCTCCACTCAAGTGTGGAGATTGTCCTGTCCATAGGCTAGATCTGAGTAGGGGTTCACTGTTGACTGCATGGATTGTCCTTGGTTGGTGCAGTAGTTTGAGTAGAACCTCTGGGCCCGGTTCTGCTCATCCTGATGTTCTTCTTGTAGGCTTCTAGGACCCTCTGGATCCTTCTATTTCTCCATTTTCCCATGCTTCTCTCATCTAGAGTCCCAGTAGGATGCACTCACATCTATCCCAATCTCCTGGTAGGTGAAGACTTTCATGGGAAATGCCTCTTGAACTAGTGTCCAAATATGAGTATATACCTTGTGAGTCTTTCTGCTTCTGGGTAACTCACTCAGTATGATCATTTCTAGTTCCCTCCATTTGTCCATAAATTTCAGGATTTCCTTGTTTTTAATGGCTGGATAGAAAGGATAGATAGCTACCAAGATGAGACTTAAAAGCCTATGATCATATACTGGGGGACAAGGCCCCCTCGGTCACGGACATAGGGCAGGGGAATAGGGTGAAAGTGGGAGGGAAGGAGGAATGGGAGGATACAAGTGATGGGATAACAATTGAGATGTAATCTGAATATATTAATTAAATAAAAAAAATGAATTTTCCTGTTACGGAAAAAAAAATGCAGTTCTGAGGGTCAACTGCCAAGGCTTTGTTATACAAAAAGGATAGCTGTGTCCATCGTGATAGGCCTGGTTACTCTGACGAACTTTCTCAACAAATTCAGCTTTGCTTAGTGTTGGTTCATCAGGACTTCTCTGGACAATAAATAGTCTTAGCACCGAAGAGAGGAATTGGTGCAGGTGAGACTTGGGCTCCCGCTGGCAGTGGCTGTTCAATCCCCTCGGACCGGCGGTGTCTGCCTAGAGCTAAGGTCCCGCCAGCTAGGTGTGCGCACAGTTCCTGCCATGTTCCTGCCATGCCTGCCGCGTGCTTCTCCCCCCCGCCCCCCCAAGTCCGGGCACCAGGCTGTTAGTTTTGATGGAAGCTACCCTTACTTGCTGAGCCGTGTTTCCAGCCCCCAGTGAAATACTCCTACTATTTAATATCTATTGTTTTCATAAGCAGAATATTATGACAAAAATTATGCAGTTCCTGATGGCGAGTTTTGCAACAACTTCCCTATTAGTTTTAGTGACATCTTTTTAAGAGTCTAAATATTTTGTGACTTGAGTATTTTCTTCTCTGTGGTTCTCCTTGAACTATAACTTTGTATTTACTACTCTTGGAGTAAGATATCTACTTGGAATTATTTCTTTTCTTCACATAAAGCTGTCGGTCTTCAAATATAGAAGTTATAATAAAGCATATAGATTTGGTGCAACAGAGGGTTCTTAAGCACTTAACAAATATTTATTTTGTGTGTGTAAGGCATTTTTGTAGAGATCCGAGGGCAACTTATGGGAGTTGCCATGTGGATTCCAGGGGTCAAATAAAGCTCAGGTCATCAGGCTTGCCTGACCGACTGCATACACCCCTTAACTGCTAATTAAAACTGCAGTAGCAAGGACGATGGGGTTAGAGCTAGGAGGAATTAGGGAAAGAGTTGAGGGTAACTATGACCAAAATATTTGTATGCATGTATGATAGCCCCAAACAATTTATAGTATAATTCTGTATATATAATCACGGTATCATGCATGCAGATGGGAAGGCTACTGTTCACTAAACTGAGGAATTGTGTGAGGCATTTACTAAACTGTAGTATTTTGCAGAGGTATCATCTATCTGCCAGTTCAAAAGTTCAGTCTGGCTTTATATAGAACAAATGCTAAAAAATTTAGTCTGTAAGACTTTGATTCAGTTTCACTGGCTCTCTGCATAAATGCTGTGTGCTGAGGATACATAAAATATATGCATACAAGAACATGCCTCAGGCCATTGAAAAGTATATTAAAACATAATGGCAAGAACAGTATTGAGGTTGATAGAAGCAATTTTGTTTGTTTGAATACTTGACCTGAACAGATAAGCCTGAATTTGGGTCTTAGTTTTGCTTTTTGCTGAGTGCAGGACCACAAGAAAGTTAACCCAACCACCCCAAACTTCCATTAACTTTACTTGTGAAAGGGACAGGAGAACCTGTTTGGTCAGTAGTCATAGAGATCTGAAATTAAAAAAAAAAATCTGAAATATTTAAAAACTTATTTTAAACTAAAGCACTAAACCTAAACTTGTTTCTATCAATTTAAAAAACTGAATAAAACCAAGTAGGGAATAGTGAATTGAAAACAGTGGCAGACATGTCCCTTTGTTGGGGAGGCCCAATGGCACTCGGAGGAAGGATAGCAGTCTACCAAGAAAAGACTTGATACCCTAGCACCATATTCAGGGGGAGGAGATCCTCCTCAGTCACAGTCACAGGGAAGGGGGATTGGGGTGAAAGTGGGAGGAAGGGAGGGTTGGGAGGATGCATGGGATGGGATAGGAAATGAGATGTAATAGGAATTATTTTTAATTTTCAATAAAAATGTGTTATTATTAAAAAAAAAAAGAAAACAGTGGCAGAAAAGAATATAGTTACTGAGTTAAGTCTTGGGACTAATTTTAGGTTTGGGCCTTTTTTTTTATTACAGTAATTCTGCACTCAGCATTAATATCTGATTTTTTTCTCCATGACTAGTCATTTATTTAGATTATCCTACTTTTTTGCTATTAGAAAGAATTCCACAGAAATGACTGATTAAAAATGAATTTTGATCTAAAAAAATCAAAGCGCTTCATGACAGCCACTAATAAATTTCAAAATATAATTAAGTACTCAAAGAAAAACTGTGGCCAGAGAATTGTTTTAATTCAAATAATCCTATTTTTATTTTCTGTGTATGAGTGTTTTACTTGCCTGATAGCTTTGGAGGGCAAAATAGGGCACCTGATTGCAGGCACTGGAGATGCAGGCGATTGTGAGCCACCACATAGGCTGTGAGAAGCAAACCTTGATCTTCCGGAAGAGAAGCCTCTCATCCTAACCACCGATCCATCTCTCCACTCCACCAGATAATTCTTAAACTTTCAATCTAACAAGTTGACTATGCCACAAGTTACCATAATTTGTAGTTTCTAGAACTTTTCAGATTCATATATAGTGCTTACCTCAATATGATTAGGTTTTCTTCCTCCATGGCCACATAGTAAACATTGCTTCATGTCATAGATCATACACTGCCCTCTCTGTGACATCACCACTGTTTCTCCAGGGGATTCTGGGTTCTTATTACTTATCCATTTACCCGGTAAAAATTTCCAGTGTACAGTTTGCTATAATGTAAATAATTAGCTACATGTTCATCTCTCTCTTCCATGAGACCTAGAAATTCCTTGAAAACAGAAAACATATTCCAACATTTTTATTCTCTGCTATTTCCAACACAGTGGAAATTAATAATATTGTTAGAAAGCTATTAGACTTGAATTAAAATCTAATATAGTCAATTTAATTCAACAAATACCCAAGGGTCCACTTGACTTTGCACCATTTACAGGTTTAAATGGGAGAAACAAAAGCATAGCTCTTCATTCTAAGAAACTCAAAGGTTAATGAGGTAGTTTATTCAAGAATATAAGTAATAGTAAAATACAGAATAAACCTGGTGATAGTTTTCTTTGGCTTTTCCTTACCCCAACAACTTCCCCCCCAGCCACTGTCTTTCCTTCTCTCTCTTCCCCAACCTCATGTGATAAGTACACAAACTTGTTTGGTGAGAGAAAGAGGTATTAAGGTAGGAAATTAAAGATACATCTCAGAATAGGCATAATGTCTTCCAACATATCCAAAGTACCCCATAAAAATGAATGTTTTTTTCATTTGTATGCACATACAAAAATCTAAAAAGTCCAGGTTTCAAAATTGAAAAATAGCTCACGGCTACCATAGCTGCTGAGGCGAGGCCGTGGAGGCCGCGGCCCTCCGTGCTCGGCTGCCGCTGAGGAGCCCGCTGGGAGGCCCCGGAGCGGGAGCGGGAGCGGGCCACAGCGCTGCTGCTGCTGCTGCCGCTGCTGCTGCCGCTGCTGCTGCCGCTGCTGCTGCCGCTGCCGCTGCTGCTGCCATGGCGTAGACCTTGCAGACGGAGATTCCAAACTTTGGCAACAGCATCCTCGAGCGCCTCAATGAGCAGCGGCTACAGGCACTGTACTGTGATGTATCAGTGGTGGTTAAGGGCCATGCCTTTAAAGCCCGTCGTGCTGTGCTGGCCGCCAGCAGCTTCTGCTTCCGGGACTTGTTCAACAGCAGCCGTGGTGCTGTGGTAGAGCTGCCGGCCGCTGTGCAGCCATGGTCATTCCAGCAGCTCCTCACATTTTGCTATACAGGCCGGCTGTGCATGAACATAGAGGACCAGTTCCTGCTCATCTATACAGCTGGCTTCCTGCAGATCCAGGAGATCGTGGAGAAAGGCACTGAGTTCTTCCTCAGAGTTAGCTCTCCAAGCTGTGACTCCCAGGGCCTGCACCCAGAGGAGGCCCCATCCTCAGAGCCTCAGAGTCCCGAAGTGCAGACGTTGGGTTGGCCGGCCTGTAGCACGCCACTGCCCCTTGTGCCACATGGCGAGACAGAACAGGAGCTGGACTCTGTGCAGTGCACACCCATGGCCAAGAGGCTGCAGGCTAGCAGCCAGCAAGAAGCTGGAGGCAGTGGTGGCAGCAATGGCAGCCGCAAGTTCTCCACACCAGACCTGGCCCCTAACCGGATGCCCCAGCCTGTCTCAGTGGCTATGGCTACACCAGCAGTGGCTGTGGTTGCAGTGGGGGGATGTGTGCGTGGGCCCAGCATGTCAGAGCGGACCAGCCCAGGCACCGCCAGTGCTTACACTAGTGACAGCCCTGGCTCCTGCCACAATGAAGGGGACGAGGAAGAAGATGCGGGTGAGGAGGGCACAGATGAGCAGTACCGTCGTCGTCAGATCTGCAGTAGGTGCACCGTGGGCAGTATGTTGAACGTTTTCCCGACAGCTGAGAAAGTAGAGGCCCTCCCTGTGGTCCTTGAGTCCTGCAGTCGCATTCGAGTGCGCCAAGACCTGGCATCTCCCCCAGCTGAACTTATCAACCAGATCGGCAGTCGCTGCCACCCAAAGCTCTACGATGAAGGTGACCCGTCAGAGAAGCTGGAACTTGTGACAGGCACCAATGTATACATCACAAGGGCACAGCTCATGAACTGCCACGTCAGTGCAGGCACGCGGCACAAGGTCTTGCTGCGGCGGCTCCTGGCTTCCTTCTTTGACTGGAACACACTGGCCAATAGCTGTGGTGCTGGCAAACATTCTTCCACCAATGACCCTAGACGCAGGCCACTGGACAGTCGCGTCCTCCATGCTGTCAAGTGCTACTGCCAGAACTTTGCCCTCAACTTCAAGGAGAGTGAGATGAATGTCATTGCAGCCGACATGTGCACCAATGCCCGCCGAGTAATACGTAAAAACTGGCTACCCAAGACCCAGCTAGTGCACCTGGTGGAGGATGAGAGTGACAGCAGCTTCATCGGCGACACTGGCAAGATAGAACCGGACATGATGAGCATGGACCACAGCTTCGAGACAGCCAGCCATGATGGCGAGGCTGGTCCTCCAGCTGAGGTTCGCCAGTAACAATGTGATGCCCCTTTCCAGGATGTCGCACCCCACCCCCACAGTCTACTGTCTAGCCTTCCCCAGGACCTGAGACGGGGTGCTCCATGCTCTCTATCCGGAAGCAAGAGCTGGCTGACCAAGGCCAAGCCACTGTACTTAGCAGAGGGCAACACCCACAGCAGCTTTCTCAGTGACAGAGAAAGAGCAGCACATGGTGGGCATAGAACACAGCTTCCAGACAGACAGCCCCCTCAGCGGAGGTCCCTCCCATGGATGTCACACTCCTCCTCCTGTCACACACATACCCTGCCACCTTAGTCCCTCCCCGAACCTGCGGGGTGCTGCATGCTCCCAGCCCCTCTGCCTCCCTGCCATCCCACACCTTTTCCCCAAAGCAGGCTGGGCTGGGTCAAGAGAGGACCGCCATCAGGTGGGATCTGTGACCTTCGTCTACACTCATGGGGAGCCCTGGTCCCCCTTCCTCTTAGGCGCTTCCCAGCACCAGGCCCTGCTAGGGATGGCCAGGGCTCAAGAGCCTGCCCCCCACTGTGGCTGCTTGGGACTCCATGGGCCAAGAGGTTCCCCCCACCAGTCCCCAGGGCCTCCATGTCTCCAAAAGCACCTTCCTGTCTCTCTTGTCTGTCCCTGCACCTTGGTGTTGGGGTAGGTGAGGCCAAGAGGGACTGTCCATTTTACAACTGAGGAAACAAGCCCAAAAAGGCTTAGAAAAATTCTAGAACTAACCCTCTTTGACAGGCTTCATCATGCCCCCCCCCTCAATCCCACTCTGCACTGCCTTGGGGGTCCCCTCAGCCCAAAAGAGCAGTGTTCCTGTTGGTAGGGGAGGGTCTCAGGACAGGTTTCCGGTCTGGCAGAATTTGTGTGTGCGCGTGTGTGCCTGCACAGTATTTGCTTTTAAAACCATGAGGATCAAGAGGCAGCAAGAGCAGGGTCGGAAGGAGAGAGCAGGCTGGGAGGCCGCTGCTGCCCTCCTCCCAGCCGACCCTGGGCAGGGCTCCCAGCCCCCACCCCTGTACATAACTTTTTGAAACTTTTTTTTTTTAGGGAATGAAATATTGAAGTATAAGATTTCCTTTTACTTTTCAAATCAATGGGGATGTATCTGAGGTCTCCTGGGTCCCTGGGCTGTGGAAGGCAGGATGCAGGGAAAACTGAATAACTGAATGTGTGTGTGTGTGTGTGTGTATGTGTGTGTATGTAATGTGGGTACATATTTCCATAGGGGCCCCAGGGTTTCTGTGGACCCACCCACCTTCTTCTCCCCCAGGATTGCAGTTTAAGGGTGTTCACAGGTCCCAGTTGGCTGAGCCCACTCCTGGGGGATGAGGCAGGGCAGGGTCCACATCCATTGTCAGTGGTTTGTGGAGCTTTCTCTGGCCGTTCCTTTCCACTCTAGCTCTCCAGGAGCAAGCTCTTGGGTTTCTGAGTTTAATATGTGAGCACAGGGTTTCTGTTACTCCCCTCCAGTAAGGTCATTTCACCATCTCACTGGTTCTGTTCTAGCCCTGACCTCCCCGCCTCTCTCCAACTCTGCATCCTAGCATCCTTAATGGGGAAAAGGGTTTCAGGTTTAGAGAACCTGAGGTGGGATAGAGCCTTTTGAGTCAGATCTGGAGACCTGCCTCCAGATCAGCAGCACCCTCTAATCTGCCGGGATCCCTCTTAACATCTGATGGTGAGGGTGGGGTGTTGGGTCTGACTTGGCCCCCAGTACCTTAGCTCTGGGTGGCCATGTGGAGGGTAGTTGACATCCCTAGCTAAAGCATAAGCTTTCTTAGTCATACCCCCTCCCTTCACCCTTGCGCTGGCCTGGTGTCCTACCTCCCTCAGTGAAGATCCCAAAGCACAATCTCCTGGTGAAGTGGCAAGCAGCTGAGCCTGGCCACGATGAGCTGTGCTGCCTGCCCAGGCTTCATAAGGGGGCAGCTCCATGGCACTGAGAAGTCCTGTGGTAGAGTGGGCAGCAGAGCCTGTCTGTTCCAAGAACCTCAGGAGGTGGCCCTGACTCCTGGGGCTTGGGGTGAGGGAGGTATAAAGCCAGGGGTGTAGCAGAGAAAATTACTCATTAGGAGAGCCAAAGGCAGGGTTGTGCCTTACCTCAAGAGCCACCCCTGCACCCCTCCTCTTGTGGTACTGAGAGCTGCATGGTCCCCACCCCAAGCACTCAGGAGAGTGAAAAGTAACCCACCTAGCAGGAAAGACAACTAAGGGCAAACCCAGTGGCTACCCTCCCACCCATCCATGCCTCTCATGGGGACAGAACATCACCTACTGGCCCATGTGAAGTGCCAATGCCCTCCCCACCCAGAGCCAAGCGCCCACCGTTCGTAGGCCCACAAGTGAGATTGCACATTAACTACTGTGTGGAGAGGAGCGGTGTTGGGAAATATAAACCCTGAGAGTCAGTGATGCTGATAAGAATAAACAGCAACAACAACAACAAATTAAAAAATAAATTCAAAATCTACATTTTATTAAAAAAATCTTAGTGACTATTTTTTACTATCAAGAACAGTATAAAATTCTTTAGTCATAATTGAAAGAATTTTGTCTTTGGACATAATTTTCCACTTTTCTGTAATTCTTAGAGATGCTTATTATTTATTTATTTTTGTTAGGTGTCATCTGAATTATGTCCATACAGTCCTGACATGGAAAATATTTCCTGTATTAAACCTAATAATGAGATGGATCTGAAACTGGATTTTACATTTACTTCTGTGTATATTGGTAAAATAAAAGGAGCTTCAAAAGGTTCTGTCACGGTAAGTAAAACCTATAACTTTCTATATAAAAACCACAGTAGTGTCTCGCCACATGATTGCCTGGAGGTGAGCTGAAAAGGGACAACAACAGTCATGCCAAAGTCCGAGCATCCCATGTGTGCCTGGCACTTGTGGAGGTCAGGACAGTGTGCATGAGGACCACAAGACTTGAACTACACACAGAACTACAGCAGTTAAGACTGCCAAGAGCAGGAGGAGCAGCAGTCTTCCTCAGGGATGAGCTCAGCATTTAGTTATCTAGTGCCAAATGGTCAGGCCAGAAAACACACATACAAGTGACATTATACACACTGAGCAGGTTATATTTATGTATATATGTATATCTACATATACAAATACATATTTAAATAGCCATTAGTGAACAGAGAGGCTTTGGAGTTTAAAGAAAGCAAGGAGGGGGTATATGGCCAGGCTTGGTTTTAAGACAAACTTAAAAATATTAGTGACCAGCTTTTTACTTTAAGAATACAGCAGTTTGTTTAGGTAAAAACTAGAACCAAACAAAAATCACAATTTTACATGCCAAGACAGGTTCGACTAATTTGGCATGCATATAATTTCATATTCCTGTTCTATGCAAATAACATACAATGGTATTATGCATTATTTTGCTGTTTATAATCATATTAACTTACTTGCTTTTCCTTTCCGTTTTGTGGTAAGTGTCTTTTACAGTTTCCATTTGGTGTTCATTTTAACTGCCCTAGTGTTTGTTTTATATGTCACTAAGGTTAAGTCTGTCACAGCAGGGTTCATCTGTGCCCTCATAGAGGACGCTAAGGTGAGAGGGTCACTTGAGCCCAGGAGCTTGAAACCTTGACTCAGAGCAAACAAATTTATCTCTGGTTTCAGGAAAGCAGTTCAATAAATCAAAGTCAATTTATGTACATGAAGAAAAGCTGGGAGTAATTCTGTAATATTTAGAATTATAGACATTTATGGAGGAAGATCATGTACCCAGTTTTTAAAATTAAAATCATTATAGGAAGTAATAAGGAGAAAGGGTAAAAGTCCTAAATTTCTGTTTCTTCAAATATTTTATATGAATTTTGCTTTCAGATAGAGTTTGAGATTTTTTTTGTAACAGAAATGAAAGATTTATTTTGGTTTGTGTGTGGTTTTTTTTTTTTAAAGGTGGATCTATTAGATAATTAAATTTAGTCCTCAAACAACAGAGTGCCTACTGTGTTAGACACTATTGTAATTGAAATAAATTTCTCACTATATGATAGTTCCATTCTAGCTGGATTAGGAAAATAATGATGGGAAGTTATGTAAATTAGAACAGCTTTTTTTACTTGGTTATTTGTGTCTCTCAGAGAGTGCAGCAGTAAATACAGCTCCTTTAAAAAATGTTAACACTTGTGAGAGTGAGAAAATGCTTACAAGGCACAAATGTTCAGAGAACTCTGATTAGTGAAGGATCATAACATCATCATTACAGTCAGCTTTTTCTTGTTCAAATAGATGAAAGATGTCAGAAAACTGGATTTTCTTCAGCATCACTTTCTTATCTGCTTTACAATATAGCATAGATCACATGTTGTAGTAGCACTCAGAGATGTAGATCAGTATCAGAGTCTTGCTGTAGAAGGCCTTGCTAGAACAAGAAGGAAGCCATTATACAGTATTTCTCAATAATTTTGAAGTAATATCTTTATAGACTCTGAAAGACAACTAATAACTGTGTTCATTTTCTAGAGGCAGTACTTTATATTTACTGAGATGTGTTTTCTGAGATTAAGTATGCAGAAAACATGTCAGAATTGGGACGGGAAGATGCACGCTATAGTGTGTGTGTGTGTGTGTGTGTGTGTGTGTGTGTGTGTGTGTGTGTGTGTGTGTGTATTAGTTATAGAACTAAAAAGGTATATTTGATTACATTAAGTTAGATTATCTTAATTACATGTGGTCTTTTGTGATTATAGTACCCTTGATTGAGATTTTATTAAATGAAATCTGCAAAAGGCTTAGTTGTCTGATCTGTTTATTTCTTTCATTATGGTGGTAGAAATAACAGAAGCAGAATTTGGACTGCAGTTTGCCCCATTGCCTCACATTTGGCTTTACTGGGCACCTTGCTCTATGTAATATGAGTTTTGTATTTTAAAAAATGAAGTAATTTTTAAATTAAAATAAATGAAATGCAATTAAACCTGTGTTGTCATTGGACACTGTTACTTACCCAGAACTCACATGCTGTCTATTTAAATTTATCTTGTGTTTGCTAGTTATTTCTCTTGATGTGGTCAACAGCTTCAGAAATGACTTCATCAGAAGAGAAACTTAACCAAATTAGTATAAGCGGATTTGTTTGTTAGTCAGGGAAGAGCAGTTGTCAAAGGACAAACCTGCTTTAGATGGTACATGTGAGGTTTTGTCCTAGAGTTATAAGTACAGCACTTAGGCTGAATAGACACAGACAATAAACAGAGGAAATAGTTTAATGAAGTAGAGGGATCAAAAAGAGCAAGGGCCTCCTCATTAGAAGGGAGGTTCTGAAAAGAAGTGCTTGCCGGGGATAACAGAATGTGGTGCTCACCCGACAGACAGAGGCTGCCTTTGGCAGGTGTGGGACTATTGTGAAGTCAGATTTATTAGACTTTTGTAGCCATTCTTTATTAAGCAGCTGATTTTTGTGTTCTGTTTGTGTGTAGTAAAAATAATCTTTGCAGTTCAGTTGGTGGCTAGTCTCCAAAGGCGGAAAGTTCACAGTGGCTGGGGATACAAGCTAAGTCTGCTGAAAACTGTGGTGTTTCTTACAGAGAAGCAGTGCATTGGCACACGTGTTTGATCAGTAGTCTCTTATCAGTTTGGTTAATCCCGAAGAGAGTGATCCTCTTTTTGGAGACAGGTGCCTTGTATGGTCTCCTGCTATTTCTTTTGTTGTCTTATTTCTTAAAATCTCAGAACACACTTTTGAAAAGTAGAGTTTTACCTTTTTTGTTTTTGTTTTTGTTTTTTTTTGAAGCAGGGTTTCTCTATGTGGCCTTGGATGTCCTGGAATCACTCTGTAGACCAGGCTGGCCTTGAACTCATACAAATCTGCCCTCCCCTCAAGTGCTATTGCTACCTCCCTCCTCCAACCTGAGTGCTGGGATTAAAGGCACTGGTGTATTGATCGTCAAAGAACCTCCTTATGGAGATGGCTTCAAATTTGCCAAACCAGCCACTGGGCAATATGTCCTTGTTTCTGCCACAGACAGAATTCTACCTAAAAAATGGGCAAGCTTGGATTCAGTCAGAGTCAACAGCCAAACTCGGCCAGATAGCGTAAGCAAGTCCTCATTAGTTCCTGCCTCACAAATATATCTGTCAGATATACTGGACCAGAAGGCTGAAGATGATGCTCCAACATTATAGAGAGTTTTGGGTGACTGTTCAGGCAGCAAACTGTCTCTGTTTGTTTTTCATTTGAGAAGCTGCTAACCTGCACTTCCTGTCTACTCAGGTAATTAATTTTATCCCTTCTCGAGTCTCTGATGGGGTTGAAGACCAGATAGTTTAGTTTTACAATTAAGCTTAGTTGTTTAGGGGTTAAGGAGTTTTTAAGTCTAGATAGATGTTTTAAGTTGATAATGTCAAGATATGATAGATATGGATTTACATTCAGAATTTTAGACTTACCAAGAGAGGAAAGATGTTTTCTTCAAGGTTGCCAAATACAAATAGCCAAAACATTAAGAATGTAACATTTATATAATTCCTGATTGTTTCATGGTTCTTCTTGCTATATGTAGTTTTTAAGTTTATGTGTAATAATATAAATGTATATGTCCCCCCAAATCTTTAAAAAACAGTAATTTTTATCAATGAGTATTTTGACAAGGTTACTTGCATAGTTAAAGGTTCTCTTAAGGATTATTTATTTTGTGTATATGAGCACCCTATTCTCATGAACACCTACATGCCAGAAGAAGGCATCAGATCACATTATGAACCACCATGTGGTTGCCAGGAATTGAATTCAGGACCTCTAGAAGAGCGCTTAACCACTGGGCCATCTCTACAGCCTCCTAAGAGCGCTTTTTCAAGACAGGATTTCTCTGTGTAGCCTTGGCTATTCTGGACTCTCTTTGTAGACCAGGCTGGCCTTGAACTTGCCAGCCTCTGCCTCCTGAGTGTTGGCATTAAAGGTGTGCGCCACTATACCTGGCTAGTTAAGGACTCTTAAACAACCCTAAAACTAAGAAGTCTTTGCATTGAGATAATTCTTTGCTTTCTTTAGATCTTTTATTAGGTACTGAATAGAATTGAATAATTGAAAAATTGAATAGTATTAAATATGTGAATACTAAGAAAATTGAGTTGAAATGCATTTGGAGTAGTAACTCATTTTTGTTTCATTTTTTTTTTAGTTAACAACGAAGTATATTAAAATCCCATTTCAAGGTAAGACATCTTCTCTTCATGACATTTCTTTTCTGTAATTTTGAATATAAAGTAATTGATTAGAAAAAGTTCTGAAATTATTTCCCAAGTTTTCCATCTCTTTTCAGTATGGAAAATAAAGTGAAGAAAGTTTAATAATGTTTCATGTCAACTTTTTTTTTCAAGACAGGGTTTCACTGTGTCATGTCAACATTTTTAGCAGTTACAAAAAAAAAAAAAACAAACAAACTTAAATGTTTATAGTACCAAAAAGAGCACATTACTATTTTAGTAAATCAAATATGAAATACTCTTGATGATTTCTTAGGGTTAACAAACATAAAAATTGGACAGCACAAATATTTTGCTATATTTGAAAACGATTAAGAAAAGAACTAAAGACAAAAAAGCACACAAGCACATAGTATGTATTTTTTTCATACTATGTCTTAAATAAGTATAGCAGGATGGAAATGTATGTACAGCTTAAAGAGACACAGACTAGTTTTCATTCTTTCCCAAACAAAAAATTTCCATAGCAGTTAGTGAAGAAAAATAGTAACTGATAAAAAGAACAAGGAAGAAAACTGCACACACAACACTTCCGATCTGAGTCAGGGTAAAAAGCAACAGTGAAGGTGTAATTGAAGCGCTCAGTTCCCCAGCTCCTGGGAGCAGTCTGTTATGGTGGTAATGCAGCGACTGGATTACCATTTAAGACGTGAGAACATGTAAGGCACACAGTAACGCAGTAATCCTCGTTAGAACACTCATGTGTTTAAGAACTAATGCACTGTTGTCCTTGTTCAGCTCATGTGTAGGAAGTCATATTGGTGAGACTTCACGGATGTAGCTTCTGACATCCCTGGGAGATGCACTCTCACAGCGAACCCCTTGATCCGCTGGCTCTTACAGTGCCTCCGGCCTCTCTTCCACAGTGGCCCCTGAGCCTCGGGGCAGGTTTTGTCTTGTAGATGTATCTGTTGGGACTGGGATCCACAACTCTGCCTTTTGATCAGTCATGGCCTTCGGTAATGGTTTCTGTCTGTCGCAGAAAAGTTTCCTCGATGAGGCGTGTGAAGTACACTTGGCGTGGTGGCACATGCTGCCTTTAATCCCATTACTCAGGAGGTAGAGGCAGGCAGATCTCTGAGTTCGAGGCCAGCCTGGTCTACAGAGTGAGTCCAGGACAGCCACACAGAGCTGTCTCAGCTACACAGAGACCCTGTCTCGAAAACAAACAAACAATGTAGGTAGGGCTTATGCTGCCTTAGTAACATGCAATTGCAAGTTCTCCTCCAAGATGAATGGCATAATTAGCACTGGGTAGTGGCTAGGTTTCTAGAACCATCATGATGCCACTCTTGGTGATGAGTCTTAAGTCCCATGAGAGAGCTGATGGCTACCACCAAGGGTGATGTCCAGCTTCAGCCTTGAGATTACTCTTTATGACCTTTTCAGCTGTACTGTTATTTTACTCTCTCCCTCCTTCCGTCTTTAGCTCCTTCCCTAATTAGAGAGCCCTCACCTCCCCATTTCTCCACTTCCCCTTTTACTTCTGCCCTCCCTATTGCTCCCCTGGCTTCCGCAGTTTGAAGCTAGGAGCCTCCAATAAGAGACAACGTACAACCTTTGTCTTTCTGAGTCTGGGTGATCCCATTCAGTATGATCTTTTCTAATTCCATCCATTTACCTGCATAGTTTATAACTTTAAATTTTAACAGATAAATACTATTCTGAGGTATATATGCACCACATTTTTACCATTCACTTGTTGGTTGTAGGACATTCATGTTGTTTTTGTTTCCTAGCTATTGTGAATAGAGCAGCAATGAACATGGCTGCGCAAGTGGCTGTGGAGAATGCCAAGTTCTTCCAGCCTATGTCAAGGAGTTACACCATTTATTTATTGTCCACCTCTTTTTCAGATGAATTACTATTATTATTAATTAATTTATTTTTTGAGATTACAATACAATGGCATTATTTTTCTCCTTGCTTTTCTTTCCTTCAGCCCCTTTCACATACCCCTCTTGCTCTTTTCAAGCCTATAGATATATATATATATGTCAACACAACTTGTTTAGTCTCCCTAATGTTACTTGTATGTATATGTTTTCGGGGTGACCATTTGGTTTGGGGTAAACAGTTGGTACGCTCTTCCCCGAGGATGACTATTTCTCCCACTGTCATGATCCCTTAGATGACAATTTAACTCGTTACCTGACAACTTCACACGTACTCCTCTCCAAATTGCTTTGGGCATGGTGTTTCACTTCAGGAATGGAAACCCTTAGTAAGCCATACAGTGTATCAAAGTATCAGAGATTAACTGTTTGCTTTATTTATTTCAGTGTCCATGAATGAGGTTTCCTTGTCAGTGGACACCGCGCATTTAAGGAAGTTCGGGCTATGGAAAAGCAAGGATGATGACCACAGTAAGAGGAGCCATGCTATCCTCTTCCTCTGGGTTTCCTCAAAGTACCTTGAAGAGATTCAGACCCAGTTAGAAAACCCTCTGTTAAGCCAGCAATGTGAGTATAAAGATCAGTCCTAAATTCCAGGAGGATCTCGGAATTAGTATAGGAATTAGTTTCTGAGATAATTTAACAGACTTAGTCTTTATTTCATTGGATTGAAATTAATTGCATTGCATTAAAAATCATGTTATCCACTAATAATATTAGATAAATTATTTTACTTATGTGATTTTGCCTGGTAATTTTATTCAGTTATGGAAAATTATCATCTAAAGTGAAAAGAATACCTCTAAAAAGTCTTAAATGTTGTTTACTTTGGAGATAAAATATTTTTGTACCCTTAAACTGTATTTCAGTCACTTACATTTAGTTATATTCCTTTTCTTGTTTAGTTTTTTTACTTAGTATATGAAACAATTATTTTGTTATGACATTTTCATATTTCATATACTTTGTTCATGTTTGTATCATGTTTCCCATTCTTCCTTTCCTCTCCTACTGGACCCTTCCACCTTCAGGTAGTCTGCTGCTGCTCTCATGTCATCTACATGGGAAGTACATACTTGTACATACATACAAGTACATACTTGATATGTAGGAAAGTTACTGATTTTCATATGTTGGTTTTCTATGTTCATTTGATGAGAGTGTTGATCAGGTCTAAGATTTTTCTCCCTCTTTCCATCCTTTTCACCCTCTCTTGGTGCGTGTGTGCATGCGTGTGTGCGTGTGTGTGTGTGTGTGTGTGTGTGTGTATGCGTGTGTGCATGTGTGTGTTTGCCTTGTGTGTGCAGGTGCCCAGGTGCCCATGGAGATGTCAGATCCCCTGGAGTTTAAATTCCAGGTGGTTGTGAGCTACTTGATGTGGTGTTGGAAATCAAGCTCAAGTTCTTTGCAAGGGCAGAAAGTGCTCTTAACTGTTGAACTCTCTCTCCAGCTCTGGTCATTACTTTTTAATGGTCTGGAGGAATAGAACAGTAAAGCTGCATAGCCCTAGGGATACTCCTTAGTATTTTTCCAACCTTGTTGCTTGTGATAGATCTTGGGGTGTGTGTGTGTGTGTGTGTGTGTGTGTGTGTTTATGTGTATATATTATATCTTCTTGAATAACACACACATGTGCACGCACCTGTGTGGAAGTCAGAAGACACTTTTTGAGAGTCAGTTATCTTCTTCTAACTGTGGATCCTGGGCATAAAACTCAGATCCCCAGGCCTGGTGGCAGCCTTCTTTCTTCACTCACGGCGTCTTCCCACCAGCCGCAATCTTTATGTTGTCTAAGCACCGACTGTTACCTTGATTCTTTGTAGTTACGTTTACAGAAGTCAGACTGGTCTGACTTCTTTCAGTCTACTGCTTTTTGGTTTGGTTTGGTTTGATTGTGTTTCCCAAGGCTTCAAAGTGCACCATTAACTTATTTGAGATCTCTCTGATTTTTAAAAAAATTGATGTAAGAGCTCACCACTATCAACACTCCTCTTAGAACTGCCTTTGCTGTGTCCCAGAGGTTCTGAGAAGTTGTGCTCTCATTTTGTTTGATTCTAGGAATTTAAAAATTTCATTCCTGCCTGATTTCTTCAGTAACCCAGTGGTTGGCCACTCAAGACTATTTTAGTCTTCACGTACTTTAGTTTCTCTCTTGCTCTGGATTATATTCAACTGACCTGATGCAAAAAAAATATTTTATTTATTTTGTATCTCTTAAGACTCACTTTATGGGCTCATGTGTGACTTTTAGAGAAAGTTACATTAGCCTTGGGGACTTTCCTTAAGAGATTGCTTTTGTTCATTGTTTCATTATAAACTGTGACACAGTTGCCAAATTAAGTAAAGTATAGAAATCTTTGTATTCTGCGTTTTCTTAGCTTCCGCTAATTAAGCTTACATACATACTAGATTTCTAAGAGTTGAGTTGAGTGCTTTTCTGTGTATTCTGATACCACACACAGCTGCAAATATATATCTTGAAATACCAACTTCATTTATTTTTAACTCCGTGGCATCTGGTGTAGAATTGAGTAACTAAGATTAGTAGTATTTGCTTTAGCCTCTTTGATCTCTTTCTATCCTCTGCTTTTGAATATATGCTGGTTGTTGTAGTGAGTTAAATTTCGTACCACTAAAATTAGTCACCTCTTCTAACTACATACACTAGAAGGAAATTCATAATCAGAAAACAAGAAATTGTGGAATTATGAAGAGCTGTTAGCAGTTGTGTGAGTGAACTGAAAATTTGTTTGTTTTTGTAATCATTATTGAATTGGCTGGTTAAAAAAAGGAAGGAAGATTTAATCAGAATGCTTTTTAAATTGGCAGTAGATCTATAGTAGAGGCTAGAGTAAAATAAATAATGGCTTAATTATGATTCATTCATTTACACTCATTAGCAAATACTTAGTAGCCCTTTTTAGCTGGCAAGGTACAGCAGATAGAGCAGCCAGTACCACTAGAAAATTTCATTCCAGTGAACTAAATAGAAGCCTAAACATGGTGAATTTGGGTTTTTGATTAACAGCTGTCTATTCTGGAATTTCAGTTTGTCTGTTGTTACCTAATATACTTGGTTAGATTTTACAAAACAAAAACCAAACCCTTATTGTTATTCGGAATTAGATGAATTATAATTGCCTTTAAAAATATTGATAAAAATTGATTTCTTTTTTCTTTTATAGCAAAAGCCAGTGAATTCGTTTTCCTTGAATTAAACAGTTCCATTTCACAAAGAGAAGAATTGAAATTGAAAGATATTATGATGGAAATAAGTACGACCAATGGACAATTAGAACTCTCTTACCCATTGTCTTGGGTTCAGGCATTTCCTTTGTTTCAGGATCTCTCTTCAAAAGAAAGCTCTTTTATTCATTATTACTGTGCTTCAGCTTGCTCTTTCCCCGTTGCTGCTGATACAGAAATGAAGAGGAAGTCAATATTTCAGGTTAGCATCTGACTAACATAATTGACAGAGGGTACAGAGGTAACAATTGTTCCACTGCTTAAGATGCATGTGTTAAAAGGACACAGGAACCAACATAAGTTTCCAGTGTCAAAGCTGGAAAGTTTCTTCAACAAAATCAAGAATGGTATGATGAGATTATAACCAAAGGACAGCATAAACATCTTGGGTCTATACTGATTTTAGGTTAAACTTCAGCCATCAATGAAACCTTTTGATCAAAATAATATTTTCATTTGGTCATTATATATGTGTAGGAATTTTAAAAGTTTAGTTGCTACTCTTTGATATGCATTTGTTTTTTTTTTTTTTTTTAATTTTTGGTTTTTTGAGACAGGGTTTCTCTAGGTAGCCTTGGCTGTCCTGGACTCTCTTTGTAGACCAGGCTGGCCTCGCCCTCGAAGAGATCCCACCTATCTCTGCCTCCCGAGTGCTGGGATTGGAAGGCACCGAGCCCACTGATAAACATTTCTTTTGGTTGTAGTGTTTTCAGTTACAGATCTAGATCTTAACTCTGTGATTTTCAAAAATAATGTTTGTTTTTATGTACTTACAAGAGAGTCGTTTTCTTCCAGCCCTCAAATTCAGATGCCACCAAGCCCACTTACACCTTCCTTCAGAAGCAAAGCAGTGGCTGCTACTCACTTTCTATTACTTCAAGTCCGGACGAAGAATGGCGAGAAGTCAGGCCCACTGGACCCGTTCAGAAGTATGAGCCATGTCATTTCCTGTTTGCGGTAGCAGGGTCCATATTAGTAGCTTTTACTAATGCTGCTGCTTTTAAGTAGTTTGCCTGTTGAACTGTTTTGAGTTTTACTAATGTTGCTGGCTAGTGATGGAAATAATTTTGTTTGTGAGGGACATACCAATTATCATGAAAACAATAGGTTAAAAAAATTAGCTTATATGTGCCTGATCATTCATAAGAATAATAAAAACACAGCTGGGCATGGTGGTGCACACCTTTAATCCAGCACTCGGGAGGCAAAGGCAGGCGGATCACTATGAGTTCGAGGCCATCCTGGTCTACAAAGCAAGTCCAGGACAGCCAAGGCTACACAGAGAGACCCTGTCTTGAAAAACCAACAAAACAAAACAAAACAAAAAATAAAAAACAAAAACAAAAAACACAAACAAACAAAAAACAAAACAAAAAAACAAAAAGAAAAGAAAAAAAATTACTCACCACAAATTGGAAACATAAAAAGCTTATTGAAAATTCTTGGAGTAGCAACATATGCTTTGGAAATTGTACATCTCATATATGAATATATGATAAGGAAATGATTTTGCTTATTAAATTTTCTCAGTTTAGGTACTTTGCTGTTCATAAGTTCTCTTTTGAAAGGTGCTTCTTGATTATCTCATGTGTCTTTTGTTGGTGGTAAGGCAGAGTATTCTGTACATGGGAGATTACTCCTGCACCTTTGAGTAATTATTTTTTTTCTCCCCTTTTAAGCAGTTGAAAGCACAGGATAAGGGAATAACTAGTAACATAGAAAAACTATCAAACTAGACTTAAAGTTTTGAGTTTTTTGTTTAAGTGCTTTGGCACCAAGATGAAATCAACTGTGGGTGACATAGGGTTTCTTGACATTTTTCTGGTGCAAGCATTATAGCGTTATTAAATTACTACATTTGCCCATGAAATGATGCCCTAATGATTCCAAGGTTATAACCTGGAATTCACTTCTGGTTTTCTCTCTGACTGCTAAGGGGGTGTTCCAGGAGGATGTGTATGAGCTGTGCTTGGTCCCCTGTCAATCTGGTCATGATCTGATGGTTTCCTTTATGTTCTGTTGCATTTATATCGTAAGCACTTTCTTAGGGGAAATGTCTTCCCAAGGCTTCCTTGTTCCTCCTTTATTGTCCACCTCCTGGCCAGCAGGAATATTAAACGGCTTTTGAGTGCTGGCTTTTCTGAATGCAAAAGATTCATTTTAGATTCCAATTTAGATTGCAAGTTGTAGCATTAGGAAATCTTTGTGTTGTTACAGTAGTTATTGAAAGTTAAAAGTTATATAAAAGATTTATATAATGTAGGAAATTTTACAGATATGTGAAAATGTAGGAAAGTATTATTGATTATGTCTTAGCAGATATTTTACCATATAGATTTTAGCTACTAAATATTACTGCCTAGTAGCAGTATCATATAAAAAAATCTCCTAATAATATATTAATATAAGTTATGTTATAAAATACATTGCATATTTCATATAAATATTTTATATGATAATGTGATAAGTTCTATTTTAACTTTCTTTTTATTTTTTAAAGGTTGATTGTTTACCCTCCACCACCTACCAAGGGGGGCTTGGGAGTAACTAATGAAGATCTGGAGTGCTTAGAGGAAGGGGAGTTTCTTAACGATGTAATCATTGATTTTTACCTTAAGTAAGTATAATAATGATCTCATTTGTTTGATAGGTTTTACTATCACACTTACTGTCTTTTTTCCAGTAGTATTTGGGATTGAACCTTTGTGCACATTAGGAAAGCACTCTGCTATTTAGCTGTACCCCCCTACCCCCCCCCCCCAAGAGAAGTACCTTTATCTGAGTTATTTTTAGTTCTAGTCAAAAGTAACCTGGCAAGATTTGATATTCAGAAAACATTTGTGTAGCAGTTTTACTGAGGTTGGGCATTCTCTCACCATCTGTAAATAGTACAGATTGTGGAAAAGTTACTACTGCTTGCTCTTTTGACTTTGTGTGTGTGTGTATGTGTGTGTTTGTTTGTTTTTGTTTTTGAGACAGAGTTTCTCTGTGTAATCACCCTGGCTGTCCTGGACTCACTTTCTAGATCAGGCTAGCCTCAAACTCATGAAGATCCGCCTGCGTCTGCCTCCTGAATGCTTTGATCAAAGGCATGTACCACCATACCTGGCACTTTCTTTTTTCATTTTTTAAATTAAATGTTTTTTTTTATTTTACGTATTCATTTATATTATTGCACATCTAGATGTTACATTTATAGTGTTTTGGAACCAAGCACATTTTAAATATATAATTTTGGTTTTTCAAGACAAGATTTCACTGTGTAACCCTGTCTGTCCCAGAACTCATTCTGTAGGCCAGGCTGGGCTCAAACTCACAGAGACAAGCCTGCCTCTGCTTCCCGAGTGCTGGGGTTAGAGGCGTGTGCTACCACCACCACCAGGTTAGATGCACTTGTTTTTATTGTATGAGATCTGTTTGACACCTATATGGAGGTCCTAAGAAAGCATCAGATCCCTGGAGACTAGGATTATGGTGGCCGTGAGTCATGTGAGTGCTGGGAATTGAACCCATCCCCTGCGGGAACAGCCAGTGCTCTGGCCACTGAGTTGTCTCTGCAGCCCCTTGGCAGTTTTTATGTGTTGTTGTTGTTGTTGTTTTTAATGTTTACTTCTTGAACATTATATATTGTAGTGGAGGAAGTATTTAAAATATTCAAAACTTTGGGAATGAAAAAGAAACAACTCTATTCAGTTATCATTTGTCAGCTCTCTAGGGGGACCTGAGAGAATGCAGCTGATAAATGAGGCAGACTAAAGTCTTATGCAGTAGCCAGCTTTATTCAGAGCATCAGACAGTTTGTACTCTGAGCTTAGGAACGCTCACCGGAGTAAAGTTCTTATGAGTTCTACCTTGTACAAAAACAAAAACAAACCACAGCAAGGACAATAATAATTGTCAGAGCTTTTCATGCAAAATAATTTGGTTTTGGCCTTCATTTTATACTGTATTCCTAAACTAAAATGTCTCACACTCAACTGAAAGATCTAATTTTTAAAGATCCTTTTCAAATAAAATTTACTACCATTTAGACTGTCATTTTTATTTATAATTTTATTTTATTCTAGTCACAAAAGCTCAGAATTTCACATTATCACAAACTAATAGACCAACAGTGAAGTCTCTAGAAATCCAGTTTGAATTATTTTTTTTAATCTTCCACATGAGGTACAATTCTAGTAACTTTTCATGTATTTTTGTTTGTATAAATTATGGATTGGCATTGGTTGCTGGGGTTTCTCTTTTTATGAGTCAATTTTGTAGCTTTTCCTGTCTGGTGATTTTTTTATTTTTTATTGGAGATTGAGTATTGTTGAGTTTCTTGAAGTATCTCAGTCTTCTGAGACACCGTTACATTTTCTAGAAGTGGTCTGGTAGTTTCCAGACTCTTGTTTTAAAAATATAGTTATCTTTATCATTTTCCTTACCATTATCTTTACCACTTTCTAAAATGAGACTCACAAACTGATTCCTATTACCAAGGAGAGACTCTCCTGAGTACTGCCTCCAGTGTCTCATGAATTACGAGGCTGCCTAGTTTTACTGGTAGAATAGATACCATTCTTGGTCTTGGTGAAATCTGGCTACTGTTCTGTGTTTTCATAGGGGGATTTTCCCCTCACCCCTCCCACATGCGCAGACACACAGGTCGGAGTGATGGAAGCTGGGAGGAGCTGCAGGCTGCCGTGCATTCTCTGCCTCTACACTTCTTCCTTCTACCACGCTGATCTGCGTACTTCAGATACTTAGCTGTCTAGAACTATTACATTGTTAAAACTGACCTGACTGTCCTGTATAGCAAGTTTTTGATTATGAAAGGCAAAATCACTAAGTGATTGAGTTATAAAGTACACTGAGGGGTTATTTTAGTTATGGAAGTAGATTAAGAGTTTAAGCTAGGAGCGTTCCACTTACCAAGTGTTTCTAGATTGATCTACACTGTAGTCTTATATTTATCATGTGATGATCTGATCATCATCTCCTTCTGTTTTCATTTCTTTAGGCTGAGGTTTGTGTCACAGATACTACCCTTCCTAACACTCCTAATCCTTTTTTTTTTTTTTTTGGTCTCTAGTGTAAAGGTGGTGTTAATATGTGTTAGCAATTTGACAAATAGTTATTAAATAAGTGGGCGGTTTCTCCTTTTAAGTGATTGTTTTGAAAGGCAAGAGATAACTAAAAGGGAAGCTGAAAGCCCAAATCATAGAAAAATGCAAGCTTTCCTTGTATCTAATTGTCTGTAACAATAATTTCATAAAAGATAGTTGAAGAAAATTCTAAACAGTTTCTCCTGTGGATGTGCTAATTTACAGGTATCTTCTACTGGAGAAGGCTTCAGATGAGCTTGTTGAACGAAGTCACATTTTTAGTAGCTTTTTCTATAAATGCTTGACAAGAAAGGAAAATAATACAACAGAAGATAATCCAGACCTCTCGTAAGTCAGTCTAATGTAATTAAGGTTTTAAAAGAATTTATTAACGTGTGTGTATGGGCACAGTGCCCATGTGAAGGTCAGGGTACAACATAAGGGCTCCTTTCTCTCTTCCTACCATATGGGCACTAGAAGGTAGCAAGCAAGGAGTGAAAGAGGCTGACTGTCTTCCCTGCCCTGTTTGCTCTGGACTGGCTTTATCAGAGGCCAGTTCCTCTGTGGATGTGTCTCTTACTGGACATGCCTGCTAGGCGTTGTCTTCCACTTGGGGGTGCTGTTGCTTGTCTCTGCTCTCCACCCCAGGGCCAGGGCTGTTCCCACTACGCTGTCTCCAGCTGCCTCTCTGGCCTTTTTGAAAATTTGTGCTTTTCCTGTGTTATATTCTGTTATAAAGATGTAGGCTTTTTTTTTTCTGGTTCCTTGCTTACATACTACTAAGTTAGTATAACATAATGTGAAATACCATTCTTATTTATACAATTTTGCTAAATTTCTCTATTTAGTATCTTTAAACAAATTTTTATATAGAATTAAAGCTATTGAGCAGTGGCTAGAACTAGACAAAAATGGAGACGTGGTTATTCTTTATTAGGTAGTAGAAAGTCAGGTAGTTATTATAGCATAGGCTTTCTCACAGACTCTTGCCCCGTACCCAAAATTTGTATTAGAACCCAATAAATAGATCCCAGAAGCTTTTACTTTTTAAAGTTAGGAAACATTTGTCTTCCACTTTATAAATTTCCTGAGTATATTTCATATTTATTTGCTTTCCCCCTCACACTACAGTGTTTTTAGATACATAGGACCATAAAATATATCCCAGTTCTCTGTCTACATGCATGTCAGGTGCTCATGGAGATCAGAAGAGGCCATCAGATCCCCTGGAACTGGAGTTACAGTCAACTGTGAGCCAGCATATGGGGGCAGGGATTAGGAACCTGGTCCTCTGGACGAGCAGCCAGTGCTCTTAACCACTAAGCCATCTCTTCAGCCACTATTTCAGTTCTTTAGATAACAACAACAAAAAAATGAACTAATTAAGGATTGAATATTTAGAAAAGAATAAATATGTAGGGAGTAGTAGGCCTGGGCTTAGATCCTTATTTTTAATGCTTTAAAAATGGTGATGCTGAGCTTGGTGATGGCTCAGCAGGTACAGGTGCTTGCTGTCAGGCCTGATAGTAAAAGGACAAATCCTACAGGCTGTCCTCTGACGTTCATATGCATGCCATTGCATGGGCACCACATGCGTACTTGCTCACACACACATACATAAATGAGTGTAATAAAAACTTTAAAAGTAAACACTAGGCATAATAATTATGATGTTAAATTAATGTGCTTTTAAAATTTGTTATTATAGTTTGAAAAAGTATAGGAATATAGAGCATAGTCATTGATTGTCTGCTTTGAAGTCAATGGTGAGCAGAATTATTTGACCTATCATATTTTTGTAAGATAAATGATAATTTATAATGTAAAATAGATGATTATTTATAATAATTATCTTTATTAATGGACACTACAAGAAATTAGGTTAGTTATACGTAGTTGAATGTTGTTTTCAAGTTTCAAAGTTCAGTTTTTTTGGTGTTTGTTGTGTTGTAGCATATAATGTGTGGTGTAAATGGGACATTTGTGAGAATAACAGGAGGTTATTTTCATTGGATACACTGGTTAACTAATATATACTGAAGCTGTCTTAGACAAACTGGGATTATAGCCAACTTTAAGTGGCTTTATTGGTTTAGTTCCTGTATTGATGGACAAGACCTGTCAGAATTAAAGTGAAAAATCTAATTTTGAACAGTTTCTGATAATCAGGCTTAGGAGAAGGCATACAGAAAGAAATATATTGATTAATTTGTTATTTATAATTTCTTATGCCCTGCCTATAGTGTACACAAAAATTAATAATTAGGACCATGCAAGTAATCCCACAATGTAGAAATGGTAAATTGTTGTACTTCAGTGTGAGGAAGTAAAAATAGGGAGATTCTGTTTATCACTAGGTTTGAAAAAATTAGCTTATATGTTCCTGATTATTCATAAGAATAATAAAAACACAGCCAAGTGTGGTGGTACATACTTTTAATCTAGTACTCAGAAGGCAGAGGCAGGTGGATTGCTGTAAGTTCGAGGCCAACCTGATCTACAAAGCGAATCCAGGACAGCCAAGACTACACAGAGAAACCATGTCTCAAAACACCAAAAAAAAATTAATAATAAAATAAAAATAATGTTACATGAATGGTATATTATAGTGTAGAAAAGGTGAGATAACACATTATGCACGCAGGCACACACAGTCACGCATGCCTCCTGTTGATGCTTAGTTTGATATATTTGTGTATATATGCATCTTTTTTTTTTTTTGAGACAGGGTCTCTCTGTGTAGCCTTGGCTGTCCTGGACTCGCTTTGTAGACCAGGCTGGCCTCGAACTCAGTGATCCTCCTGCCTCTGCCTCCCGAGTGCTGGGATTAAAGGCGTGCGCCACCACGCCCGGCTGTATATATGCATCTTAATAATTAATATTCATAAAAAATGCCTTCAAACTAGTGTTAAAAGACATAATCTAGAAGCAATGCAACAAGAGAAGAACACTTTAGTATCAATTCATGAAAAAAGGTCCAAATTACTAATGTTAATGCAAACTGCAGATTCAATGGCATACAACTCATTACTATGCAAGGTTTGGCCTTTTTCATCGTCCTAAATACATTTCATAACATTTGTTCATCTTACCATACTGTAGACAACCTACCTCATCTCAGTTTTCAGATATGCTCAGCCCTTCATAATTTTCTTCTGAAATGTCTTCCAGCACCTGCATTTCACACTGAGAGTGCCATGGCCATGTTGTTTGCCTTTCTTTCTTTCTTTCTTTCTTTCAACTCATTTGGATTTTAGTAAATGAGGCCAACATTTAAACAATGCATAACACATGTACAAATACATTAATTTCACATGATTTTTAAAAACACTAGTTTTATGTAATAAGACAGAATACAGCACTCATTTCCTATTTTTGACAGTGAAGGCCATCTTTCTTTTAGTAACTTAAATGTCAAGTTGGTATTCTGCTCACAAAGTCAAAGAAGAACATTGCCACCCTCAAAGGTTCCCGTTTATCTTCATTGTTATGAACAGCTATATGTTTGTTTACATTTACCTCTTAAAAATTTGCTAGGTCCTACACCTTCCTAAATATGTAACACATCTGTATAGTGTGAATAAAAGATCCAAAACTGATTCTAATGGACAGTCCTTGGTTTACACTAAATTAAAAGCAGTAAATAAATAAATAAATAAAGTTTTTAAGTCGTGATAAATCTCAATTCATTTCATAATTTGATTGTATTTTCTATTCTTGTGATATAAAACATATATGATAAACTATCCTACAAAATTAACCACACAAGACAGTCTTTTTAGCTACTATCAGAACATAAATATGTAGGAATTTTTTTCATCTAGCACAATTAAAACTGCATCTGTTAATCAAAATCTTTCCAATGCTCTGTTCCTTGGACTGAGTAATATATTTGACGTCATTCCATGAACTGAGCAATTGTAGGTAGATCACTTAATTGGAATCATGAAAGATTTTTCTTGCATGGCTAGCTTATTTCTAGCTTATTTCACTTTTAAGTCTCACATGACAATCATGAAGCATGGATAGAAAACCATTCCTTGTCTGTGGCTGAATAAAGATGCACATGCACTCGACCACTTCTTCTCATAATGGAAATCCTGTGCCTTGGACCTACAGGCCATTGTGAATATTGATGACCCATTCAAGAAATTAAAATGTCTTTTGATATATATTTTTTGTCTTTTGATATTTTGATTCTAATTCCTTATATCAAGAACCAGAACTGAACCATAGATTATAAAACTATATAGTATAACAGAAGCACCATTCACTAGTTTATATTTCTATTATTAATGAACAAAAAAACCAAATTTCCCCTTTTTTGCCAACACTTTGTTATTTATTTATTTATTTTTTACTTTTTAAATTAATTTATTCATAGTACATCTCAATTGTTATCCCATCCCTTGTCTCCTCCCATCCCTCTCTACCTTCTGCTTTCACCCTATTCCCTTCCCTATGTCTGTGACTGAGGGGGACCTCCTTCCCCTCTATATGATCATAGGGTATCAAATCTCTTATTGATAGCCTGTTATCCTTCCTCTGAGTGCCACTGGGCCTCCCCATCAAGGGGACGTGGTCAAATATGGGGCACCAGAGTTCATGTGAAAGTCAGTCCCCACTCTTCACTCAACCGTGGAGAATGTCCTGTCCATTGGCTAGATCTGTGTAGGGGTTCGATGTTTACTGCACGTATTGTCCTTGGTCGGTGCCGTAGTTTGAGCAGGACCCCTGGGCCCAGATCCGCCCATCATAATGTTCTTCTTAAAGGTTTCTAGGACCCTCTGAGTCCTTCTATTTCCCCATTCTCCCATACTTCTCTCACCTAGAGTTCCAGTAGGTTTAATAATATCATCTTATGTGTAAAAAGTGGCTTTTAATTCCATAACTGAAATGTAAGACTTCTTGTGCTTTCAGTTCTGTGCTTTAAATTATAATTTTAAAAGTAGCTCTATGTCTTTCATATTCCTAGAATGGCTCAGAGAAGACACAAAAGAGTTAGAACATGGACTCGGCACATAAACATCTTTAATAAAGACTACATCTTTGTACCTGTAAATGAATCGTAAGTATTTTTGACTATTTAAAAACCAGTTAAGAGTTAAGAAAAAAATATTTGAGGTATAGTTGATAAAAAGGTGTATAAATGCAGAAGTCACTCAAATTTTTATTAGAAAAAAATAGCAAATTTCTCCCATGTTGTAATAACCAAAACAATAGATTTTTTTCTTTAAAAATATTTTATTAACTAAAAAATCAGAAGAGAATTAAATTCTAATAAAAAAAAGTAATGTTATGGGTTTTTTGTTAATAGGGATCCTGAAGAGAAACTACTGAATGTGTGAAGGTAGATAAAGTTTGAAGCTTTATTTCCAGCCTTAGTAATTGTGGCTATTAGTGTAGAATGTATGCTCCATCTTACAGGAGATGCTATAGTGGATATCTTCATGATTAGTAAGAAGTTTATCATATCCCCTGTCACAGGCAGCTCTAGAAGGTTCTTGCACATTGTTTAGATGTGGCCTGTTATTAAGATGACAGTTCTTTTCAACAGGTCTCACTGGTATCTTGCAGTCATTTGCTTTCCATGGCTAGAAGAAGCTGTGTATGAGGATTTCCCACAGACTGTGTCCCAACAGTTCCAGGACCAGCAGTCTCAACATGACAACAAAACTATAGGTGACAGACATTGCTTATATAGTGTTTCTAATAGTAATCATAGTGATAAGCAGATAAAGGGAAAAATATGAAGTTAAAAGTCTGCCTCCTTATTAATAAACTTATTAGAATAAAAATGTTTGAAGTTCTCATGATACCCAGCATTATACAAAATGCAGTTCTAAAGTCATATATACCATTGATACTGATTTTTATTACAGCATTTTAAGAGAATAGCTTTACTAACATGACTCTGAATTCATGGAATGGCTCTACAGGCATAACTTAAACTCTCTAATTTAATACACTTTTTATATATTAGCTATTCAGAGGCAATTAGGAGCTCCTATTTCTTCTATAATTTTTTTGTGACATCAAATTTTAAGTAAGCAAATAGCCTTTTTTTCTTGAAAAAATAATTTTAAAAAATCAGGTTTTTTGTAGCTGTAATTTTTTTAAAAAGTTTTTCAAGACAGGGTTTCTTTGTGTAGCCTTGGCTGTCCTGGACTTGCTTTGTAGACCAGGCTGGCCAGGAACTCACATCGGTCTGCCTACCTCTGCCTCTTAAGTGCTGGGATTAAAGATGTGCGCCATCACACCCGGCCTTGTAGCTGTAATTTAAATAGCAAGCAAAATTGATAGTAGTTTTTGTTACTAAAACTATCTAAAACCTGGAACAGGGAGGGAGAAAACTGTGGACTTATTTATTTTCCATCTTTTTTTTTTTTATCCTTTTGTGATTCAAAAGTTTAAAGAGCTAGTACATGACAAGTTAACTGGCCTCCACATTAAAGTGCACATTTTTATTAGTTTGCTGTATTTGTAGATAGTCTTTTGGGAAGAAGTGGGCCCATCCAGTTTGTATTTCAGGTTTTGGCTCCAAGACTTCTATACTATGTGATAACAGACAACTTACCAGTTTTATCCATTGACTAAATTTTCTCATAACACTAACCATAAAATATATCTTTTTAATTAGTAGTGTGGATGCATCTTAAAGTTTACATTACGTAAGTTATCTTGTGTTGCCACACAATAAAGACTCATGGCGGCTTTATTTGTTACTAGATAACGAAGTGCATCCCGCTTCAGCAGTGTCTGCAGGTGCGGAGGATTCCCAAGTAAGTGTGCTCTGTCCAGCTGTGGAGGAAGGAAAACCCGTTAAAACTGCAAAGTTAACTGTAACATGGGGCTGACCTAAGTGGGTTCAAATGGGCGTTAGTGGACCTTTTTGATTATTTCAGTGATTTTTGGGAAAGAACATGAAGTTCCATTCTAACTAGTTTGTTTGTGTCAAGTTCCTCTCTTAGAGATTCATTGTGTTCTTTAGAAAAATAATGGCACTAGCATGTCTTTTAAAGAAGTCAGTTTGATCTGCTCATTCAGGAGCGTGTGAGCAAGACCAGTGTCAGTACAGCCCACCGTTGCTAATGTGGCTTCCCTCATCACAGAGAAACAGCCTGTGATCGCTTCTCAGCCTTCGGCTCACACCAAGAGCAGATTAAAACTCGGTTTCTTGTGCCTCAAATACAGTAATTGTGTCTCTACAGCCTTAGTGGAGTTACAGAATGTGTGTAGACATAAGTTATATTATTTGTCTTTAAGATAATAAATGAATAAAAATAAAATTGTATGTTCTTGCGTAGGCCAGGTTAGAGCATGTGCCTGAGGCTGGAGTGAGCTTTTGGAAACAGGCGTAACCTGACTTATTTTGAAGCGAACTGTTGAAGCAATAAATCTTACTTGAAAATTTAATTTCAGTATTTGAAACACTTTAAGGAATAAGTGGCCATTAATGTATTTAAACTAGCTTAAATTGCAAAGACAAAAATTCATGTTATTTCAGAGTACTGAGATGAATATGCCAGCACCAAAGAAAATGTGTAAACGGTAAGTACATGTTATAATAATAGTACAAAGGTTTGAAAATTAATTAATCTATTTTATGTGTATGAGTGTTTTGTCTGCATGTGTATATGTGCACTACATATGTGCCTGGCCTTACTGCAGAGGTCAGCATGTGTATATGTGCACCACATGTGTGCATGGCCTCACTGCAGAGGTCAGCATGTGTATATGTGCACTACATGTGTGCCTGGCCTCACTGCAGAGGTCAGCATGTATATATGTGCACCACATGTGTGCGTGGCCTCACTGCAGAGGCCAGCCTGTGTATATGTGCACCACATGTGTGCCTGGCCTCACTGCAGAGGTCAGCATGTGTATATGTGCACCACATGTGTGCCTGGCCTCACTGCAGAGGTCAGCCTGTGTATATGTGCACCACATGTGTGCCTGGCCTCACTGCAGAGGTCAGAAGAGGGTTTTGGATCGCCTGGAACTGGAGTTATAGACACTGGTGAAATGCCGTGTGGATTCTGGGAACCACACTCATATTTTCTGCAAGAACAAATGCTCTGAACTAAAGAGCTACCCCTCCAGCCACCAACACTTATTTGTTTGCTTGTTTATTTATTTAAATAAATGTGTGTTGGGATTTGCATATGCCATGACACAGCACACATGTGAAGGCTTGAGGACAGCTTTTGTGAGTTGGTTCTTTCTTCCTACCCAATATTGAAGTCAGGTCATGAAACTTAGAGGCAATTGCCAGCTAATGTATCTCACAGCCCTGGATGTTTTCTTTGTTTGTACTTTGGCATTCATTTTTATGAGTCTCTATATCTTGATTTCCTCCTTTGTGTTTTAAAGGCCGTGTATTCTCATACTAGATTCCTTGAAAGCTGCTTCTATCCAAAACACAGTTCAGAACTTACGGGAGTAAGTATTACAGTTCTTATGTTTAGTCTGTTATCTAAAGTCTCAGCACTTTTGAAACTGCCTTAAGTAGTACTAAAAACAGTGCTGGAGATGTGGTGGGTGGCATAACAGGACTATGGTCCAACACTCAGGCAGCATTGTAGCTTGACAGGCAAGAAGACCATCAATTCAAGGTCAGCTTTGAAGGACACTGGACTCTAATAGTGAGATCCTGGTTACTATGAAAAAAGAGATTGATAACACCACAATAATAAATATATACAACCATGGATATATATAAAATATATATGGTTTTTCAAGACAGGGATTTTCTGTGTAGCCCTGGCTGTTGTGGAACTCACTCCTGTAGATCAAGCTGGCCCTGAACTCATAGAGATTCTCCTGCCTCTGCTTCCCGGGTACTGGGATTAAAGGTGAGTACCATAACTGCCCAGCGTAATAATTATATTTGTAACATGTACTTAAATGAACTTGGAAATCTGTTTGCCAAGAACATCCTTTGTTATGTGTTAATACCGAAAGGTTTAGACATTAAAGGTAAACTCAAAATGTTTATTTATAATTGAGCAAAACCATAATTTTATGTAGCAACATTGCAGATATTAGTGATTATCGAAGATAAAATCTAGAAAGAAAATAGAAACTTGTGAGTTTCTATTAGTGGGGATGGGTGAGGGAGAGAAAGTAAATGAAAGCACTCATGAGAGAGAGAGAGAGAGATAGATTTTCTTACAAAAGTTTAAAAATCAGTATGTGTTTGTATGTGTGGTATTGGCATGCTTGTGCCTGGGCCTAGGTGTGGAGGTCAGAAGGCAGCTTGAGAGAGCTGGTTGTCTCTTTGCACTGTGTGCACCTGGAGATCTAATCCAGGTCATGAGGCGTCGCTGCAAGAATCTTTGATAGGAAGTGCCTTTAGCAGTTGGCACTGGAGAGGAATTTTGTATTAATATATAGGTGCTGGAAAAAATCCATTAATTTAAAAAGCCACATGTTAGTGTATTTCATAATATAAATGTCTTTATGTTATCTGGATTGTGAACATTAGGCTGTTGAAAACTCAAGCTTGTATGTGAAGAATCCCATCACTTTCTTCACAGTGGCATTGAGAAGGCTCACAGGTCTGCATTTTGAAATTCTTCTGTCTTTGGAAATTTAATTTGAGGCAACAGATTTTACAAAGGAGGTGTTTTCTTCTTCTGTAGAAAGTGTTGTAGACTGCTCAGAATTTCTACTCAAGTCCCTTTCCATATTGATTGTTGCAGGTATTTAGAGGTAGAGTGGGAAGTTAAGCGAAAAACGCACCGTGAGTTCAGTAAAGCAAACATGGTCGATCTATGCCCTAAAGTCCCTAAGCAGGACAACAGCAGCGACTGTGGAGTCTATTTATTGCAGTATGTGGAAAGCTTCTTCCAGGTATGTGCTGGTACAGAGTCTTTTATTCACACTTGCCAATGTGCAGTTACACACTCCTGGCAGGAAAATGTGAGTAGGCAAAGACAGGTAGAAAAGACATAGAGACTACAAGTGACCTAGATAGGAGACTCTGGGAAGTGTAATAAGTCCAGTAAAGCCACTGATGGACAAAATGGATGAAGACATGAAATGCAGAAAAAAGCAAATGAGCATTCTAGAGTTGAAAGCGTACAGCAGTCCATTAAGAACTTACTTGGGGTTCTTAATGTCGTGATATATGTATGTATTGCCTGTGTGATTAGGCAGCTGAGGCAAAGTGATGAGAAAACATAGAGAAACTTTCATGTAAAAGGATAAAATCATCATTAGGTAAGTTGTGGGGTTGCCCAGCCTTTGCAACACGAACTATCCTGTGTATTGTGGTACAGTCATCGCTATCCTGGAGGTTGGACATACTTGGTAGCACATTAGAAACAGTAGAAGCCGGAATTAGAGAACTTGAAGGAGACAGATAAGAAGAGGCACGTCTGATAGGACAGAGGTCTCATATAATTGGAGTTCCAGAGGCTTAGTGAAGGAGTGAGTGGAGCAGATAAAATACTGAAAAAATTTAATGTAAAAAGACCCATTTACTACAGAAGCTTAGACCACGACAGCTGAGGAAACACAATTAGAAGCATACCTGTTTTTTAATTCATAGACACTTTATTGGAGCTTACAATATTAGAGACAAATCTTTAAATGACAGGGAAGTCACAACCTTTCCACACACCAGCTTGTTTAGTTCTGTCACTAGCAGTACCACTTATGAAGATAGTTTTTGGTTGGGTTTTTTGTTTTGTTTAATATTTTATTTATTTGTTTTATGTATATGACTGCTCTACTTGCATATATACCTACATGCCAGAAGAAGGCATCAGATCATATTATAGATGGTTGTGAGCCACTATGTGGTTGCTTGGACTTGAACTCAGGACCTCTGGAAGAGCAGACAGTGCTCTTATCCACTTAGCTATCTCTGTAGCCTGTTTTTTTTTTTTAACCAGAAATCTATTTAGAGAATTCTTGTCTTCAGTTAGAACTCTAATGGAATGCAGGAATGATACTGCATAGTAAAAGATGTTACACATTCTAGAAGCATCATGTAATTGTTACATTGTGCTTAGTACCCCTTTTTATTCCACATGGAATTTCATTATATGATGACAGTTGTGTTCCTCTAGTATTGTTTCCAAGTAGATTTTGGCTTAAGGTTTACAATATCCAGTGGGCCTTGCTAGTGACATATTCTGACTTTGTTACATTATTCCAATTTTAGGTAGCCTCCATCAGTAGAATAAATTTTACATACAGGATTACCCTGTAAAATTCCCTGGGAGAGAGAGGAAAAAAAAATTCCTGGGAGAAGAAAGCCAGAATTCTAAACCCATGTCTTGTAGATTTGTGTACTAATATAACAGTGACCAGGCCAGAAACAGGCTTGAGGAACCAATGGGTTTCCCAAATGTAGACCTGGCTCTTAGGGTCACAGTAGTGAACAGTTGTGAACAGTAGTGAACAGTTCACAGTAGTGAACAGAGGCCATTTTGAAGTCGCACACTCAGCCCATCCTTTCACCCTTTCTTTTCTAAGATGCAAGTCCTTATGTCAACTTTATGGCAATTTCTTTGAATTAACACAATCTAAGGTAGCCTTCTGTAGCAACTAAATAGTTAAGCACAAGGAGAAATAACTTCATAGTTGCAACTCAACTTTGCCCTTAAGTTAACATTATGGAAACATAGATGTACTGGAGGCGGCTTCTTACCCTAAAAGATAACTTCTAGTGAGATTTTTCATGTTTAGAACTCTGGAATTCTTTATCATCAGATAATTTAACAGTACTAACACATGTTCAAGGTCATCTGAATTCTGAGTTCTGAAGAATCTCTCTTTAGCATTTACAACACTCCAACACATGTTGTAATGGAGTAGACTATTACATTCTGATGTTTAAAAGTTAGCAGTTTTATGAAAATGCTAAAATAGATTGTGGCCATGGTTACCCTATTGAGAAACTGAAAACTTGCTGTGTGCTTTAGGTTAGTAGTGTGGTATGGTGAGTCACAAGCTGTTGGTTTATGAAAAGTCTCGTTTTTTTCTATTTCCTGTAAAATTGAAACCATGGTGGCACACTAATGGCCGCCTTTCTTTTCTCTTACTAGGATCCCATCGTTAACTTTGAGCTGCCAATTCACTTGGAGAAATGGTTTCCTCGCCATGTGATAAAGACCAAGCGGGAAGATATTCGAGAGCTCATTTTGAAGCTTCATTTACAACAGCAGAAGGGCAGCAGTAGCTAGTTAATCTGTGCACACATGGTGCGTGCGCTCTAAGCTTACTGCAAAGCCGCTTACCAGCATTTGTGTCAGCTTGCAGAGAAGAAAGGAACTTGCAGTAGTTCATAAATCGTTCAAATGTATATACTATCTTGTTTGAGACATTGGCCTCTTACAGTTGAAGGTGAAGTAGAAGCACTTATAAGATAGAAATGAAAATTTCATAAATATGATATTTTTATGACTAAATATGCTTGGATTATGCAATAGCATATGTAATGTGGGAATGTTTTCATAAGTAATAAAACTATGTGATCTGTACTTCCACATAACTGGGTGTTGATGGGAGGTAGATTCTCCCTGGTGCCAGCCCCAGTGCTTGTCAGATTTGTTGACAAGTCACATCATATTGTAATTCTATTCTTTGCAGCTCAAGCATGCAGTATGAATACTGTGTATTTTTAAAAAAAAATAACTTAGAATCAAGGCTTAAGAAAATGCCATTCACGGCATCTCTTCTGTATAGTGTGAAAAAAATATCATTAGTAAAAAATTTACCCTTTCCAAGTGCAGCTTATTATCCTTTTTTTCAGCTTATTATTCTTAATTGTTAAATGCAATTATTCTGCTGTAATTCCCTCCTTCACTTCTTTCAGTGTCATATCTAGGGATCTAAGAAATGGGTTCATTTGTTCAGATAACGTGGAACAAATTTGAATACCAAATTAGTTTTTAAAAATTATGTAGCTAAGCTTTATTGAGGTATAGCTATATAAATATTCATTCCTACATTACCCCAGAATGTGCGTGTACAGTTTCTATAAAAGACAATACTGCTGTCCTCATAATTTTAATAAAGAGAACCCTTTAAACTTCTATTTATTATTTAGAACCAAATATGTAATTTTATAGTTTGGTTTACCCACTATTCACTTGCAAAACCAGGTTTCTCATTGCTTTTATATTTTTAAGTTATAGTTTTTAAAGATGTATGATCTCACACATACAGTACTTAATATTTTATCCAATGTTCAGGTAACAATTCTGCTGAGTTTCTGTGATGATGGTGGTGTTAGGTAGCAAACATTTTAGAGTCTTCTGCTACCAGAACTATTTTGAGTGAGACATGTTCATACTGTTTTCTCAGATAATGGGTTTTAGAATATTATTTGAAGCATTTCTTGGATTCACAATTAGAACTCTGTGTAAAGCACTTGAAGCAAAGGCCATTTAAGATAAAACTAAGACACCTGAAGGTTTTATTTAAAAAACCAAGTGACTTGGGGCTGTCGGCGAGCCTTCTCCGTGCCCACTGCGTCTATAAATCTTGTCTCCTTGCATTGTTCAAGATACGTAGAGATCTTACGTAAACATGCTTATTAATTGTGTATTTCATTCCTAATGTGTGTGTTTTGGGGAGAAAAATTTTAAAGTGGCTCTTAATTGTTTTGTACATCTAATTTTTGAAAGCAGGTATGTAAGACATCTTGTAATTTCTGAACTTTTTGTCTGTGTGTTTTTCCAAGATACCGCTGTCCTTCATGTTTTGGAGACTGTTTAAAATATGTCTTCCTCAATTCATATAGGAATAATGATTTGAGGATGTCAACATTTTGTATTAAACATGTTTTCAATTCATTAAATTGTAGTGTTTCTTAAATATGAAGCCCTGCTAGAAATGTATTTTTAATTGTATTGTGTCTTTCATATACCATGTATTTTTAAATTAATTTTTCTTTACATTTTAAGAAGTGTACAGTTAATTCACATGCCTTTTTGTGTAAAGGAAAATATTTTTACTTCTGCAACTTAGTTAGATAAGAACAGTGTTCCCAAATCCATAATCCAAAACACTTCTAAGTGTGGAATGTTCTGAGCACCAACATGTTACCACACATAGAAAAATCCATACCTGACCTCATGTGATGGGTGACAGTCAAAACACTAAACGTATTGTATAAAATTACCTCAGCATATGTATGAGGAGTATACATGAAACAAGTGAATATCATATGTATACTTGGGCCCTTCCCCACAACATTCTAAGATCTGAAACATAAAGCTCTCTTGCTCGTAGGTATTTCACTAAGTGATACCCAGCTGCAGACTTCTATTAGCTAGTAGTACAGCACAAGAAAATGAACTGCGTGGTCATCATAAGGGCGCTTGCTGTGGAAGCCTAGTGTCCCAGTTTGCTTTCCGTTGCTGTGGTAAACACTATGACCAAGCCAACTTGGGGAGGAAAGAGTTTCATCTTACACTTCCAGATGGAAGGAAGTCAACGTGGGAACTTGAAGCAGAAACTGTGGAAGAACCCTGTTACTGATTCTGTTCCTCTGCCAGCATTTTGTTAGACACACAATAAATGAACTCTTTCCCTTTTTGAAAGCAAAACTTTTTTTTTTCTTGCCAGGTTTCTCTATATAGCCCTTACTCTCCTGAAACTCAATCTGTAGACCATCTGGTCTCTAATTCAGAGAGATCTGCCTGCCTCTGCTTCCCAAGTGCTGGGATTAAAGGCGTATACTACCACTGCCTGGCTTGCCAATACTTTAAAAAAATAATTTAAATAATTTTTGTTGTTGTTTGTTAATATCCCTGGTCTAATTAGTGCTTCCCATATAAGCATGGATGTGGGGCCACCCACTGGGGCATGGGCCTCACATCCCAGGGAGTGCTACAGTGCACAACAGTGGGCTAAGCCCTCCCGCATCAATCAACAATCTCGACAATTCCCCCATAGGCATGGTCCCAGTGAGACCCCCTTCCCCATGTGACTCGATTATATGTGACAAAAACTAACCAGGACACATGGTGATCTGAGTTTGGTTCCTGGAACTCATGTGAAGGTGAAAAGAGATTTTACAAGTTGTCCTTCCGCCTCCATAGGTGAGCTGTGCTCAGTGCACCCACATATACAATATGCACATTTGCACACTAATCATAAATTAAGAAATGAATTCTAAGGTTTTTGAAAGCAAACACTCATTTCTGGACAGATGAACAAGGTTCGTAATTTGTTACGATTTGGTAAAAATAGAGGTTCTTTGGAAGTGTGAAGGTCAGCCTAAGGGTATAGTAAGTTTGTTCAGAAAGGATGCTAGGGAGGCAATAAACAGGGAAAAGCTAGCTAGTGGTCAGGAATTATTTGTAGAGGAGATACAAATTTTAACTTAAGACTCTTGAGGCAGGGTTGGTTTTGTGTGTGTATATGTGTGTGTGTGTGTGTGTGCGCGCGTTGTTTGTTTTTGTCCTATTTAATCAGGAAGTGGGTGTGGAAGTTTTAAACTTCTTAAAAATCATCACAGATACACACACACACAGATCTGTGATGATTTCTAAGACCTTTATTTATATTAGTTAGGAAGTAAACTGTCTCAGCTTGGTCACAGAACCGTCTCCATCCCGTCCCAGCCTATTTGTCCACACCCTCATCCTTCTTAGTGGAGGAGAATTGTTCACTCCCGCTGTACTTCTGCTCTTTTAACTGGGCATATTCCTGTGGAATTTGTAAACTTTGCACATTGCATATTGTATTATATGAGTCTCCAGCTGCTGTGGTCTGGGCTTCCCGAAGCGATCTCAGCTGTAAAACTTAACTTCCTTTGTGGGGACTAGAGAAATCAAAGCCCCAAGAAGACCTCGGATGAAGATGTCCTCTGTGTGAAGTTAGCACGGTAATTTCAGCAAGGCATATGTGGAACCAGGTAATCCCACTTTAAACCCCAGGCCATAGCGAATTACCTAGGTAGGGCTGGCTTTGTTTCCGAACAGGTTAATCATTCTAATATGTTCATTTTAACCTGCTATTTGATCAAATTCGTAACGGCAGCACTTCTAGCCCCAAGCACTTTTGGATAGGTGATACCTGACCTAAGTCTATTATTCAGCATTTTGCTAGACATGCAAAAAAGAACTCTTTCCTCTTTTGAAAGCAAATATTCCTTTTCTAAAAATTAATAGTTTAGTTTATTCTTTACAAATACTGTATACATTTTTATCATATCTAACTGCCATTACTTCCCTCTAACACCCCCAGTCTCTCCTTCCCTCTCACCCAATTTCATGACCCCCTTTTGAGTTGTTGTTTACTAATACCCCTTGGCTTAATTAGTGCTGCTCATATAAGCGTGGATGCAGGGGCCACCCACTAGGGCAAGGACAACCTACTAGTGTCCCTGTCCCCAAAGGAGAAACAGCAGCCATCAACTGCTAACAGCTCTTCTACCAGAGGTGGAATCTCAGGGCTCTTGCCCGTCTCTGAGAGTATTTTGGTGAATATTCATATCCAGATAACACTGCACTTTGCTTTCTTTTTTTCTAAAATGCCCTTTGTAACACTTATGCTCAAAGGATAATCATACAGAATAATTCACTCTTCAGCTCCTTCATAGGGATTTGTGTGAATTTTAATAATTCTTAACTATACATACACATGCATTTACCTGTGGGCTACACGGCTGTCAAACACTGAAAACATTCTGCATTTTCTCAATCTAAGTACATCAGTGTTTCCAGACTGCGTAATTCTCAGAGACTTTTCATCCTTTGGTGTAGGCCAACAAAAAGAATAGTTTCTGCCAGTGTTCATTAATTAAATTTTTTCCTGTGTTTACATTTGTCAAAAAGTACTTAAGACTAAATTTTTTTTCATTTTTTCCACTCTGACTCATGATAAAGTTTTCACACTTGCTGAAATTTTGCTAATATTGTACAGATACCAACTACTCTGCATGCACAGCTTTTAGAAGGGCTGCAAATGGTTATCATAGGTATAATTGACAAGCTTTTCTCACACCATAGAAACATTGACAATGACATAGTTAAGGCTTCTAAGGAACAGGTGCTGTACACCTTGAGTAATTTTTTTTTCAAAAAATTTCACCATAACGTGAAAAAATTGTAAATCATGTTATAGTAATTACTAGTTTCCACAGGGATGTTTGGCTAACTTTGTTACTTTCTACTTGGTTAGGTCGATGAACTTTTCTAGCATAGAATTTTATCTGATTCCATTTGGTGTAGGACACCATTTGTAGATAAAGAGTTCCTCGCGTCCATACAGATGAATGCTATTCTAGGCTATGTTGAACCAATTAATCCCAGGAATATGCTGCTATCACTTCAGGGCAGGATGGCCTTAGAGCAAAGCCATTAAAAACAACTGTATAGTCAGAAGTAGTTAATTGGAAGGGGCTTGACCACAGCTGTTCTAGGGCACCACACCATGGAAACACTACCCCACTGTCTGCGGAACCCAGCAAAACAGAGCCTTTGAACGATTTTTCTTTTTCTTTTTCTTTTTTTATTTAATTAATTTATTTAGATTACATCTCAGTTGTTATCCCATCCCTTGTATCCTCCCATTCCTCCCTCCCTCCCACTTTCACCCTATTCCCCTTCCATATGTCTGTGACCGAGGGGGCTCTCCTCCCCCACTATATGGTCATAGGCTATCAAGTCTCATCTTCATAGCCCGCTTATTTTTTCTCTGAGTGCCACCAGGCCTCCCCACCAAGGGTAAGTGGTCAAATATGGGGCACCAGAGTTCATGTCTGAGTCAGTCCTCACTCTCCACATAACTGTGGAGAATGTCCTGTCCATTGGCTAGGTTTGAGAGCAGGTTCGGTGTTTACTGCATGTATTGTCCTTGGTCGGTGCAGTAGTTTGACCAGAACCCCTGGGCCTAAATCCACCCATTATGATGTTATTCTTGTAGGTTTCTAGGACCCTCTGGATCCTCCTATTTCCCCATTCTCCCATACTTCTTTCACCTAGAGTCCCAATAGGATGTCCTCACAACTATCTCAATCTCTTGGTAAGTGAAGACTTTCATGGGACATGCCTCTTGGGCTAGTGCCTAATTATAAGTGAGTATATAACATGTGCGCCTGCTTCTGGATTAACTCACTCAGTATGATCATTTCTAGTTCCATCCATTTGTCCACAAATTTTGGGATTTCCTTGTTTTTAATAGCTGAGTAGTATTCCATAGTGAATTCTCGACAGAGGAATATCGAATGGCTGAGAAACACTTAAAGAAATGCTCAACGTCTTTAGTCATCAGAGAAATGCAAATCAAAATGACTCTGAGATTCCATCTTACACCTATCAGAATGGCTAAGATAAAAAACTCAAGTGACAGCACATGCTGGTGAGGATGTGGAGAAAGCGGAACAGTCCTTCATTGCTGATGGGAATACAAAGTTGTCCAAGCACTTTGGAAATCTATCTGGCACTATCTCAGAAAACTGGGAATAGGGCTTCCTCAAGACCCAGCTATTACACTCCATGGAATACATTCAGCTCCAGCACACAACAAGGACATATGCTCAACCATGTTCATAGCAGCCTTATTCATAATAGCTAGAACCTGGAAACAGCCTAAATGTCCCTCAGCAGAAGAATGGATAAAGAAGCTGTGGTACATTTCCACTATGGAATACTTTGAATGTTTCTTGGTAGATACTTTGTCTCTGTTATCAAGCTGATGTTGGCTTTTCCATACTGCTTCCAAAAAACTATTTGTGTCTTTTTCTCTCTTGGTGAGTTCTTTCGCTGGGATGTCACTGCCATCTTAGATGGCATGAGCTTCACATTTGGTAGACAACTTGGCAGCACAGTTGTTTTTATAAAACATTTATATTACATGCTTAATATTTGTCATGTACTATTTAAAGCCATCTTGTGTGGACGAAGTGAGTTATCTGTTAATTCTCACACAGCTCTGCCATGGGCTTCCTTTATTCTTTCACTGTACACAAGGAGGAAGACACGATAAGTGGTTAAAAAGAGCAGATTTTTTATCTGGGAACAGGAGGACTTTAGGCTGCTACACCCTAGTTATAGGGAAACACAGAGAAGATGCAAATCTACAAATCTACCACATTTGACCTGTGGAGTCTGAGCACATGGAGGAAAAAACACTTGTGAAACATACTGCTTGTAAATGAACTGCTTATTAAGGAGAGGTGAGGGCTGGTAAGGAGCTTAGCTAGATTAGAATAGAATTCTCCCTGCCCATCTGTCCTAATTAGCTTACCTCCTGGCTACCATAGTGTCCCTCCTAAGTCAGAAACGAAGCTGGTGCTACTCTGGAAGGACGAGTTTTTATTTATCCTAGTTGACAATGGTTTTAGAGTGGTTGCCCACTCCCAGACGTAAACTTTTAACTGCAAATCCTTTTTTGGTAAAAGTTTGTTAGTGGAAATTTCAAAACTCCAGATGCTCACTTAAGGATTTTATCATCTTGTTTCTTCGGTTTTGGCCCAGATGATTATGTTTCTTTCTTTGGGAAGGATTTCTCTGTGTATTTTGATATTTTTCCTGACAAGAGGAAACCTCGTGTCACTCTCAGGTAATTAGAAGCTGATGTTGTGAGATTTTGGGGGACTTTTGGTATAGTCTTCGAATAGTAACATTTGACGTGGTTGCTGTCTGACAATATGACCATGAGTCTTTGCTAGGGCTTTATTGAGCGGCTTTGGAATATCGCCCATGATTTGGGTATCCCTTCCTCAGTTGCAATTCCTGGTTCAAACCTTACATCCCTGGGTTGAAATTTGGCATATATTTGATTCTAAAAACAATCTTGAAGGATTGACAAATAAATGGGAAAAGGCTAGACTATCTCTTCCTTCTATGTGCATGCATGTTTTGAGCACTGTCGTTAAATTTTCTTTTTAAAAAAAATTTAAAAAATATTTTATTCATTTATTCAGATTACAACTCAATTGTTATCTCATCACTTGTATCCTCCCATTCCTCCCTCCCTCCCACTTTCACCCTATTTCCCTCCCCTAGGTCTATGACCTCCTCCCCCACTATATGGTCATAGGGTATCAAGTCTCATCTTGGAAGCCTGTTTATTCTTTCTTTAAATGCCACCAGGCCTCCCCACCTAGAGGAGGTGGTCAAATATGGGGCGCCAGAGTTCATGTCAGAGTGGGTCTCTGCTCTCCACATAACTGTGGAGAATGTCCTGACCATTGGCTAGATCAGAGTAGGGGTTCAATGTTTACTATTATATTGTCCTTGGTTTGTGCAATAGTTTGAGCAGAGCCCCCTGGGCCCTGATCCACCCATCATGATGTTCTTCTTGTAGGTTTCTAGGACCCTCTATGTCCTTCTATGCAAAATCAGCTTTTCTCTACTTGCTGCCTGTTTGCATGTCCACTTCCCGGGAAGCCTGGTCATGGTCCCATTCGGTTCTCTGTAGTAACAGACCATCTTTTCTGCAGAAGGGAGACAACCCACGCGTGCCGTCTCTATCCTCCTGCCCGAGAAGTTAATGGACTCTTCTCTGCCTACCAGAAGGAGACAGCTTTTGGACCCCCCAGAGGCTGGGAGGAGGTGGCTGCTTAGGAGGCGGAGATCGATTCTGTTCCCAAATGGAGTAAAAATTTGCCCCAATGAAAGTGTTGCAGAGGCGGTGGCAAATCATGTGACATATTTTAAAGCCCGAGGTAAGCAGGCCTCCACCCTTGGGCTTCTTTATGAAACTCAAACCGTCATATTTGTTGTGTACTTTAGATAGAAGTAAGCCAAATACTAGTGAGAAAATGACTTAATCATATTAATGTAAGTTGTACATTATTGTAGAAGAAAATATTTTACTTTTTTTGAAGTATTAAAACACTATTGTGTGATTGGATATATTAAACATCACTTTTGTTTTTCATTATGGTAATTTGCCTATCTATACCCATAACACATATTTATAAACAAAGACTCATGTGCTTTCCTGCTTATTTTATAGATGAAAATGTAATGAGTTTCTTTATTGTATACTTTGGACACACCATAGAGTCATGCAGATAGCTGTCTGATTGGGACACAAAATTTTAATGTTACAAGTTAGAACCCTTCTCTCAGTAGTCTCGTGTGGCTTTTGTCTTAGTTTTGATTAAGAATATTATCCTCGGATTCATATCTTCTGCTGTGTGAATTTACACTATGCTTCTTACATTTACTAACATTGCTTAATTAAGCATTGTATATAAACTTTAGACGTTGAAAGGATTTTCAAATTTTGCTTTTTATGTGTTCAGCAGCCAGTAAAAAGTGCCGTTGTGTGAATATAATGTTAGTAAGCTAGATATTGATGATGAAGTGATCAGGACTGTCCTGTTCAGCAAATGCTTATTGAGTACTTGATATTTTTCCTGGCATTGGGTTGTTGATTGTCTTTCTTGGCTGCCACTTCATTATTTTGTTTCTGTTCCTTGACCTTCTCTTCTGCACTAAAGTTTTTAAACTAAGGGCTTACTATCAGATAAGGCATTTTATACATGTAATGTTTTATGTTTCTCTAACAGGGTACAGTGAGTTGTTAACTCTTTTATGAATGTTAGAGTCTTGATTATATTTGAGAACTATCAAATGGTACTCAGAAATAGGCCCTATGAAAAAGACTTTTAAAAGGGGGTCACAGTTTGGCACAGTCCGACCTAGTATTTTTATGTAGAACCTTAAGTTGGAAGTGACATTACAAGCTGACGGAGGACATGAAGGACCTAACAGTGGTGGACAATGACAGTGGGTAAGGTAATGAGATTCTTTACACTGCTTGGATTTTAACTTTAAATAGATCAGAATGGTCAGTGGTCTCAGCTGTTCGTTTCACAGTGAAAAGGAAAGGGCCAACCATCAAGGAACCTGCTTCTGTTTTGTGATTGTTTTGCTCTTATTTTTTCATAAATTCAAGAGATACTGCTAAAAAAGAAGCCAACAAAAGGAAAAATAAAACATTTTGAAATAATTAAAAGATACGGATGATGTGAGGGAGTTATTGAAAAGAGACCCTGAAAATATACATACAAGTAACATCATACATACTAAATAGATTGTACTTGTGTATTCAGGAATATATATGTATATATACATATACATAAACACACACACACACACACACACATGTATATATAGTGTATGTATGTACAATGAAAGAAAGAGGCCATGAACTTGGAAGAAAGTAAAGGAAGGGTACATGGGAGGGTTTGGAGGAAGTAAAGAGAAGAAACAATAATTATATTGTAATTTCAAAAAAAAAAAAATAGAAGAAGCTGGGTGCCATGGCGCACGTCTGTAATCCCAGCACTTGGGAGGCAGAGGCAGACAGATTTTTGAGAGTTTGAGGCCAGCCTGGTCTACAAAATGAGTCCAGAACAGTCAAGGCTGCACAGAGAAACCCTGTTTCAAAAACAAAACAAAACAAAACAAACAAACAAACAACAACAACAAAAACCAAAACAATACAAAAATAATAATTAAAAAATTAGAAAGAGCAGGGACCTCAGAAAAGTAAATGGTTGACACAGCCATGGTTGTTGTTATGACCATAGTAGAAAATAATACCTAAACTGTTATGGTTTTGAAAATTGGGGAAGGCTTGAAGGATGTGGCTCAGTGGTTAAGAGCACAGACTGCTCTTCCAGAGGACCAGGTTTTGATTTCCAGCACGTGTGTAGTGGCTCATACTCAGGTGTAACTCCAATCCTGTGAGATCTGCTGCCCTCTTCTGGTCTCCATGGAGTCTCCTTGTTCTGTTGAATCGTGAATTCGACTTCACTTGCTGGGCAGTGGTTACTAGGGAGGTCGTGGTAAATCTTACGTTGCTGGGGACCTTACAAGCTAAAAATATTGGCCTGTCAAGACATGCTCACTAGTGCACTATTGGCATGAACATTATGGAAGCAGCCAACGATTTTTCTATTGGAATTTAAATTCCACCCCACAAGATAAAACTCATACCTGGTACCATCACCAGGCCAAGAACCTATGGCTGGTCAGGCCATAGGCTCCCAGGAAGAACCTGCTGTTATTATACTACTCAGAGGGCACAGTATCAAATCAATTCCTAATGACTTAACACTATTCCAATACATTAGTGCATCTCTCAACCTTCATCTGACAGCTTCTATTTACAGAAGGTGGTGACTAACACAGAGACCTACAATTGACAAGGAACAGAGAATAAAACACTGCAGAGTGCTATGAAATTCTTTCTTCTTCTTTTTTCTTCTTCTTCTTCTTCTTCTTCTTCTTCTTCTTCTTCTTCTTCTTCTTCTTCTTCTTCTTCATTTTTTTGAGACAGGGTTTCTCTGTGTAGCCTTGGCTGTTCTGGTCTTGGTTTGTAGACCAGGCTGGTCTTGAACTTACAGAGATCCTCCTGCCTCTGCCTCCCCTAGTGCTGGGATTACAGGTATGAGCCACTGTTCCCAGTGCCAAGGAACGTTTTATTCAAGTAAAGACAGAATGGGAGAGAATCTTTGCTAGTTACATATCTAACAAAGGATTAGGATCTAAAGTATACAAAGAACTCAAATGTTAAACAAGAAATCAAATAACTCCACTGGGCAAAGTGGTACAGGTCTTTAGTTCCAGCATTTGGGAGGCAGAGGCAGGCAGATCTCTGTAAATTAGAATGAAGGGAAATGAAAGCACAACTTATTATCAGAGCACTTGGGATGCTGCAAAGGTAGTTCTATACTACCTTTGTTACATATGTAGGGAATACATAGACAAGCCATCCATGCCTATTGTGAAGAAGTTGACATTTTCCAGTGATCCTGGAGGGCCTGGGAACACAAAGGCTGAGTGCAGTTCCATCTGTTTAGAGTTTATATTGCAGGGGCAATTTGGGATGGATGAGTCCATCTCTAACTCTTCCGTGAAGTATGTACAGAGCTGCCAGACTTAGTAAATAAAAATGTAGGGCAGTCAGTTAAAACTTGAATTTCACTTAAACAACAAATGATTTTTTTTTTATTGTCAATAGGCCCCATACAATATTTGATTTGGCTCTGTGTCTCTAGGAAAGTAATTCTTTTTTTCCCCAAATACACACACACACACACACACACACACACACACACACACACACACACTTTAAGTGTTTTGCTTGCATGTAATTAATTATGTGTGCCGCCTGTGTGATTGATGCGTACAGAGGCCAAAGGCAGACATCAGATCTCGTGGAATTTGAATTATAGACAGTTGTGAGCCAGTGTATGGGTGCTGAAAACCAAAACTCTTAATCATTGAGTCATCTCTACAGCCCTCAGGAAAATTAAACTATTTAGAAAAACTTTAAAATATCATTTTAATAACAGGATGACCTGGAACTCACCATGTACGTCAGGATGGCCTTTAAATTGTGACAGTCCTCCAGCCTTCACATCCCAGGTCCTGGGATTACTGCGTGAGCCACTAAGTGCAACAAACTTCCATTTTGTTACCAAAGAAATAGGAGTGATTTTATTACTAACAATATCTTTATCAATGTTAGTAAACACTAAGACTTGTAGGGCCAGTGAAAATCCTAAGAAAATGACATTGCTGACTGAATAGGTAGAGTATATTGCTACTATTTTGTTTAATGTTATATAGATTTTGTACACATTTTATGAGATAAATGTAGATAACAATAAAAATTTCATATGAAACCGTGAAGCGAGAATTCCAAAGATTTTACCTTAGAATACACTTTTTTTTTTGGTGGCAATTTTGAGTTCCTCATAATAAAAATAAATTTTACAATCAACTTGTAGTATGCACAAAGACATCAACCATTATTCTGGTAAGATTATATTAAATGTGTAGTTATTCTGATAGGATTATATTAAATGTATAGTAATGGTAAGTTCTTCTATTTTTTAATTATAATTTACTGAGATTACATCCCCATAGTTATTTCCTCACTTGTATCTTCCCATTCCTGCCCTCCTTCCCTCTTTCACCCTATTCCCATCCCCTAGACCTCTGACAGAAGGGGACCTCCTCCCCCACTATATGACCAGAGCCTGCTTCCCCTTCCTCTGTTTGCCCTCCAGGCCACCCCACCAAGGGTAAATGATCAAATTGGAAGCACCAGAGTTCATGTCAGAGGCAGGCCCTGTTCTCCCCACATCTGTGGAGAATAAGCTATCCATTGCTTAGATCTGAACAGGGGGTCTAGGTTTACTGCAGGCATTGTCCTTGCTTGATGCAAAAGTTTGTGCAGGACCCCTAGTGTCTAGATTTGCCAGCCTTGATGGTCTCCTGAGCCCTTTGTGTCCTTCCATCCTGTCGCTGCCCCCTCCCACGCCCTTCCCGCATCCTGTTCTTCCATACCACTCTCACCTGGAGTCCAGCAGCAAGTCCCAGCATCTGTTCCCATCCCCTGCTGAGTGGAGACTCTCAGAGGGCAGCTATGTTGGCCTAATATCCACTTGTGAGTGAGTATATACCCCTTGTGCCTTTCTAGGTCTGGGTTATCTCACTCAGGATGATCATTTCTGGTTCCATTGATTTACCTGCAAGTTTCAAGGTTTCCTTGTTTTTAATAGCTGAGTAGTACTCCATAGTGTAAATGTACCACAGTTTCATTATCCATTCTTCATTTGAGGGACATCTAGGTTGTTTCCAGATTCTGGCTATTACAACTAAGGCTGCTACAAACATAGTTGAGCAAATGTCCCTGTTGAGTTGTGGAACATCTTTTGGGTATATGCACAGGAGCCGAATAGCTGGGTCTTGAGGTAGCACTATTCCCAATTTTCTGAGAAAGCGTCAGATTGATTCCCAAAGTGGTTGTACAAGTTTGTACTCCCATCAGCAATGGAGGAGTGTTCCCCTTTCTCCACATCCTCACCAGCATGTGCTGTCACCTGAGTTTTTGATCTTAGCCATCCTGATGGGTGTAAGATGGAATATCAGCATTGTTTTAATTTGTATTTCCCTTATGACTAAGGATGTTGAACATTAAAAAAAATGTTTTCAACCATTTGATATTCTTCTATTGAGAATTCTCTATTTAGCTGTGAACCCCATTTCTTAATTGGATTATTTGGTTTGTTGCTGTTTAATTTGAGTTCTTTATATGTTTTGGATATTAGCCCTTTGTCAGATGTAAGGTTGGTGAAGATCTTTTCCCAGTCTGTAGGCTTTCATTTTGTTGACAGTGCCCTTGGCCTTACAGAATCTTTTCAGTTTCATGAGGTCCCATTTATTATTTGTTGATCTTAGATTCTGAGCTATTGGTGTTCTGATCAGGAAGTTGTCCCCTGTGCCAATGATCTCAAGGCTCTTCCCCACTTTTTCTTCTAACAGATTTAGTGTGTCTGGTTTTATGTTGAGGCTTTTAATCCACTTGGACTCTAGTTTTGCACAGGGTGATAAACATGGATCTACTTGCATTTTTCTGCGTGTAGACATCCAGTTAGACCAGCATCATTTATTGAAGATAATAACTTTTTTCCACTGTATAGATTTGGCTTCTTTGTCAAAAATCAGTTGTCCATAGGTGTGTGAATTTATTTCTAGGTCTTCATTTTGATTCCTTTATTTTGTTTTTTTAAAAATTTCTTTGATTTGTTTGTTTTGGTTTCCAAATATAATTTTAATACTTTTTGTGTTGGTTAAATTCCATCAACTTTGTACACACTAGAGTCACCTGGGAAGAAGGGATCCCAGTAGAGGAACTGACTCCATCAGACTGGCCTGTAGACAAGTATGTGAGGCATTTTGCATGACTAGTGGTTGATGTGTGAGGGTCCAGGCCACTATGGGTAGTGTCACCCCTGGGCAGGTCGTCCTGGGTTGTTTAAGAAAATAAGCTAAGGGCTGGAGAAATGGCTCAGAGTGTAAGGGCACTGACTGCTCTTCCAGAGGTCCTGAGTTCAATGCTCAGCAACCACATGGTGGTTCACAGCCATCTACAATCCAATCTGACGCCCTCTTCTGTCCTGCAGGTGTACATGCAGGCAGAGCACTGTATACATAATAAAAAAAATACATCTTTTAAAAAAAAAGCCTCTTTAAATAAAAAAGGGAAAGAAAACAAGCTAAGTCATGAAAGCAAATAAGCCAGAAAGCTTCATTCTTCCACAGTTCCCGCCTCTGCCCTTTCATACTTCCTGCCCTGACTTCCCCTGCTGATGAGTTGCAATAGGGATGTTAACCCAAATAAACCTCTCCTCCTCACGTTGCTTTTGGTCATGGTGTTTATGACAGCACCAAGAGACCAAGCCAGGTTGCGCCTTTTTTTAGATTTATTCTTATGTTTTTACTTTTTTATGCTGTCTGTTTGGTTTATTTATTTATTTTTATTTATTTTTGGTGAATGGGATTTGGTGAATTATTCAATGTGTAGTTTTAGTTGGTTGATGTGCAGGACATAGACAGACATGTAACTGATTTTTTTTTATATGTATTTCTATCCTGAAGCCTAGTTGTAATTGCTTCTTAGTCTGGATCGTCTTAAAGTGGCTTCCACAGGACTTCCCGAAAACAAGCTCATATTTATCTGTAGATGAAGGAAGCTTTACTTCCTTGCAGTTTAGATGTCTGCCATTTCCTTTTCTTCCTGTTCACAGCTGAGGGCTCACTTTGCTCATCAATTCTTTTTTGAATTTCTTGAGCAAATGTGTCTTCACTTGTTGTATGGTCCCACCCAAGACTTTCCTCAGAGGCTGTTCACAATTGTCTTTAAAGTGTCTTTGGCCTATTTTAATTGAGAGCGATTTTGTATAGTTTTATGGCTTCTGACACCGGACACAAAACTCTGGATATTGTATGTAAATAGATTCTTAGACATAAAACATTGACTTAGAAGAATAAATCTCCTTTTGACTTAATTGTATGGCTGTTCCCCCTTCATTTTATATCAATGAGTACTGGGATCGTTTTAATTTCTAAGTTATCTTGAATATATCTGTATAGGCATTGAACATAAGACTTTCTATGACTGTATATGTTCACTCCACCATGCCTCCACCAATGATGCACTGAAATGCTCGGGAATCTTGACCTAGTGTCAATATGTCCTCCCTTAAAGGTACTCTGCTCACAGTGATGCAAAAGCAACATCTATATCCTGGTTAGCAGACTTTCAGATTTGATGCTTTGTGATGGTTGGCAGGTATAGTCAATTGGTTTTTATTTTCACACAGCAAAGCTTTACATATATCATCTAAAGTTTAAAAAATTGTATGCATGTGTATTTGTGTGTGTGTGTGTGTGTATGTGTGTGTGTATGTGTGTGTGTGTGTCATGTGTGAGGATGCATGCAGTATCCAGAAGAGAGTGTTTGATTCTCTATAAAGCTAGCGTTCTAGGTAGTTGTGAGCTGCCAAATGTGGGTGCTGGGAATGCTACTCTGGCCTTCTGCAAGAGCAGCAAGTGCTTTTTAAAGAAAGTGCTTATTTTTATCTTATGTGTATTAGTGTTTTTATGCCTCTATGCACAAGAGCATGTGTGTTTAGTATCCTTGGAGACAAGAAAAAGGCCTTGAATCCCCTGGAAATGGAATTACATGTGGCTGTGGGTACCATGTGGGTGCTGGCAGCCAAATTACATTCTTCTGTAAGAGCAGTCAGTGCTTTTAATGGCTAAGCTGTCTCCAGTTTCCAAAATATAATTTTTATTTATGGTTTTAAATGTTTCTAAAAATCAATAGAATTTATTTTTAGAGCAATTTTAGGTCCAGAGAAAAATTGAGCAGGATGTCCATAAAGTTATTACTAAGTTTCTTAAGCTCCCCAGCATCAGCATCTTACATTTGTGCAGTACATTTGCTATAATTGATATGCCTACATATCAATTATAACAACATGCGTTATTAACAAGCTCATGGTTTACACTGAAGTTCACTGCGCTGTGTAGTCATTGGGCTTTAGTGAATGTATAGTGATGTTTATCAACTATTACAGCATTATACCGAACAACCTATTCATCCCCCTTCCATCTCAAACCCTGACAAACACTCATCTTTCTATAGTCCCCATATGCTTGTTTTTAAAAATATTTTTATTGGAGTCATACAGATTTTTTAAAATTTGGCAATAGGCTTATAAGTTGGAAGTATGCATAGTTTTAATGCTTTTGAAAACTCATTTTGAAATAATGATCGCATAATGTTCCATTGTGTGGATTTACCGGAGTTTATTTTCCATTCATTGTTGAGGGCCATCTTTACCACCTCCAGGCTTTGGCAAGTAGAAATAAAGCCATTTCAAACACTTTTGTACAAGTTCTTGTGTAATCATAATTTTTTCTTTGTTTGTGCAGATTTCATGGAGTTTGGCTGAACTGAATTTGTTTTTTCTTTTTATATAAGAATGAATGACATTATCTCCTGTTTTCAGGCATGAACTGTAGTTGTTGCAGAGTAACAACCCAAAGTGAACATTCTCTCCCTGGTTTACAAATTTTCTTCAACTTAGATGAGTTGAGTTTCAAATGCTTCTTTTTAAAGTCAATGTCTGATAAGTCTTCTAAAGAATAGATTCCATTTATTTGATTTCTACATTTTGACCCCCCAAAATCTCTAGGTTCTTTAAAAATGTCATTCTCTCTTTTTGAAGTTTTTCTTTCTTTCTTTCTTTCTTTCTTTCTTTCTTTCTTTCTTTCTTTCTTTCTCTCTCTCTCTCTCTTTCTTTCTTTCTTTCTTTCTTTCTTTCTTTCTCTCTCTCTCTTTCTTTCTTTCTTTTGACATGGTTTCTCTATGTAGCCCTGGCCATCCAAGAACTCTTCTCTCTGTAGATTAGGCTGGTCTCAAACTCAGAGATCTACCTGCCTCTGCCTTCTGAGTGGTGGGCTTGGCTCTTTTTTATTTTTTAAAGCTCTTATTTTTTCTTTGAGAACCTCTATTCTTCCCCCTCAACTCTCACAGATTCCACCCCTCCCACTTCTCTACTTATTTTCTCTCTCTTAAATAGCAAACTCAAAATCCTCTCAAGTTCACTACTCCTGGCCATGAGGCCTGTCCTGGAGTGTGGTTGATACAGCAGCTGTCATTCTATTGAAGGAAACTGATTCCCCTTCCCCAGCAGCAACTAAATGCCTAGAGCTCTGCAGCTAGCTGTGAGACTGTGCCGACCTCCCCTCCTCCACACTGGGGTTCTGGGTGGCTTGTGCTTGTGCAGGTCTTGTGCATGCTGTTCCGGTCTGTCATGTCATATGTGCATCTATGTTGTGTCTTGGAAACAGTGTCCTTGAAGTTGACCATCTCTTCTGCATAGGTCTTATACCTCGTGGGGAGGGATGTGATGTTGACATCCCATTTAAAGCTGAGTGTTCTGATGCCTCTTATTCTCTGTGTGTTGACCAGTTGTGGGTTTCTGTATTAATTATTGTCTATTGCAAGAAGAAGCTTTTCTGATGAGGGCTGACCAATGTGTATAGCATTAAGTCTTTAGGAGTCATTTTACTGCTGTGTCCTAGTTTGTCCTTATCTTTTAAAAAGCTGACAAGTTGTCCTTTAAAGTTATAACTTCAGTAAAATAAAAAATAAAAAAACTTAACATTATTGTGTTGATTAATAAACATATCAACATAACATATTCAATATAAGTTACATTTGCATTAGATATAAAAATGGAATTAAAAAAAATAAGGCACAAATTCGCTATGAAGTGGTAGTGTGTTCTTTTAATCCCAGGACTTGGGAGGCAGAGATAGATGAATCCCCGTGAGTTCAAGTCCAGCCTGGTCTACAAAGTGAGTGTAGGAGAGCCAGGTATATTACACAGATAAACCCTGTCTCAAAAAACAAAACAAAAACAAACAAAAGAAGTGAGTTAATGCCCCTTGTAAAAGAAGAGTTAAGGGAGTACAATGTTTTGTTTCATTTTTTTCCCCCAGACTGTAATAGTTTGAACAGGATGTTTTCAAGTGAATACTGTTGTGGGTTCAGGAATAGCCACACACTGACCACTCAAACACCAGACTCAGATTGGTGGATGTTTGTTTAATGCTGAACAAAAACTGATTGGTCAGGGACATAATCTGGGCTCAGGAGCAAGACTATGCTGCTGTCTGTTCCTAAGGCAGGCTTTTTATTAAAACAACCACCACCACTACCACCAACTGTAACCAGGTAATGACCAGGTAACCAGGTATAGCAAGTGAGGCAGGGGATGGGGCAGCATTACATCATTTTGGCCAGTTAAACAAAGCATTTCCAACTGTATTGTATCTAGATAGCTATACAAAGTATTTTAAGGATATAGGCTTGAGGACTTCCCAGTTCTCCATTGTTCTGGGAGAAAGGGAACATAGCAGGATGTTGTGGTCTTTACGCTAACAGAACATCCATTTGTCTTTAATTCAAGTAGAACATGCGTTTATCATCTATTGTTCTATTCTAAGCAGGGCCATGAGAATGGTATTTGTTGTAACCTGCTAAGCCCGCTTACACTCTATAGCCCCTTCCATTGTTGAGGCCTACTTTAATTCTTAGCATAACTGTAGCTCCTCTGTTAACACCGGCTGTTGCCTTTAGCATGTAAGAAGCCATTTTGCCTTCAAGTCTCCATTTTGATTATAAGGTGAAGTAGAATTCAGGTTATCAGGCCCTACCTGCCTCAGACCAGAATATAATCCAATAGTTCAATGACAGTGCGGTCCAAGTGTCTCAGAGGAATGGGAAAGAGTTGTTCCATCATGAGACCCACAGAGCATCCTAAACACGTCTCTCTTTACTTTCCAGTGTGCCAGGAAGCCATCTGGGAAGCCTTCAGGACGTTTTGGGATCGACTTCCTAGGCGTGAAGAGTATCAGTACTGGATGAACTTGTGTGAGAATGGAGGCACAAGTGTGTTTGAAATGGGCACACATTTTAGTCAGTCTGTGGAGCACAGGAGCTTAATCATGAAGGTAAATGTCACAAGGAGAGAAGGAATTGTTGCATTGTTGTAGGTGCGATTGTGCGTGGCTAAAGGTTAAAGGAAGAGAGAGTGAGTTGAGGTTTCCTGAGTGGCCCTAGGTTATAGGTTAGGTTGCTATCCCCTAGCCCTGGCCTTTCACAATTAACACTGCTAATCCACAAATAACCTCAGTCTTGTTTATAGCTGTCAGTGTATCACAATAATATTATGCAAAAATTTATAGATAAGCATCTGCGTGAGTTAAACATTATTGTCAAATTCATTTATATATTCACTCAGAGTGGATCCCAGCCACTGTAATTACGTTAGAGGATATAGTTAGCACATTTAGTGAAGTGAAAAATGTGCTTTTAATTCAAGTTTGTGTTTATTTATTTGTGTGTGTGTGTGCTTGTGTGTATGTGTTTGTATGTGTGTGTGTGTGCGCACATGCGTGTGTGTGCCATTGCATACATGAGGCTGGCAGAGTACATCTTCTTGAGAGTCAATGTTCTCCTTCTGCTTTGTTTTTGAGGCAAGTTCTCTGTTTTAATTTTTGCTTCTGCACAAACTATGTGAGCTTCTGGCTGATTCTCCTGTTTTGTCTCTTATCCTACCTTAGGAATGTTGGAGTTACAGATGCACACCACTGCATGTGGCTTTTAAAACATGAGCTCGGTATTAGTCAAAGTTTTCTAGAAGAACAGAAATACTAGAATGGATCTGTAAATTAAGAGAGGATTTAGTATTTATTAGAGTGGCTTGGAGGCTGTGGTCTGACTCATCCAACAGTGTTGTCTCCTATCAGAAAGCCCAGGAATGCTTCAGTTGTTCAGGCCATGAGGGTGGATGTCCCAGCTGGCCTCTATGTTGGAATCCCAAAGAAGTAGTTTCTAAAAGCAGTGAAAGAATGCTTCAGCATCAGGAGATGAACTTGCCAGCAAGAGTGAGGGCAAACAGGCAAAACCCAAGAGCTTCCTTTTTTCATGTCTTTTTTATAGGGGCTGTAGGTGTGGCCCAGGTTTAGAGTGGACTTTCTTTTTTAAAGATTTATTTATTATGTATACAGTGCTCTGCCTGCATGTACAAGTGCAGGCCAGAAGAGGGCACCAGATCTCATTATAGATGGTTATGAGCCACCATGTGGTTTCTGGGAATTGAACTCAGGACCTCTGGAAGAGCAGCCCATGCTCTTAATCTCTGAGCCATCTCTCCAGCTCTTCTAGGGTGTATTTTCTAACCTCAAATGATCCAGATTTAAGGGTGGCTTTCCCAACTGAAGTTTTCTAATTAAGAAAATTCCTTGACAGGTGTGCCCAGCTGCTTGGGTTTTAGCTAATTCCAGACATAGCCAAGTTGACAACCAAGATTAGCCACTATAGAGGTGCAGACTTTTCTGTGTTTAAAATGAACTTATCTCATTATTATGACGTGTCACAGTTCAAGTCAAGACACTGCATCAGCCTTTTCTCTGTCATAGTTTTAACTGCTCCATTTTAGCAATTGTGATAATAAACACCACATAGTCTATGCCTACCATATCTTGTATCTATTATAAGGTGCAAATAAAGATGATAAATAAATTGCTTATCCTATATTAAAATGAATCTTTAAATACAGGACCAGTTCTCTTTTCCAAAATTTATGTTCTTGGGTGTGGATGTTGCTCAGCAGTACAGAGCTGGTAGCATGTGCAAGGCCCTCTATTTGATCAGCAGTACTGCAAAGCCAAAACAAACACTCAAAGCATGTTTCCTCCTGTGTTATGGGACTTCCAGTATTGATTTTTAAAATTGCAATGAAGGCCGGTTGGTGGTGGTGCTTGCCTTTATTCCCTGCACTTCCAAAGTGGCAGGTAGATCTCTGAGTTTGAGACCGGCCTGGTCTATAGAGTAAGTTCCAGGACAGGCAAGGCTACACAGAGAAACCCTGTCTCGAGAAACAAAAACAAAAACAAACAAATGAAAAAAGTTTTAAAAAATTGCAATGAAGAAAAGAATCACAATATTTCAAGTTGTTTCTCCAATATTGGATCAACTATTAAAACAAGAAATATATACAGGCATTATTAACTTAATAAGAATCTTGTGATGTTACATTAAATGTGTTACAAGTGGGACTTTAGTTTTAACTAGGAAATAAGCGTTAACGATTATTTATAGCTCACAGGTTAAACAGGTGGTGTGCTGTCTGGCTTGAGTCTAAAATGATGAATGTGAATTGGCTGAGAAGAAGAGGAGGGAAAAGGCGGAAGGAGGGACCCACATGAGCTGTGTTTGTAGCGAATGGTTTGGGCCAATGTACTGGAGGGACAGGCTCATCAGACACGAGAAGGGGAAAGTGTTAAGAGGCTTGGATCTGGCTCTGTGGATGACGGGAAATGTTAGGGTTGTAAGGGGATAAGACGAGGGAGCTGGCTTAAAAGCTTTGGAATTAAAAATTTACATTTATTTACTGTGAGTGTGAGAGCAGGGGAGAGTGAGAGGAGGAGAAAGGAAAAGAGAGAGGGAGGGGATACTACGCGGGGGGGGGGGGAGGGGAGGAGGTGGGGGGGACAACCTGTGGGAGGCAGTTCTCTCCTTCCACTCTGTAGGCTGCCGAGATCGGATCGCAGGCAATCATAAGACATGGTGGGACGTGCCTTTCCCTGTGGAGCCATCTCCCTGGCCCAGTGTTAAACTCTTAAAGGTCGTTATGATTTTACACACACCCGGGAAGGTTACAGAGAGTCAGTTGACAGAGAGAGAGAGAGAGGCCAGGGAGGAAGCCACTGAGCCTTTCACGCCTGAGAGGACCAGGCTCCTCAGTGTCTCAGACCACCGGACAGAGAAAGGGAGGATGACGGGACAAAAGTTAAGAAGCAGGGTTTGTGGGGGCTCCGACAGACTGGATGGGGACAGGGAGGCGTGAGCGTGCTGGAAGCCTGCTAGTTTCTAGCAGAAGTCAGGAGCTCAGTCAGTAAAGCTAATTTGCAGACGAGGCAAGAAGGATGGATTCACTTTTAAAGTGTTCATTTGAGCGGCTTGTGAGAAATGTGAATTGTTTGGTATTTTGGTAAGAAGTGAAGGAGGGTGGTCTGGGTTTTAATTATAGAAGTAGTCACCAGCTTTGAATTAGCAACTGAAAGTATGAAGGCGACAGGCTATTTGGGGAGAGAGACCACAGAGTAAGGAAAGCAGCAGCAAATTATTTAATGATGTCTGAGTGACTTAGATGAATGATTTTCTTTCCATTCAACAGACGAGAAAACCGATCCCTGGCATCAGAAAGGACGAGGGTTTGTGTTTATAGCTAAGAGGAGAAATGGCAACTTGAAACTAGACTTCCGAGTTAACTTTAGTATTTTGTGCATCTTTTTGTTTGCTTTTTGAAACAAGAGTTCACAGGAGCATCAGGGCACATAAGAGACACAGAACGCTAGATGCACACACAGTTGTGGAACAAACTTGGCACCATTCACTCCTGCTTTTATTATCTGCTTGTCCTTAGAGTATAGTGGCCTAGCTTCTGCCGTGTGAGGGCGTTGGTGACCTCTGTGGACTAAATGTTGTATGCTGTGTAATCACTGTTATTAACTCAGTCATTGTGTCTTTGCTTTCCTTAGAAACTGGCTTACACAAAAGAAGCTGCAAGCAGGTATGGCTTCCCTCCACATTCAATTTGGCAACATAGATGTGCCACACGCATTCCCAACGCTTACCCTGGTGTCCTCCTTTCTATTTTCTCTCAGCTCCTGCAAGGACCAGGCCTGTGGGTAAGTCCACAATGCTGTTTCTCGTGAGGGCATCTCTCTCCTCCAATCACCACCATGCCCAGTGTGCTTACTCCCACTGACCTTACCAGAGGACATGTCTGCCTTATGCAAGAACAATGTACTGTGACAGAGGTTAAAAGCTAACGATAAAGCTGAACGGGATTATCTTAGAGGGGGCTAGGTTGCTAAACGATGGGTGGTTGTTTGGACTGCTTTCTTGACTTATGACCATGGTCTTGAAACAAGAACAATACACCCTTGATTCATCTGCTGGTATGCACCTTGGCTGGCCGTTTTAGGCATAGACCCAAGATGACTTCTGGCTTCTAAGCAGTAGTGATATAAAGCAGATTTCAAAAGGTGAGGAATAGTGGCTAAAGTCTGAACTCTACCCACCCTCAGACTATCAATTGTATACATAGGATGTAGGAGACTATATAAGACATCACCGGTAGATTCAAAAACTACCTAAACAGTCTAGTATCCAGACATCCGGCCTCCATGACAAAGACCAGACATAGTTGGAGAGTGCTCCACAGGAGCTTTTGGATAGAATGTGAGCAGACAGGAAGAGAGTGGAATTCCATGGCCTTGGCCATTCGCATGTCTTATGATGCCATGGGCACAAATTTGAGTAGGTGGTTGTTTGGATTACTTTCTTGACTTTATGATTATGGCCAAGGAGCTTTCAGAATAGAAAAAAATTGGACCACGTTCCTCCCTTTGCGAGCCAAGGGACCAGTTCCTTGTTGCTCTTAAAAGACCAAGATGAAGCTGAGTCACACGAGTCTTCAAAATCAGGCCTGTGCATAAGTCTCTAGCTCAAGCCCTTTCTCCAAATTATGAGTGTTTACTATATATTTTAAACATTATACAAACAGTTCACATAACACTACAAAACCCAGCTGAGTATGGAGTGCAGTTAGGATTTATACCCACAGGCATCTGAGAGGCTCAAGAATCAGATTATAATCATCTTTGGTAAAGCTGCCTTTCACTGTGTAAAGTATTTACTCTACCATTTAGTTACCACAGCAGCAACACAAACTAGATTTGACAATACTAACCCCCGGGGGCGGGGGGGCTTCCATATGAAGAATGCAGTTTCGTTGGTTACCTAAAGCCCGCCTCTGCCTCCTGAAGGATCTCAGCACCTGAAGCAGGAATGGGCCTGACTCATTTCTGTAACCTCACAGACAACCCTGAGGGAGGAGGACTTATTTTACAATTTCTTGTAACCTCTCCATTACCTAACACCAGCCTTCTCAATATGCCCAGCATGTGTTTTGTTGATTTTGTTTAATCAACCAGACCAAAATCATCATTTGTGCTGTGCTGTGTGTGTGTGTGTGTGTGTGTGTGTGTGTGTGTGTGAATGTATTCACAAGTGCACACAGAGCAAAGGAAGATAAATTAACTTCCCAGGGTAACTATCATTATATTTTATTAATTCTGATTTGTGGTGTGTTCAAGCACTCCACACCATGCATTTTGCAAAGGTCACAGTTTCTGTATTAATTACACATGGGTATTAACAACACACATTTTACCTCAATTTAGTTCTGTGTCACTGTGCTCCCCCAACTACATTTCAGACATTGTTAGATTTCAGCATCCATACTGGGAGGAGATTTCTTTTCTTTTCTTTTTTTTTTATAAACACCACACGCTGAGAAATTCTTGATTATAGTACCTTAGGAGTGGACTAGACATGGGAGAAATTGCACTGGTTCTCAACCTGTACGTCATGACCCCTTTCAGGGGTGGGGATACATATCAGACATCCTGCGTATCAGATATTTACATAATGATTCATAACGGTAGCAAAATTATTGTTAGGAAGTAGCAACAGTATAATTTTATTGTTGTGGCCGCAGCATGAGGAACTGTATTAAAGGGTTGCAGCATTAGGAAGGTTGGGGACCACTGAGTAGAAGCCTGTGAGCTGGCCGAAGTGGAATCGGTTTCATTTGGCCTGGCCCAGCTTGGTCTCATCACCCTGTTACTTGTGCTCTGCGGACTACTGCCCCACCCTGTTCGTGCCAGCGAGAAACAAATACTCTCATTCTCTCTTTCACAGTCCCCCCCTCCCCCCGACATTTTTTCAGATTCTTTTATTTATTTATTTATTTATTTATTTATTTATTTACATATGTGTTTATATTATTCCACATATATACAATAAACTACATACAGCAAGAAGAACCATGATATAATCAGGAATTATATAAATGTTACATTCTTAGTGTTTTAGCTATTTGTATTTGACAGCCTTGAAGAAAACATCTGTCCTATCTTGTTGCATCTAAAATTCTGAATGTAAATCAATCTCCATCTCATCTTGTCATTATCAAATTTTTTTTTGAAGAGAAAGACAACAACAGGTGCAACACTGGCATTGCTCACCTTAGCACACACATCTGCCTCCCGTGGTGAGGCACTTCAGTCTGACTTTGGGGAATTTGTCTCATGCATTATTATTATAATAATTAACAATTATTAATCATTATTTATTCTGTCTGGCATGAAGGTAACTGAGAAGGTATTGTCTATGCATAACTGATGTACCTGCTCAGGTTTGCTTATGCTAGTATGTATTCTAAGTGCATCTGAATCTGATTTTATTTTTCCCTCACATCCTGTAACCTGAGATGCCCCTTGGTTTTTTTTTTTTTTTTAAACTACGAAGGCCTTTCTGTACTTATCTAAATGACTTGTCCAGATGTTAGATGACTTAAGTTCTTCTAGCGATTGCTCCTTAGAAAGTAATGTCATACAGAAATGTTCTAAACAACCAATCAGGATAGATTGGGTATAATGATTTAATGAGTTACTCTTTTTAGCTGTTTAAACTGGAAGAACCTTTTAGCGTGATATTAAAAAAAAATGGAATGGAATTTTGTATGTAGTGTAAATGGAATACTACTCAGCTATTAAAAACAAGGAATCCCCAAAATTGTGGACAAATGGAATGAACTAGAAATGACCATAATGAGTGAATTAACTCAGAAGCAGAAAGAGTCAAATGGTATATACTCACTTATATCTGCACACTAGCCCAAGGGGCATGTCCCATGAAAGTCTTCAGTTACCAGGAAACTGGGACAGAGGGGAGGACATCCTATTGGGACTCTAGATGAGAGAAGCATGGGAGAATAGCAAAGTAGAAGGATCCAGAGGGTCCTAGAAACCTACAAGAAGAACATTATGATAGGCAGATTTGGGCCCAGGGTTCCCGCTCAAACTATGGCACCAGCCAATACAGCCAGGACAGGACAATACAGCCAGCCAGGACAATACAGGTGGTAAACTTTAAACCCCTACCCAGATCTAGCCAATGGACAGGACATTCTCCACAGTTGAGTGGAGAGTGGGGTATGACTTTCACACATACTCTGGTGCCTCATATTTGACCATGTCCCCTGGATGGGGAGACCTGGTGGCACTCAGAGGAGGGATAGCAATCTACCAAGAAGAGACTTGATACCCTATGAGCATATATGGGGGAGGAAGTCCCCCTCAGTCACAGTCATAGGGGAGGAGAGTAAGGGGAAAATGGGAGGGAGGGAGGAATGGGAGGATACAAGGGAGGGGATAACCATTGAGATGTAATAAGAATAAATTAATAAAATTAAATTAAAAAATTTAAAAAAATCTGTTTATCTGATTTTTCTACCAAGCCTGGGCGTGTAGAGAATGTGCCTTTGCTGTACCTTCCTGGTCTAGCTTCGATCACAAATGTCTTTTTTTGTCATGGTAGATCTTAATGGTCCTTTAAGTCTCACACTGAGTGCTGCGATTGCCCGCAGGAACCACTGTACCTGGTTAGTGCAGTGCTGGACAGTGAGCCAAGGACTTACGCACGCTAGGCAAGCACTCTACCAATTAGACTTCATCTCCAGTCCTGAAAAACAAATGTCTTTTTAAAGTTCTTAGACATTGGAACTAGAGAGGGAGATGGCAGGCAAATCCTTAATTTCATGCAGTTCATCATTGCTATCCTTTCCCCCTTTCCCTCTGGTTGGAGAGATCAGCGTCAAGGCTGGGGCCGCGTACATGCTAGGCATACGCTCGTCCATGGAACCACCCTCTCAGCGGGGAGACTAGATTCCTAATGTGATTCTGTCGGGCAAACAGACCCTCTGTCCTGCTGCCAATGCTCCTCTTCATTGTCCTGTCCAGTCCGACGGCCGTTGGCCACATGTGCACGCTGAGTAGCTAGAGTTCGGTGACTCTGAATAAGGAACACAGTTTCCAGCTGTTTAGTTTCAATAAATGAAATATCGGACTGTTCAATGCTTCTGTACTGATAATACATTCTAAGGGATTAAGGGGGTGGGGACAGAGATAAGGTAGGCAGATAAAATAGTTTCACATAATGATTTGAACTGAAGAGAAAGAAAATGGGTGATGAGCTATAACTAGGAAGGCTCTTTATATAGGGTGGCTATGGTGATGAGACATCAATAGATTCTAGATAAATAAAGTATGAAGTTATAATTTTTTTGAGTTTACAACTTGACATGTTAGCTTGGAAACCTTTATTTGGTTGTCTAAGGAGTTCCTTTGGGAACCTGTTCCAAATTTTTATAATACTTGCCTAGGTTTCTGTAATTTTTAATAGCTGCATGTTTTTTTTTTCTTCTAGGCTTGAGTTGTCATCTCCAGTTCCTATTGGTGATACCTCAACATTGGGAGGTAAGGGTTTTTTTTTTTTTTTTTTTTTGCCTTTATTTACTTCTATTTTTTAGTCATTGAAGATTTAAGACAAATTTTCAAGCAAGTACAAGTTATCAGCTCATATTTTAAAAATAGTGTTTTTTTGTATTTGTATATTATTTCAGAAACAAAATAATTATTTTCCACTGGGTTTATAATAGTGTGCTGTGAGTACTTTAAAAATAGAACACAGCCAAAAACATAGGTGTGACACAGTGAATTACTTTAAGACAGACACTGAGGTTGTGGGTAGAACCTCTATGTGTGTCACCTTATGTTACTGAACTGAGACTTTCCCAGTATAAGGGGTTTTTGACACATCCTGGGGTGTAGAAGGTGTTCCTTTGAGCTTTGTGTATGTATGTATGTGTGTATATATATATACACACAATATATATATATATATATATATATATATATATATATATATATATATATATTAAGTTGGAAAGATTTTCATTTGTTTCTCCCCACCTCTCATGTGTGTGTGTGTGTGTGTGTGTGTGTGTGTGTGTGTATGCCATGTGTATGTATGTGCCTGGGGAGGCTCAAATAAGGCATCATACTAAAGATGGTGTCAGGTCCCCTGGAGTTGAAGTGACAGGCTGTCTGATGTGAGCACTAGGAACTAAACTAGGGTCCTCTGGAAGAGCAGGAAGCACTCCTAACTGTTGACACATCTCTCCAGCCCCTAGTTCTGTATTTGCTGTAACTCAGTCTCATTCTCCAACCCCATCTCTTCCTTCTCCTCTCTCACCCCTCTCTTGCTCCATTCTTCTTTCCTTTTCTTAGGGGATGAACCCAAAGGCATCTTCCAGGCTAGGGAGGTTCTCTACCAAGGGCTATATACCAAGCCCGTGTTAATTTTAATAAAAAGCATAACATTCTTTGTGTTAGAACATTTGAGCATGTACGTGGCCCCATTTCAATGACTGTTAAATAATGGCCAAGCTGCAGTTTCTCAAGTCCAGTCTAGCTGTGCCCTTCAGTATCTGTTCCTTCACTACCCAGGTCCCTAGAAATCGAAACTTTCTTTTTGTATCCTAGGACCTACATTAGAGCCTGTCATGCTCAAAACAAACAAACAAACAAACAACACAACACAACCGCCACTTGCTCAGTGAGTCATAGTTACCGAGATTCTAGAAAGTCTCTACAAATGTCTCTTGAGTTTATAACTAAAAAAGTCTTCGGTATAAAACAGCAAAGGGCTTGTCAGAATGGTTTCTGAAGTGAGGCTTTGACTCCAGACACGAGCTCTGGCGTATGCAAGGACTAATGGCACACGTGTTTTGTTTTCTGCTTAGGTGCTGTTCCCAGTGCTTCATATCCAGGGGCGGCCTCGGAGAGCAGCGTGGCGTTGGCCGAGGAGAGTGTAAGCCCTGCTCTGTTTTGTTGCTTTCTGACCTGCAGGATGGGGTGAACAGGGCTCACAGTCCATCTCTAGACTGCACAGGACTTCACACAGTGCCCTGCTCAGAAAATATTATGGATTTTAAATCCAGTACATTCAGAAATCTGATCCCCTGTGAAGAGTGGATAGGTCTGTTGTAGTGGTAAGCTGCTGGTAGAGTATTTCTTGGAAGCTCTTTTGGTGATAAACCCTGATCTTCTAACCCTCAGTAGATTGGGTCTTAACTTCTTTAGAGAGAAAGGAAATAGATCTTACATAGTTTAAAAATTAAAAAATGGATCACACCTTTTAAACACACAATTATTATTTTTAAAAATTGTAATGTATTCAGATTACATCTCTATTGTTATCACTTCGCTTGTATCTTCTGGTTCCCTCTTCCCCATCCCTCTTCCACCCTGTTCCCCTCCCCCAGACCGCTGACAGAAGGGGACCTCCTTCCCCACCATCTGATAACAGCCTATCAGGTCTCATCTGGATAGCCTGCTTCCTCTTCCTCTGTGTGCCATCCCCTTCCTCTGTGTGCCCACTGGGCCTCCCAACTAAGGGGAAGTGATCAAATTGGGGGAGGGGGGGAGCACCAGAGGTCATGTGGGAGGCAGTAAAACCATGGAGAATGAGCTGTCCATTGGCTAGATCTGAACAGGAGGGTCTAGCTCTAATGCATGCATTGTTTTTGGTTGGTTGAACAGTTTGACGCACACAATTATTAACAGGAACCTGATTACTAAATAGCACTAAATTCTACAGATGAGGGTCCACAACTAAAAATTGCAGGTCAAGTACAGAATTACACCATTCCCAGGCAGATGGAAACATTTAATAAAAATCATGTTAAATTATAGGCTGGGAGATGGCACAGTGGATGGAACACTAGAGATGGAGGAGCAAGAAACAGGGTTCAAATTTCCAGCACCCACATAGAAAGCCACACAAGCATGGCAGGTTGTCGATCACTCTCATCTATAGCTGGGTGGGCATGGTAGCCTTCCTGTATCACCCACATAGGAAGCCAGGCAGCCACCACAGCCCACCTGCACCACTATCATCTATATTCAGGGAGGCATGGCAGCCTGCCTGTATCATGAACTCTCATCTGTAGTGAGGTAGCCATGGAAGGCTGCCTTTGTCACCCCCATAGAAAGCCTATAGTGAGGTAGCCATGGAAACCTGCCTTCATCACCCCCATAGCAAGCCAGGCAGGCACAGTAGCCCTCATGTACCACCATCACAGAAAAGCAGGCAGCTAGGCAGCCCAGCTGTATCTCAGAGCTGGCTCTGTAGCACAAGCTGGTGAGCTGGAGTAGTTGAATCCATCAGTTCTGGCTTTGGTCAAAAACTCTGCCTCAGTAAGGAAAGTGGAGAACAGTTGAGGAAGACACCTGCCATCAACCTCTGGCCTCTCTACACATGCATATGCAAACCTGTATACATACATGCATGTACCCCACCCATACACACACACACACACACACACACACACACACACACACACACACCCCTTTTTTTCTAAAATTCTGAACTTAAAAAGAATTTAAGGGCTCATTGTATCATGAGACATTGTTCAGAAAGGTAAGATTTGCTCCCTTTATATCCTCCTTTCTTAGTGAGGACGTTATAACTAATGTGAAATCAGGTGGGGAAATTCCATTTTGCCTCCCTCCTTTCCCGACCAGTTAACAAGAATGGTAGAAATAATATGTGCATGTGTGTTTGTGTGTGTGCATTCTATGTTCATGTACGTGAAGGTGCCTGTGAAGCCAGAACAAGGCATCAGGTCCCCGGGACTGGACTTACGAGTGCAAGCTGCTTAACATGGGTGCTGGCAACCAACCTCACTCCCCTGCAAGAGCAGCAAGTGCTCTTAATTGCGGATCCTTCTCTCCAGCCCTATGATAAAATTTAATAAACAAAAAGGCAGTCTTGAATAAATTCCATATAATGAAGAGTTCTTGTTACTAGTAGTCTTAGTATTATTGAGCAGCATAATGTTCTCACTGGAAACATACCCAACGTAATAAATGGTAATACTATAAAGTAACATAATAATTTAATATTAGATTGCATTATAAAAATATAGAATCTACTTTAAGCAGGTGGTAGTTTTTACCATCTCTTAATTGTGACTCATGCATGGGTACCACATTCTGAGGTAAACTTAAGATCACTGGAAGTGTCACTGGAAGAGGAGCCCGTGAAAAGTCAGAGGAAACTTGGTGGCTTTCTGGCATCTGTGAAAGGTCCTTTTACTTGTGATCCAGGGATTTGTATCAATAATGGAACTTAGAAGAAGGCAGTTTGGGTTTAATGATAAGACTTTCCCAAGCGTGACAGCTTTTTGGAAGCATAAGAGCCTGCTCTGAAAAGCATGTCTGTTTCTTATGACCGCTCTTTCATCCGAGGTGAGCAGCCTTTTGTCAGGGATACTGCAGAGAGAACTCAAGCAGCGGAAGGAGTGGGGGAAATCTCCAAGGTTACTTCGTGAAGTAGGTTTCGAAATGGTGTAGGTTTCTGTTATATGAGCCATAAGATGAAAAGTGGTACAGTGAAAAGACAAGACACCAGTGTGGTATTCTCAGTTCTTCCCATGGTTCTGTAAGTACAATGGAGGCACTTGGCTTACATGTGCTCATTTAAATGTGCTGCAGCTGTTACTGTTGTGTTCTAGCAGTAATGGCAGAATTCCCTCATTCCTTCTAGACTTAGTAAGTAAACTTATGGAAGAAATGATTACTACATTCATTTGTTCATATGAGTGGATTTATGGTTAGTTATTTGGGTTATAACCCAATATTAACTTTGTTGCCCAAGTTATATCAGATAAGGTCTCTGGAAGACCTGAACTATTTCTTTTTCTTTTTTTCTTTTTGAGAGAGCACCTTGGGCTTTCACTCTACAGCTCAGGCAGTCTTGGAACTCACTATGTAGCCCAGGCTGACTTTGAACTCTTGTACATCCTCTAATAACTCCAACTCTGTGCGTATAAGTGTGTGTGTGCGTGTGTGTGTGTGCATGCATGTGTGTGTGTGTGTGCATGTGTGTATGTGTCTAGCTTCTGGCATTGAACCCAGGGCCTTGAACACACTAGCCATGTGCCCGGCAGCCGAGACTTAGGTTTGTTTTAATGTTATGGAGGGCAGCAAAAAGTTTGTTGTGGTTTTGACCAATGGTAGCTACTGTTTAAGAAACGGCCTCCTTTAAAGCTGGTGTAACTACAGAATATTCCAAGTTATCTGAAAATACTATTGTTCTATTTCTTCTTCCTGAGTACATATTTTATGTGGCTAGATTTCTTTCATGTTGGGTCTATTAAAATAGAATATTGTGATTAATTGAACACAGAAATAAACATGAGAACCCAGCCATCTTGTATTAAGCCAGACATTCAAGAATTTGCAAAAATATAAACAACATCACTCTTCCCACTGTTTCAGCTCCACAGCATCTGTTGTTGACTTTTTCATGAAACTTGCTTACTTTGTTATTCTTTATTTTTACTATTTTTTGATACAGTGTGTCACTATGTGGCTTTGGCTGGTCTGGAGCTCTCTGTGTATAATCAGACTGTCTTTAATTTAGACAGGTTTTCTTTTGCTGTGAGATGACATCATGATGAAGACAACTTTTATAAAAGAAACAATTTAATTGGGTGTGGATTAAGGTTCAGAGTTATCGTGGTGGCATGGTGGCATTCAGGGAGACATGCTGCTAGAAAGGTAGTTAAAAGTTCTACATATGAATCCACAGGCAGCAGGAAGAGAGAGACACTGGGCCTAGCTCAAACTTCTGAAATCTCAAAGCCCACCCCCAGTGACACACTTCCTCCAACAAGGCCACGCCTCCTAATAGTGAGCTTTTTATGAGCCTATGGGGACCATTTTAATCCATATTACCGCACAGGCTGTCCTTGAACTCGCAGAGACCTGCCTGCCTCTGCTTTCTAATGCTGGAACTAAAGTCACTACTCTATTATTTTAAATGAATTAGTATGTATTTTTCGAATTTATTTTTGAAATTTTTGTTGGTAAATATTCACAGTTTTAATACATGTTAATAACACTTCTTTGAGTTGTTGAATTATTTTCAAGAGTCTAAAGGGATTTTTGGACCAAAATGTTTGAGAAACATCTCTCTAAAGCCATATTCTGATTACAGAATATTCAACTTTAAAAATTTTTTTTACTCACCTTGATAGTTTTCTATGGAAGGTTTTTGCTCTTCCTTGTCAGTGTGTACTGAAAGAATATGCAAATGTACAGTGATTATTACAGTCATTGATATCCTAAAGGTTATTCACTTTATTGTAAAACTGAATATTGCATGAAAAGTCATCATTAGATGTGATGTCTACAACTTTGAGGGTAATCAGTACAAATACTGGTGTTTGTTATTTTTTTTCTAAATTCAGATCAGCAATGAAATTGAGAATGTGACAGAGGAGCCCACTCAGCTAGCTGAGGAACAGGTAGCGGAATTCAGCATCCATCTTCTGGGGAAGCGATATAGCGAAGAACTGCAGGATCCCTCCAGCGCCCTCTACCGGCTCCTGGTGGAAGAGTTTATTTCTGAGGTGGGTGATTTTTTTTTTTTAAGCTTTTAGAAGAAGCTTTTTTTATTTATTTTTAACATGTGGACTATAGGACACAAAAATCACCCATGTGGGAGTTTCATTTGAATGGGGTAACATGTTTGTTTTGGGGGATTAAGTTTCTCATAACCACAAAGCTGTTTACAGGTAAGTTAAGGGTTCAAGCTGACCAAATACTAGGTTCCTAGGGTTGCAGCTTAGCCATTTCAGAAAAGTTTGTGAAAAGTTCAGATAAAGGTAAATATCTTCCCACCCATTGACAAGTAAATGCTTTTTGTAACTCACCACAGCCAAAGAAAAATGATTTCTAAATTCTAATTTCATTCTGTCAATGTTTGGTGAATTGGATGTCTCTGAACAACTACGTACTAGTTATTTTTTTTTCTTTTCTGGAGAGAACATTAGATTAAATTTAATCTTTACTCTCTGCCTCTCTGTCTCTGCCTGCCTCCCTCTCTTCCTCCTCCTCCTTCTTTTCCTTCTCCTCCTCCTCCTCCTCCTTCTTCTTCTTTTCTCTCTCTCTCTCTCCCCCTCCCTCCCCAGGATTTCTCTGTGTAGCCCTGGCTCTCCTGGAATGAGCTCTGTAGAGCAGGCTGGCCTCCAACTCAGAGACCCACCTGCCGCTGCCGCTGCCGCTGCCTCTGCCTCCTGAGTGCTGGGACTACAGGCCTGAGCCACCCCTACCACCCCTGCTCTGCTCTTTTTTTCTTAGTTTCTACACTTTAACGTAGTTAATGCACAGGTGCGTAAAATTGAGACACACTGAAGGAATGCGGGAAATAAATCCCTTCTTCTCCATCCTCTGGCTTTGCTGAGAGGATTTTTTTTAAAGGGGTCTTTCTAAATAGAAATGTGTAAGCCGTGCCATTACTTACCTTCTGAAAGAATTCTGCATAGATTTTGAACTCAGAATTCTCATTAAACATCATCCATACCTGGTACCCTCCTTGCGCGCCTTTGCTCTTACGTAGCTGGGCTCGGCACGCCATCTGCTCTTCTATGTGATAACTATGCACGCCATTTCTTCCTGTTTATTTCTTTTCCATTCCTTCCTGATTGGCTTCTCCTTTGACCAAGTTTGTTAATTCTATTACCTTAGCTTAGTTTCTTTCCACAGTCGCTGTGTCCAGATGGGAAATACAAATATGCATCCGTCAGCCAAATAGCATCATTGCGGCCATCAGACGGGGGAGGGGGGGTGGGCTGGGGTGGGGGTGGAGTGTAGGCCAGACAATTCGTTTTCCTAAGCATGGGGCCAAGTTGCAAGGCTGTATGGTATGTGGAGGAAATGTCAGCCAGGCCAGTGGCCACCTGGCATCGGACACTGTCTTGAGCCGGCTGTCTGGCTTTCCTGCCTGGATTAAGGGAACTTTAATAAGCCTCAGTGTTTCAGTAAACAACTGCAGGAAAGTCTGGAGATTTAGAGAAAATCTAATAGATACTCTGAAAGGTGTCCCCTCCGTAATGAATTTATGAGCTATGTGGCCACTGAGCTGAGGTGCTTTGAGGGTGATGAATCGTCTGGCAACCGTGAGCCACCCTCTTCTCTTTCCCACCGTCACCTTCTAACCTGCAGTGACGTGTCTTTTAATAACTATTGCTTTGTGTGGATAGTTCTCTCTCTCTCTCTCTCTCTCTCTCTCTCTTTGTGTCTCTCTCTCTCTGTGTCTCTCTGTGTCTCTGTCTCTGTCTCTGTCTCTCTCTCTCTCTCTCTCTCTCTGTGTGTGTGTGTGTGTGTGTGTGTGTGTGTGTGTGTGTGTACAGACTAAATCTGCCACTTCAGTGCTCTCCTTTCTTGCTACAGTCACACAGGTTGTTCCCTTGTGTTGGCTCCTAAATAACATTGGAAAACAGGGCAGTGGGAGCCTGCTTGTAGTGGCGGAGGTTCAGACACCACAACTCTTCTTCATGAGGGTACAAGAGAGAGCGTGGTAAACCTGAGGCCATACCAAGTATGACAAAGGGCCTGGGATGCTTGATAAATATGGGCGGCTCTGAGGAAGGCAGGCACAGTGCCAAGGTAGTGTCTCTCCAGAGCTGTTACAGGCTGCTGTCAGCTGTTTGCTTGTTGTGATGCAGACAAATGTCTTCATCTTCACCTTTTAGGTGAGGCTCAAAGGCAGGAACTGGTTCATGGTTATTTCTTCGTGAGCAGAATGTAAATTCAGGTGTCCTTCTGACTGTGTGTGTGTATATGTGTGTGTCTGTGCGTGTGTATGCCTGTGAGTATGTGTGTACCTGTGTATGTGTGTGCATGTGCATGCATACCTGTGAGTGAGTGATGAGTGTGTGTGTGTGTGTGTGTGCTCTCGAGGGCATGTGTGTGGTTCAACCTGCGTGTAGAAGGTCAGAGGGCAACCTCAGTGCTCCGTCCTTGCTTTACACCTTGTTTGAGACAAGGCCTCTGTTGTTTGCTGATGTGGGCATCAGGCTGTCTGGCCTGAAAACTTCCAGAAATTCTCTTGTCTCTGCCTCCCACCTAGAGCCCTGGGATCACAGATGCTCTTTAAGGCATCAGGCTTGACACCAGTTTCTGGAGGATTTGAATCTGTGTCCTCATAATCGCATGGCAAACACCTTACCCATTGAGCCATCTCCCCAGCCATCCGTTTGCCTCTCAAAGTGGTCCTTCTTTTGTCCTGTAAGAGAGTCCTTTAGAAACTATGAGTTTCTCACTTTCAAATGTATCACGAGGCAGGAGGTACAGGAAAGGGCAATGTAATTCAATGGGCAGAATATGGATGGCAGTGTTGGGAAAAGGGCAGAGGGACACCATAGACTCATAAGTCTAAGGTTGTGCATTTGTTCTGTGGAGGAAAGTTGGTGCACTTTCACTCAGCCATCCATCCTTGAATGCCTTATGCTTAAAACAGGAAGATCTCCAGAGAACCAAGATTTAAAAAAATTCTATTCCCTAGTGTTAGGAGGAACTGGTTAGAAGCATCTACATGATTCTGGCCAAATAAGCTGAGAGCCCAGTGTCTCAGTTTTCTCACTAATAAGATCAGGATATAATATGTACGCTTTGGTAGTGTCTCAAGGGTTAGAAGGAAAGCTGGAGAGCACCGGATACAGTGATCACTCAGTAAGTTGTTCCTGTTTCTTCCATGGGTGTCAATAAAGTGAAATGGTTTCTTGCACTGGATCCCTGTACAGTAGCCAGCAAGCCTTAGAGACCTGTCTCTCCCTTGCTGGCACTGGAGTTACAGGCATTTTCATACGAGTGCTGGGAGTCAGACTCAGGCCTCCAGGCTGGCATGGCAAGCACTTTATTGACTGAGCCATCTCTGCAGCCCCTAGAATCCTTTATTTTTAAACCAAGATTTGTAGCAAATGGAGATTTTAAAAAGGTCTACTCCCCTGATACTGTGAGGGTGTGGTTAAAAGAATCTTCCCAGAGCCTAGTCCTGCAGCAACTTGATGTGCCAGGGTGGGTTGGTACAATGGAGGACCCCTCCCTTCTCCGAGGAGAAGAGGAGAGTAGGGGTGAGGGAGAGAGGGAAGGGGGGGGGGGCGGAGTGTGTGAGGGGTGAGCTCGGAGGAAAGGAGGGGAGGTTGCCATCAGGGTATAAAGTGAAAAAAATCTTCCCAGAGAAGTCTCTATGGTCTCGAATATTTCCACTTTTTTTGTGTGGGCCCTAAAGCTATCCATTTGGTGAGCCACCTTTGGAATTAGTATGGATTAAATATTAAGTTTTCTTTAAATACACATTTTTTTTTATATAATTAGGTTGTTTTTAAATCCCTGGTCTGACATTCTTTTTCTCTCTCCAGTTACTGGGCTGTTATGGAAAGATGTGGTGGCACTTTAAAGGCTTGGTATTAAAACCAGCTCTTGTGGATGTGATGCTTGTAAATTGATATTTTAACCAGCAGCGTTATCTGACCACTGCTTCTTAACCTATTTTGTGATGACCAGTCTACAATGTGCCTCTACTATGCACCTTGCAGACTTTTTTCTTTATTTTAATACTGAGTGTATTCCTAGTTCTCTTGTGATATGGGGATGGGAAATAGACACTGTCAGGCACATTTACACTTAGAGAAAACAGATACTTGACTCTGCCAGGGTGCTTGCTGGACCCAGATTTCCAGCTGGACCAGTAAAATTTAAAAATACTGTTATACAAGTACTATTATAGCTTCTTTTGAAATGAATGTCTTTTAATAGTTTATGCAAAAGGAGGAAAATGTTGATTTAACTGATAAGTATGCTTTTTTATAGATTAAAAAATAAAATTAAAGCACATTAAAATCATGAAAGACAAAAATGAAAAAGAAATTATGACATTATTGTGGTAAGCACAATTTCTAACATTGTAATCGTAACTTTTTTTAATCTATGTGTACAAGCTCTGATAATTGCGAGAGTGTACTTTTTATTCTGCTCTTCAAAGCATTTGAAATATACTTTAGCACATTCTACATAGTTATCATCTTTATTCGTATTCTCTTGACAGGTTGAAAATGCCTTCGAGGGGTTACCAGGGTACAAGGACATCCGTGTTCTTGAATTCAGGTAAAGAGATTTATCCTAAAATGCATGTTGGCAGTGCTGCTCTTTGTCTGAGTGGAAAAGCCCGGTGTTCACCATATATATTCTAACATGTGATTGGAGTGCTATATTAATGTTATTTGTAGTAAATTACTATTTTACCACTAGTTCTATACAGGTAAAACTGAGTCAAGAAGAGATGTGCTCGGGCTGTAGTTGGACCACAGGAAGAGCTTAGGCTTTGTGCTGACAACTTACACAGCTCTCATTTGACACTGGACCCAGGAATCAGATTAGAGATGACTTCAGGCTTTTTCTGAAGCTTCTCAATGTTGTAGTGAGGTGACTGTCAATCCTCAGGGCAGACACTGCCAACCCTCCTCTTCCAGACGAAGAAACAGGGTTAAAGGAATGCACTAGCCCACTGTGGACAAGCAGCTCTCACCTGAGGGTGGAGGAGGGACTTTGAAATGAAATAGCTCATATTTCAGCACTTGCTCTTAACCTCCATGTGGGAGTCTTCCACCTGGGATGGTGTGTGTGTGTGTGTGTGTGTGTGTGTGTGTGTGTGTGTGTGTGTATGTGTGTGTGTGTGTGTGTGTGTGTGCTGGTGATAGCTGTTGCCCAACTATTGGATACAGGGACACAGGTTGGGGCTATTCTGAATGTTTTCAGTAGGATTTGTAGTGGCAACAATCCTGAGCTAGTTTCTATGTAGCACTTATAGTGTGCCTGTGTGTGTGTGTGTGTGTGTCTCCCAGCTTTTTTCTGATAAAGAAACCAGAACAGAGAAAATGAAACCATTAACCAGAGGACACACATTTACTTAGTGCAGAGAGGCCCTGCCTGTTAAACTACCTACTTGACTGCATGCCACAACAGCATTTCCAGCTGAGTCTGCAGTTTTCATGTAAGCTCCTCCATGTTGACCAGAATGAAGGCTTTTGAAGAGCGCACTCATTTGGTAGCCTATGGCACAATATGGCTCTGAAGACATCTTGCTCATCTTGTCTGGCTGGGAATGTTGCCGATGTACCTTGTGCTGGATAGTTTTGAGTGGATCACTAGACTTCCACTTTTCATCTGTATAAAATAAATTTACCTGTGAGTCCTGCTTTAGTACAAATACTTAGGTGATGCTTCGAGTAGATTACTAGTGTCTTTGTTCCATAGTCTCTTTATATCCAAATTGGCTATTAGTAGTCCCTAATGAATCTTAATGAGAATTAATTTTTGTAAAATGTTTAGCATAGTTTCAGGCATAGGAAAAGATCTATTTTTGAAATTTTTAAAAAGTTTTTTTATATGGGTGTTTTACTTACATGTCTGTGCACCGTATGTGCACAGTTCCACCCAGACACGAGAAGAGGGTGTCAGATCTCCTGGGACTAGAGTTACAGACAGTAGTGACCCAGCATGTGGGTGCTGGGGATCCAACCAGGGTCCTCTGGTGAAGCAGCCAGTCCTCTTCACTGCATCTCTGCGTCCTCTTCACTGCTGAGCATCTCTGCGTCCTCTTCACTGCTGAGCATCTCTGTGTCTTCTTCACTGCTGAGCATCTCTGTGTCCTCTTCACTGCTGAGCATCTCTGCGTCCTCTTCACTGCTGAGCATCTCTGCGTCCTCTTCACTGCTGAGCATCTCTGCGTCCTCTTCACTGCTGAGCATCTCTGCGTCCTCTTCACTGCTGAGCATCTCTGCGTCCTCTTCACTGCTGAGCACCTCTGCGTCCTCTTCACTGCTGAGCATCTCTGCATCCTCTTCACTGCTGAGCATCTCTGCGTCCTCTTCACTGCTGAGCATCTCTGCGTCCTCTTCACTGCTGAGCATCTCTGCGTCCTCTTCACTGCTGAGCACCTCTGCGTCCTCTTCACTGCTGAGCATCTCTGCGTCCTCTTCACTGCTGAGCATCTCTGCGTCCTCTTCACTGCTGAGCATCTCTGCGGCCCAAAGAGTTCTATTTGATGCCTGTTATGTTAAATAGGCAAGCACTGAAACCTGTGCAATGTCCCGCAGGCTAGCTGGTCTGACCCTTACTGGCTCTCTTAATACTTTTGTACAAGTTATTACAATTATATCACATAATTGTAATTGTACATTATATAATTGTAAGTCTTTTTGGGGGGGGTTGTTTCAAAATAGAGTTTCTCTGTTGTAGCCTTGGCTATCCTGGATTTTCTTTGTAGACCAGGCTGGCCTCAAACTCAACAGCAATCCACCTGCCTCTGCCTCCCGAGTGCTGCCACCACCGCCCGGCTTACTCTCATTTTCTTACAGCTGAATATTTAGGTCATTTTTTAAAAACTAAAACATGATGCTGGTAAATCTGTAGGATACATTGCTAGAACCAGAATTGCTGGTATAGGACTTATATGACTTGCTATTTTTTAAAAATAGGAATGCATCTTACTGTTTTCTTTTCATGAATGGAATTTAAATGTATAATACATATTAATCAAAGAGAAAACAAAATGATGGATATCAAAAAGTATAACCAGTTCTCCTTTTACAAGCAACTACTGTTACCAGCCCCTTATATCTTTACAGATAGTCTATGAAAACACTAGAATATATATATAGGAAAATTCTCTTTTTTGAGAGTATTCATACAGTTTTTTGAATTGAGCTTATGAATGTAAAAGCAAGTAAAAGCTCCTATCATGATGCTGCTTGAAAGACACAAACTCAGGCTGCTAAGAGTGTGTTTCATAATGTTGCAGCCTTTAATATCACCTAAAATCATTGTGGAGTCTACTTAAAATGTATTTCAATTGATTTCCTTTGATTATGTCTTTGATTCCTTCTGAAGGAAGGATGTTTGTGGATATAGGCACTGACAATGTTCTTATTCACACGTTTTAAAAACAGAACACAATCTGAACTGACTTCTCTCTACACAGAAATGATGTCACAAAGTCTGTCTTTGCAGTAAGAGGGTCTCCAGTGCACAACCAAAGTTCTCTGATGGTCTACTGAAAAGTTGAATAACAAAGAGATAAATCACACATTTAAGAAGTATTTTTAGGGTAAATTTAAAACAAAACCTGTAAAAATCATTGGTTCGTCTTCTTTCTTTGTGTTCATCCCCACCTCTGCTTTTTTGAGATAGGTCTTTCTATGTAGGCCTTGCTGTCCTGGATCTTGCTATATAAAACAGGCTGATATCAAAATTTATTTATTTATTTATTTATTTATTTATTTATTTATTTATTTATATTTCTATCATGCAGTAGATCTGATTTGGTGTAAGTATTTTAAGAAGGCATTTAAAATAAAATCTGAAGATATGATAATGTGTAAAGTGATGCAACTATGTGACAATTATAAAGACAATTCAACTCTAATGGATAACTTTTGTTTTATTTCAGGCCCCCCGGGGAAAATGGCAGGTAAAGTCCTTTCTGGTACTTTCTGTGTTGTCCACTGTCAGCATCTAGTGCTAGGGTACAGAGATGCACAGCTCAGTTTGCCAGCCTCTCCCAGTCTCATTGTGCCATTCCTTATAGATCAGAAGTTATTGGATGAAGGGAGGCACCGGCAATGCATTGTAAGGTAAAGAGCACAGCTGTTCTCCAGTGGAGCTTTATTTGTTCACTAGGTATGGACTGCACAATGAAATGCTCTGTGAAAACAAAACAAACTTGCCAAGACAAAAGCTGTTTTATGAACACCCAAATAAGAGTTCCATAGACGTTACACTGAAGTTCACTCATAGACTATAGTTGATGCTGACTGGCTAGCACTTTAACATTGAATTAATTAGCACTTTAACATTGAATTAATTTAAAATAGGAATAAAACTCATTAGCAAACATATGATAATGAAGATCTCTTTGTCTGTAGTGAATGTATACAGGCTTTTCCGGTTACCATTATGCTCCAGATAATAAAACATGTTTATATAGCATTTACATTAAGAAGCATTCTAAGAGATTATTTAAAGCAGCGATTCTCAATCTTCAGGTCACGACCCCTTTGGTGGTGGGTCACATATCAGATGCTCTGCGTATCATATATTCACATTAGGATTCATAATTATTGAAATTACAGTATCAGTGAAATAATTTTGTGCTTGGGGTCACCTCACGAGGAACTGTGTTAAAGCGTTAAGGAAGGTTAAGATCCACTGATTTAAAGTAAGTTGGAGAATGTGTGTAGTGACTACACCACCTCATTCAAGGGGCTTAGACATCATGGAATTTGGCATGCATGAATTGATGGAGGTCACCGAGCCAACCCCAAGAAACACCTAAGATTGACAAGAGTATCTTGCTTTGAGAAGGCCTTTCTGACCTCATTTGCATTATTCTGACAGGCATTTATGAAATGTGTTATTGTTGGGCAAACTCCACGCATAGAGAAATGAATAACCTTTGGGTTTTGTCTTTTAGGAGTGCATAGGTTGATAGTCCCTTCTTTCTCTCTCTCCTCTTAAAAGCTTTATTATCTTAGTACCTTTGTGGGATAGTAAAGTGAAGATTCATATTTGACTCCTCTTGGCTAGTGGGACATTTTGCTCTAGAGGGACATAGTCATGTTGGAAGTTATAGGACTAGAAGATGTGAGATACCTTGACCAGTGGAGTTTGGGTTGCTGCATTTTCAGCGACTGTAACCTCCTCTGCACTGTGTATTAGTGTTGTAGTGCCAAGGTCTGTACCATTCAAAAGGCACTCCTTCTTATGGTGATTAGAATGCCGAAACAAGCCTAAACCTTGAGCTCACCCCTAGTATTGAAAGGATAGTAGCCATTTCCTAAGTGCTAACCATCTGACCTATATAGGAACCCAGAAAACAATGAACTATAATGTCACTACACTGTGGTAGAATGCTGACCGAGGGACAGTTTTTGAAATTGTTTAGCGTTATCAGGAAGTATCAACTGATTGAACTTATTTGTAAATTGAATATATTACCACAAGTTATGTGTGAATGTCTGTGTGGAACAGAAACAAAGAATACACACTCTGTCCCCCTTTGTCACCAGCAATTTAGGTGCAGGTGAAATTTTTGATTTGCTTTTTACTGTGTACAATCCCTACTATTAGACAGACTTAGTGGAACCCATCTGAAAGGAATAGATAGTATATGGAGCTGGCTTACGTGTTTCCTAACGTCTGCTCCAAGCATTGTAAGTGTATACTTTCTTCCCAGAAGAAACATTACAGGAAAAGCCATGTCTACACATCTCTGAAATACTCTTATTTAGCGTGCATGATGATACATGGAGTACTGCTACTTTCCCCTTTAAAAATATGCACATCCAAATCACCAATGGGGCATCTGGGGTGAGAGAATAAGGATGACTCTTTCGTGCATATGATTAACGCCTAACTGATGGATTCCCAGGTGATTCACATTAAAACGCACTGGCACATCTGTGGTTGGTTGCCCTAGGTTACTGACTGTGGGGCCAGCGCAGCTTTCTTCAATCAGAAATGCCTGTCTACCCTTCTATGGGCTTCCCTGGCCTCTTGGATTTAAAAAAAAAAATCCTCTCATCCTGAGCAGTCATTGCCAGAATGCAGCTTTCCTGGGTCACGGTGAAGCTGTTGGCTTTAAGAATACATGGTTTCTTGGTATTGTAAGCATTTCTTTGAGTTCTCCTTCCAAGACAAAAACATAATAAATTACAGCATGTTTTTGAGTCATTATATCTTTCCTAATGAATTTATCTTTACTAGACAAAGCATGTTATAGTAGACATTATCTTTAGCTAACCAGTGTGAACACTGGGAGGCAAAATGATATTTTGTCAGCAAAGGACAAGGTTTGTAATCTAACACAGACTTCCTGATTTGCATAGATTTCTCATCCAGGAACATTTCTCATGATCTGTCCTCCTTAACATTTAAAAGCCATGCAAGGCACATTTTAGGCTTTCAGTAAATGTTTGACCATCCTTGCACAATTTTTCACCCAGTGAGCAATGGGGCAGCCATTTGAGTTCTGTTAGGCATAGACCCCTTCTCTCTTTCCTCCTTCCTTCTTCTTCTTCTTCTTCCTCCTCCTCCTCTTTCTCTTTCATTGTTACCATTGTTTCCTGTTTTAGAGTCATGCTAACACTACAAGAAAGTATAATAGGTTGTACAAATATCTTGAGAGAGAGCCCAACTTTCTGGATATGCAGAGGTGGTTAACCAGGCTTGCAAAGAATGTGGCATCTTCATCAAGTTGTGGATGGCCTGGAAACAGTGTCTTTAAAAGACTATTATGATACAAATGTATGAAGAAAACAGAAATGCTCTGCAGAGGAAATTTTTTCATTTTAATTTTAGGGTAAGAAAATACTTCAGATTAAGAGACAAGTTGCCACTTAAATGGCAAAAATTAAAATTGTCTTATCTGTTTCTATTATCATTTTGTTATTATTTTCAAAAGGACTTATTGAGTTATTGTGAGGTAGGCATTGTTCCAGTGTTTGGAATAGTTGTGTCTGTCTAGGTGGTGGGAGAGAGAGCGCACGATCCATGTTGTCAGTGTGAAAAAGAGACTTCCTGAGGAGGTGACATCTAGGCTGAAATGACAGGTGGAGGAGGCATGTGCATGTGTGTTCATTAGCATGTGGGGATGTGTGGATTGGGAAGAAGTAGGCATATCAGAGAGAAGGAAGGGAACATGCACAGAGCCTTGGAAAGTTCGTGATACCTGCCATCTGTCAGTATGTCAAGGGACCAGAGTTGCTCAAAGAGCAATGGGGAGTGTGGTGTGGGAAGCTAAGACCAGAAGGTGTCCCTCTTCCCTTTTTATGCCTTGGAACCATCACACAATTTCTTTCCTTAAAGAGCCAGGCGTGGTGGTGCACGTAATCCCAGGACTTGGGAGGCAGAGGCAGGCGGATCTCTGTGAGTTCAAGGCCAGCCTGGTCTACAAAGTGAGTCCAGGACAGCCAAGGCTACACAGAGAAACCCTATCTCAAAAAACTAAAAAATAGAATAAAATAAAAAAAAAATACAGATTAACATTTTAGTGTTAAAACATAAAAGGCCTTAGTTGCTTGAAGGATTGAGGACATGACACTTTCACACCTCATAATGGCTTTCAATCATATTCACCCCCTTATCCTCTCTTGCTCCCCTTTTTTTCCCCGCTAGTCCTCTTTCTCTGTTCAACTAGTTCTCCTTCTACCTTGACGTCTTTATTTAGAGTGTGGCTGAGGGTCTGCTTACAGGAGTGTCAGCTATCACTCTTATGAGCTCCAAGTCACCCCAATGTAATCAATTAGTGCTTTCCTATATTAATGGGGGATGGAAGGTAGGAAAGATCTGGTAGCTTCCAAGCATCTTCTAGAAACCAGAGTGTCACCTGCATTGTGCAGATAGGACAGGTCCACACTAGCCAGTGGGGACAGGAAGGAAAGACTTCTTCTTAAAACCACTATCTGCTTCCTAAACCACAAAAGATAGTTCTTTCCAATCTTTTTAACATGGGAGATGCACCTGCCCACTGTGTGATCTTTTGCATTGGCTGGCTTGTGTATTTTTTTCCCCCCGTAGGAAAACCCATGAAGAGTTGTAATCAAAAGTTTCTTTTGCAAGCTCGAACTCAGAGGAAGTCGAGTGATCTGGATGACCACTAGCATCAAATCAGGATAGTTTGTTATATTGGTCTTTACTCAACAGGATACCATTAAAGAAGCCTCAATATGCTGGTGCTTGTGCAAAAGGAAAGCTCTTGCCTCTAGGAGGATAAGAGAGTTTATTCTGGAGTCAAATATGCATTACGATTCTCGGTGTTCTGAGTCTCATGGGTCGATGAGAAACAGAGACGCTGCAGGATGGTAACGCCTTGCTGGCAGCAGGAGGACCCAGCCTCTGTGGACTGAATTCTAGTAGCTTCATAGAAGTCCTTTTCATTGGTTGTAACACAAAAGGACATTTAGCAAATCAGATCTAAGTGTTGCATTATAGAACTATTACCCATGCAAACACAGGAGTGTCTTATGACTAGATTATACTAAGGGTCTAAAACTCCCCCCCAAAAGCAAACCCATATATTTCAGATAACAATCACTGATTACTGCAAGAGATCACTTCAAGGCTAGGTGGCCAATGCTCCAGAGGACATGCCAGGTGCAATGGCTTTTAAAAAATTCTGCTACAAACTATGCCCTAGGAAGTCCGACTCATGTTACCCACAATTCCATGTAGTGATGTGGTAAAGGTTTCATGGAGGCTTATAGTTACAGAACAAACAATGGCAGAAGCCTTTTTAAATACAATGGGTACAGAAAAACAGGAGATGCCAGCTATAGGCCTCAGGTGATGTCTGACAGCAATGTTAGCCTTTTGGGTGACAGAAGGAAGGGGTGTGTTTGTACAGTTCAAAGGGTTTACCTAATAGTCACAAAGATGCTCGGTCACACACAGAGGATAATACAGTCTATTAATAGGACTAAAGATGGCCCAAGATAACTTACCTCTGGCTTTACAACGTTCCAACATTTTCTGTCGTTAAAGTCCTAGTCAGCTAAACAGCTTACCAGAAGGTTCAGTAAAGGTGAAGTTCATTCAGGGAAGTTTGTTTCTCCCTCATCAGGAACTTTCCACCGAACAATAACATGCATTACTGGCCAGCTTCTTCCACCCAGGACCTGTAATGCCATCTTCCTTCTGTTGGAATTTTTCTTTAGATATGTAAGCATTGAATACTCTGAAGATTTTATATTCAGACAAGTCTACATTTCTGCTCACATAATAGACACTGGGTAACACTCAGTATGAGGTGCAAAGCTGAATATTGGGGCTACAAACTTAAGGAGAGAGATAGGCAGTCACAATAACAAAAATCTTTTTACAAGCACACAACAAATGTAACCAAGTAGGCTCACACTCCATTTTGTATGTATATATTCATATACATATATACATAAGTACGCATGATTATTCAAGTAATTTCATGGGAAGATGCTGCCTGTTTTATGGTTTGAACTGGGAGTCATTTGCTGCCATGGGATGTCTGAAATAGGTATCTTCCATTGTACATCTGGCTTGAGTGGAGTTTTGTTTTTGTTTTTGTTGTTTTCTTTTTTTGGGAATTGTGGGAGTTGGTCTTTGCTTTACACTATTTGGTCCAGAAAGTGAACTCAAGTCATCAGGTTTGGTGGCAAGTTCCTTCATTGGCTAAGCCATTTCAGTTGACCAGCATATCTTTTTAAAACAGGAAGTATAAATTGTAATAGGTCTTGATGCAAGAAGCATCTCTCCAAGAGGATAAGAGATAGCTCATTCTAGAGCCAGATATGTATCCATTGCCTTGGACCATGGATTTGAGTTACACAAGGTTCAATGTTCCAACAGAGCAGTAGTTTCATGAAGTTTTCATAATATCAGAACAAAGAAAGTCATAAGTTAACATATACGTTAAATACAGTGGTGAAAATATCAGGTGCATGGATTACAATAAAGTGGGGAAATTTCTGTTATAGGCCCCAGATATTATTTTAGCTTTGGGGTTGGTGGAAGATAGGGGGTCAGTTTGTACATTCCAAAGGATTTCTCTAACAGTAACATGGGTGTTGGGTTGCACACAGAGGTGGGTAGTAAATGCTATTAATTTGGCTCTGCACTTGTACCATCCCAACCTTTCCACACTATTGAAGTTCTAACTAGCTCACCAGCCTCTTCAGTTACGTCTTCTCTCCAGGAACCTTTGTAATCATAGGGAAAGAAGAAGGAAGGGAGTTAGTGCAAAGAAAGGAGTTGCCTTTGAAAGAGGTTGAGAATATGGACCAGGAAGTGCCTCTGACAATGTGGTAGGGATGCGTCTGTGGCTTCCTTAGAATTCTCGTCCTATTCTTAAAGAGAAGGGGAGGAAGTGCCAGCAGGTTGCCCAGGGTCCACAGAGAATGTTGATAGAATCCATGCCTTTTCAGACTCCCTCCCTTGGCCCAGTGCTCTCTATAGACCCAAAGCTCCTTTCTTTGTGCTCTCTTAGCTGTTATCTGTTCTGTCACTACAGCGGGATTGACGTTCACTATGTGGTTACCTTCAATGGCGAGGCCATCAGCAATACCACCTGGGACCTCATAAGTCTCCACTCCAACAAGGTGGAAAACCATGGCCTTGTAGAGCTGGATGATAAACCCACCGCTGTCTATACGATCAGTAACTTCAGAGACTATATTGCTGAGACGCTGCACCAGAACTTTTTGATGGGAAATTCCTCCTTGAATCCAGATCCGAAGTCTCTCCAGCTTATCAATGGTGAGTTGAAAAAAAAAATCACTCATGTAGTTTTCTGTCCTTCCTCAATACAGTATGGTGATGCCTAACCTTGCTAATCTATAAGGTGCTACACTTTCTTAGACTGCACAAGACAGTGCCTATCCCATTAAATGGAGCTTTGGCCCTACAGTCATTTGGGATAGATTAGTCATGGGTTTCCTGCACTATTTCTCCATAGAAGGTCACAGAGCAGGGAAATGGAACAGATGGAGTTAGCAATAGTGTAAAGGGATGGGAACAAAGTGTAAGAAAAAGGAAAGTAGAGCCTGAAAATATGAATAACAACAGGCTGTGGCACTGCAAAGCAACCATTGTGGGAGCTGTTGAAAAAGGCGAGTGGGAGGGAGGAATGGGAGGATACAAGGGATGGGATAACAATTGAGATGTAATATGAATAAATTAATAAAATATATTAAAAAAGAAAAAGGCCAGTTGCTTACAGCTCACAAGGCAGCAGAAGAGACAGAAGAACAGAGGGAAGGTGATGGAAGATGGCTGAGAGAGCTGGATGCTGTAACTTTTGAGATCATATCATGGGTCACAATGAGCAGACGGAGCAGGGATCATAAAGGAGAGGGGGGACCACTGTGGGTTTGGAGGAGAGAATGGTCTTCCAGTCATCTCAGGAGAAGCTTGCTTATTGTCTTGTTCCTACAGCATCTTAATTCATCAGAGGCAGAGTGCTAACTTATTTGCGGTTGCTGCTTATTTTCTGTTTGCTTTGCCATGATGTTTTGACTTATGGGTCCTCTTAACTTTTAAAACTTCCAACATGATGTGCTTCACTAAAGTGAGAAAATAGGAAAAATACCAGTTACTAAAGTGGAAAGTGAGAATTATAATGATATCTCTAAATCTATCTATCTTTGACCTTTCATCTATCTATCTATCTATCTATCTATCTATCTATCTATCTATCTATCTACCTATCTACTGGGCTTGTGCACTCTACCGTGCATCTGTGGAGGTCAGAGGACAGTCTGTGGGAATCTATTCTTATACCATTTGGATTCTGGGGGTTGAACTCAGATTGTCTGGCTTTCCCACTCAGCCATCTTGCTAGCCTTAACAACTCATTTTTAGAGGAAGAGGTTAAGAAAGATTAAATGCAACTCTCTAACTGATCAAAGAAGGATTTATGAGTTTTGCAGCCCTGAGACCCAGGGCATGTTCTGCAACACTCCAGAATTGATGTACGGCTAGATAACGTATATAGATAGAAAATGAAAGTGACACTTAAGAAACACGTCTAAGGTACAGAGAAGGATTGATTGTTCAAAACCTAGCTTTTGTCTTATTTTAGCGTTTCTCAACCTGTAGGTCATGACCCCTTTGGGAGTTGAGCAACCCTTTCACAGGGGTCACTTAAGACCATCAGAAAGCACAGATACTTACATTACTATTCATAAGAGTAGGAAAATTACAGTTATGAAGTAGCAACAAAAAGTGTTGAGATTGGAGGTCACCACCACATGAGGAACTGCATTGAAGGGTCACAGCGTTAGGAAGGTTGAGAACCGTTGCCTTACTTGAACATGGCCTCATGGGAGCTCGACATTTGTGATTGGCTGACAGTCTGCTCTGTGATACACGTTTCTAAGTTTGGTTTTCATTTTGTTTATACACTAAGTCAACTAGGCTGCGGCTTAGGGTTGGAAGGACCGAGTTTTGTGAGCACAGCGGTTTGCTTAAGGCACATTAATTTGCTGTAACATCTTTCAGGCAGCCTCCTCCTGCAATTGAGTGTGTGTATGTGTGCTGCTGTGTGTGGATCTCAAATACAGCAGAGTTTTAAAAAAAAATGATGCTTTATATTGTCTTTCCTCAGTGAGAGGAGTTTTGCTCCCCCGGAAAGAAGACATAGTTTGGCACACCCAAAGTTCGAGTCTTCAGGTGACAACGTCCTCTACTCTGGTAAGCCTCTGTGCCTTAGGCCAGCCCCAGGCCCCAAGCCTCTCTCCTTTGCCACTTCTCCTGCTTTCTTTGGCATTGTGAATGTCCCAGGCTGCCCCCATTTCAAGTCCTCTTTTGCACGTCCCTGGTTCCTCACTCACAGTGGTCAGCTCAGGGGGACCAAGCATTGACTCAGAAAACCTAAGCCTTCCACAGTGGCAGTGGTTGAATAAAGGCTGCACTGCCAAGCACCACATGTGGTGGAGAAATTATTCGTTGCTTATACCTGTTTGGGGATAATTAAGCTGTGAGATCCCACCGAGTTGTTTTTAAGTGATCTAGACTTTTGTTTTGTTTTGTGTTTTGTTTGTTTTTGTTTTTTTAGCCAAGACTACAAATTGATGTTCACAAGTACAGAATAGGGCATTTTTACTTCAAGGGGCATCCTTGAAGGAAGTTGAGCTATGGCAACAGAATAGTGCATGGAAGGGGAAAGAGCGAAGGGATTGACTAGCTGAAAAATAAAAGGAACTCTAAAATTAGCTCTTCTTTTAAGTAAATTTTATTGTTTATTATCATTGTATGTTTGTTTACCCATAATGTATGTGTGTGTTAGGTGCACACTCCATGACATAAGTGTAGGGGTCAGAGGACAACCCCGGGGAACTGGTTCTTTCCTTCTACCTTTTTGTGGGTTTAGGTCATTGAACTTAGGTCACCAGCTGTGCAGTGGTATCTTTGCCTACAGAGCCATCTCACCTGCTCAGAGCCCTCTTTTTAAAGCAGGACGAAGCATTTCCATTTGCCCATAAACAACAGAGATTGAATCTTCTCTTTTGGTCTTACCCTCCTCTTTCCCCTCCATGTCACCATTTGCCATTTCACTTATAGGGAGATATTGAGGAGATAAGACAATACTTCTTCAAGTGTAGACAAAGCAGCAATGGCATCCCCAGCGACAACGCTAGGACTCCTTGTGTGCAGATGGTTCAGTGATTCTGCAATGAATGACAGGGACATAGGAGGGGACTCTCTTCATATCCAGCATCCACAGATCACATTCTTGCTTTTTATTTATTTATTTATTTATTTATTTATTTATTTAATTCTTGCTTTCTTAAAACTTTTTTTTTTCTTTATACCAGTTGTTTCTTGGCATTAGCACTGCAATGGAAATATTTTAATTTTTATTTGAGATTAAGATTATATAAGTTCCTTCTTTGCTTTCTTCCTTCAAAACCCTCCTATGCACCAACTTGGTTCTCTTTCACATTCATAGCCTTTTTCTTTAATTGCTCACACACACAACACACACACACACACACACACACACACACACACACAACACACACACAAAATACAACTTGCTCAATCCATATGATGTTACTTGTATGTATATGTTCTCAGGACAACAGTGGAAATTTAGAAAGCAAACTTATTTGACCACTGATCTATACAGCAGTCTGTTTTACTGAGCATCTTAAGTTTGAAGCATGTAGTCACTGGAAATAATCTTTTCATTGAGTGCTGTGTTAGAGAAAGAATGGTTTGGGATACTGACATCAGATGACATTTTAATTTGGTGTTTGGTTACCTCTCCCCTGAAATATATTTATTTTGTGCTTTTCATGTGCCAAGTACCAGGGGAACTAAGATGTGTAAGGTGTGGTTCTCTCCATGAGAAGTTTCCAGACTGGTAGTAGACAGATTTCTAAACAAATAAGATGACATAGTGTTGCGGGGAGCTCACCAGAGATGACCACTCAGACACGGTGTATAGCCAACTGAAAGTCTTTATTCCAGCCAGCTAGGACCACACCCGCCTGTTTGGGGACCCAGGTGTGGCTCTGAGGTGTCCAGAACAGTCTAGGACACAGGGATTTTAAAGGCAGAGAGACCCTGTCCAGGCATCCTGCTTGGCAGCTACAGGGGGCTTCTCAGAGTAAACAGCTTGAAGCAAGCAGTTTAAGCAGAAGCTAAGTCTCCACATGAACTTAGCATGAGCTAAGATGAACAGGTAGCTGGAGGAGGGTCCACAGAAGCAAGGAGCTTTAACAAAGGCTAGGCTAAGTTGGCTAGAACATCCTGACCTTTGATTCTTAGAATAGAGTTGGGTAGTTTTCCATGAGATTCTCCATCAAGGAGATCAGATTGGATGACATGTTTCTCTAGAGCCTTCCTCGGTTTGGAATTGGATGCTTTTATTGTCTTGTCATGCATATGTATGCTCTGCTCTCCTCCCATTCCTCAAGAATGGGTTGGTAAAGTCACAGAGCCTTTAACAAGTTAGTATTGTTTCTTGATTTCCTTTTTCCTCCATGTGCAGAATTTCAATTCATTGTTTTATTATTTATGAATTAAACTTCACTCTCTTCATCAAGTCCATCCAGAATAACTTAGACACTGGATCCAAGGCAGCGTTGTGTGTCTATATGGTACTAAGTTACACAGGGGTGCCCTGCACACGAGTGAGCAATTGCAAGCTGCTTACACTGTGCAGGTATATAAGGTTAAATGTAGTACCAATGATTTGGGGCTCCTGTGATGCTAAGGTTGTCTCCCTGATGAGATCCCCTCTACTGGCCTGGCTCATGAGCCAAGTCTTACTCTCCAGGTTCACACCTAGCTGCGGATTCCCCAAAAGGGCATCCATCTGTCTTCTGACCATCTGTGGTCTGTGTCGTTTCCCCCACCCCACACAAAATTTTGCTCACTAGCTCATTTGCTGTTTGGTTTTCTCCTTTACACACATGCATTTTTCCATACCTTACATTTTATTCCAACAAACTATTGGACTCCAAGGGCAGGAGAGATGGGTTAGTAGTTAAGAGCTCTTGCTACTTTTGCAGGGAACTTGAGTTCAGTTCCCAGTATGCACATGGCTCCTTAAAACTATCTCTAACCCCAGTTCTGGGAACCCAGCGCCTTCTCCTGGCCTCTGTGGGCACCAGGAATATATGCAATACACTTACATGTATGCAAGCAAAACATTGATATATAAAAGCTAAAACTAAGGGAAATTTAAAAGAAGAGTATTATATACCAGGCTAATGTCCAGCATAGATTAAAATGTGCAAACTCCCACCAAATGCCATAACAGCTTTCACCTAGTAGTATTATCATTTTATTTCTTTTACACAGAGTAGTTTTCATAAGATTAGCTAACTAGTACGTTAAGGGTTGTGTTTCTGTCTACTTTCTATTTCTGAAACCAAATGCTGAAGTGAGATTATTGCTATATTAATATGAAGTTGGGAGAAAGAGAAAAGTATATTTTGAGGCATGCAACAATTTCATAGGTGTGGCTTCTCTTTTTTTGACAACTAGACCACATTGTGATATGGTTACATTTTTCTTTTTTTTCCTTTTTTTTTGTTTGTTCAGATTACATCCAAATTGTTAACCCTTCGCTTGTATCTTCCCTTTCCTACCTTCTGTTTCTCTTTTGCCTGTTCCCCTCCAGTAGACCTGTGACAGAAGGGGACCTCCTCCCCCACCATATGACCCCAGCCAATCAGGTTTCATCTGGATAGCCTGTTTCCCCTTCTTTTGTGTGCCAGCAGGCCTCTCCGCCAAGGGGAAATGATCAAATTGGGGGCACCACAGGGACACTTTCCATAAAGATAAAGGCCCCTAATTAAACATCTTTAGAAATGATGGATAGAACTGTTAATTATTCCTTCCTGCTGTGGGGAGTGTGCTTAGGTCATTGCCAAAGTGTTGCATATATTGTTAACTTCTATGTATATAAAGTAATCTAACACCAAAAGATAAAAGAAAACAAAACACCCAAAGGCAGAGAAACAGTATTTTCTTTCACACATTCACTTTGTTTAGAGTTTTCTGAGTATTCCATCCAGCCCCTTTACAGGTGAATTTTGAGAGGCTACACAGGTTTTCAGAAGATTTTCAGACTAGTTCCTAGCTGAACTAGGCTTTTATTGCAGACTATTTGCTTTAAGAGCACGTGTGTCTCTCCCATCCATGATTACATTCTACCTGTTTCTTTTCTCTATGATATGATTTAGCCTTTTTCTCCCTCCCCAGGATAATACCCTCCAAACTGAATGGCTCTCAGCAGATGAATCCACCACCACCATTTCACCATTTGATTTCAGCTCTGGTCCTCCCTCAGCCACTGGCAGGGAACTCTGGTCAGAAAGTGCTTTGGGTGACTTAGCGTCAACATCTAAGCTAGCCTCTCCCTCGAAGGTGGTCCTCAGTTCTTCCACGGAGTTTTTAGGGGGTAACAGCTTGACTCTTCGTTCTGTTACCCCAGCAGTGCTTCAGACTGGCTTGCCTGTGGCTGCTGAGGGAAGGACTTCTGGATCTTCCATATTAGAAGATGGTGAGAAACTTTAATTGCTTTTTATAATTCTTTACCGAACCCAAGGGCAAGGGCTTTGAAGAGTTTAGAGTGAAGAGGAAAACATGATAGCATTCATTAGGGAGAAAATGTCTTGGGAAATCTATGTGAGAGAAGAAAAAAAAAAAATCAGATTTAATTAGCCAGATTGGAAAGTAAAAATCATTGTATCTTAAGAAATGGGGAAGTGGTGTAGATATTAATTAAAATATATTTTGAGGCCATATCAAAGGATATATAATTAAATTACTATGCCCATTATCTGTTTGAATGTAGTGAACTGTATCAAAAATGATTATTCCAATAAATCTTAATAAGAGTAACTATAACTCTAAGTAATATTGAGAAGAGGAGAATATGAACTATGAAAACCACAGAAAGATGGATATAAAATAATTGGTCCTCTAGATCAGTGGTTCTCAACCCATGGGTTGTGATCCCTTTGAGAGTTGAACAACCCTTTCACAGGCGTCACCAAAGACGTCAAAAAACACAGATACTTACACTATTCATATGATTCATAAGAGTAGCAAAATTACAGTTATGAGATAGAATGAAAATAATTTTGTGGTTGGGGGTCACCACAGCATGAGAAACTGAGGTAAAGGGTCAAAGCATTATGAAGGTTGAGAACTCTCACTCTAGATGTTGTGGGATGGACTGTATGTGTGAAAGAGAAGATGATAAAGATATAAATAATGGGTCTAGAATTTTGTGGGGGAAATCTGAAGGATGATGGATAATAAACAGAGGAGAGAAAGAGAAACACAATTTCCATTAAACAAATCTCCCTAAATTTCCAGTGGATTCAATCTGTGTTTTTCAATATGGTTACTTCTTTATTTTCTTTGGGAAAAAAAAAGTCAAATGCTTGAGGACTATTTCAACAGTCAAGTCCTCACCTCATAGAAGTGGATTATATTCGTGAATGCTTGTCTCACATTATGAATTTATGATCTTATCTTCCTCTAGTGTAGATACTAACATCAGCCGTTGTCCCTGGTAACTGAAGAAGATAGATGTTGCTAGTTTTATTGGAGAACTGGGGTTTCATTTTATGGATTAACTAACAGGAAACTCTATGTTTTAGGATTAGCCAATACTGAAGAATCAGAAGACGCTCCTGTTGACATATTGCCTTCAAGCTCATTAATGCAACCTGTGCCAAAAGCAACAGTACCACCCATGGAAGACTCTGACATGAGTCTCTTGACATCTTCACCGCATCTGACCTCTTCTGCTATAGAAGACCTTGCTAAAGACACAACAGCACCTTCTGGCTTGGACTCCGTGGCTTCCAAAGTCACGGAACAGTTGGAAGTGAGCTCATGGTTTCCAGACACCTCTGTGGAAAAGGAGTTCATTTTTGAAAGTGGCTTGGGTTCTGGGTCTGGGGAAAGCATGGATCTGATTAGTTGGCCACCGAGTAAGACTTCATTAGAGGAGACCACTGAACCACTGTCAAAGACAGGGCCTGAAGATGAGGATGCGATCCTGCCAACCGAGCGTATAGAAAAATTACATCTAGATGGCAGAGTAGATTCCACAGAACAAATGACTGAACCTCCAGAACGCAGACATGGTGATAGGTCCATAAATTTTACGGAGGCAGAGTCCCTTGTTGGATCTGCTATACCCATCTCCGTAGAATCTGCAACTCAGTCTCCATCCCTAATTCTTCCCAACCACACATCAGATGTACCAGGTGCTGATTCTTACTCAGTCACCAAAGCAACCTCCTTAATAGAAGCTATAGCAACCTCTGCATCCACCAAGAAAACAGATGAAGTGAATACCCTGCTGACGGGAGATAAGGCACAAACAGAGTCATCCAGCCGCAAAGGACTTGACAGTGAGATTTCAGTGGCAAAGCCAGATATGCAGCCTGTGTGGACCATATTGCCAGAATCAGATATAGTTTGGGCAAGACCTTCTTCCTTAGGGAAATTATCCAGAGACACATTGGCAAGTACACCAGAGAGCCCTGACAGGCTCTGGTTGAAAGCTCCCATGACACAGTCTACTGAATTGCCTCCAGCTACCAGCTCCACCCAGCCTGAGGATGAAGTAATAATGGGCGTACAGGATATTTCATTAGAACTAGACTGGGTAGGCACAGATTACCATCAGCCTGAGCTAACCCAAGAGCAAAACGGTAAGGTCGGTAGCCATGTGGAAATGTCTACGAATGTTCACTACACAGAGATGCCTTTTGCGGCTCAGCCCACAGAAGGAGGTGACGCAAGTCACACCCAGACTGCAGCAGGAGCATTGGTGGTTTTCTTCAGCCTCCGAGTGACAAACATGTTGTTTTCAGAAGACCTATTCAATAAAAACTCTTTGGAATATAAAGCCCTGGAGCAGAGATTTCTAGAATTGGTAAGCACAGGATGTATAACGTGGACATTGGTGAATACTGTGCGACTCCCTCCCCGCCCTCAGCGCAGCAAGTCTGAGCCCAGAGAGGGGGTTTCCATGTGTATTGATTTCCTATCATCCTCATGTAGAATCATGGCTTTGGGGTAATAGGAGAAGAATAAGACAGGTGAATTCAAGAATTGGAAACAGAAAACATGGTATCAGGGTGATGTGACAGGTTAGATGCTGAAGATTATATGCCGGGAGTTCTGGGCCTGGAATAAAATAGGGAAGGAAATCTCAAACTCCCTGTGAGAACCATCTTCTGCTGATGCTCACATCTTCATTGTCGGGGGGGGCCCTGCAGTGAGACAGAGAGAACGAACTCTAAGCATCTAAAAAGGTTTATGAGTTCCATGAGGTTTCTAGATACCACTATGAAAATCTCATGATAGTTTTAATTTATGAAATCAAACCATTCCTATATTTTTATTTTTCAGTTGGTGTATAAAACAAAGGTTTTCATTGTGGCATTTATACATATGAGTTATTATACTTTGCTCACATTCGGTCCTATATTACGTGCCCCTGTCCGACATCACCTTCCCACTAGTCCATTTCATCTTCCCAAATAGGCCTCTTCTGATTTGATATCTTATTTGTATATACATATATCATGGGGAAGAGTTATACATGATATGTATGTATATACATATACATAATAATATATATTATTGTCTTGCAAGGACCAGAGGTTTTACATTTTGTTGAATACATACTAAAAAGAAAAGCAAACAAACAAGCAAAAACCTAAAATAGCAAACAAACCCTCTTTTTTGTTTGCCTTTGTATGTTTTATTGTCTTTCTTGCATGTATTCAACAAAATGTTAAGCCTTGCCAGCAAACTTGACCGTTTTTTGTCATTTGCAGCTGGTTCCCTATCTCCAGTCAAATCTGTCAGGGTTCCAGAACTTAGAAATTCTGAACTTCAGAAATGGCAGCATTGTGGTGAACAGCCGCGTGAAGTTCGCCGAGTCTGTCCCTCCTGACGTCAATAATGCCATGTATACGATTCTGGAAGATTTTTGTACTACTGCCTACCACACCATGAACCTGGATATTGACAAGTACTCCCTGGATGTGGAGTCAGGTAACCAGAGTGCCTAGCACTGAGGCTTCTCAGCAGAGTCTAGCTGCTATTCTGTGTGTTCTCTCTTTGCCTGAGTCAAAGTCAGTCTGATACTTGTATGAAAAAAAAAAAAAAGTACTGGGTCAGACACATTCTTTCCTGACCTTTTCCACTTATCCACTGGACCTGCTTTTGCTTCGTTTTTATGTTGTGATGATCCTAAATGTGTCCTTTCTTCTTCCAAAAGATGATATGTGCGTATGTGTGCAGACACTTTAAGTTTCTACATTGATTCCCTTTAAGCGTTATGCAATTATCACTCTGCGCTTTTGTGTGTAGTACTGGTTGCTGAACTCAGGGCTTCCCATGTGCTTGACAAACCAGCCCTGACCTGCTCCTCAGACATCTGTTTCTTAATGTTCGAGACGGGCTCACCGACGTCCAGGCTGTCTCCAAACTCCCTCTGCAGAACCAACAGGTCTGTTAAATCTGCAATCCTCCCTCATCCTTCCAAGGAACTGGGACCCCAGACCTGAGCCTCACACTCCCAGGTCTCACTTCACTCTCTGTGTGTCCCTGTGCTGATGCAGCTCTTCTTCTAAGCTCCAGACGTATTGTTTAATTGCTCAGCAATTGGTTGAGTGCATTCCGTGTGTCCTTAGTCAACAGTACTGAAGAATGAACTCTCTCTTTGTGCATCTTCCTACTCTCCACTTAACTTATGCTTCTTCATCTCAACCAATGGAATATTTATCTCTTCAGCTGCTAAAACCAGAAACCTAGGAAAACCTGGAAAGCTACTCTTAGGTCTATAGTTTCTGTCACCCTAACTTCCAAACAACTCACCAAACTTATATTAATATTGAATTCTAAAAGATCCCAAATCTAGGCCCGTCTCTCTGTTGCCATGGATACTAGTGCATCCAAATAAACACCACCACGTCTCATATGGACTGCCTCCCCTCTGGCTCCTCCATCTGCCTGTTCTCTGGACAACAGCCCTAACACTCTTTGTTAATAAGGTTTTAAATGATTTTTACCTGGATGCTTTTTGTGTGTCAATGGCTGCCTGGTTCCATTGCCACAAGGCCTGAACGCCAACATCTTTTCCAATATTACCCAGTGAAGCTAACCATCTGGCTCACCATATGCCAGTCAAATTGTGTGTTTTAGTTTCTCAGACACCCAAATCTTTCTGTGGCTTTAAAGGCTCTGCACATCACTGTGCTCATTGCCAAAGTCTTTCCCCTTACCAGCTAGTTCAGGCCTTGGTTTGGATGTTGCTCTACACTGGGTCTGTCCTGGTATGTTAGTCTTTCTATAACATTATGTAAATTTCCTCTGTAGAGTTTAGCACCATTTATAGTATTGTATGAACAGTGCTTAATAACCGTTTCCCAGTTGAACTTTTCATAGGGTGTGAGAGTGACTGTTGTAGTAAGCACTTAGGCAGAATGTAGCGAGCTGCTCTAAGTCCTTGAGATGGTATTTGGAAATACTGTGCATGCACAGAAGGAACCATTGCTCTTTTGTTGTTATTTTTTTGTTTATTTGTTTGTTTGTTTTGGAAGAACTGGATACAGAGAATACCACTGGAGCCTGAAATTTAATTTAATTTAATTTTCCTCCCGTATACTAGGGCTTGGTGGTTTTGAGGCATCAGGTAGAATGTTTAGGGTCATATTTCTACAGTCTTTTTGTTCTCAACCTGGTTTGAAACTGAGATTATTTTTCAAGCTGGGGGAAAAAAAAAAGCAAACATTCTTTCCTTTGAAATCCTCAAAGGGCCGTTATTCATCACAAGTGAGGAAAATGATTTAGCTAATCTCACAATATCCAAATCTCTTGTCACGTGAGCTCTCTGAGGCTGTGTGCACATCCCTTGCCATGTGGTGTGTGGAAGGAGCAATTAATTATAATTTGGAAGCCAAGAGTTTTGCTTCCACGCTATCATTTATCATTTGCATGACTTTAGAAAACAAGCCATCGGATTTCTGGGCTGCTCCCACACTCTATGGGCGTTCTGTTGCCTGGCCTATATATTTAATAATGTGAGTCTCGGGACTAAACAAATATGCAAAAGCATTTGACTAGGTCTGCAGATGTGAGCAGTTATGGGCCGTCGCTGTTATTGTCATGGCGTTCCCATCTACTTTCAAAGTTCTGTGGCTCAAAGCCAGGATCTCAAGCACATTAGGCAGGTGTTCAGCCCCTGAGCTATGATTTTAGCTCCTGGTCTCCTTCTTTTTAAGAAGGGTTCAAGTAGATAGACATTTGCCTTCTAGTGTCTGCTCTGTGGAGAAGAGCATCTACTATCTTCTTCCCCACACTCCCATAGGGTAGCCACATAGCTGGAGAGTTTGCAGACAGAATTTCTCTACTACACATACATTTCAAATTTTTATTACTGTTTTATGTCAACATTGTCTATAATAAGCACCACTTGCATTTTACCTAGCTTTTTTTTCACATTCAGCGTCTCTAAATATTTTGCTTTCAGTAATAAAGGGAATCTATGCAGTTCCCATTATGTATGCTCCTGTGTTTAACTATGGGTCAAGATTAGACTATTTTATGATTACAAAGTTGCAAAGTAATTAAGTAGGACATGAGGCAAAGAGCCCGAACTGCACACTGCAATTCTCCTTCCCAGTCCCTTATAGAAACTGCCTGTGTGTCAGCACGCTGGCTTGCTCTCCCTGTTGTACAAGCACCTTGCCATTCTTCCCCTACACTGGCTTCTGAAGGTTGATTTAGCAAAGTACCATAGTCTGGGTAGCTCTTAACAGCAGAAATTTGTCTTTTTTAAAAATTTATTTTACTTTATTTTTTATTTTTTTCAAGACAGGGTTTCTCTGTGTAGCCTTGACTGTCTTGGACTTGCTTTGTAGACCAGGCTGGCCTCAAACTCACAGTGATCCACCTGCCTCTGTCTCCTGAGTGCTGGGATTAAAGGTGTGTGCCACCATGCCCAGCAAAGTTGTCTTTTCAGTGTTCTTAAGGGCAGACGTCCACAGTCAAGGACTGGTGGGGCCATGCTTCCTTTGGGAGTTCCAGCAAAGATGCTTTCTTACTTTTTCTTAATTTTTATATTTTCTGAAAGTCTCTGACATTCCTTGGCTTGCCAGTCCAGCATTTGCCTCTGAGTGTATGTGGGCTTTGTCTCTGTTCGTGTCTCTGAATTCAAGTCTCTTTCCACTTAGAATGGTAGAAGTCATGAATGGCCCAGCCCAATCCAGTGTGACCTCTTTTTAACCTGCGTACACCTGTAAAGTCTCTCTTTCCATGAAAGGTCATATCCTGAGGCCCAGAGTAGGTATAGATATTTAGGAGACAGCATTTAACTTAATATGTCCTCTCATTCCCACATAGGCTGAGCAGTGCCAGGGTCCTCTGAACTCCAAGGGTGCAGTTGTTTTTAAACATTTTCCTCCTAAATTTAATTTAATTTAAAACATTTTATTTTTCTCTCATATTTTTCTTTCAACCACAGTTTCCTCCCCTTCCACTTCTCCAAGGCCATCCACCCCACCTCCCCTTACCCCACATCCCTTCAGAAAAGGACAGGCCTCCCAGAGATATCAACCACCCATGGCACCTCAAGTTGCAATAAGACTAGGTACCTCCCTTCATATTAAGGCTGGACAAGGCAATCCAGTGGGGGGAAAAGGGTCCCCAGAGTAGTCAAAGGACTCAGAGACAGCAAGGGCACAGCGTATATCATCATGGAACTCCAGAACAATGGAAAACATTTACTGATTTAAAAAGTTATTAATTACTCTGGAAATAAAGAGACTGCTAATTTTTTATTCTTTCTAGCTAAATTTCTTTTTTTTTCTTTTTAAAAAATATATTTTATTAATTTATTCATATTATATCACAATTGTTATCCCATTCCTTGTATCCTCCCATTCCTCCCTCCCTCCCATTTTCCCCTTACTCCCCTCCCCTATGACTGTGACTGAGGGGGACCTCCTCCCCCTGTATATGCTCATAGGGTATCAAGTCTCTTCTTGGTATCCTGCTATCCTTCCTCTGAGTGCCACCAGGCCTCCCCATCCAGGGGACATGGTCAAATATGGGGTACCAGAGTTCATGTGAAAGTCAGACCCTACTCCCCACTCAACTGTGGAGCATGTCCTGTTCATTGGGTAGATCTGGGTAGGGGTTCAAAGTTTCCTGCATGTATTGTTCTTGGCTGGTGCCATAGTTTGAGCAGAATCCCTGGGCCCAGATCTGCCCACCATAATGTTCTTCTTGTAGGTTTCTAGGACCCTCTGGATCCTTCTATTTCCCCATTCTCCCATGCTTTTCTCACCTAGAGTCCCAATAGGATGTCCTCCCCTCTGTCCCACTTTCCTGATAAGTGAAGACATTCATGGGACATGCCCCTTGGGCTAGTGTCCAGATATAAGTGAGTATATACCATTTGACTCTTTCTGCTTCTGGATGAACTCACTCATTATGATCATTTCTAGTTCAATCCATTTGTAGCTAAATTTCATACTTTCTCCTACATCCATCTATGATCATTTACAACTATTAGTCTATTTTCAACATCTCTGCTACTGTTTTCCCATTTGCTGTTTGCCCATTGCTAGTCACCTTGGAAGAACACATGGTGGGACCATGGTAAACCCATGCATAGTTAATATCTTACACCACTTTTGATTGTTATTGCCCTAATTACGGTTTTTTAAAAAATGTCTTTTTCTCTTGCCCTGCCAGTGAAACAGTAATTTACTGAAGACAAAATATTGTCCAGAATGGCACAGAGATGGTTTTCTTTTTTGCTAGTAGTTTCTGAAAATCCAGGTCATTCCCAAAGCTACTCTAGGATGTCCCCACCCATGAGGAGATCACCATTTTTTATAGGCTCTCTTCTTATCCTATATTATCAACATGAGGCAGACGCGCAGTAGTCTGTGTAGAGCAGGGGTGGCCTCTGGCTCAACAGGTTGGTAGAAATGAAGAATTCATGAGGATTGTGTTTAATTTAGATCTCTAGTTACCTGGTAATGGTTTTAAAGCTTCTCTGTATAGAGGTTTGCCTAGGCCACAGGTTTTTATGACTTGGATCCAAGTTTCAGAGAAATCTAACATGAACAGGCTTATCTGTGAGGAGTCAGGAATTTGGGTGGTACCAGTCAGATGTTGCTGTATTTTCAAGATTTAGGATGGAGATTTTCCCATGGTGCTTTGGTGGAGGAGCTTTCTTGGCCTCTCTCAGTGCCTGTGCTTTGACTTTCCTTGACTCATTCTCTGGCTTGTTTGATGCTTCAGGTGATGATGCCAACCCTTGCAAGTTTCAGGCCTGTAATCAGTTTTCTGAGTGTTTGGTAAATCCATGGAGTGGAGAAGCAAAGTGCAAATGCTACCCTGGGTACCTGAGCGTGGAAGAACTGCCTTGTCAAAGTCTCTGTGACCTACAGCCTGACTTCTGCTTGAACGATGGGAAGTGCGACATTATGCCGGGACACGGGGCCATTTGTAGGTATGCTACTACTGGGGATTTTGGCTTTCAGGATTATGTACTTTTCTTCCGAAGGACATGGGCTGACAGTGTAATTGTAGGGCAGTCACAATAGTGTTTATTATGCCTCAGCAATTAGATGGATGCTGTCTAATTGTCACTATAGACTGGGCCACTTAATAGGCCTGAATCACATACCCGTTATAGTTATTTTATGATGTTGGGGAGCTATGAACTTTCTGAATGTGCCCTACTGAGAACACTTGGGTTAGCTGGAGATCTTTGTGTGATGTGTTGTTCAGTGGGGTAACGATCATTACTATTCACATGAGATTTATATGCAAGATCAGCGCTTACACATAAGAGTGCAAACAAAGGGGGATATATTGTTCTCATTGGATTTTACCCACCTCTCCTTTTGGTTTTTAAGACATGGTTTCTCCATGTAACCCTGGCTATCTTTAGAACTTGCTCTGTAGACCAGATTGCCCTCAAACTCAGGAGACCCACCTGCCTCTGCCTTCCTAGTGGTGAAAATGAAGGCATGTACCACCACTAACTGGCAGATTTGTTTTTTAAGATTTACTTTATTTTATGTGTATGAATGTTTAACCACATTTAAGTATCTGCACCTTGTGCGTGTCTGTTGCCCACAGAAGTTAGAAGGTGTTGTGAACTGACATGCGAGTTCTAGAACCAAATACTGGTCCTCAACCAGAGCGCCAAGTATTCTTAATTGCTTGCCAGCCGTCTTTCCATCTCTTTGGTTTTACTCTTAACGGCTTTGTGCTCCTTATATCATATTGAGTATGCAAAACTAAAGCAACACAAACACTGAGGCTTTCAAAGTGATGGCAAACGTATTTTCCTCTAAGTCAGATATCTATTTGTAAAATCAGAACCACTGGGGAAACTGCAGATATGCAAGTCAGTTAGACTGACCACACTTTTCTGACCACTGCCTTCAAAGAAACACACACACACGCACACACACACACACACACACACACAGACACAGACACAGACACACACACACACACACACAGACACAGACACACACACACACACACAGACACACAGACACAGACACACACACACACACACACACACACACACACACACACACAGACTCATATTGACTTCCCAGCCACACAGCCACCGATGCATGACTGAAAGAGAAGGAAACGCTGGGCATCACCAGGAGGGCCAGAGATAAGGTGTTAATGTGTGAGTGTAAACATTAGCGTAGATACCCCAGACAGAGCATAGATGGAGATAATCCAAATGCTCTTATGCAAAAAACAAAACAACAATAACAACAATGGGTGGGGGGGGCGGGTATGAGGTTTAAACTAGAAAACTACAGCTTTTTTATGTCCAGGGAAATTAACATTATTTTGCAAATCAGTGATTTCCTCACCATTCTGGGGATTGAAGACACTTTTTGCACAGGTCTGCTGCCTCAGAGCTTTGGGGATCTCTTTGGGGGTGGTGAGATGACCTGTGAGGTGATCCATGCTGTGTTCTGGAAGCAGCTGTTAGGAACGATGACCAAGTGGCAGTTACCTTTCTTCTTGGGCATGTGCTTTTGTTATCTGTAAGTGAAAAGGTTGGATGTAATAATTCTTTAAGCCTTTAAAACTTTAACCAGCCATTCAAGATCAGGCATGGTGCACAGCTGTCAATCATGGGCTCATTTAACTGGTATGGCAAGGCGTTTATTTCTTTTCCTGCTATGCTGGGAATGGAACCCAGGGATTTATGTGTACCAGGCAAGCACTGTAATACTGGCTACAGCCCCAGTACTCCCTTCTTGTCTTTAGTGAAGGTTTACACGATCAGAATTTCTATCTCTACCTTTCCCATTCCACCAGAGGTTCTGTTTGCTGTCATTTAGAAGCAAGTGATTCAGATCCTGAGTTTGGTGACTGTTTTTCCAGATGCCGGGTTGGTTCAAACTGGTGGTATCGAGGCCAACACTGTGAGGAGTTTGTGTCTGAGCCTTTTGTCATAGGCATCACCATAGCCTCTGTGGTTAGCCTTCTCCTTGTCGCTTCTGCTGTCGTCTTCTTCCTCGTGAAGACACTTCAAGCTCAGAATGTCAGGAGACAAAGGCAGAGGCCCACCAGGTAAATCGGAAGGAGCTTCCTAATGGCACCGAATGCCTGTCTACTCGTTGGTTATTATGGGGCAAAGAGCTGGGTGGAGGCAGAGATCTGTGAAAGAAAACACCTTCAAACTGAGGCCACATTTGAAGAACTCTAGGGAGTCTGTGAAGGAGATGCCAAAAGGCCTGCATGAGGATTGAACTTGGTTTTTCAGAGTCAGGAGGTCTTGAAAGTTTGGTGATCATGCCATAGTGGGAGAGAAGAAAGTCCATTTGCATGGGGTGGTGGGTCTCTTGGTAATCAATGAGTGGACATGAGCCAAGTCAAGGAGGCACACTGCCCGGTCTCCCCCACCTCTGACCTGGCTAAAGAGACAGCCCTTCTGGGGTCCGTGCTAGAGCACTAAGACACACTTGCATTGTTCTTCAGCTTAGCATCGACTGACTTCTCAACAGGCTGTGATCCTATTTAGGACAGAGTCCAGCAACTTCTTTGCATCATCAGCATTATAGAAGTCACAGTACATAATCACTGCTCAGTAAATGGGCCAGAATTGAGGGCCAGGGCTTTCAGTCTTCCAGTTTTTTTTTTTTTAAATTTTCTATGTGGTTACACATGATTATTTCATAGGTGTTGGTCTGGGAATGATGGAGCTGTGTTTATTTAATGAAATACTATCCACTGGCAGACGTAGTTTCCTGCCAGCATTGATTGAGTTTCAGGTGCTGTGGGGGCCTATGATGAATGAGACAGGGGGACAGCGATGACACCTCAGACTAACCTAGACATTTCTCAGAGCGCCCCTGACCCCCCATCTGTGTCCACTTCCTTTTCCCCCAACAGAAACCTCGTCCCAGAAAAATAGCTTTTCACAGAGTTCAGCATCCAGAGGAGATCCTTAATCAATCATGCATTTCTTCCCGTGGCTCCAGCAGGCAGCCCGACAGCCTGTCGTCTGTTGAGAACGCAATGAAGTACGAAAGCCGCTTGGCTGGATGTGAGGAGTATGGGGGTCCCTACAGCCAACACCCCTTCTACAGCTCGGCTGGTGAAGACGTGATTGGTGGTCTCAGCAGAGAAGAAATCAGACAGATGTATGAGAGCAGCGGCCTTTCCAAAGAGGTAGGGGACTTCCCTTTGCATGGCTGCATTGCTGGTCTATGTGAGCATGCATGTGTGCATATGCATGGGTTTCAGGAGAGAGGGTGTGGAACAGCACAGTAGTTACAGTCTGGTGATATCTCCCAGAGTATGCAGAGGGTATTGCATTTTAAACTTTGAGCTGGTCCTTAGTCCCTACCCAGTGACTTTCCCCACTATTAGAAAAGTCTCTGTTTCTTATTCTTTTCTTAGGAATATATGCTAGAGTCAGAACAGTTTATGCAATATCTTTGCAGAAATAGTTTTCTTTTTTTGTGGAGCTGGGACTTGAAGCCAAGCCCTTGTGCGTGCTAAGCAAGTGGTTTACTACTGAGCTATGTCACCAGCTTATTCCATATGGTATCCAGTACACTATATGCAGAGCCTTTTGTTTTGCTAAAGGTTTTTTTTCCCTTTGTTTTTGTTCTAAACAGCTTTTTCTTGGGTAGCCTGGAAGCCCACAATTCCTTATAATAGTTAAAGTCCCTTTAAAAGGCTGCTGTGGTTTTTCTTTTTTTTTTTTTCTTTTTTGGTTTTTTGAGATAGGGTTTCTCTGTGTAGCCTTGGCTGTCCTGGACTCACTTTGCAGACCAGGCTGGCCTCGAACTCACAGCAATCTGCCTACCTCTGCCTCCCGAGTGCTGGGATTAAAGGTGTGCGCCACCACGCCCGGCCTGCTGTGGTTTTTCTAATGCAGTATGTAGCCTCTTTTTCTTCTTCGTTCAAGGAAATCCAAGAGAGAATGAGGATTTTGGAACTGTATGCTAACGATCCTGAGTTTGCAGCTTTTGTGAGAGAGCATCAAATGTAAGCATTGCAACAGCGCCCAGTGCTGAACCTTAGTAGCCCACCTTAAAGTAATGGTGCCAGTTTAAGCAAGTAATTACTGCCCATGTATCGTGTGTCTCGCTAGGGACGAATCTTTATTAAATTCTTCAGAGTGCATGCTTGTCCACAGAGATTATCCCAGTTATGTCTTCAATTATAAGATACATCTTTTTTATGTGAAAAAGAGAAACCTTGGAGAGATGATTTTCACTTAAGAGGTGGTACTGACAGTACGTGGCAGAGATGATTAAAAACCAACACACGATGATGTTGGCCCAGAGCCTTGGGCTAGGTTATCACTTATCTCTTGCCACCATAGACCACACCAGTAATCTGATGCTATAAAGCAGCTTCCAGAGGGGGTTTCTATGGCCTATCTATGAATCTCACATACTTCAACACAATCTTCCATTTTCACCTTTACAGACATGTTCAGTAGGGTTTGAACCACATGCTTTATTAGAGTGCGTGTCCCTTGCATTTATCAAGTTTCATTCTGCCTCTTTCCACTCGTTTTAATCATATATCTTGGGCAAGTGCCTGTCATTCTCTCTTTTGTTTTGTTCTCCAGGATTTACAATAGATTACAAAAATAAGCTAGCCCACAAAGAGTCCTCATTAAAGAGCTGGCTGTGGTGGGCGACACTGCAATTTGATGTTGGTGTTTGGTCCTTCTATTAGTTCCTCATGGGTGGGTTCCAAGCCAGAGCAATTCATATGTCTTTGTAAAAAATATTAGGGTCAGGATCACTCAGAGCCTCTCTCTGATAGCTAGAACAAACTGCTACCAAGGAAACTGAGTGAGATGGTTCTTAAATTTCATGTTTGTTGTAGAGATGCCTTTGAAAATCTCTCTGAGAAGGTGCTGACAACCTCGTTGAGTGCTGTCACACCAACAGTACCAGCAGTTGCCTTTTAAGTTAGGGCACCCGCTCATCTGTGCAGCTCCAGCCAAAACGAGGCTCATTACTCTGTTTTAGTAGCAGCAGTAGAAAGAATATGGATGTTGCTTTGTTGTTTCCCAAGACCCTTTGTAAATCCTTCAGAGATGCTGGCTTGAGTGTGTTTCCTGAATTAAAAAAACAATGCACCGCTTCAAGCTGTGAAAATACATGCCTGTAATCCCAGCACTTGCAAGAAGGAGGCAAGATGTTTAAAGTCTGAGGCAAGACTAGGCTGCATACTGTGACCTATCCAAAAATAATACATAAATAAGTGAATAAAATGTATCAGATTTAGGTCAACATAGTGCAAGAAAGGATTCATCCTAATTAAGAATTATGACTGCATGCTTTGCTTTCTTCTGATGGACTGCATAGCATTAAAGTATATTTTTTAAAAAAATCTATGTGTTAAATTTTAGTTAAACAAAGCCTTTACTAAGAATGTCCTCTGAAGCAAAGTGCAGTAGATCCAGACCCTACAGCCTTAATTGGGAAGAAGGTCTCACGAAGTCCCACCCACCTCTGAGGGATTATGGGTAGTGAAGAGTTGCCACAGGAGGGGTGTCATTCACTTAAGTGATCTAACCACTGGTGCGTTGCTCATATTCCAGTAAATAATTTTCCACACGAGCTCTTGTGAGGAATTGTAGATCAACTCAGTGGTGCATGCATAAGAGAAAGAGACTATGATCAAAACACATTACATAATATGAGAAATTGTTAAAGATTTAAGAAAAACAACAAAGCAGTGCTGCTTACAGGGAGCAGGCAGTATTGAAAACATTCAGGTACATGATCAAAGCAGCATTCCAGTCTCCACTGAGGAGTTCCTAGCTGCCAAGTGGTCCCACAAAGTGTTAATGGGTTTAATTTAGGATACAGTAAAAACATGGTATTTGTAGAGGTTTAAAAAAAAAATTAGCAGAGTAAAAAAAAATCCTTTATAGAAAACATAACAAGCACGGGGGATTTTTAGTCACGTGGCTTGGTGATGCACTACAGTAGAGATATATCTTGGTACTTTATTGCTACTCTAATAAATGCCCTTTATTTTCTCGTGGCAGGGAGGAGCTTTAACCGAATGCCTGGGTTTTTGACACCAATTAGAAGCTCGGAGGCAATGATGAAGGCTTGTTACCTCTGCTATATAATTAACGTGGAGTTTGAACACTGACAGAAGAGGAGTTTTGTTTTTGTTTTTGTTTGAAGAATAAAGAATAAATTCTGGACACACTTCTCATCCCCACTGCAGCTTAAGGTTTTAAAATGTAGGGGGAAAAAAAGTGACAAATTTCATTTCTACAAAGATCAAGAGATGTAGTTAAAGAAATTTAAGGTGGTGTAAATTCTGATTTGGTAAAAGCAAACGGTTCTAAAAGCAAAGAAACAAAACAGAACCGAGCCAAAAGCCTAACACCGGACCTAGGAGCTGGGGCTGCCGTACCTCCCTCTGCCTCTTTGAGAGCCTAAGAACTGTGGCCCAGGCTTCCTCGTAGGAACATAAAGTAAGAGAACAGAGAGAGTCACGCTTAGTAAGCTACTGTTATGTGGTGACATATTCGTTAAAGTCAAATGGGACAGAGGAGGCTTGAAGTAATTTTAATATAGCTTCAAGTCAAATAGTCACCCAAATAAAAAGTAGGCTTTTGGAACAAACTGCAGAGTTAAGCGATCTTAAGGTCTAGTACGTCTTGGTAATGTTTGGTCCTTCTACCCCAACCGTAGTTTTGTCAGCATGCACTACAGTTTTGTCATCGTCTTGACACACGTGAGAGGAAGGGAGTTGAGAAGTTGCTTCCACGAGACTGGCCTGTGGGCGTATCAGTGGAGCTTTTTCTTGATTATGAATTGATGGATGAGGGCCCAGCCCACTATGGGTGCCACCGTCACTGGGCAGGGGGCTGGGGAGGTAAACTGCAGGAGAAAGGTCGCCTAGCAGCTAGAGGAAGGCAGCCCGAAAACACTTTCCTCTGTGGCTTGTTCTTAAGCTTCTGCCTGGGCTTCCTTCTGTGGTAGACTGTAACCTACAAGCCAAACAAACTCTTTCCTTCCCAAAGTGGCTTTTGGTCACTGTTTAACGACAGCAACAGAGAAAGCAAATGGATATGATATCCTTTAAGCTTTCAGGAATAGTTCCCACGAATGAAGTTTAGCTGGTTTCTAAAGTAATCGTGTAGGCCGTGAAGGGGCGAGTGTTCGGTAAATGCCACAACAGACACTCTGCAGATGGACTGACAGACGAAGTCATTACTTAGATATGTTCCCTCACTGCTTCTGAGGTGGGACAGTGTCTTGGGCAATTCTAGGACCTTCCATAGTTCCTGCCGCATGGATTTGGAAAACAGCACTTACCTACCTCACATAATGTCAGTGAGCTCATTTCTTGCTTCTTTGTATAATGCTTGTTGCCTAGATGAAATCCCACCTACCATAGCAGGACAAAGCAAGACATTTTTATAATTGTCTAGGTTGGAAAAATCCATACTTTATAAATTGCAATTAGAAATGAAAACTTTTTCTTTCTTTCTTTTTTTTTTTTTACCTATGGTTATTTTGAATGGATAATTTGGGCAAATTAATTATGATGATTAATTTAAAGGTGCATAGGCAACAGAGCATTGTCGTTAATTCAAGCAGTTTATGAGGATACCTTTATGTTTGCAAAAGCCATCTTATAGTTATTTATTTATTTTGGACCAGGTATAAAATGGCCACAAGATAAAACACCTGGTTCATTTATTTTTCTTAAATTGGAGATTGCTAAGTTTCACTAATTATGAGATCAGCAGAAACTTGAGCAGGAAGAATGGACAACTTAGTAGAAGAAAACAGTGATTTAGGAGACTAACTTATCTTTACTAAATTGAGAGGTTTTAGCCAAGAAAAATATGGGTCAGCCCCCCTCCCCCTCCCAAATGTTTCCCAGTAGAAATAGGTGGGGCCAGCCTTCTTTAGTAACTCAGCTGCAGCGAGCCAGGAATGTAGCTCATCCTATTCCCTAGTGTGCAATCAACACAGAAAAGTGATGTAAAGGTTACAGTCCTTACATTGAGAGCATTGTGTACTGCAAAGGACTCTGCTTAGAGAGGGGAAGACGGGAGGGTGCTGTAACAGTTGATGATGTTACAAAGTTGCCTGAAAATGACGGTTTGTATAAGTCAGTAAGAGACAAGAAAAGCCACCCCCCACCTCCCCAATCCCCCACCCCCCGCCGACCCCTTACCCCCCCCCCCATCCTCCCACATAGTAAGCCACTGGCTAATACACTTCTCTCAACTACATAGTTACGACTACAGCCTAGGCCAAATGATTATTAATCCTGAAATTTTTTAAAGGCATAATTGGGGAAAACCAGGGTATAAGAGATAAGAGGTATAAATATATGCCTGGACTACTTGATGGTTCTGAAGTAGTAATGTACATATCCTAATAATATACTGAATATGGAGTACTGTTAATGTCATTCTATTGTTTTTTATTTTATTTATGGCAGTTTATCCAACATAGGATCAAACAAATTCAATTTACTGTACTATTTTTTTTAAACATTTCTAGTTTTAATATTAGTTGAGTAGAAATAAAACTTAAGTCTTTATAAATGTATAAGGGTCCTTTAAATATCATGTATATAACTGTGATGTGTCCATTAGCAATAAACATGTCTTTCAAGAACTTGCCTTTTGTTTGTCAATTAGAAAAACAGTGGTGTCTCTTAGCAACAACTGGACTGCATGCACCACTTGAAGATACCTATTGTGTGAATGCCCTGTGGAAGTGAAAATGATTCTTTGAGGAGTGAAGATTAGGAGAACCAGACACGAATATGGAGCATCATTACTGTCTGAGTTTTGTTGATAGTTAATGATGCTGAGTCATGCCTTGGCTCCTCTCTTCTCTCTTTTAAACACTTTCAGTTTTTCCTTGCATCTTTAAAACATCAATGGAATGAAGATTTATGATTAAAGAAAGATGAGGTGGGCTGGCTAGCTACCAGTCTTTCAAGGAGAGGAGCAGTTGGTGAACTATCTAAAGAGAGCAGGAGACACAAATATGGCTGCATGGGAGAGGTTGGGGGGTGGGAAGTGGGGGGAATCAGTTAACAGTTATATGGGCAGTTAATTTCTAATGTGCTGGCCATCAGTAACCTTAACTTGCAGGCCTTTTCTCTTTTGTATTTACATAATGTCTTGCTGGCATGAGGACACGAGAAAATTCTAAATAAATGTTAAAAAAAAGGAGGGAAGGTGGTTTTGGTTACAGTTCAAACTCCACGTCGAAAAATCACAAGATGAGAGAAATAGGCCCAATAAACAATCCTCTGGTTTATTAAGTTGTGACCCACTTTTAGGAGAAATAGTGAATAATAGCCTGACTTTAAGCTCCAATTAAGGCCTGGAAATGCCCATCGCTCTTAGCTCACACCTCACCAAGCTGGCCGGCTTTCTGGGTTTTATGCTGTCATATCCCATTGAAGCTAGTCCACAGCCGACTGGGCCCATGGAAAAAAAAAACATTGAACTTATCTTGTCACCAAAACATCCTATACCCTATATCATGTCCTCCTCCTCTTTCTTACTAGAATGAGTTACTCTATGGTAACATAATAGATCTGAAAGAATTAATCTTTTACAAGCAATACCAAACTGCATGCGGGGGTCTGGGAAATTTTTCATTATTCTAAAAGACAAGATTCCTTGTCAATATGGTACTTCATCTTGGCAAATGTGGGGAAGAACATGAAATTTTAGTGCATAAACCTTCCAGTGAGCCAGCAACAAGCTTCCCAAGTTCCTTTCATATGTTTGTGTGCTATTAGATGCCTTATGATTTTCTTATGCTTTATCTTTTACTGTTCATCAAGACTATATTGTGGTCTTTCAGCTATCACCACTGGCTCCCCACTAAACAGAACATTTTGACATTGTGGTCATGTTTTTTTACTGTTTATTTTGAAGACTTGAGAGCACTCGGTGAAGAACTGGTCTACCATAAGGATCATTTCAATGATCTTGAAATAGTCTGTCGTATGTAGATGCCCGTTTTATGACTAGCAAGCAAATTACTAATTTGTAGTTAAGGAGCTCACTGGTGAGTCATGATTTATGAACCAGATTCTCTTATAAACTATGATCTCGTTTGTAAGACACTTTAAAGAACATGTTCGCAGAGATTTAAAAATATTTTAATAACTAAGACTCACACATTTATATCTGTTGTATTTTTATTGTTTTTGTTTTGATCTCAAGTGTGGGATGGGGAACGGGCTTGTGAGAGAACAGGTGATGTTTATCCACTAGAAGACGAACCACTTTGTGTGGGGGCTGGGTTTTTGTCAGCTGACACACATCTTAGTACAGACTCTCCTCTCTCTCTCTCTCTCTCTCTCTCTCTCTCTCTCTCTCTCTCTCTCTCTCTCTCTCTTTCTCTCTCGCGCTCTCTTGCTCATTTGGCTGTTCATCTCTCCACTTTGAAACACTCCTAGAGAGAACCATGCCAGAGAATGCTTCGGGGCTCTGGGTTCTGGCTGTGGGGAATTGGTCCCAGAAACTGAGTCCAAAAGGGACTACTTCTCCTGTTCCCAAGAACCTCTTTTCTCTCCTATCTAGGGTAGGTGGGTTGGAAGGGAGGTGTAAGCATCAAAGAACCCCAAATAAAGTAGGTCTGGGAAAGGATGAATCCTACACATGGTATTTTAGGAAGATCTAACAGAATGCCCTGGACAATAACACCCAGATTAAGTAACTCACCTTCCCGTGTTTCTTCGCCACAGACTGAAGAAGGAAATAGAGATGGAGAGATGACTAGTGTGGGCAATAGGGCCAAGATCCCAGCGTTATGCTTGTAGACGGGAGGGGTAAAGTTTGGGGCACTACGGGGACAGGTGGTGATAAAATTAATTGTATGATGCACATAGAAGGCACTTGCTTAATCTTAAAATTCTTTCTAAGAAGATGCGATTATATCTTAATGTCTCTGTTGTGTTTTGCAGAATAAAACAGATGTCAGTGAAAGGATATGGGTGAATATGGCCTGAAATTTGTTGAACTGTACATAGCAGCCGCTAGTTTGGGTCCATAAGGTTTTCATGAGGGGATTCTTGGTTCTCTGAATGTGTGCAGAATCACTGGCATCCCGCTCTGTCAAGGGGAAGACTCTAAAGAGAGAGGCATTCACGCTGGCTTCCTCCAGGACTTACTGCCCCTGTTGCCACTCAGGTGTTTGGAAACATCTGTTTTGTTCTGCATTTCTTAGAAAAGAAGTGTTAGCTCGCCTCAATGTTAGATTCTTGGAAATCCCAACGAAGATGGTCCTAGCTAGTTTTATGTCAACTTGACATAAGCTAAAGTCATCAGACAGGAGGGAGACTCAATTGAGAAAACTTCTCCATAAGATCCAGCTGGCCTATAGGGCATCTTCTTAATGATTAATGTGGGAGGGGCCAGCTCGTGTGGGTGGTGCCATAGCTGGGCTAGCTGTCTTGAGTTCTATAAGAGGGCTGGCTGAGAAAGCCATGATGAACAAGCCCATGAACAGCACTCCTCCACGAGCTCCCTCCTCCAGGTTCCCGTTTGAGTTCCTCTCCTGACTTCCTTCAGTGATGGACCATGATACAGACGTGTAAGCCAAACAATCCCTTTCCTTCCCAACTTGCTTTGGTCATGATGTTTCATCGCAGCAGTAGTAACCCTAAGACAGGGGCAAAACTCCTGTTATGAAGGCGTCAGACCTTGTTTGATGAGACAGATGTTCACTGTTTTCTATAATGAGTGACTCAGACTATAAATGGTTCTTTCCTGAAAGGTACAAAAAAATATAGAATTTTTCACAGTGTGAAAAAATGCTGTTAGAATTACTTACAAATACAGGGTTTTAGAGATAATTGGTTTAGTTGCCCAGCCTGCCCTACTGTTATTCTTTTGTCAAAGATACAACTTTTATATTTCCACTAATTATTTTATTAGCTAAATTTGTTCACTGACAGTTTCATGCATGTATGTAGCACACTCTGATGATTACTCTTATCTCACTATTATCTCTTTCCTCTATCTAGATTCCTCCCTACAAGTCCGTTTTCCATCTTCATGCGTTTTATTTTATGATATGGAGCTTAATTAGGGCTCTTTGCTGTGCCCAGGGCCTTGGAACTACCCACTAGAAACTTATGGCCTCTTCAGTGGGTGTGGGATGAAAACGTTACCTCCTTTTCTACCAGAATTTATCAATATCCCTTAACTGCACAGAAAGGCTTCTCTGATTAACGGCAAGAATAGCATTTATCTGTGGTTGCAAATAGACATTTAGCATAGCAATGTTCCATGCTATGTCAATTTAGCAAAACAACAGTAATAAGTCCTCCCCCTCTTAGAGACTATGGCTTCCCCAGACATGTGTTTTTGATCAGATTTAAAGTACCAGGTTTCTACCTCTTGTAGATTAGGCCTCACTTTCAATCAGAGAGCAATTGGTTATGGGCCCCTCTTGCCTGGCAGGTTGTTGTTGTAATTTGTAAGGTTCGCAGGTGGTGGGTAACATTGCTGTTGCCTTTTACGAATGTAGAAGTAAAGATCGTGCACTTCTAGAGAAATCTGTTTCTTTATGAAACAGTCTTCATGACACAGCAGTGGAATGACCTTTCTTCCCCGACGGAAGACAGCCCCAAAACACATGTTGCAGGTTGCAAATTCCTTCAGCTGGACACATGATCCGGGGGAGAATTTTCCAGTGCTTCAGTCTTCCCATTTTACTTTCAGTAAATGACTTGCCAGTGATGTCTCAAAGTCGGACTTTAACTTGGAGGGGAAAGGCTGTAAGCTTAAGTGGACTTTCCATAGCAGATTGAAGCATTATTTGATTTTGAAGATGGTCCTTGAAAGATAAAACTGACCATTTGGACAGATGTATAAGCCCAGGTTATTGTTCTCAGCATGTTACTCCAGGCTGGAGAGGGCAAGGCTCTGTGGTTTCTCCTCAAATTGTACAACTCTCTTGTCTCTTACTAAAGAAGGTGAAAGCATCATATATCCACGAACAGACTATGGTAACGCTCAACAGTAGCTTTGCCAGTATTTTTGCAGTATCCAGGCAAGAGTCATGCTAACTGGTTGCCCCTAATCATTTCCTGAGCTGTGATACATTGAACAACATGTTCTTCAGGACACATTCACGTCAGTGCCTACAGTGACCCCACGTGGGATGTCTTAGCCATGTTGCTTCCCACTTCATCATCCACCTGCAGAGATAAGTGTATTGGCTTGAAACTCGGTTGCTTTACTGTTTTCCATTTAACTGTCTTTGAAAATTATGCCCTTGATACTGCCTGATTTAAAATAGACGGCTAAGTTAAATTAGTACCCAAAGCTAATCATTGGTGAGGCCATATGTAGTGCCAAGATTTGAAATGGAAAGTTTAAAAATTCTTTTCTAACTTTTTGAGAATTTCATGTACTCATGCATATTCCTTCTCCCTCCTACTCTTCCATTGGCCTGCCCTTGTCAAATACATGACCTCTTCTGTAACTATTGTTACACACACACACACACACACACACACACACACACACACACACACACACACACACACACACACACACCCTATTGAGTCCAATTAGTGTTACCCAATGCACATGTGTTTAGTGTTGATCACTCAGGGCTGAGAACCTATGAGGGGACATATCCCTTGAAATAATGGCTTCTCCTTCTCTCAGCAGTTATTGACTGTCTTAGCTACTCATTTAGGAGTGAGGCCTTTTGAAGTTTTCCTCGTTTATGTTAGCACGGTGAGTAGTATAGCCTTGTTAGGCAACCACACTGCTGGGAGTTTTTGGCACAGCTTTCCTATCATGTCTAGAAGTCACTGTCCAGCAGGAGTCATCCTGGTGCCCTGGCTATTACAGTATTTCTGCCTTATCTTCTGTGATGCTCCCTGAGTTTTGGGTGTAGAGGCTTTGCTGTAGATGCCCCAGCTAGTTTGGAACACCTGACAGTCACTTATTCCTCTGCACGCTGGTCGGTTGTAGACCTCTGTAATAGCCTCTGTTTGCTGCAGAAGGAAGTTCTGTGATGAAGAGTGGGAGCTGCACTTCTCCATGTGTATAAGAACAAGTATTGAAAGCACAGCTGGAAACTGATTTAGTTCAGCAAAATAGCAGTAGTAGATTCTGATTTAGGGCCAGTGATCTCTCCAGATATAAGTTCTCTCCTATTGAGTGAATCTTAAGTCTTAGACAGCTATTGGTTATTCACAAGATCTAAGTGTCAATTTTGTACCTTTTGCAACATAAACATCCCTCTTAAGACTTATCCAGACATGGTGGCACACGCCTTTAATCCCAGCACTTGGGAGGCAGAGGCAGGTGGATCGATGTGAGTTCAAGGCCAGCCTGGTCTACAAAGCAAGTTCAGGACAGTCAAGGCTACACAGAGAAACTCTGTCTCAACGGCCCCCAAAAGACTACTTTTGATGCAACTCAAAAGAGTTTTTGGTTTTTTGTTTTTTCTTTTGGCATGTTCTGTTTTCATTTTCATTTCTTCCCAGGATTTGAAAAAATTTATTCTTCGAATTGCTCATTATTCAGTAGTGTATTCTTTAATCTCCATGGGTTTGCTATTGATTTCGAATTTTATTGTTTTGTGATCAGATAGGAGAGTTATTTCAATATTTCCATGTTTTCGAGGTTTGTTTTATATTTCAATATGTGGTCTATTTTATATGGTCTATTTTAGAGAAACTTTCATGTGCTACTGAGAGTGTATTTTCTTTGGAGTTTAACATTCAGTTCATATCTGCTAGGTCCATTTTGATAGGTGATATCATTTATTTCTTGTGCTTCTCTGTTTATTTCTTGTTCAGACAAATGATCAATTTGAGAAGGTGGGGTACTTCACCCACTATTATTGAATTGGGGTTAATCTGTGGTATGAGGTCCAACAGTATGCTTTTTATGAAACTGGCTGCCCCAGAGTCTTGTGAGGATATGCCTAACTGTTCCCTTGATCAGAATGAAGGGTCCTTATTTATGTCCTTTGGTTAATTATGGTTTGAAGTCTATTTTGTCATATTTTAGGATTGTGGCATTATTTGCTTCCTTGTCCAATTTGCTTGAAATATTTTCTTCATCCATTCACTTTTAAAATCTTGAATTGGCTTTATAATTTCACTTTTGTGAAATTTCAGCTATTGTGCCTTTAAACTTCAATCTGGGATTTATTCCTGTCCTTTTTTAGATTATTCAGCTATTTGTTCATGCTCTCCCTAAACTTCTTGAATTTGTGTATATCTATATCTATATCTATATATATAATTTATATTATATTTGATATTATATAATCTTTTAAATTCTGTATCCTGGAGTTCTCACCAGGGAACATTTCTGTAGGAGTAGAGCTCTTTGCCTTTTCATATTGTTTGTGCTTTTGTGATGAGGCTTGGGTGTGTGGACTTATCTAACTGGTGATGCGTCTGACATGAGAGTAGTTTATCATCCCTCTGCTGAGTGGACGTTTGGCTCTATTTTTGTTGTTGCCCAAATTCTGTTGATTTGAGTTCAGAGAGGAGGAGTCTGCAGGTCAGTCCTTCAAATACTCAATGTTAATTTTTGATAGGAAAGACTTTGATTCCAATTTAGTATTAACCAGGAAAGTGTACAAATGTAGTTCCTGGTTGGGCCTGGGCATGGATGGACAGCACTGGGTGAGGCCTGGGGCAGACTCACAGAGAAAAGTGTAGGTGCATTTCCCCACTGTCTCTGGATGTGGAGGGGTTTGAAATGGAATATTTTCAACTTCACAGCCTCACATATACAAGGTCTTAAGTTAGCTCCCCAGAAGCACAAAAGAGAACAAAACAAAGAATATTCAAATTCTGAAAAAAGCGTCTGGCCAGTATTTAACTTTTCCACAAAGAGTTACTCTTGTTATTTCTTCTTCATGAGGAACCAAAGATTAGAGGCTTGGTTATCAACGTGACAACAAAACTAAAATACACATAGATATTTTAAGAAATCAGAGTTATATTCATTTTATGTTACTATCAATCAAAGAACATTTTCATAATTTTTCAAAACATTTTATCACAGGGAACATGGTAGAAAGTTGGCCAAATACTGACTATAGACGTATTTTGCTGGGCCTTTGAAGTATCATCAAGTATTTGAATTACCTGTCAGTATTTTACAATCAGACTTCATGTTACCTCACTCATTTTATATATCTAGGTGACAGGTATGATCTTGGTAGCATAGTTTTGATAGTTATGGGAGAGATGTACTAGAAGTAATATTTTCTATTCCATTATTATGAATTATATTATTTACAGTTTTTAATTGTAAGTGAATATTGTTGGAAATTCCACAGTACCTCTGAATGTTTCCTTAGGAAAGATTTGTAAATAGGTTTATTGTGGTTAGTTTTTTTTCTTACCACACATTTGAATTTCACTTCAAACTGTTCTTTCCATCTGGCCAATCTGCCTATGTCAGTAAAGCGACTCTCAGGCTCGCTGCAAAGGCGTCAACCACGCAGTGCCTCTGGCCTGCCTGGCATAGATGGGCTCTTGGCAGTGACTTGAGAGGCCTAAGCCTTCTTTAACTCATTTTGAAATCAAAGGTAAGTTAGAACAAATTAGTTTTGCAATGTTTATTTACTCTTGTATATAATTTCATTTCAAAATGAATTTTACTTCAATTATTTTAAAAGAGTCTTAGTTTTAATGTAAGGTTTTGGGTTTTGTTTCAGTGTATGATGAGATCGTAAAGCTTAGAAGCTCCTTTACAATTTGAATTAAGCCCTCATTGAACAGACATTCTTAAACACTATAAAAAAAGGAAAAGTTATCCATAATTTATAAATGTATTTGTATAGAGGAGGTCTCTGTCATTGTTAATTTAGTCATAGCTCACATCTTGTGTTCCTTTAGAATTTTTTTCCAACTCATTGCTTTGAGAAAATAATTTTATAAAGAATTGTTTATAAAGAGCCCGATTCCAACTCAGCACCTTGTGCTGAAAAGTCAAAGATGGATGGAGCACAATCCTTGCTCTCTAAGGCTTTACAGTTTGAGCTGATGAGACGCCTCCACGGGCGAAGTCTTTGTTGTGCAAGCCGTGTGACCTCGCGTTTATCTCTGGGACCCACATGAAGGTAGACGAGAGAACCAACTTCACAAAGTTGTTCTCTGACCACCTTGTGCATGCAACAACATGCATGCTCCTTCCCTGCTTTAGGTCCATGCACAAACATACAAAAATAAAAACACAATAAAACAAGGGTTTGTAATCTAGATGGGATTAAGGGGTCCAATATGTGAAATGACTCCAAGAATAAAACTAAGTAATGTATCAGGGGGACATAGACCGCCTCTCATGCTCAAGAGAGCCAACAGGTTGGATGAGAGGGCAGGTTCTCCACCTAAGCCTAGGTTTTAATGGACATTATAGGTAAGCTGGAGGGAGCGGTGGTTTGTTGCAGGTATCTGGGCTGAGTGTTCATTTTACAGGGTGGAACGTGGTGGCAGGGATTAGTTAGCAAGGAAGGAACAGACATGGCTGTCAGATGAGGAGCAATAAAGCATTTTTATTTTTGTTTAATTTTTAAGATCAGCACAAATGTCCAAAGTGGCGGCACATGCCTTTAATATCAGCACTGGGAGGCAGAGGCAGGCAGATCTCTGAGAGTTCGAGGTCAACCCGGCCTACAGAGGGAGTTGCAGGATAGCCAGGACTACATAGAGAGACGCTGTCTCAAAAACATGAGCATAAGAGATAATTATTAACATCTTCACAGATGCACATCAGGTGCTTTGCTATGTTCACCCCCCCCCTTACCTTCTGTGTCCCCCTCCTCCCACAGCTCCGTCACTGTCCCCAGATCCTCCTCCTTCCTTCACAAGCTAGCACTTTCATCTTCCTCTTATAGGTAAGGGGGAGGTTTTGCTGGCTAGAAACGTGCTGATGGGCAGAGCTTGAACTGCCTATTTTTCCTTATAGGTGCGGTGACCTGCAGTGTTAGAATAAGGACAGAATGGAACCAGGGACACTAGTTAATGTCCTCGTTCCAAGGATGATGTGCTGAGGACATGAAAGTGTAAGGTTTTAGGGACAAGAGTGCACTTAGGGAATTTTATAAGAGGGGAGCTGACAGAACTTGAAGACAAGTAGCTGGAAGTAAGAGACGAGGGAAATAAATAACTCACATTAGAGGCTCCAAAGAGCGTGAACGAGTCCGGCAAGAAACAGAAGCCTAGATGGGGCCTCAACTTGTGGCAGAAAGATGTATGTCTAGTTTTAGAAGAGCTTTCTGCTTTTTCATGGGTCGTTTTTGATTGTAATTGAAAATATCTATAGTGCTGATTTTTATTTACATGTATGGGTGTATGCTGTTCTCTCTCTCTCTCTCTCTCTCTCTCTCTCTCTCTCTCTCTCTCACCTCTTCTCTTCTCTTCTCTTCTCTTCTCTTCTCTCTCTCTCTCTCTCTCTCTCTCTCTCTCTCTCTCTCTCTCTCTCTCTCTCTGGGAACGTACATGTGCATGCCATATGTATGCATTCCTGTGAGGCCATAAGAGGTCATCAGATGCCCTGGATCTGAGTTACAGATGTTTATGAGGTATGACATGGGTTCTAAGAACTGAACTCAGGTCCTCTGGAAGAGCAGGAAGTACTGTCAGTTGCTGAACCATTTCTACTGCCACAGCTTATTTTCTTGATTTTTGGATGCTAGATGACAAAAATTTATGAATGAGGTGAGAGTTGAATGATGGGATACTGGTTTAGTTTCAAAGGATCTCAGGTTTTATTTTAAGATTAATGAACCATTTATGTTTTGGCCCAGTTGTCTAGCTGGCTAGCATGCTGTCCCTAAAAGAAAGACCACGGTTTCTTTTCTTTTCTTTTTTTTTTTTCTGGATAAGTTATCCTATGCTGTTCTTTGACAAAAGACTTTGCTTCTAATTGAGAGTTCACCAGTCTACAATTCATGATTTTGATGCAGGGGTGTGGGGGTGTGGGGGATCAAGAGCTTGAGAGAATAGGATGAGAAAAATCAGTGTGTTTCTAAAACATGCACATATGCACATGTGTACCAGAACACACCAGCATGCATACACATGCCTTCCTGAGACCACAATAGATTAATATATGTTTTTAGGATGTTTACTATTTCTTCATTGACCAGTGCAGTCTTTAATAATAGATGTCAAAGAAGAGATAACAAATGACTGAAAATGAATTAAGTTCATGTCTCTTCATGTTTTAGGTAGGTATAGCTGTGGAAGCAAGTGTAAACTGTTACTGTTGGCCTTATTCTGGATGGCATTACCTTTAGCCATAGTAGCATACTATTGCATACACTTCAGAGGAACAAAGCTATTGATTTTAATTCCTTGGTGAATAATAAGAGCAATTTCTATTAATCAGCATATGGAATTCATTTTTCAGGACTGTTCCTAGGTTATCATTGAGTATAGGAGGCGTCAATATCTCACTTACCTCTATTACCTTCAGCAGTTGTGAAATGGGGGGGGGGGAAGTGACAGTTTCTTTCTCTTTTATGGACAAATGAGCTTAGCCTAAGTGTAAACACATCATTAACTGGCAATGGCAGCCAAGTTTCCCTGGGAGGGCGTGATGACTTCACAGGTTATAAACTTGGCACTGCCACATGCTGGTCTGTCTGCAGCCTTGGCCATGTATAATGTCTTCATAAATTCCTCTCTGAGAGGGTTTGAGGTCCAAACAAATGCCAAGTGAGTGAGGACTGAGGGTCATGAGATAATGCCTATTCATCTTCAGAGATAAAACACTCTGCTGGTTTACTTCCTTTTTCTTTTATGTTTTTATGCATGTATACAATACATTCTGGTGATACACATTCCTTCATCCGTTCTTATTCCCTCTAACCCTTTCCCTCCCTCTACCTCTATGTCACTCCCATGTCTTTGTGTTTTGTTTTGCTTTTGACTTGTGACCCATTGTGTTTAGCTAGTGTTGCCTGGATGGGCATGGGTGTGGACCTATCCACCGGAGTATGAGTAACACACCAGTGACTACATCACCGGTGACAATGACTTTGTGTACTCAGCAGTCTGAGGCTGCCAATAACTCCTTAGGGAAGGCTGGACCCTGGAAGTCCTTTGTCCATTTATGCAAGTTTATGAGCTCAGTCTTGTGGAAACCCTGTGTAGGTGACCATAACCGATGGGAATTCATGAGTGCCACAGCCTTGTCATATGAACAGTACAGTATTTTACAGCTCTCTTCTTAGTGTGGCTTTTATATTCTTTACACTCCCTTCTCTGAAATGTTCCCTGAGCCCTAGAGATGGTAAAGAGGTGTACTATTTAAGGTTGAAAATTCAACAGCCAATTTTTCTCAGCGTCTTGACAAGCTATGAATCTCTTCATTTGTTTCCATTCACTGTAATGAGAAGTTTCATTCATTAAGGTCATGGGCAGCACTAGTCTGTGACAACATCACCATTTAGCAGAACAAAAGTTGTATGTTTCCTTTGGTGTCTATCACCTCTCTAGCCAGGGGCTTTTGATCAGGTCCCCAGTACTAAGCATGGATTCTCTCCTGTAGAGAAGCCCTCCCTCAGAGCCAATTAGCAATCAACTGGCTATCCCAGGAACAGCCATGCCATTATTACTCCAGTAGGCTTATCTTCTCTGGCATTTGGTATTATAGCATGCAAAGTCTAAAGCTGAGAAAGATTACTGTTAACTTTTTCTTCCGGCTTTCTACATACCAACTTCTGGTATTGTTATGAAAGCTAGGCAGAAGGAAGGAAGCTTCTAGAAGCTAGTACTTTTTTTCTTTTCTTTCTTTCTTTTTTTAATTTGTTCACTTTATATCCTGATTGTAGCCCCCTCCCTTGTCACCTCCTGGTCCTACTTTTACTACTTTATACTCCCTCCCTCCAAAGTCTCATCTGGACTGCCTGTATCCTCTTCCCCTGTGGCCTGGCAAGGGGGAAGTGACCAATGAGTGGGCACCAGAGTCCATGTCAGAAGTAGTTCCTGCTCCCCATATTGTGGGAACCATAAAGAGACCTTGCTGCCTATCTATTACATCCGAGCAGAGGGTCTATGTCTCACTATGCATGGTCCTTGGTTGGTGCATCAGTTTCTGCAGCATCTCCCTCCCGCCCCCACCCCCGCCTGCATGCCCAGATTTGTTGGCTCCATTAGTCTCCTTGTGGAGCTCCAGTCCCCTCCAGGTCCTTCTATCCCCCAACTCTAGAAGCTGGTACCTTAAGCAACCAAGATATCAAAGCGGTAACACCACCACTACACAGAGTACAGATAGCAAGATATAGGTTGAACACCAGACTGAACTAAGAACGGAAGAAGAGTACAGTTTGGAACAAAGAGAAAGGACTTCAGGTTTATGGAGTAGGAGGTGCCCATGACTTGCTCTTGACTGCTAGCTGAATAATTCTGCATTGTATAGTTTGGCTTGATGTAGAAAATGGGATGGACAATAAAACTGAAAAAAAAATCCCTAAATTATTAGTTATATGAAACTGCTTTGATTTATTTTCATAGTTCCTGATCTAATGTTTTTCCTATTGACTTTTTATTCATAATCATAAACTTAACTCTGCAACCCAGCTAAACTTGGAGGGGAATGAGGACAATATGGAACCCAAAGAACTTCAGTGAGGGCAGAGATTACAGGGTATACAGGGTACTAAGAGCAGATGGTGTGGGGGCTCTCTCCTGAGATACAGAAGGAATGGTCCGCTGGGTAAGATGCCCTCAAGGTGAAAGAATTAGAGTTGTCCACAGTCAGAAATGGTGATCTTGCTGTCTTGCCATTCCTGGACCCAAAGTGCCCATGGCTTTCATGATACTCATGCCTTCTTTCACCTTCCTGACCACATGCTTGCCATCCAGCCACTCAGTCTTGGCAGTGCAGATAAAAAGCTGGAAACCACTTGTGTTTGGACCAGCATTTGCCATGGACAAGATGCCAGGATCTATTTGCTTCAGGATGAAGATCTCAACATCAAATTTCTCCCCATAGATGGACCTGCCACCAGTGCCATTATGGCATGTGAAATCACTATCCTGGCACATGAATCCTGGAATAATTCTGCGAAAGGAAGAACCCTTATATCCCAACTCTTTCTCTCCAAGGCTCAGAGAATGAAAATTTTCTGCTGTCTTTGGAACTTTGTCTTCAAAGAGCTCAAAAGAAGGATGCAGTGGAGTTGACCATGGCTGCAGCAAGCAGTGAGAGGGGACGGTGGCATCTGCAAAGCCTCCTGATCTACTTTTTAAAAGTAAGTAAAAAATGGTAAAGACACAAACCCAACCAAAACATACATTTCGGTCAGTGTTGCACATCTTTAGAACATAATTAGGAGCCTTCTACGTGTCTGCAGAGCTACTTTCTGTTGCTAAGCATGGAAAAGTGTTTGGAAAAATGTTCTTGGCAGAACATTCTCCAGTCTTTGTCAGGACGTCCTCAGTGTTTTGCACCACTCATTCATAATTGCCCTTTAGATGGTGGAACTGTACAGTAGTGACAGATTGAATGAAGTTTCTGAACACCATGAGACAGAGCAGGAAAAAAAAAAAGCACTATTTGAGAAAAGTGGGCAGTTAAGAATAAATTTTCAGCTGTAGAGTCATGAATCAGCCAGAAAATAACCCAACTAATCATGGCTAGGTTGCCTTTTGGGATTGTGCATTCCTTATGGGAAATAAAGGAATTCGAAGTTTGGTAATTCATTTGGTATGACTGGTGCTCATTTTGCCATCAGTGAATATGTTTGAAATTATCCATGAAAAAAAGCAAAAAAAAAAAAAAAAAAAAAAAAAAAACCAAAAAGGCAAAGAAAAGGAGGAATGTCTATAAAACTAAAATATGGCATTCCATCTCACCTCTATTCACTGGAGGAGGTTGAGCAAAGTGCTAAAGTCTCATTTATTTCAGAATCTTGTGCTATGCTACGTAATTCTGCAAGGTTAAGTTAGGGATGTTTCAAACTGTTTTAAGGTGTCCTAGCAACAAAAATTTTCTCCCTCTGGGAGGCTTTTTCAAGCCAGTAGCACATTCTTGAATGTATGTACCTTGCCAACTTGTATGAACTCCTTCATAGAATACAGTGAGGGACCTTGTGTTTCTGGGTGATTGAGTCTTTTTGTATAGAAATCAATGTCCGGTCTCTAGATGTAACAGCGCAGTTCTTCATGAGTCTCCCCTTAAGGGACAAACGAGTTGTGTTTCTTACTTGTAACAGCATAAGTCTCTCTACCACTGTTTCTGCTGGACTCCTCCAACCAGACTCAGCTTAGGATGTGAGATAGCCAGCCATGATCAGCTTGTAAAGGGCTCTTACATAAGCCTGTCCATCAGAGACTGGGCTTCCTATGACAACGTGGTTGGCAGCAGCTAGCAGTTCTGACAGCCTGGGCTTATATGCAAGCAAAAACCTATGGGCTCTGAGTGAGGTTTATCCAAGGCAGTCCACAAGGTAACAAAGTGATGGGAATAGATTACTGTTATAAAAAAAATCTACAGACAGCTCAATGAGAGAACTGTCAAGATTTGAAACTAGGATCATTTTGGAAATTCTTGCCTCCCATCATAGCCACAGAAGCTGCTGCATCAATCTGAGTGCAATTCTTCCTCAGATGAGATGTTATTTATGAGTAGTAAGAATGAGCAGCTCATGACAGCTGGGATTTTGTAGTTGAGCTCAATTCCAGTATTATTAGATAAAATGCCAGTGGTAAGATGTAGAAATTTATTTTCATGCTAAAAATGCTAGTGCAGAATTTGAATTAAAAATAAATCACTTGACAGGTTGGAAGCTGTCCTGAGGCCGAGGCTGGCTAGGTCTGTCTAGCTTTCCCCATTAGGCACAGTGTTTGTGAAGAGGACACACACTGGAAATCAAGCAATGGCAAGAAGCCTAGAAACTATTGAATTGCCCCAACGAATGAATACAGTTATCTGAGTTATGATCTCACATTCAGCACGTTTAAAACTATTGTATGCCTATTTTTAGCTTGCTTCAAATAAAAAAACCCTTACAATTTTTAAATGTTTTTCCTTTATTAATATTTTATGTGCATGGGGGTTTTGTCTGCATGCATGTCCATGTGCAACATGCATTCCTAGTGCCCATGGAGGTCAGGAGGGGTCATTGAATCCCTTGGTACTAGAATTAGAGATGACTGTAAGCTGTCTTATGGGTACTGGGAACTGAACCTGGGTCCTCTGGAAGAGCAGCCAGTGCTCATAACCGCTGAGCCATCCCTCTAGTGCCCCCCCCCCCAAATATTATCATTGATGAGAACAATGTAGTGTAAAGAAAAGACCAGAAGAATCTAAAAATTGGCAAATTCAAATCCTAGTTTCCTCATAGACTATGTTATGCTGGGGAAAATAATGTACTTCTCTGAGCCTCTACGTCTTTGTTATTAATTGGGAATAATGGCATATCAAACCTTACCCGTGTAAACTGCAAGTATGCTATTTTAATGCTTACTCACTGGTAGATTTAGAATCCCGACAGACAAGGTTGGTGCAAAGCAATGGGATTTTGAAGGGGAAAATAATTTCCCAGTGAAGCATTCCTTGACTGGGAACCCAATTCACAGAATAAGCGTTTGTTTATTCAACACAACACCCTTATTTGTTATCTGTCTGGAATGGCCAAGCTTTGCAGTGATTCCCAAGAAGAACAATCTAGATTTGCTGCATTGGAACATGGTCTACCTAAGGGGCTCACTCCCAGAGTATACCTCATTTCCTCAGTGTTGCTCACCACCTTTATTTGTTGACAGCATGGCCAGTGTGAGCATCAGCTAACAAAACTGATGATCGGGCTTTGTAGTTGAATTTGTTGTTTTAAAGAAAATTTAGTAAGTTGAAAAGAAAGTAGGCTGACAATTTTCCTCTTGTATCTGTATCTACAGATAGATACATATTTTAATATGTAATAAATATTTTATATTAATTATAAAATAACTATATATTATACAATATATAAATAAATGTTATTACACACATAAATATTATGTATATGTACACACATGTACATATTTTTTGACATGGCCTCAGTATGTTGTTCAGGTTGATCTTGAACTCATGCGCTCCTGTGATCCTTTAGCCCCAGCCCTTCAGTAGCTGGTAGGACAGGTGTACAGCCATCATGCCATGTCATTTCTTTATCTTGAGGGTGTAGCCTTCCTCCTATAATGCTTTGGGAAATTTCTTGAAATGTGCTTGCCTTTGTAAGGAGAGCATTGGGTTGACCTTGTTCAGTTTGGATGTAGGCTTCTGATACTTTGTCTTCAAATGCTCTATTGCTCCTGCGTGGTGTTCACTCTACTGAAAGAACTCCCCTGGATTTTGTAGGTAGTATTCATCTTAGGACTTGCCATTTAATTTCTCTGAGGCCTAAAACATTTGACTTTTTTTTCTTGGGATATCACAAATATCACTATTGATGGACTTGGTGTACAAGATAACTCATTAGTAATGTTGTCCAAGCAAGTCCATTAGATATTTGTACTGATTACTTAGCTCAAATTTACTGTATCTGAACAGGGATATATGATTGTTCTACTGACCACCAGTCACTGCATGCACCAATAACAAGGAATAAACAAGAATCAGCAGGAATCCTGGTATGTCTCACATTTCTCATGCAGCCTCTTAATAATTAAAGTATTGGAAATCCTTTCATTCATTCTTTGCAAAGCTAATGGACTCCCTCTCCCTCTCTCTTTCCCTCTCCCCCTCTTTTTCCCTCTCCCCACCTCCCATGGTGTGTGTGTGTGTATGTATTATTCTAGGGGTAGATAATAACCCAATTGGGACAAACATCACAAATGGCAATTAGGGAATGGTGTGGATGAAGCTGGCTTACAGAAAACATCCTTTATTCTCACCATATTATGCATTGTTCATGGGAGAGAGCACTTTAAGAAAAAAAAAATCATAAAAATCTCAGGTTGTTGCTGCAGAGATTAGTCCTGATGGAAAACATGTGCTTTCTTGTTTTGCAGCTTGGGTAGGTTCAGTGTTCTCAGAGCTGCACGTACTCCTGGACACTGAAGGGGAAGTGTTCTTAAGTACACAAAAGTCCACTATCGTCATACCGGAGCTGAGGACTTGAGTGCTCCCAAGCCTCTCGTCTTTGGAATATGTGAACACCTTCAGGTCTCTGCCAAGACTGGCTCTCTTTTCAGATATTTCCTTCACTGTGTTCCAGAGGCACTTGGTGCAGAACAGGCCTTGTGTGTGTTTAGAGTCACAAGACTGCACACTATACTCAAGAGGATTGGCAAGTGGCAGATGCTTTCATTCGCATTCCAATCTAACTTTAAAGTAGTTCAAGTTCGGTTCCTTTTTTTTTTCTTTTTGGTTTTTTGAGACAGGGTTTCTCTGTGTAGCTTTGGCTGTACTGGTCTCACTTCATAGACCAGGCTGGCCTCAAACTCACACTGATCCACCTGCCTCTGTCTCCTGAGTGCTGGGATTATAGGTGTACCAAGCCTGTCAGGAGTTTAGCTCTTTAAAAACAGATTCAACTCAGAGCACAAAGTATTAACGATTTTCTGCATTGAATTATAGTTGAACCACTTTCTCTTAAGTGCACTGACTACTTCATAGCTATAATTTAAGGACCACTGAAAGCCGTCTTCCCACCTCTGCTATGTCACTGGGATGTTTGTAGTTATTCATCAAGTATTTATTGAATGACCAAGGGAAATTCATATTTTTTAAGCACTTGAACAAACATATTAAAAGTTAATATGTCTGGGGATTTCAAAAATGCCTTAATTTTATCCAGGAAAGAACTTAGACATAGGAAGAATCTGGGTTGGTCATTATGTGAGCATGTTTTTTTTTATGGTGGAAGAGCAGGTGTCTTGTATTTGAATACTATGTCTGGACTACAAGATGGCACTTGCATCTAAATGCTTCTGGAACAGAAAAAAGAAGATGTATATGCAGACTTTTATGGTTGTGAATCGAACTACTTTATTTTAAGTAGTTAGGTAGCACTTAACTAATTGAGAGCAGTACTGTGGAGTGCGTGTACCTCAACTCAAAGACATAGCCTGTGCTGAGCAGAGGCATTCAGGTACAGGGATCACGGATTTGCTCAAATGTCACAAAATCCCAGTGTGTTTGGGAGACTGAAATATTCATAAGTAAAGACGAAGTGTGACTAGTTCTGCAATTATGGTATAAAACAGATAGTGCACGCACAAGGAAGAGAGAAAGTTAAGCACTTAACAACAGCAAGACTTTCTGAGTTTGGAGGGTCATATTGGCTACCTGGTTCTGCTACAGTATACCACAGCATACTTGGAAGATGGTTATTTACAGTATGCCAGCTCCATTCCTCTTAGGCACTTCTATTAAATTAACCTATACTAAAGTTATCTGAATTGTTGTTAGGCTTTGTTGTCAAGCTATTGAATCTGATATCTCAATAAAAATTTAATAATTGGTGTGTGTGTGTGTGTGTTGTTTCTGTGTATATATGTTGTAATGCATGTGAAAGGCAGAGGACAACTTGCACAAGTTAGCTTTTTTTTCTTCCACTATGTGGGTCCTGGTGATTGAACTCAGCTGATTACATTATCAAGCGTGGCAGCACAGATTTTCAACTCACCAAGCCATCTTACTGATCCTGTTATCCTATTGGATCCTTTCCTAACAGTAAATATTTCCTATGTCCTTTCAGATGAAGACCTATAGCTCATAGAAGTTAATAGTTTGTTTAAATTAAGATCTCTAAAATGACTAGAAAAAAGTTAATCTTTTTTTTCTAGTAAGAGTGTTCTTACTCTCCTTAATGCTCTCATGGGTTCCTATTCCAACATCTGTAGAGAAAAAGAGAAAGTTCAGTTTCATTTTCTCAATTGTTCCAGATATTACAAGTGGCCACTCATGGGTCTAGTGACCCTCACGTCCAACACTCAGCTCTTTGTTAGTCATTTACTTAAAACTCTTACAAATAGCTCAGAAACAGTACTTTCAAACTAATCACCATTTTGGACAACCTGTCTTTATAGATGATGCTCCTAAGATGTGGCTTACTGAATTAACGTGGACAAGCACTCCGACCTGGTCTGTGTAGCATGAGTAAAGGGTGTGACATCCTCTAGCTGAAAAGAAGTACCTGTGAGCAGCACTTGGCGTCATATTCCTGGCTTGCTTAGTTTGTTGTCACTGAAGCTCACAGGTCTGTCTTACATCTTTAAAGTTTTGTCCTTAGTACATTTATGCCCGAGTTATGGCTATTTGGGAGAAATATGCTTAACTAACATAACTATTAATTAATACATTGGTCCCTAGTTGTTGACTGTTTGGGGAGGTCATAGTATCTTTAGGGGGAAGCCTTGCAGGAGGCATTGGGTTACATGGGGACGGGTCTTGGGGTTTATATTGAAGGCTTCTTTCCTGTGCTCTCTCTGCTTTTTATGGGCCACTGAGATACAAGCAAGCAGCTGCCTCATGCTCACACAGTGGTGGAGCTACCTATCGCTATGCCTTCCTTGCTTTGGTGGTCAGTATCTCCTTAAATTGTGAGCCAGAACCACCCACTGCTTCCTTAAGTATCATATTTTGTCACAACAATGAAAAGAATAAACAATACGTACAGCTAGAAGCTGTGGCGGGTTTACCCTGGGGAGGCAGGTTTCTAAGCAGTTGCTGTAGGCAGTCTTTCTCCTGATCCTTGGCTATAGTTTGGATCGTGAATGCTTCTAAAGACCTGTCATTGGAGACTTGGCCTTTAGTCACAAGATGCTACTGTGAGTGGCTGAGTCTTTAGGAGGTACAGCTTAGAGGAAGTTAGGTGGTTGATGGCATGCTTTTGAAGGGGATATTGATGCCTGGCCCTTCCCTTTCCTTCTTTGCCTTTTGTTTCCTGGCATCTATGGGGTAAGCAGCTTTCTCTACCATTATCTCCTGCCATAATATATGGTTTTGCCATGAGCCCAAAGGCAACGGGCAATTATCCATTGACAGAGAAATCTGAAACCATGAGTCAAAATAAATGTTCCATTCTTTCAAGTTGGTTATGTACAGTACTTAAAATTTTTTACTTAGAATTGAGCTAGAAATGATCATAATGAGTGAGTTAAGCCAGAAGCAGAAAGACTCAAATGGTATATACTCACTTATATCTGCATACTAGCCCAAGGGGCATGTCCCATGAAAACCTTCACTTACCAGGAAACTGGGACAGAGGAGAGGACATCCTACTGGGACTCTAGATGAGAGAAGCATGGGAGAATAGCAAAGTAGAAGGATCCAGAGGGTCCTAGAAACCTACAAGTAGAACATTATGATAGGCAGATTTGGGCCCAGGGGTCCTGCTCAAACTGAGGCACTAGCCAAGGACAATACAGGCAGTAAACTTTAAACCCCTACCCAGATCTAGCCAATGGTCAGAACATTCTCCACAGTTGAGTGGAGAGTGGGATACGACTTTCTCACGTACTCTGATGCCCCACATTTGACCATGTCCCCTGGAGAGGGAGACCTGGTGGCACTCAGAGGAAGGACAGCAGGTTACCAAGAAGAGACTTGATACCCTATGAGCATATACAGGGGGAGATAATTCCCCACAGGAACAGTCATAGGGGAGGGGAATAAGGGGAAAATGGGAGGGAGGGAAGAATGGGAGGATACAAGGGATGAGATAACCATTGAGATGTAACAAGAATAAAGTAATAAAAAAATTTTTTTTACTTAGTTGTGTGTGTGTGTGTGTGTGTGTGTGTGTGTGTGTGTGTGTGTGTGTGTGTGTTTCACATGCTGCAGTATATTTGTGGCAGTCAAGGGCAACCTTGTATGGTTGGTTTGTTTTGTCTTTCTACTTTTATGTGTATTCTGGGGACCAAACTTGTATGGTCTGACTTTCACAGAAAGCACCATTATCTGCTGAGCCATCTCACCATCTGAAAACTACAATTGTTTTTAGTGTCTAACATGAGGCATCAATGTAACCTCTGGTATCAGGTCATCTGAGGTCAGGAAGAATGTTTCATTGTGCTCTAGTTAATAGAGCATTCCAAGACAGAACCTTAAGAACGTTGGGTCATGTTTTCCTGGTAGAGGACCTTGGCCATGTGCTGTGGAAATGCTGTGTTCCAAATATCATTTTAGAATGATGGCTTATTTCATAATTAGAGCCTTATTTTGTGATATTAGTAACCTTAGCACAATTTTATGCTATGTAAATGTTTTAGGGGGTTCATGACTTGAAAACTTTATTACCCAGTCTAGTAAAAGTCACAAGCCCTAAGTTCAGAGCCTTACAAATGTTTCAAATTCTAGTTCCAAGGATCACTGCAAAACTTAGAAGAAATCATTAGCTTTCTGGGTTAATCAGACTTTAAATATAAATTCTAGGTACATTTGATATTATAACATTATTTTCTTATAGTCACTTAGAGATAAGAGTATTAAGTCTAAGATTTATTATGAGAACAACAACAACAACAACAACAACAACAACAACAGAGCACTGAATGACTAAACAGGAATTAGTTTTTATAGTGCTTTAATTGCGAGGACCAGAGTGCATCTTTCCAGGGTTTTCCCAGCTGGAGTGATCACCATGGCCAAAGCCTGTATTTCAAATGCTGCACTTCACACTGGCAGTTTAACCATTTAGGCCGAGACACATCATCTTTCTGAGACATTTTGAACTCAAGCCATATGTTTAAGTTTAACATATTGCAAAATAACCCCACTAAGTTGTTTGAAAAGCTTTTCTGGAGATGAGTCCCCCTCACTCAGGCTCAAGGAACACTGTAGAGGAGAAGATGGATAGGATGGGAGCAGTTGCTGCTCAATGCGTGCTGGGTAGGACATGACTACTGTCCCCGTGAACTCAGTGGCTGTGGTTACCTGAACAGCAATGGGGTAAACAGTCTCCAGGCTCTAGCCCCTAATGGCTGTGCATAGCTGTCGGGGAGAGAGGATCATTCTGTACTGAGGGTGTGGCCACTGGGAGATTTCTCATGCTGTAGTGGATAGCCTTACGCTCATGAATGTATGAGTAGCTCTAACTGGACCTAGTGGGTTACAAAACAAACAACAAAACAAGACAGACATGAAGTTGGGAGGGGGCACTGTGGTAAGCATATGGGGGCGTTGGGAAGGAGAAAGAAATAGTAGGATCATATTTCCTCAAAAAAATTAAAAAAGATTTTAAGAGAGAAGACAAGTTAAATTTGGAAAGAACAGTTCCTGCTTGTGTTTAACTCTGTTGGAACAATCTGCATCTAGATCAGGGTCCACCACATGTGATTCTTGGATCACCACTACCACCATCACCACCACCACCATCATCATCATTTTCACCACCACCACCATCATCATCATCACCATCACGCCCATCATCCAGGTCTACACCCAAAACACATAGTCCCAGATCTCACTCAAGGCTTAAGAGTTGGAAGCTAGGTGATGGGCTCAAATATTTTGCATTTTATATTTTCGGTTGTGAGCCAAGCATTTAATGGCTGAGCCATTTCTCCAGCCCTATTTAGCGTGGTTGTTTAGGTAATTGTAATCCTTGTTAATCTTGAGAACTACTGAGCTAGATTATTTCCAGGCCAGTGGAATAATTCGATACTGTGTGGCTGGATTCTTATGTAAAAGAACTCAGAGAAACTCCATTCTTAAGATGACAAGTGATCAGAGACTTTTGTTATTTACTTCAGTGACGTCACTACAGGTAAGCTGCCTTTGCTCCAGTTAATAACCTTCAACCCACACTCAGGCAAGAAACTCCAATTAAAGTCAGTGGGTCACAGAAAAGGAGATTTGAAAGTAACATGGGACTTGTTAGGAAGAGGGTTTTAGTGGGAAAGGAATGATATGAGAGAAGGGAAAAAGGGCGTGAAAATGGCTAAAATTTATTATATAAATATATAAAACTGTCAAACAGTAAACAATTTAGAGCGATTGCTCAACAAACAGTTAAAAAGGCTCAAACTCTTCAAGGACAGATACAATGTCACATGATGCGCTGGTATATTTTTAAGAATGGAATTGTCACTGTGTCATCTAAGGAATATGCTTGTCCCAAATATCCTAGGAGCTTGCAATTCAAGAGTTATTGTTTGTGATTGATACACATAAGCTAAGTTGTAGGGCTTGCCTGCTGTCTGGGGGGTACATCCAAACAAGCTGACCATGCCTGAGCCCTAAGAGCTGTCCTTGTGTATGCACTGTTTCCATGACAGCAGGAGTCCTTCTCATGAGCGATTCATAATGCGGCTGTTGCTCTCTGTGCTGGTTGAGAGAAGAAAATATTAGTTTTGTTTCATAGCCAGGAACAGAGGCACAGACAGAGCACCAAGTAGAGGAGACAGTATCCAAGTTATAAAGCATGTTGCTTTCCATTCCAAACGTAGACCAGAGTTCCTAAGTCACTTTCTCCTCAAGACATTGGATTTGATTTGGTAATTTGAGGGAAGGAAAAAAAAAAAAGAGACATGTTTTCTAGACTAAAGCACTTCTTTAGGAAGATATCATAAAGTTTTGTTTTGATTTTGAGGCAGGGTCTTGTCCTGTGTCCAAGGCTGGTCCAGAATTTACCAGGCCAGGTAGACCTAAAATTCATGATCTACCTTTCTCAGCTTCCTAAGTGCTAGGATTACAGGTTTGCTCTTCAAAGTTAGGCTCATATATACATATATTTTTCTCAAGTAATCACAATTAAAAGAAAAGAAACAGGTATTGTCAATTTTAATTACGTTTTATTTAGCTTAGTGAATATATTAAGATTTTGGCATGTTATCATTATCAAAATGAATATTCATAACCCCATTTTCTTTTTATATTGTCTTCAGAGTCACAGTCTACCTCAGTGAGGACTAAATACAGTTCAAATGCTCATAGCCATGGGCAGCTTAGGGGCAGCCCTAAGGGCAGCACCATGTTAGAGTCTCATTTTTCTCAACTCCTTCTAAGAGGACTAATGTCTTCGTAGATGCTGAGTCCCTTGTCTCTGGACTTGTTTGACTAAAGGTCGGTTACCATCATTTGAGCAGGTATTGAAGAATTCTGAATTAATGGATTCTTAGTTAGGGAGAAGCCTAAAAATCTCTTTCAACCTGCAAGGTCTGTGATGCTGTGGCCTCCAAGAAAGGAGATAACGGAATTTCAAGTTTAAAAAGATCTCTTCCCATGTTAAACACTCCATTCCCGTCCATTATCTTTTGATTTGAAGTTGACCGCTTCAACACTGCCAATATGAATAAAATGGCCATTTTTAGAGTGCCGTATAGTTTTCAAATCTCTCTCATCAGCACCAATGTTTAGTTTGCATGCTTTATCCATCTTACAGTGAGTTCCTACTGAGTTTCTATAAGGAACTGGCCTCTGCACGGGGAGCCAAAAAGAATCACAGTGCAGAAGGCTCCTGGGCCGAGAGCTCATTCTATGTCACTAGTTCCTTCTCTTGCTCTGGTTTCTGGACTCTCTCTTATCCTTGTTTGGTGTGCATCAGGAGACAAGCCCCAGCAGTAAAAAGACAGTTGCCAGTCCTTCCCTGGAGCGCTACTTTCAGCGATGAGAAAACCAAACTTGAAGCTCCCTGAATCTTTGATGTGACGGAAGCAGTAGGATGAGGAAGTTGGTTTTTTTTTTTTTTTTTCACCACTGATGGGAGACGTGAAACCTCCTGATGTTCTGTTTGCACACACCACTTGGGATTGCAATTTGCACTAGAAATTCTTTTGCTGTCAGCCTGCTGCCAGGTAGACACTCAATCTCTGCCGACTCTGTTTCATCTTCTTGCGCCAAAGTTCTGGAAGAAATAGATCCTTTCTGAGCGAGGCATTGCTCCTCCATTATAGCGTTCCTGTTTTGTGGCGTGTGTAGAAAACAAGCCCCTTCAAATATCACCAAAAACTACTGTGTGTGTGAGATAGAAAGAGAAAGGAGTATTTTAGGATGGTAGGAAGCCATTTCTAGAAGCATTTTAGGGATTTGGTTCTTGTGATTCTGTCTATTAATTTTGAAAACACTCTTGCTCACTCTTACTTAGTTCTTTTCTGTCCCAAAGAATTTGGAATTTCAGGACCCTGAATTCCCCAGGACTGAACTCATCAGGAATATTGTCCATCAGCTTCCTGTTGCCACCAGAGAGCAGCAGAGATTTATAGGTGGTTAATGAGCGCCAGAAATATCAATAATAAAGATTAATAACTAATTTGATCTTGTTCATTAAATGTGGAAGAAAAAAGATAGCTGATTGATAGGTAAAATGTTTACCCATAATCTGTCTCCACTCTTGTGTGTGTGTGTGTGTGTGTGTGTGTGTGTGTGTGTGTAAAGCTATGTGAGTTTGGTTCGATGGTTTATTGCATTAATTGAAGAGCATTTTCTTTTATATGGTCTTAAAGGACATGCGTGAAAATGAGCCCTTTATTCCACCTCCTCCCACCTGAAAGCCTGAATGACATGGCCTTACAGAACTCTCTGTTGCCTTCCAATGCAGCTAGCAGACTGAGTTGTAAAATATCTCCTGCTGCCTAAATATATCCCAGAGGAAAATGTCATTCTTCTTCCATGTTCCTTTTCCTATTGTTGGATTTAGTGCTGCAGAACTGGAGAACTGTGTGGGTTGTGAAATACCTCACGGAGGTCCAGATCGAACCTACACGCTCTGGGAAATGGTCTTGATTTCACTGGAAAGAATAGGAAATAGGATGAGCGCAGTACGTAGGTACCTTACTCTAAATAACTCCCCCCTCTTCGCTCTCATATCTACATTTGGATATCTAGAACCTGAACTCATTAACCATCACTAATCAAATTTTTATTTACTGCTTTTAAAATTTGAGTAAAGGTATTCAATGTTACATTAAATATTAACATGACAGCTTTAGTAATTTTGCTATTGCTTATTAGAATGTCATAGTTTGAACCAATATTGGTTTTCAAACTGTAAAAATGAAGAAAAATATGTGAAATTAAAACATGGTGTTACACATAGAGTATAAATTTTTTTTTTTGAGACAGGCTTTCTCTGTGTAGTTCTGGCTGTCCTGGACTTGCTTTGTAGACCAGGCTTCACTTGAACTCACAGCAACCCACCTGCCTCTGCCTCCCGAGTACTGGAATTAAAGGTGTGTACCACCACGCCCGGCTTAGACTTTACATTTTTAGTTTATTCTATTTTGAAAAACTCTTATTTGTTTATTAACTGTTGACTTGGTGTGGTGGTTACTTTTAGCTGTCCATTTGATTCAATATGGAATTCCTTGGGGAGAGAGCATTTTTGTTGTGGTTTTTATTTTGGTTGTGGTTATTTGGGACGAGAGTCTTACTGAGGAACTGTCTAGATCAGGTTGGCCTGTGGACACGTCTGAGGGGAATTGCCTTCATTGCTTTAGCTGAAGTGAGAATTGCCCACTCTAGGAAGCACCATTCCCAGTGCTTGGGCTGTATAGGTGTAGAGAAGGGCTGAGCATAAGTAAACATGCAAGCATCTGTTCTATGTGTTGATGTCGATGTGACCAGCTGCCTGGACTTCCTTGAAATGATGGGCTATATAAAACCTGGGATTGTGAGTTAAAACAAAATGGTTCCCTCCTAAGTTGCTCTTTGCCAAGATGTGTATTTTACCACAGCAGTAGAAATGAAGCTTGAATGCCTGCTAACACAGTGACAAAACAACTGGTTAAATAGAAGACACTCCCTGTAGAACTTTGGAGAGCACACCAAATGCAAACAGGACCTAATTTAGTCTAAGTGTTTATTCTCTTGCATATTTTTTAACAAAACATAAATATTTATGTAGCCACAATCTTTCACTATCAAGTATAGTGTTTATATTTCTTGATCTGGTCCCCCTTTAATTTATAAAACATTTGTTGGCTAAAAGTCTTTTAGTTCCTCAAAAAAAAAATCATTCCAGATTTCCACTTTTGATGTCTGTGTATATTTATAGTGCAGATATGTATAAATGTGTCATTGCCTGCATTATCCTAGAGGCCTTTAAATGTGTGTTGCTAAGTTGATAGCCAAACTCTGTGTTAGAGAAAGAACTCACTTTAGCATGTAGTTGCTATAAATTATGTAGATACAAGGCTCTAGATAGATGGGATTGTGCCATTGACTTACATCTATCTCTTTTGGTGTAAGTATCTGAGTGAGTCCCCTTATAGGCACGCCCCATTTCTACCTCTTTCTAGGCTCAAAGATGTATGGTTGATGTGGTGGTTTAAATAGGTATGAACCCCGCCCTCCCCCAGATTCATGTGCTTTAATGCTTAACTATAGGGAGTGGCATCAGTAGGAGGTGTGGCCTTTTAAGAGGAAGTGTGCCAGTGTGGAGGTAGGGCTTTGAGGTCTTAAGTGCTCAAGCTACAGCCAGTGTGAACCACAGCCAGTCTCCTGTTGCTGCTTGAGGATCAAGACGTAGAACTCTGGGCTCCTCCAGCACCATGTCACCTGCATGCTGTCATGCTTTGTCCCATGATCATAATGGTTGGATTGAACCTTTGAAATGGTAAGCCAGCTCCACTTTACATGTTTTCCTTTATAAGAGTTGCCTTGGTCATGGTGTCTCTTCACAGCAATTAAACCCTAACTAGGACAGGGGAAGTCTGAAACCAGAGGAGCTAAGTGTACCGCCTTCTAACTAGGTGGCTTGGGATGACTCTCCTGACTGAGAGTGGTTGTCTTTATTTTCGGGACAGGTATAGCATCTACCTTGCTTATCTCACTGGATTGCCAACAAGAACAAAATGGAATCTGATGACCATAATCCAATTTCTAGTAGCCAAATGCAAATGAAATTGCTGCTAAGGTTAAAATGAAACTATTGGTCCATGTACAACTACATCCCATAGTGATGGAGTAATGACCATGGTGTTTTAATCACATGGTATTTAATCAATTGGGCAGATGCCTTTGCCCATCAAAGTTTCCAATATGTTAAAACGGAGTAAAGATTTTTACATTGGTTAAATCAGTAAGTTTGGTGTTAACTATCTGCATGCCAATCCCCTTATGTTTGTTATAGAAGATACAAAGAGGCCATCTGCGTACAAGGCCTTATTAAGTAAAAAGTAGGTAAGTAAGTAAATAAATAAACAAATAAAAGACAGGAGTCACACAGAAGAGGGAAATAGAAATCAAAGTTCTCATAGAAAGGATTTTTAAAAAATTGAATAATCACGAACTTCATGGTAAAGATGGACGTACAGCACAGAATGCAGGTTGATGAATGTGTGCTCCATCATTGTTGATACTTCAGTGTGCATCTTCAATAAAGCAGTGTATCCCACTTACACAAGGGCAACATTCCCATTGGAATCAGAACATTTTCACTGACAACAGTACTTCCCAGATTCCTTTAATTTCCAGCAACTGTCCTATAGGCAACTTGTAGCAAAAGGAACCAGGGAACCACTTTGGAATCACACACTGGATGGAGCGATTGTGTTTTTTTCTTCCTGTTTTTGTCTTTTTCCCCTATGCACAAAGTTGTGTATATTTGAATTAAGTAATAGTATTTGGAAATAGGGTCTATCAGATGATCAAGTTAATATGGCATCATTAAGGTTGAAGTTTAGTATAGTTTGACTGGTGTCCATATAAAAAAGGTAAATTTGGACCGTCACACACAGGGAGATGCCATGGGAGGATGAAAGCAGATTCTGAGTGGTACATTTACAAGCCAAGGAGTGCTAAGATTGGCTGCTGAACCATGAGAAACAGGAGCGAGGTGTGAGGCAGGTTCCTTCGTGGTTTCTAGAAGAACCAATTGTGCTAATGCTCAATTTTAGACTTCTACTTCCAAAAAATAGTAGGACAAACAATTCTGTTGTTTGTGATACTAGTCTATACTACTTTATTTGTTGACCCTCACATCTAACGTGTCACATATAAGTAGGCAAGAAATGGTTGTTGGCTGTTAGAGTGAGATTAGTCAATAACACTGGGGAGAGGCGTAATAGAAGGGCCTGAAAGAAGGCTTGGCTGGAAGACTTACACTTCTGCCTGGGCCTGACCTGGTCAGTAATGATGTTGTCTCTCCTTATTCTTCCTCTCCCTCAACAGTGGCTTGCCTTGGCCACTTTAGGCAGTAGTACAAGTGAGTGGGTAAAGCCAATGGCTAGCTAGCCTTCAAGCCTGGCGTCTAAAGTTGATCAAAGGCTAGGAGCAGATTTTCTATGTGCCATTTTAGTCTCCTCTTACATGAGTCTAAACTTTCATCTCTCTCTTCTTCCCAATTGTGGGTGTAATGTGACTGGCTACTTTAAGCTCCCACTGCCTTGACCTCCCCACCATGACCGGTGTGCTCTGCAACTATGAGCGAAAGTAAATTCTCTCTTCCTTAAGTGGCTTTTTTTCCAGGATATTTTATTGCAGCAGCAGGAAAATTTACTAAGATGACTTGTTTGGGCAGTTATTTTGCCTATGGAATGTCATCTGCCAATGTTGAGTAAAAAGATGCTTTAGGTTTTGAGTTTATATTGGCTGGCTCAACTTCCCACCCACAATATGTTAAGAATTAATTACATCATTTCAGAAGGTCACGCATCAATATTGAAGATTAATCTTACATACCTTAGGAGGTGATATATAGCTAGAAATATGCAATGTTTTTCACATGATATATGTCAATACATACACACACACATAATATATGATATATATATATATATATATATATATATATATATATATATATATATATCATATGCTATCCACAAAGAATTGGCTTCTCTTGAATTTGGCTTCAGTATAGAACATGTTGCTGATGTATGCTGTGTCATGCTTATGCTTGTATTGCCTGCTATATGATGCATTGTTTCTATTGATCTGATAAATTTCTGCCAAACATTTACTTCTAAACATTTAGAAGTAAAATCTGTCACTGATGTCAGGAAATGACCTTGTGGACTTGAATTTGGAAAAGGTGGAGCATCAAGCTTTAAAAGATATACTTATTTCCAGAACCATTGTCTTAGTCTGTGTATAGTGCTCTAACAATATCCTCAAGATGATATAATTTTAAGGTAATAGACATTTATCTGCTTACAGTTCTGGGGTCTGGGAAGTTTGCTGTCTGATGAGAGCTGCCCTCTGCACCAAGATGACATTTTCCTTCTGTGTCCTCTGAAGGACATGGTGGAAAGCAGAGAGGCTTTGTAATGTTGTGTGATGCCTCTTTTAGAGAGATTTTAAATTGATTCACATGTGAGAAGCTCCCTATGATTTGTCACCCCTTGTGGGATCCACTTCTTAACGCTGTTACAAAGTTTTTACATGAAATTCAGAGAGAATCCACATGTGCAAGCTGTAGCAACTATTTATACAGAAGCACACCAAATGGACCTTTTACAATTAATAATCGTAATTTTTGATTTCCTTAGAGAAATGAGCAATGAAATATTTTGAAGTGCTGTCAATCTATGTTAATTTTTCTCTTTTTTGCCTAGAATTCTAGCCCTTCTTTCTATTTAAAACCCTGTCTGCCATTGTTCAGTCTTGCACATAGATAACCTGTATGGAAGATAACCTAATAAACTGAGGAAGTTTTTCTTTTCAGTGGAGCAAAATCCAATGATCTGATGCAGTTTCTCTCAAAAATTGTATTTGTGCCTCAAGGAGGCTACCAAAGCCTTTGGGTATTATGGGAATATCAACATTATTAAGCTGTTCAAGATGTAGTATACTTTCTATAGACTTATTGTAAAACAGAAGAAATAATCTGTTTAAAAACAATCCTTTAAAAATACAAAGCAATACCGTATGTGGTACCTTTTTAATGGTCTATTTAGAAGACCCTCCAGACTCACCTCTTACAATCCTGCTGACTTTATGCAGGTCACTGAACCTTTTCACCTTTCAGTTTCTTTCTCTGTAACAGGGCAGACAACTACTTGTAAATTGTAGAGCTACCACAAACTCTAAAAGTGCCCGGTATGCTATCTGGCACATAGCATATACTCACTAGTGACAGTGATACTGCTGGTGATGTCATTGTTATCTTGATTGGAACAGTAATTCTGCTGGGTTAGTAGGATTAGAGTGGTCGTCTTCTGTCATCTCTTTATTTGAGATTTCATGTGCTTAGGACATTGGGAGGAACTGGCATGAAATACAACTGTTAAGGAACAATTGTCACAATTGCTGTGGATCCAGTGGCAACTGCTAGATTCTGGGAGGTCTCTGGGTCACTAGGAGTTAAACAGTACTGTCAAGAGATAATTTTCAGGCCGAGAGGATAGCTGTTGATACAGTTCCTTATAAACACAAGGACCTGAATTTGGTTTACACACTCACTTAGAAAACAACAACAACAACCATCTCCAAGAATGTTGGTATGTGCTTACAACCCCAGTGGTGGGAGACAGAGACAGCTATGGGTCCCTAGGACTCATTTGCCAGCCAATCCATCCTATGTGGCAAGTTCCAGACTAGCAAGAGACCCAGCCTTAAAAAAAAAAAGGTGGATGACGTTTGAGAAATGACCCTGGCTTCCACACATGCAAGCATACACATATATGCATACTTGCATATAACATATATACACACATCAACATTCATATGCATACATAAGAGAATTTTAAATGAGGGAGTGTTCCTCTCTCTCCACATCCTCGCCAACATGTGGTGTCATTTGAGTTTTTGATCTTAGCCATTCTGATGGGTGTAAGGTGGAATCTCAGTGTTGTTTTGATTTGCATTTCTCTGATGACTAATGAGGATGAGCATTTCTTTAAGTGTTTCTCTTTTTTAAAATTTTATTATTTTTAAAAAAATTTTATTAATTTATTCATATTACAACTCAGTGATTATCCCCTCCCTTGTATCCTCCCATTCCTCCCTCCCTCTCATTTTCCCCTTACTCCCCTCGCCTATGACTGTGCCTGAGGGAGACTTCCTTCCCCTGTATATGCTCATAGGGTATCAAGTATCTTCTTGGTAGCCTGCTATCCTTCCTCTGAGTGCCACCAGGTCTCCCCGTTCAGGGGACTTGGTCAAATATGAGGCACCAGAGTACATGTGAAAGTCATACCCCACTCAACTGTGGAGAATCTCCTGTCCATTGGCTAGATCTGGGTAGGGGTTTGAAGTTTACTGCCTGTATTGTCCTTGGCTGGTGCCATAGTTTGAGCGGGACCCCTAGGCCCAAATCTGTCTATCATAATGTTCTTCTTGTAAGTTTCTAGGATCCTCTGGATCCTTCAATTTTGCCATTCTCCTATGCTTCTCTCATCTAGAGTCCCAATAGGATGTCCTCCCCTCTGTCCCAGTTTCCTAACTGGTTAGTGAAGACTTTCATGGGACATGCCCCTTGGGCTAGCATGCAGATATAAGTGAGTATATCCCATTTGAGTCTTTCTGCTTCTGGGTTAACTCACTCATTATGATCATTTCTAGTTCAATCCATTTGTCCACAAATTTCGGGAATTTCTTGTTTTTAATAGCTGAGTAGTATTCCATAGTGTAAATGTACCACAGTTTCTTTTTTTTTTTTTTTTTTTTTTTTATTATTAATTTATTCTTGTTACATCTCAATGGTTATCCCGTCCCTTGTATCCTCCCATTCTTCCCTCCCTCCCATTTTCCCCTTATTCCCCTCCCCTATGACAGTTCCTGAGGGGGATTACCTCCCCCTCTATATGATCATAGGGTATCAAGTCTCTTCTTGGTAACCTGCTGTCCTTCCTCTGAGTGCCATCAGGTCTCCCCATCCAGGGGACATGGTCAGAGGTGTGGCACCAGAGTGTGTGAGAACGTAATATCCCACTCTCCACTTTACTGTGGAGAGTGTTCTGTCCATTGTCTAGATCTGGGTAGGGGTTTAAGGTTTACCGCCTGTATTGTCCTTGTCTGGTGCCTAGTTTGAGTGGGACCCCTGTGCCCAAATCTGCCTATCATAATGTTCTACTTGTAGGCTCCTAGGACCCTCTGGGTCCTTCTACTTTGCCTTTCTCTCATGAATCTCACATCTAGAGTTCCACTAGAATGTCCTCTCCTCTGTCTCTGTTTCCTGGTAAGTGAAGGCTTTCGTGGGACATGCCCGTTGGGCTAATATGCAGATATAAGTGAGTATATACCATTTGAGTCTTTCTGCTTCTGAGTTAACTCACTCATTATGATCATTTCTAGCTCAATCCATTTATCCACAAATTTTGGGAATTCCTTGTTTTTAATAGCTGAATAGTATTCCATAGTGTATATGTACCACAGTTTCTTTATCCATTCTTCTACTGAGGGACACTTAGGCTGTTTCCATGTTCTGGCTATTATGAATAGGGCTGCTATGAACATGGTTGAGCAAATTTTCTTGCTGTGTGCTGGAGCATCTTCTGGGTATATTCCAAGGAGTGGAATAGCTGGGTCCTGAGGAAGCCCTATTCCCATTTTTCTGAGATAGCACCAGATAGATTTCCAAAGTGGTTGTACTAGTTTGCATTCCCACCAGCAATGAAGGAGTGTTCCTCTCTCCCCACATCCTCGCCAGCATGGTACCACAGTTTCTTTATCCATTCTTCTGGGATACTTAGGCTGTTTCCATGTTCTGGCTATTTTGAATAAGGCTGCTATGAACATGGTTGAGCAAATTTTCTTGTGTGCTGGAGCATCTTCTGGGTATATTCCAAGGAGTGGAATAGCTGGGTCTTGCGGAGGCCCGATTCCCAGTTTTCTGAGACAGCACCAGATAGATTTCCAAAGTGGCTGTACTAGTTTGCGTTCCCACCAGCAATGAAGGAGTGTTCCTCTCTCCCCACATCCTCTCCAGCATGTGGTGTCACTTGAATTTTTGATCTTAGCCATCCTGATGGGTGTAAGATGGAATCTCAGAGTTGTTTTGATTTGCGTTTCCCTGATGACTAAGGAGGTTGAGCATTTCTTTAAGTGTTTCTCAGCCATTTGATATTCCTCTGTTGAGAATTCTCTGTTTAGTTCCAAGCCCCATTTCTCAATTGGGTTATTTGGTTTGGTGGTGTTTAATTTCTTGAGTTCTTTATATATTTTGGATATTAGACCTTTGTCAGATGAAGGGTTGGTGAAGATCTTTTCCCAGTTGGTAGGCTGTCGCTTTGTTCTACTGACAGTGTTTTCTGCCTTACAGAAGCTTCTCAGCCTCATGATGTCCCATTTATTAATTGTTGACATTAAGGCCTGGGCTGTTGGTATACTGTTCAGGAAGTTGTCTCCTGTGCCTATGTGTCCCAGACTTTTCCCCACTTTTTCCTCTAACTGAATTAATGTCTCTGGTTTTAAGTTGAGGTCTTTAATCCACTTGGACTTGAGTTTTGTGCATGGTGACAACTAGGGGTCTAATTGCATTTTTCTACATGTAGACATCCAGTTAGACCAGCACATTTGTTGAAGATGCTATCCTTTTTCCATTGAATAGATTTGGCTTCTTTGTCAAAAATCAAGTGAGCAAATGTGTGTGGATTCATCTCTGGGTCTTCAATTCGATTCCATTGATCCACCAGCCTATTCCTTTGCCAGTACCATGCTGTTTTAATTACTGTTGCTCTGTAGTACAGCTTGAGATCAGGTATGGAGATTCCTCCAACCGCTTTGGAAAGCTATCTGGTGCTATCTCAGAAAAATGGGAATAGGGCTTCCTGAAGACCCAGCTATCCCACTCCTTGGAATATACCCAGAAATCCCTACCACACAACAGGGACATATGCTCAACCATGTCCATAGCTGCTTTATACATAATAGCCAGAACATGGAAACAGCCTAAGTGCCCCTCAGTAGAAGAATGGATAAAGAAACTGTGGTACACTTACACTATGGAATACTACTCAGCTATTAAAAACAAGGAATTGCCGAAATTTGTGGACAAGTGGATTGAACTAGAAATGATCATAATGAGTGAGTTTACCCAGAAGCAAAAAGAGACAAATGGTATATACTCACTTATATCGAGACACTTGTCCAAGGGATACATCCCCTGAAAAACTTTACTTACCAGGAAAATGGGTCAGAGGAGAGGACATCCTATTGAGACTTTAGGTGAGAGTAGCATGGAAGAATGGGGAAATAGTAGGATCCACAGGGTCCTGGAAACGTACAAGAAGAACTTTATGACAGATGGATCTGGGCCCTGGGGTCCTCCTCAAACTAAGGCACCAGCCAAGGAGAATATAGGCAGTAGACTTCGAACCCCTACCAAGACCTAGCCGACGAACAGGATATTCTCCACTGGTGAGTGGAGAGTGAGATCTGACTCTCACACGAACTCTGGTGCCCCTTTTCTGATCACTTCCCCTGGATGGGGAGGTTTGGTGGCACTCAGAGGAAGGATAGCAAGTTACCAAGAAGAGATTTGATACTCTAAGAGCATATATAGGGGGAGTAGGTCTCCCTCAATCATAGACATAGGGGAGGGGAGAAGGGGGCAAGTGGGAGGGAGGGAGGAATAGGAGGAAACAAGGGAAGGGCTGAGAATTTAGATGTAATATAAATAAATTAATTAAAAAAGAATTTTAAATGAGATTGATAGGTTGGCCATCGAATGATACACGAATAAAAGGTTGAGGTCTTTAGTTTGAAGGTATTAAGTGGTCCAGTTTCCCATATGGAGGTGACTTTACCTGAGACTCCTAGTAGCAGTGGTCATGGAGACTGAAGAGGACAGCCTCTAACTAGACAGGGCTCCTAGTGGAGGGAGGGGAACACCAAACCACACACAAAACTTTTGACCCCAAATTTGCCTTGCCTACAAGACATGCAGGGATAAAGACAGAGCAGAGATTGAGGCAATGTCCAACCAATGCCTGGCCCAACCTGATTCCCACCCCATGGGAGAGAGCCAACCCTTGACACTATTAACAATATTCTGCTATGTACTCAGACAGGAGCCTAGCATAGATGTCCTCTGAGAGGCTACACCCAGCAGTGGATCCAAACAGATGGGGAGACTCACAGCCAAACATTGGGTGAAGCATAGGGAGTCTTGTGGAAAAGTGGGATGATGGATCGAAGGACCTGGAGGCAATAGGGGCTCCAAATGAAGACCAACAGAGCCAACTTACCAGGGCCTAGAGGGGCCTGTGGAGACTGAAACACCAACCAAGGACCATTCATGGACTGGATCTAGGCCTCCTACACAGATATAGGAGATGAACAGCTCAGGCTTCATGTGGGTCTCCTAGTAGGAGAGCAGGGTCTGTCTCTGACATAGACTAGGTTGCCTGCTATTTGGTCACTTCCCCCTGGCAGGGCTGCCTCAGCAGGCCAAAGAGGAAGAGGACATGCTCAGTCCTGATAGGACTTGATGAGTTGAGGTGGGTGGGTGGGGTCCCCTTTTCTGTGGAATAGGAGAGGAGGATGGGGGAAGAGGAAGGGAGGGTGGGAAAAAGAGCAAAGGAGGGAGAGGGCTAAGAGCAGGATATAAACTGAATAATTACCTTAAAAAGTTAAGAAAAGATCAGAGTCTGAGCCAAGCTCAGTAAGTATAGTAAGATCAGAACAAGAGGCGGGAGACGGGAAGGCTTAGTTTCCTCCTAAGCCATGACGGATCGACGGATCTTCCTGATAGATCGCCATACCTTTCTAAAGAGCCAGTGAGTAGCTTCAGAATTCCCAGTAGGATTCTCTAGGCAGACACTGTGAAGTCATCATCACTAGAGAACTTTCTTTGTGGAAAGCTCGTGACAAATTCCATACGTTGTTGACACTATTAATAAGAGATTAGCAACAGAAATAGCTCTGTTCCTAGGACATGTGTTTAAACAGCCTCCCAGGGTTCACCACACCTTATTCTCTACTTCACACAAAGGATTGTTTTTATTATTATTATTATTATTATTATTATTATTATTATTATTATTAATTTTTTCAAAGGATTATTTTAATCTAGCTTTTGGGATAAAAAGCAAGAAGGTAAAGCCAATACCATAAAGTTGATACTAATTTCCCAACCTCTCCAGCTTTCTCTGTCTGTGGCTCAGACTGTCTCCAAACTCCCCTGATACAAGGATTATGGATATTTTATAGCACAACTGGTGAACAAGTGATAGTTTCTAAAGGTTGGTAGTACTGTAGACTATAAAACCATATTGTGAGCTTTTCCTAATTGCACTTAAACCCATTCGCCCGCTTTATATGTTGTGTCATTTTCTATGCATGCCTGATTTTGTAACATCAAACAGTATCAGAAAATATTGCTTCATCTAGTTGCTCAGATGCTCTGAATGTGAACACATCTCATTCCTCCACCATGATTTGTAGATTTTTACACCACAATCTTCCCAGGAAGGTCTCTGAGGATGAGAAATCTCTCAACTTCATTACGGTCACACAAATTTTCCGATGTTCTAATTTTCACTTCAAAACTAGAATCTTATCTTTCACAACAAAATTTATGATCTGACTTCCTAAAAGTTACAGTGGTGTTGATTTTGAGGAAAAAAAAAAAGGCAACACCCTAAGTCTGAATAACTAGTTTTTGTCTGTTATTCATTCTCTCAAGCAAAGACGGTGTTTACGGTAAGCCAAGGAATGGCTCTGTCCTAGCTGGGACCTGCTACTATTTTCTCATACAGCAAAAGAGACATGGAAGCTAAACTTCAGCTAAGGATTTTAGGAGCATGAGATTATCTTAAGTTACAGGGTTGGCTGGTCCATTGTGATCACTGCAGTGCTTATAATAACTCAAACAAGGGGCAGGGGAATTGAAGATGTTATGTCTTTCTCTCTTTTTTTTTCCTCCTTTATTAATTTATTCTTGTTACATCTCAATGGTTATCCCATCCCTTGTATCCTCTCATTCTTCCCTCCCTCCCAATTTCCCCTTATTCCCCTCCCCTATGACTGTTCCTGAGGGAGATTACCTCCCCCTCTATATGATCATAGGGTATCAAGTCTCTTCTTGGTAACCTGCTGTCCTTCCTCTGATTGCCACCAGGTCTCCCCGTCCAGGGGACATGGTTAAAGGTGAGGCACCAGAGTATGTGAGAAAGTAATATCCCACTCTCCACTCTACTGTGGAGAGTATTCTGTCCATTGGCTAGATCTGGGTAGGGGCTTAAGGTTTACTGCCTGTATTGTCCTTGGCTGGTGCCTTAGTTTGAGCGGGACCCCTGTGCCCAAATCTGCCTATCATAATGTTCTACTTGTAGGCTTCTTGGACCCTCTGGGTCCTTCTACTTTGCCTTTCTCCCATGATTCTCTCATCTAGAATCCCACTAGAATGTCCTCTCCTTTGTCGTAGTTCTCTTGGGAGGCAGAGGAAGTAGCCATGAGCCAAGGTAACGTAGGAAGCCTCCTGAACATAAAAACACAAAGGGATAAACTCTTTCCAGAGGTCTTTAGTGGAACACAGTCCTGCTTAGTATTAGCCTAATGGGACTCATGTTGGACTTGTGACCATTAGGTGTTCAAAATAAGTCGTGTCACCAAAAGCCATCATGTTTGCATTGGTTTGTTACAATATCAATAAAGGGATATGGTATTTCTTGAAAATAGCTACTCCTACCCTAACCCAAACATAAAGCCCTTTTCCTGATAACAACATGGTCTTTACTACAAGACACAGCACAAATGCCTTATGAAGGGCTTTGAATGCATTTTCTCATTGACCAACTTTCAGAAATATAGACATCTAATCAGAATAAACAGAAATGAACTATTTTTACTAATTCATAAAGGACATTGTTTGGGACCTTCGCCCCTTTTCCAGCAAGCAGGGCCGTGAAGAACACTGTGACTGTTAGTAAGTTTTATGCTCTTGTGAGCAGGCATGGTAGTTTTATTCTCTGTTAATTATGTACCCTCAATACAAATATCAGTGCAGACAGAAGGCAAATGATGCCTTAAGAGTCCTAAGGAACCAGTTTTGATGCTTAGAACTGCTGGAAAGTGTTTTGAAGATACCCAGGATGCCCCAGACCACAGCATAAAAGACTTCAAAATGCTAGAGTAAATCTACATATTATAAATATTGTTGGTTTCTTCAAGATATTTTCCCACCCACAAAGGGGTAGAAAAAGCTAAATCAATTATTACAGGCTGAGCCAGACTTTGAAAATCGCTCCTCCCAGCTGTCTTTTGTATCAGCTAGGTAGTGGGTGGCACTGAGGTAAGTGCTGACAGTAGCATGGTTGGCTGTAGAGGGGCTGTTTCTTAAGGGTACAGAATGTACTCTTTTTTTTTTTTTGAGAGTCAACTTTGGGTCTCTAAATATTCAACTCAAAGACTATGAATTTTAAAGTAGAGCTCAAGAAGTTATAAATGAAGGCATATGAAGGTATTGCTCTCCAAGAGAATCCCCAGGTCTCCTTCCAGGACAAATTAACCATCACTGTGTATGGGTTTGCTCAGGCTGTCAAAATAAAATAGCATGGATAGGAAGTCTTCAACAATGGCCACTTCTTCCCTCCTTCCCCCCACCCCAGCTATGGAGCCTGGGAGTCCATGATCAATGTGTTAACGATTACATGTTCTGGCGAGGTCATTCTTAGCTCAGAGGCTGTCATCTTTATCGTGAGTATAGGACTAGGGCCTTACAGTATCATTTAGCTTTATTGACTTCTCATAAAGCCCTGTGTCCAAAGATAGTAGCACGGAGTAAAGGTTTCAACACACGAACGTGGGAGGAGACAGTTTAGGCTATGCCACACCCCAAACCATGTTGCCTGTTGTTAAAAATGAAATGTAACTCAGAAAGCAATTTTTAAAAAGTATATTTCTGTTGATTCCTTGAGAAGTCCATACATAGATATGATTCACCCCCTCCTCTTCCTCTACTGCATCCATATCTTATGAGATGCTGCCAGGTTGCCTGAACAAACCTTAGAAGAATAAATTTCAATTGATTTTTTCACTATTTACCTTCAATCAAAGTTATGGAGGCCAAGCACCTACTTTCAACTGAGATCACAGCTTATTTTCCATTTTAAAAACTGAATGCATAGGGGGTGGGGATTAAATGCACTGGGAGTGTGGTGTAGTGTCATTAGCAAGTGGAAATCACGTTTATTTATTTTTTTGTAATGATTTTCCTGCTATTTAGAAACAAAATATTCCCTTCCTTACTCTGGCCAGAATGTTTGTCTGCTGATGCATTAATTTGAGATGCACGGTATGAGATGGAACTAACAGAATCAACAAACACGGAAAAAAAAAAAAAAGGTTGTCTCTTGGAATGAAACTTGACATCCAGGGGATAGCACAAGTATGCTTAAGCCAGGGATGGCCGCGCAGAGGATGCTGGGACCTGCTGACAGCAGATCAGGCCTGTAAGAAAGGCAGTTAAAGGAAATTGGATCTCAGCAAATGCTTCTCCTCAGCCTGGGAAATCGCTCTCTTTTCATTATCATGGGCAATGAGTTAGGTCTTCCTTGGCTCATGAGAGACCTGCACTTGCACAACCATCAATTTTCCTGAAGCAGATTCCTGGGCTGCCAGACGCAAGGAGTTTCCAGATGACTGCTGCGTCCTGGCTTGCCGAAGCCGCCTCGACGTCCTCTGATGACCACGTGTCCTCGAGTCTATAGACTGTGCCCAACTCTGTTCATCTCGGTAGAATGGAAACTCTTTAACGAAGCCTGACACAACTGCACTTCGTTATGCGCATTCTCAACATATATCACAGACATGAATCCACTCCCAAACTGGAGGAAAGCCTTCCTTGTCAGGTCAGATTTCCCAAATTTTCTATCACAACTCTTAAAGGCCTGGTGAGAAACAGAAATATTTAGTGGTGCTGACATACTTAATGGTGCAGATCTAAGTACAAAAATGGCTGCAAGGAAACTCTGTCAAAAAGGGCAGGATTAGTTTGTGTGTTGTTTACATATGTCTGCCTCATCCAGTGCTTGTTAGAAGCTCCATTTTGAATTTTTGATCTCTGAACCTTTGACCTAACCAAACCTTTTTCTTTATAAAGTATCCAGCTTCAGACATTTTGTTATAGCTGCACAAAATGGCTTAAGATATGACCCTACTTGGTGTCCTTAAGACTATGGTTAGTATTTTCTCTTTTGTTGGATATTTTTTTTTAAGGATGATGATATTTGATCCCAAAACATAGAATGTCTTTTCTGACAAAGGCTGTATTTTTTGATTTGTGCATGTATTTATTTGAAATGCCTTATAAATGGGACAAACATTTTGGTATCAGATTATATCAATGTAATGAGTCAAGGTTTTCTCTTTTGGTTTGTGAAGTGGGTAAGGAGCTCATGTGGGCCACATTCCTTCTGGGTTTCTGCTTAGGTGGCTGTTGGCTATCCCCGTGGCTCCTGTGGGCTCTGCAGCACCACATGCTCTGCATGGCCACATGCCATGTCTTTGATGCAGGAAAACTCATGACACCCTATTCCTCTTGGTTCCAATTGCCTCCCTTCCCCATGGAGCTCTGCTGTAGATTAAGAAGCACATGATGTTTTCCATTCATCTGTGGTATAATGCCTCCTGCTTACATTTAATCAACAGAAGTAATAGTCTCCTTCCAAACAGTGCCCAAGACATCGGGGCCACAGCCCTCATCTTCCTACCCTGGAACACAAAAGTCAGGAGGATCATTTTTAAATTTTATTTTCTGCCCTGCTGAAAGCTCTCCTTAGGTGGCCTACTGGTCTGATGATGGGAAAACAGAAAGCACGGTGTGGCCGAGTGTCTCAGAGTCGTGAGCCACCTTGCCTGTCGTTCGAGTGAACTATCTGTTAGATTCTGCTGCCTCAGTTTTTCCGAGTGTCTTTCTTCCCTCTGCTGCATCCTGGCTTGAAAACTAATGACAAGTCTGTAGTCTTGATGGTAATCCTTGCAAGTACACTCCAGTCTGTGTGGACCCTATTGAAAGCCTCCCCAACATCCCACTTTCTTGCTTTTGGTTTTCTTTAAACCTCTTTATTAGCATGTATTTATTGCACAAAATAAGTTTAGTGATGAGATTTTTCACAGATGGGCATCATGGGCTTTGATCCTAGTCAGCCCCACTTTTCATTTCTCATCGCCCTCCCCGCTGCAACTGGCCCCTTTCCTGTTTCCCAAGTCGACCCCTTCTACTGTTATGCTCCATTTGTTAAAGTCTGTATTCTGCATGGGAAGAAAAAAAAAGTGTTGTTTTCTGGTTTCCTTTGTAGAATTCAAAGTTTTGAGGAAAGAAAACTTAGAAACACGATTATAAAATATTGTGGATTGAATTCTCTTTCCCCAAAGTAGATGACAAAGCTCTAACTCTCAGTATTTTATAATGTGGCCTTATTACTGCCACAGAATTAGTTGATGTCCTATGGAAACAAGGTGGCCCAATGACCCGGTGTGTTGACTGGAGTTCTCGTAGGAGTGAGGCCATGAGAAGACCGAGGGTTGCAGTGATGCAGCTATCAACTAAGAAACAGACTGCTAGCTAATGCCAGGAGGTGAGGAGTGAGTGAGAAATTCCTTACAGAGTTTAGAGGCCTTGGGGGCTAGTACTTTGATTTTGGACTTCTGGCCTTCAGATAGATTCCTACTATTTTTAAAGTGCCTGTTTTCTGGTGTGTTTTTATGTCATGGCCCAGTAAGTCATGGATGCCTACATTATGCATTTCTGGGGTTTGTATTGATGGATTTTCATTGTACATAGTGCTGGCTTTCATAAAGACTTTCCATAATGTACCTTGCATATATTTTTCCTATACTCCCGTTCCATCCTTTCCCTTTCCATTCTCTCCCCTTCCTGTTAATAATCTTTCATTTCCGCAGTCAGATTCTAGTTTTATGCCTTGTATACACACATGATCTTGTGTATTTATATAAGAAATACGATCCACAAATGAATGTACATATGTGACATTCATATTTCTAAGTGTGATTTAATTGCTTAATATCTCCAGGACCCCAGAAACCTCTCTCAGGATGATTTGCAGTTAATGATACTCTCTGACCCCGTAGGTAACTGCTGTTGCATTGTTCTCGATTATTATAGCTTGTTCTTGAATTTTACATAAATGGAATCATAATGACATTATGCTTAGCTTGGGTCTTTTTTTCTGCTTTGCATAATGGCTGTGAAATTCATTCATTGTGTAGTCTGTACCTGCAGCTTATTGTCCTTATGGGTATTGAAAGAGCCCTCTATGCGACTTGGAATAAAAATTACTTCTCCCTTTGGTTCACTTTGTAAATTGCTATTATGAATTGACTTGATTTTAATGTATAATTTTGGTGATGTGGAGGTAACCAGAGCTGCTAGCATGAGAGATAACAACAACTCTGATTTTAAATATTAACTCAATCTGTTGCTTGGAGGAATGAAATGAGGAGCCCTCTAGAGTTTTTGCTGATATCCAGACATTGCTAGGAGTGAAACAGAAACACTGGGTTAAAAAAACCCGCAATATATTTCCTATCATGCCTCAGTATATTTCTAGAATATAAAGGAAATAACTAGAGAAAAAAATGTAGCTTCAACACAGAGTTATGTTTTGTATTGTTTATGATGACATGGGAAAGGGAGTAAGAGTGACGAGAGAGAGAGAAAACGAAGGGAGAGGTTTGGCTAAATACGTCCAGGCAGTGGTTCTCAACCTTCCTAACATGGCGGTCCTTTTATATAGTCCCTCATGTTGTGGTGACCCTCCAGCCATAAAATTATTTCACTGCTACTTCATAACTATACATTTGCTACTCTTATGAACAAATCATAATATCTGACATAATATAAATGCAAAGCAAATATACTGCATTGTTTAGGGAATAAAAATAGAATAGGAAAAAACCCTTTTATTTAATCAGTACATAGACAATCTCATAAATCTAAAATACATGTATACACACATATATATGTGTATATATATATGTATATATATATATTCAGTCATTCAACATCCTCAGATGTTCAACCATAAAAGGGAGAAACGATTGTATACTTGAAAAAATAAAAACATTTGTGCCTAGCCTGTGGCTATACAATCATTCTCTAGTTCTGCGACATAATGTGGGAAAATGCTCTAAAGTCACAAAAGGTTCAGGTACCGTTTGAACCTCATGTGTAAAAAAAAAATCTCTTTTTTAATATGATATAAAGAATGAGGTAGGAAGATCAACCTGCACGGTCCATTTTGTTGCTCTGTGTTCTCTGGGAAAGAAATGACTGCTTTCATTCTGGAATGGGGCAATAGACTTACATTTATTGGATGCATAGAGAACTGGATCATTGAAATCAGTGAGAAATTGGAAGGGGTGCAATGTTCTGAATACTTTGTCTCCTCCAATTCATATATGGACACCAGATATCTAGTACAATAGTATAAAAAGGTGAGGATAGGGCCCTTATGAATGGGATTAGTGTCATTATAAAAAGCTAGAGAGGGCAGGTATGGGACTATGCGATGAAAATCCAAGTACTTGGGAGGCTGAGGCAGAAGGATCACTAGACTCTACAATGATACCAGTAAAAAACATATAAGCAACAACAACAACAACAACATAATAACAATAACAATAATAATAATAATAATAATAATAATAATAATAATAATAATAATAATAGAACTAAAGAGATCTACAAGAGCTTCTTTGCCTTTCCCACCATGTGAAAATTCTCATCTTTAGAACACGATCCCTTGCCAGATACCAAATTTACTTGTTTTTGGACTTCTCTGGTCCCAAAGCTGTGAACACTGAGTTTCTATTTTAATAAGTTACTTAGTCTGAGGTGTTTTGTTATAGTAGCCCAAACAAAGCAAGATACAGTTGTTTTCTGGGCATTTTAATTTTAAATGTTTCAGAGACAGCTGCCAAATCATAACCTTGGGTTTGGCTTGAGTACAAAGAACTCAGCCCTGTGGGCCATTGTGGATGCCCAACGGTCTGGGTTGGAGGACTTGGGTGTGAGGATGGAATCACTGTTCCCAGGGTTTCTTGTTTTTGCGGTTTGTATTTTGTATATGTCTGTCCTCTTTTGCAGTTGGAAGCAGATGGCTGCTTTGTAAAATTTTGTTTCTTTTAACATCTGGCATTCACTACAATCTTGGGTAATTTATTGGTTTTATTTTCATCTGCTCTCAAGTTTAGTGTGTTTCCACTTAAGGTCAACAATTTATGGCATTTTGCAACAGAATAATAAAAATATTCTTTCCTTAATCTTTTGCTTTTGTTTATAATATTGACATCTTAGGCTTTCTCTTTCTTCCAGCATCCCCTCCTCCTCCTCCTCCTCTTCCTCCTCTCTCTCTCTCTCTCTCTCTGTCTGTCTGTCTCTCTCTCTCTCTCTCTCTCTCTCTCTCTCTCTCTCTCTCTCTCACACACACACACACACACATGCACTCATGTACCTATGGCAATATTAATGGATTAGTTACAATATTATTTAGAAATTCAAATTATAAATCTTCTCCTCAATTTCTTCATTAACAACTGTCATTCTTCAGGTCAAGATTGAGAGAACAGCAAAGATCTCCCTCTCCATTCCTGGCTTGTTTTGTCTCCAGTGAACTTACTTTCCCTATCTTAGTTGATCTCACCCACTTTAAAAAAACATCAGAACTTGGCCTAGGAAAGAAGAGCACAGAGAGGTGCTGTGATGGGAGAGGGCAACAATGCCCTGTGTGTGCTTTCACGATTGCAAAAATTATTCACATTATATCCCAGTTGTTACCCCCTTGCTCGTTTCCTCCCATTCACACCTTCCCTCCCTCTTGTCCCCCTCCCCCTCCCCTAGTCCTCTGACTGGGAGGACGGAGGCCCTCCTCCCCTACCATCTGACCTCAGCCTATCAGATCTCATCTGGACTGCCTGCATCCTCTTCCTCTGTGGCCCCTCAAGGCTGACCTGCCAAGGGGAAGTGATCAAACTGCAGGTACCAGAGTCCATGTCAGAGGCAGTCCCTGCTCCCCTTATTAGGGGATCCGCGTGGAGAATGAGCTGTCCATTGGCTACATCTGAGCAGGGGTTCTAGGTTCTCTCCATGCCTTGTCCTTGGTTGGTGCATCAGTTTGTGCAGGGCCCCCTAGGTCCAGATTTGTTGGCTTTGATGGTCTCCTTGTAGAGCTCCTGTCCCCTCTGGGACCTTCTATGCCCTCATTTTTTCATACAACTGCCTGGAATTTGGTTGTAAGTGTTAGAATCAGTTCTAATCCCATGCTGGGTGGAATCTTTCAGGGGGTATCTATGTTGGGCTAATATCCACTTATAAGTGAGTATATGCCATGTGTGTCTGTCTGGGTCTGGGTTATCTCACTCAGGATAATCTTTTGTAGTTCCATTCATTTGCTGGCAAATTTCATGATTTCCTTGTTTTTGATAGCTGAGTAGTGTACTCCATTGTATAAATGTTCCACCATTTCTGTATCCATTCTTTGGTTGAAGGACATCTAGGTTGTTTCCAGGTTCTGGCTGTTATGAATAAAGCTGCCTTGAGTATAGTTAAGCAAATATTCTTATTGTATGGTGGAACATTTTTTTTTTTGGTATATGCCCAGCAGTGGTAATAGCTGGGTCTTGAGGTAAAGCTATTCCCAGTTTTCTGAGAAAATGTCAGATTGATTTCCAAAGGGGTTGTACAAGTTTGCACTCCCACAGCAATGGAGGAGTGTTCCTCTTTCTCTACATCCTCATCAGCATGCTCTGTCACTTGAGTTTTTGATCTTAGCCATTCTGATAGGTGTAAGATGGAATCTCAGAGTTGTTTTGATTTGCATTTCCCTGCTGATTAAGGACATTGAGCATTTCTTTAGATGTTTCTTAAACATTTTCTATTCCTCTGTTGAGAATTCTCTGTTTAGTTTTGGACCCCATTTTTGAATTGGATTTGTTGGTTGAATTGGAGTTATTTGGTTTGTTGGTGTTTAGTTTCTTAAGTTTCTTTTTTTGTTTTTGTTTTTGTTTTTGTTTTTGTTTTTCGAGACAGGGTCTCTCTGTGTAGCCTTGGCTGTCCTAGACTCACTTTGTAGACCAGGCTGGCTTCGAACTCACAGCGATCCACCTGCCTCTGCCTCCCAAGTGCTGGGATTAAAGGCGTGCGCCACCACCGCCCGGCTTAAGTTTCTTATATATTTTGGATATTAGCCCTTTGTCAGATGTAGGGTTGTTGAAGATGTCCTCTCATTCTCTAGGCTGCCATTTTTTTTTTCTGTTGACAGTGTCCTTTGCCTTACAGAAGCTTTTCAGCTTCATGAAGTCCCATTTATTAAGTGTTGATCTGAGGGTGAGCTATTAGTGTTCTGTTCTAGAAGTTGTCTCCTGTGCCAATGAGTTCCTAACTGCACCCGCTCTCATCTGACCTAGAAGGCTTACACAATTCTTAATTCACTATAAAAATTTCAGGAACTGAGATGTAGTGAGCCACTTCACTGTGTGTGAGTTCAGGAATGGTGGCCCAGAGGCTCCATGACTACTGAGGTCCTTTCTGTTGCTGTCAGGGTCATTGCCCAAGCATATGGATGCTAGCTACACAAGGACTCGGTGTTAGGAGCCCTTACCCTGCCATTCTCAACTTTCTGTCTGCTGTTACAGAGCAGTCTCTGTGGGCTTTACTATTTGGAATTCAGACAACGGACTTGGCTTGGCCTGTTGTGGTCTTTATTTATTTATTTTTAATTCTGTTTCCTATGAGTTGCATTTTTATGCTTTTACCATTGATGTCTGCTTTTGTAATCTTATCTCTACTTTTTCCAGTTGCTTTTCCAGTGAGAGTGATCAAGTTTGTGGTCATATTCATGATGCAGGGCTGCCAGATTTAGCAAATAAAAATATAGTACACTTAGTTAAATTAGAATTCCAGATAAACGTTTTAGCATAAGTGTATACCATGCAATATTGAAGACGTATGTGTGCTGTAAGGTTATAATTAGTTATGTAAATTCAGGTTTAATGGAGTGTTTTTAATCTGACAACACTAAAAATATTTGGCTTACTGCCCTCAGGGCTTGTCTCTACTGAATTAAAATTGTCTTCAAACCTCTGGAGATCAAGAATTAAGGTAGTCAAGCCATAACTGCTCATGTCTACAAGTTTTTGGTGTGGAAGGCTAACACATTTGTGATGCAAATGTTTATTGTTGAATTGGTTAGCCCCACCTTGGCTCTGGCTTTCATTCTGTGTGGGTTTACTCATTCCTCCAGTACTCTCTCCCTCTTGCCCTGGCTCTCTCACACCCTGAGCTTCCCCACAAGACACTTTTTCATTGCCTTTGCTCTGTGGCAGGAGGCATGTGTTGGTCTAGGACATTCCGTTGTCTCAATATGTAGCACCGTTCATGAACGAATGAGTAAATATATTTAGAAGCCCAGGGGCCATATGAATAAGTGAAATTTAAGTCTCCAACATGTTTCATCAAAGAACATGCAGAGAACATGCTTGATTCTGGGATACCTCGCCAGGATAAAGAAGAATGATTGAAGGGATGAGTTTTACAGAGCACAAATGCTTTTCAGATGCGCGGTTCAGCTTTGGGGTAAGGGGTCTTCAAGGAAAATAGCCTCCCAGACATGGCGACCCGCTCTGGGGATATAGACTACATGTCATCTTCTATGCTATAGAGACTGCCTGAGGGCACAGAGCTGGCCTAGAGAGGGTGATGGGACAGCCCACAGCTTTGATTCTTCTGAAAGAAGCACCATTTCTCCTGTGCTCTACAGCTGCAATGGCGAACACAGGCAAAGGTATGGACCTTTTGAGGGTCAGACGATTCTCTGAGTATATATAAGGGCACTGGAATTCTGGGAGAGTGCATTAGGATGGAGGTCAGTACATTTACCCTGTGGTTCATGTGCCCAGGCCGACCTTGGCTATATCCATGTTTGCCAGCCTCTCTGTGTAGAACACTCATAAATAAAGATGACGGGTAATTCTTCCTCCTGCACTCCAAGGGATGGTTTTATGGTTTCTGTAATTAAGTCACAGGCTCTGAAGGAGGGGAACATTTTATGAGGCAGAGGAAAATCTGATAAAGTGGCCTTGTCCTCATTTGGAGCAGGGTTATGACAATGTGTCAAGTCAGGGTGTTATTAACTAATATTTTTTTTTAGGAGAAATGTTATGACTACTTATTTTAAAAGAAAATAAAACTTCTCAGCCTAACTATCTACACTTGTTTATAGTTGTAATAGCACAAGGCTGCGCAAGGCTTGGATGCTTGTTTTGGGTTTGAAAAAAAGGAGCAGGAGTTAGAGATACAGGTATGATGAACACATCCTGATGTCCATAGGGTGGTACCTTCTCCTCTTTCCCAGTGACTGCCCCGTCATTCACCTTCCTACCAAAGCAGTACATGGAGAAGAACATATATTGTTAAAAAAAAAAGTTTTAGTGTGGTTTGGGCTGAAGTTGAAAGGTAAACAATTATAATAGGTGAGCAGAATTATAGTAATAGTAATAGTAATTCGTGTCTCAAATTCTTCCCCAATTCATTAGAGATAGGGGTTTACACACTGCTGTGCAATTTGAGAAGAGGAATGGCGTTGTGACCTTCTCTCCCTTCCCTCCAGGTTGTCTCGATCTACGCCACATGTTATAGTACCTGGGGGACCCGACTACCCAGATGGTTAAGCCAGAATCTTGGGAGAGTTGGGTAAGAAAGTGATTCCAGGCCCCAGCTTTGAAACAACAGTCCCCAAGTGCTTTGCAATTTATGAGCTGCTATTCAGGAATGTACAAAACTAGTTGCAGGCCTGGAATGTTGGCAATAGAGGCTAAATAAAACAACAACAACCAAACAACAACAACCACCATCCTGCAAGTCTTTGAGAGGTAGCTTGCCGGAAGGCTTGGGAGACCTAGTGATGTGACAGTGGCGCAGGTAGGAAGCCCTGTGCCCACCCACTCACCTGCGTGTGCTGTCCGACTCTCAGATGCAGCAGGTGGCTTGATGCACCTGTGCATATCTGTACACAAAAAGGCCAGCACTCCATCTTGGTTTCCCCCTCTATTCTAGGAAAGTTTTTCAGTGCTTGATTACTTACTGAGGGAGTGTTAATCTGTCTCCCAAACACAGATGGTGTAAGTTTATGCACACTTATGTCAGTGAGTGAGAAAGAACAAGGGAGTCTTTTGAGGCTTAATTTCTGCTTGTGTGAAATAGGAACAAATTCACTTTGCAGAAGTGTGCCTTGGCGGGGACATAAAATGGAATCCTGTGACTCCTTTCAGCACCAGTGGTTGTGGCAGGTGGGAAGAAAAGGACTATAGAGGTCTTCCTATGGTAGGTGTGGAGCTTTGGTGTAGAACCCCGCTTAGCTAGTCTTTGTGGTAAATGAGGAAGCTCCCCTCTCACTTCCACAGAACTTAGTGTCCATTTCCCCCCAGCATTCCAGGATAACTTAGAGAGTGCAGTGCTTTGTTGGCTTGGAGAATCTTAAGAGATTTTATTGATGGCAGGAGGTAGGTAATTGATACCCTGGCTCAATAATGACCCAGCGAGGGAAACTTACATGAAGATTTTTGTGTTTCAGTAGCATGTCTAATGTGTCTTCCATAGTACCGTCCTAATCCCACATACTTAGTTCATACACAGCTCATGTTCTTCAAACAAGAGAGGCCAGAGGGGGGTGCCCCTGATGTGTGGCTTGTCCTAAGGATATCTCTGATGGCTGGTCCTCTGCCGAAGACCTTGGCCCATTTATATTTTATGAGGACTTAGGTTATGGGTTCCATCTTGAGAGTCCTAAAAATATACAGCCAAGAAAGTACATAAATGATAATGTCTGTCTAAAGCCACTGGTTGGAATGAAAGAAGAAAAGGCAAGGTAATTTGTAAATGTTTATTCAAGGCCATTTGACTCTGAGAAAATAATTCATATAAAAAGATTAAGGGTTTTTTTTCCTTCAGGCTATTTTCATTTATTATTGGCTATCTCTTTAACCCAAAGGCAGCATTGCAATTACTGCAACATTTGTGTGGTGTGAGCTTCCAGTGGGCCCCTTCGTATTTCATAAATACGATAAAAGTCAAGGTTTTGAAATTTCAGTTATGAGCAGCACCACAGGGGAATGAGGTGGGACCCTGTTCACTCTGCTGTAGCTGATGACTCTGAGACCCGGGAGTCACTGACACTTACTTGCTCATCCATATCAGTACTTGCTGTGGTGTGACTTCCTGCCTATGAAGTCTATTTTCCTGGGTTAGTTAATGCTCTACAGGAAACATGTAGTGGGGCATGAAGAGTTCACCATGTGTGTCAGGATGAGGAGCTGAGAGCATAGGTGCTTGGGACCAACTGTGGAAACTGAGATGTCATCAATTTAACAGTTAGCATGTAATGCTTTAGACTTTTAGTACAAATTGTAATTGTTTTCATGAAAGTCCTATAAAAGTGTACTTCTTTTTGCAAAAAGGATACATTTCATACTGTAATAAAGAAATAAGACAGTCTTTTCAGAACAAGTATAAAAATTGTGATTATAAATTATATCAGTTTGTGTTTAATATTAGCACCATTGAGCAGAGTCCATAGCACAGTTAGTTAATTGTAGTTGTTAACAATTAATTGTGTAATTCAAGATGGCTAGCAGAACATTGGAATGATTTCAACAGAAAAAAAAAGGTACGTCTGAGGCCATGCATATGCCAGTTATTTTCATCGCTCATGCACATCTATGCAGGTATTGGAATGTATAGTGTATTCCATAGATGTGTACAATTGCTGTGTGCTAATTAGAATACCTTTAATTAAAAAATTATTTTTGATATTTTGGAATTAAAATGTAATTATATTAAACGATCATGTAATACAGTGCTTAACTCCAATTACTTATTTTTTAAGAGTAATTTATTTTTATTTTATGTATATGGGTGTCTTGCCTGCTTGTAGGCAAAGTGTACCACATGCACACAATGCCCACAGAGGTCAGAAGAGGGCCTCGGGTTCCCTGGAACTGGAGTTAGAGGTGGTTGTGAGCCACAATGTGTGTGTTAGGAACCAAACCTGGCACCTTTGCAGGGCCAGCAAGTGCTGTTAACTGCTGAACAACCTCTCCAGCCTCTAATGTCCATGGATATGTGCACGTGTATGTTTGTGGCATGTGTGTACATGTATGTCTAATATTATACAATATATAGATAGATTTTACATGAATAAGTGAATATAGTACAAAGCACAGAGAAGCCAGGCTGCAAAAGCCTCTGTACACCAGCTCCCAGAGCTGAGAGTTGCCTCAGCACCCCAGCCATCCTTGCTCTAGGAAGGAGCTTTCTCCCTTCTGGGAGCAGACATTGATTTACACACAGCTCCCCTCTGTCTCCGCTCACACCTTGAGTCAATGATACCTGCTCAGACTTGTGAACTTGGAGGAAATTTCAGTGTGTGGAAGCTAAATACAGTGTGGTAAATACGCATATACAGGGGGAGGAGGTCCCCCTAAGTTACAGTCATAGGGGAGGGGAGTAAGGGGAAAATGGGAGGAAGGGTGGAATGGGAGGATACAAGGGATGGGATAACCTTTGAGATGTAATATGAATAAATTAATAAAATAAAAGTAAAAAAATAAAATGTACCAATGGCTTTGTTTTGTTTGTTTTTGTCTTTATGTAAAACAAACAAAAAACCAAAACAAAGGAACACCAAAATCTAGAAAAGAAAACAACCAACCGAACAAACAAAAACCAAAACAACAACAACAACAAAAAGCCAAATAAAACAAAAAAACCCCAAACAAGAGATTTCATTGAAAACACTAGCTTTTTGTCTTAAAAGCTCTCACAATACAAACAAAACCTTCTGTTTGTGGGCAGGATAGTAGCAATATGATTACGATGCCCGACATCCCTTATCCCATAAATGAAGAACGTGTGTGCATACACATTAAATAAACGTAATAGAAATTCTTTAAAAATATTACGACAAGCAGATTGCTTAAAGCCCACTGCCTTTAAGCATACTGCTCCATGGCCTCACAGACACCCATTCTTGCTGTTGTGTATGAGGCTACCTCATAAAATTTCTCACTTACGGGGACATAGTTTTCTTTTGAAATACAAAATTCACTCAAAGTCCTGGCAAAGCCAGCTTAGAGAGTTGAATATTCTTACAGAGAGAGCTCCGGTATCAACAAGATAATTCAGAATGATTTCACTCACCACATTTACTATTTGTTAGGCAGGTGATGTGAAGTCAGCCTTTCGGAAAAGGAGATTTTAAGTCCTAGGGATCCGTTATAAGCAACGTCAGTGGAAAATTCTTCCTCTTAGACTGCCTTGATTCTAGCACACTGTTTAATCCACTTGGCCCATCTGTGTCAAACTTGCTGAATTCTTTTACTAAATCTGGGCAGACATAGCTATATACTCCCCCTGCTCTGGAGGCGTTCCCACTCTGAGAGAAGTGTGCGCTGGCTCACCCTATGAAGAGCATGGTCAACTGGCTCAGTCATCGATGGGGACCAAGTGACATCTCCTTTACTCTCTGCTCCCACCCTGGCCAATGGCTGTTTTCCTGTTTGGTTTGTTGCTTGGGAAGCTGTGACTACAAGCACAGACAGCAGGGCTGTGCAAAGCCTGGGATATTGATGGATTAATTTTTTTTTAAAAGGAAGATAGCCTTTTTCTTGTTCATTTGGAGGAGACTTTGTTAAAAGCAAGCACTGACCTCGAGGTTCTGGTTTAATTATTTATAGATTACTTTCTTTGTGCCTTTTCCATTGACTGTCTTCATCCAAACCACAGAGAACTGGCCATTTTTATGAAGCTGTTTCTAGTATTTAATCCCGAGGAAGTCTAGGCCATTGCCCTTTCATTGCTCAACCCTGCTTGAAACCAGTTGCCCATTTTGCTGACTCGTTGATAGCATAAAATGACAAAAAGGGATCCACATGAAGAAGTGATGGTAAATTGTGCAGCATGTTTTGGCTATGGCCAACAAAGACCACAACCCTCCAATTTGCTGGCTACTAGGCTGCCATCTCACTTTCCTGTTCTCGCTGTTTCCATGTGTTTGGTATTGGTTTGGTTCTGAGGTTGGTGCCAAGAGACAGGGCATGTCTCTCTCCCTCAACCTTATTTTTACCGTGCATTCCCATAGGAAGCTAAGATGGTCCATTTCTATTCCTGCCCATCAGGCTATGCCCACACCCAGAATATTCCTAAACAGATTTTAAATGGAGGCTTTAGGGCTGGAGAGATGGCTCGGTGGTTAAGAGCACTGGCTGCTCTTCCAGAGAACATGAGTTCAATTCCCAGCAGCCACATGGTAACTCACAACTTTCTGTAACTCCAGTTTCAGGGGGGAATCTAACACCCTCACACCTATGCATATGAAATAAAATTAAATAAATTAAAAAAGAATGGAGGTTGTAAGAGGACCAGTAGCTCCCAGAGTGACATTTGTGTTTGCAGAAAGCCCTTAAAGGTGGAATAAGGGAAGGGTATTTGAACTATAAGGATCATTATGTGATGTTCTGGAAACTAATTTCTAACTAATGAATAATGGGGAGGTGGCCTGAAGAATGAATACTCCCGCTTCCCCAAAACACTTGTTTTCTACTGGCCAGTAAAGATGTGTCAGAGCACACAACGTAGCCTTGCTTTGCCCGGTATGGTTGTGGACATGACAGTCAAAGAAGTCAGGGATGAAGTAGGCAAAGAAGAAAGGTTGGGAGATGCTGAGTAGATTAAATGTAGTCGGCGATTCACTGCCATAGACCTCCTGTTAGACGGAGGTTCTCTGTCGAGGAAAACAGGAGTGGGGACTGGTAATGACAGAGCCACAAAGTACAGAGTAAAACAGAATGAGGCCCCCAAAAGGTTGGGGGATTAATGTTAAGTCTTTTATGATGTGGTTAGAGATGCTGACTTCTTGTCTGAATCCTAAGGAAGGGGTTGTAGAATGCTACCCTCTGAGACCATTGTCATTGCTTTTTATTTTATTTTTTTCTTTTGTTTTCAATTCATTCGTGTAGAGGAGTTTTAATCCAGCAACATCCAAAGACCTTCTGTGTGATGCAACTGGAACACAGACATGCCACACACCTTTAATCCCTCTGGCTGGAATACAAGACATGCCCTTAGTACACACCTTTAATCCCAGACAATGGCATCTAATTGAGGTGCAGATAAAGTGACAATCAGAGAAAGATTTGGCACAATAGGATGTGCCCAACTTGTGAGGACAGACAGGAAAGGTGGTTTAAGAGTACAGGGAGAGCCAGTTGGGAGAACTGAGTTCAGTTCAGTCAGTTCAGTCAGTTTTGGCAGTTCAGGGTAGTTCAGTCAGTTCAGTGTGGTAGAATGGAGTTGCACAGTCAGCTGGGAGAGAGTGCAGGGGAGTTCCCTTCAGTGCAGTGTAGTTCAGTTCATGGAGTTCAGGACCAGTTTTCCAAGCAGAGCACTCGAGTGAGAAGGCGAGAGAAGCCACATCGAATCAGTCAGCTCGAAGACGAGTTTGAGCCAAAACAGTTGAGTTGAACTAGCCAGTCAGAGTTCAGAAAGAACTAGAAAAGGGCCAGTTATTCAGCAGTAAGCCTCTGATATGACAATTACACCTGGTGAGTAAAAGTTATTTTACATATCCTGACCATAGTTTTCCCTCCCTCCACTCTTTCCATTCCCCTCCACCCCATCCCTCTTCTTCCCTGGAGCCACCCCGTCTCCATTTCTCTTCAGAAGAGGTCTGGCCTCCCAGGGATCTCCACCAAACATGACAAGACAAGATACAATAAGACTAGCTCAGTAAGGCATCCCAGTAGGAGGAAAAGGGTCTGAAGAGCAGACAAAGGAGGCAGAGACAGCCTCACTCCTGTTGCTAGGAGTCTCACAAAACCCCTAAGCTAACAATCCTAACATATGCAGACAACTAGTGCAGACCCATGCAGGCTCTGTGCTTGTGATTACAGCTTCAGTCTCTGTGAGCCCCTATGAGCCCTGTTTAGTTGAAGTCTGAGAGCTGTGTTCTCCTGGTATCCTCAACAACCCCAAATCCTACATTTCTACATTTCTTTCTCCCATCTTCCACAAGATTCCCCAAGCTCCAAGGGGAAAGCCCAGATGGAAATCCTCAATTTGGGCTCTCTCTCTCTCTCTCTCTCTCTCTCTCTCTCTCTCTCTCTCTCTCTCTCTCTCTCTCTGCTTAATGTTGGGCTGTGGGTCTCTGCTGCCAGGGATAGCCCTCTTTGATGATGACTATGCTAGGGCACTGATCTGTGAGTATATAAGGATATCACTAGGAATCATTTTATCAATATATTTTCTATGATAGATCTCTGGACTATCCAGCCTTCAATTCCTGCTCACCAAGACAGTGTAGGGATTGGGCTCCCTCTCCTGGTATGGGCCTCAAATTAGACCCTTCCTTGGTTGGCCTCTCCCATGTGCCAGAGTACATCTTGCAGGCAGGACAGGCTGTGGTGTAAGGTTTTGTGGCTGGGTAGGTGTCCCAGTCCCTCCTCTGGAAGCCTTGTCTGGTTACAGAGGATGGAAGACTTAGGCTCTCAGTCCTCTGTGTTACAAGGTCACCCTTGTAGAATCCTGAGAGTTTCTACTGGACTAGGTTTCCATATCAATCCTCCCTCCAATGCCCTCCAATCCCAGTCATCTCTCCTGGTACCCTCTCCCTCCATGTCCACCCCCCATCCTTCCAGTTCCCAACTTCACCTTAGTCCACCTACTAAATCTATTCTATTTCCTATTCCAAGGGATTTTCAAGCATTTCTCCTTAGAGCCCTCTTTATCAGTGAAGCTGTGACTACTAGCACATGAATCTGAAGATTGATTTCGTTGATGTTCCTATTTAGAGTAAGGGGTGGGGCAGGTCATTAGACCCTCACCCGAGGGTCCAGTCATTCTCATCCACATCTTCCCTCCCAGTTATGTGCCTTTCAGCCCAACTGCATGCGGTTTCATGGTCCTGGGAGGTAATGGAGTATTTAAAGCGTGGAAGGTTATCAGAAGTGGGGGGCTCTATGCTTACAGCTATGGGGGAAGTCATCCTCCATGCTGGGGTGAGACTTTTCTGTGGTATGGCTATTTTCTTGCTCCTATAAGGACTCACTCACCCTTGCCCTGCAAGTAAGCCTGATCAGCTCACTGTTTTTTCAAGGCAGAGTTTGGTGGAGGAATTCTTTTGGTCTATTTATGGTGAGTAGGCATCTGTTTGTGTCTCTTCCAGGAGAAGATCACACACCAGAAGTTGAGAAGCTAAATAAGGCTCACATGTGCTGTTTGTATTGAGTTGTACATGCGCCTAGGGCACCTGCTTTATTATTCTTAATGGTAGTCCATCCCTGGATTATCATAATTTTATATGGGACTTATAGTACACTAAAAGTTTTGTCAAGTCAGAGACTTAATCTTTTTATGATGGCTGCTGGTTCCTAGTATCTAAAAGTATAGGCTCTCAACCTGTAGGTAGCCACCCCCCTTGGATGTTAAATGACCCTTTCACAGGGGTCACCTAAGACATTCTGCATATCAGATATGTGCATTATGATTCATAATAGTAGCAAGATTACAGTTATGAAGAAGCAGTGGAAATTATTTCATGGCTGGGTGTCACCACAACATGAGGAGCTGTATGTTTACAGTATTAGGAAGACTGAGAACCACTGCTGTAGATCCTCAAACATTGAAGAAAACAAAGATGAAATTAAAAACACCGAGAGCACTTACATCTAGCTGAACAAGTGTGACTAAAGGTTAATACCCTCTTAATAGAAATTAATACACATTTCTTGATGTTTGCGTTTACACTTTGTTTTTTTTTCTTGTTACTTACTCAAGTTTTTTGGGGGGAGAGGGGGTAGGTAAGTCTTTATTCTCTTCTTTACAAAGAGAATCAATTTTCAGATGCTTCCTTTTTAGTATGTGCAGATAATATGAAATCCTTTACAGCAGTTGTTTGTCCAAGACCATTTCATTTTTAAGATAGAAGGGATTAGATTGTATTAAGGAGTTTGAGTCTTTGTTTTCATAATAGGAAAGATATTTTTGTTATATATTTTGTTGTTTAAATTCTTTTTTTTAAAATTAACTTTACTTCATTTGACATTCTTCCATAGGCCATCAACATTTCTCAGCTCCTAATTCTCCACTAGTGCCATTTTTAAATAATTGCATGGAATTTTTAAAAATAAATATATATTTTATTATAATTTATTTATATTATATCTTGATTGTTATTCCCTTGCTCTTATCTTCCTGGTCCCACCCTCCCTCCCCTTTCCACCCTATTCTCCTCCCCTATGACTATGACTGAGGGGGACTTCCTCCCCCTTTATATGCTCATAGGGTATCAAGTCTCTTCTTGGTAGCCTGCTATCCTTCCTCTAAGTGCCACCAGATCTCCCCCTCCAGGGGACATAGTCAAATATGAGGCACCAGAGTACATGTGAAAGTCATACCCCACTCTCCAGTCAACTGTGGAGAATGTGCTGTCCATTGTCTAGATCTGGGTAGGGGTTTGAAGTTTATGGCCTGTATTGTCCTTGGCTGGTGACATAGTTTGAGTGGGAACCCTGAGCCCAAATCTGCCTATCATAATGTTCTACTTGTAGGTTTCTAGGACCCTCTGGATCCTTTTGCTTTGCTATTCTCCCATGCTTCTCTCATCTAGAGTCCCAATAGGATGTCCTCCTCTCTGTCCCAGTTTCCTGGTAAGTAAAGATGGAAAGGCAATCTTAAGTCTAAATATTTTACAACCACCCACAAGTCTGGTGGGCACACACAGGAAATCACCCTTAAGAGACAACCATTCAAGAGTAGGAGGGATATGGTCATGAACAATGGGATAGATTTGGCAAGAACATGCATTGTCATTTCCAACTTTGAGGGGTTGTATCCAGAGCCCACATCGGATACATGGCTACAATTAAATTCATTGCTACAGTAGGGTTCATGGAAATATTGCCTTCCACTTTCTTCAAAGTGGAAATGAAAATACATTTGCTTTCTTCACAGCCTGAAATGTAAAAATTATAAAAAAAAAAAAAACCCAACCCAGCATCTTTGTAGCATAGTAGCTATTGAAAACCATCTGTGGATAAAGCGAAATCATTTCCACATGAATGACTTCTGTACCATGGATTTTTGTGAAGACACCACCAGGCTTATGTCTTCCTCTGCTCTTTGTAGTTTGCAGTTATTGTTGACACTTGCTTCCTATTTTCCTTGTGAAGTGAAAAAAATTCGTAGCAATACTTTGTATGCTGTGAAATACCATAAGTTGAAACTTAGCTATGAGGCTGGATGGAAAGATATGGTTAGGAGCTCCTAATACTCCTGCGGAGTATCTGAGTGCTGTCCAGCACACGTGTGAGGTGGCCTTACTAGTGCCTAGAACTACAGCTGTAGGGGACCAGTGATGCTTTCTTCTGGCCCTCGGACCTTCACACATGTGTGCATTGCCTCCCCACAATATACGTAATTAAAAAGAAGAAACAATCCTTTAAACCTAGCTATGATTTTTCTATGATAGCTGTCTATTGTGGAGTCCTGTGTACCACCACGCGTGCTTGTGTTCCTGTCTTGTTTGACTCAGCACACTTCAAGACTCATCCAGGCTATAGTGGGCTCATCTGTCACTCTGGAGGACACTGCTCTGTGCTTCCTCTCTTGGTCATTTTCAGCCAACATTTTTGGGACGTTGATAGGTGGGCAGTAGCTTGTTGGACAATTTAGAACTATATTACTTTATTCAATAAAACCAGTTAAGAAGCAATGGGGAGCTCACAAACTTTCCTTTTGGTCTTCTCTATCAGCCATGTAAATCTATCATTCTGCTAATTATTCTTTCTGGTCTGATTCACCTGCTTGATAGCTGAAAGGTTTATTTGTTGAATGAAAGTGATGATGTGATTATTGGTAATTGAGCACAACTTTCAGCAGATTATCACTGATACATTGAAATGACTAATTATTTACATCATCATTGTCTTAAAAGTTGATTCATGTTCCGAATGCCCCCTTGCTTATTTATTTTCTTATTTTTGCTATTAGTAAAAGTATTTTTTATACCCGCTGTGGATATTTACGTCTTGCCTGCTTCTGTTTACTGCTGAAGCCCAAACATTCAGGCTGCAGTTGGCACCGTAGAGAAGGAAGGCCAGCCAGGGGCTGCTCTCTCTCCAGATTGTTGATAAAGCTGTCAGCCAGGTTGTGGGGGTGGAATTCTGGCGTGACTACTGTTCAGAATTTCTTAAGCTTAGCCAACTGGCAAGCAGTGACATTAAAGGATTGATTCTGATACTCTGCCTCCCTGGAATATAAACACACACACACACACTCATACACACACACACACACATACACACACACACACACACACACACACACACACTGCCCCCCAACCCACCCATTTTGATTTTGCTGCACAATTCTGTAATTATAGAAATATCTAAACAAGATCAATGATAAAAACTGGATGAAATATGGCTTATATCATGTAATATATTATTAATTTAAAAATAGATATTGTTAAGGTCTTGAGTTTGTCTTTCTGGCACATTCCGTAAGTAGCCATTGTTAAGGTCTTGAGTTTGTCTTTCTGGCACATTCCGTAAGTAGCCAGCTTTGTAATATGGAGACAATGTTGTTGGAAATACCATTTTAGATTCCTTATTTGGGGACCTAGTATATTGCTGACGTAGGTGTTTCTACAGACACTAGAGATACAACGGTTAGTCTGCTACTGAAAATCAAGACTTGCCATTCAGTGTGGTCCATACCCAGTCACCTTAGGACTTGTTCAAAGGGAAAAACCTCAGGTCCTAATATTGCAACAATAATCCAAGCTTTAAGGTGATTTTTGGGCACATTAAAGCTTGAGATAGAATTGTCAGAAAGAGGTTTCTATTTAAATCTGGAAAAAAATGCACTTAGAACCATCCCACACTGTTCATTATGTATTTTTTTGGTGTACTTATGTAGAAAGATTTATTTTGAGGAGCCTCCGTAATTGTGATAAGTTCCTAAACTCAAGATCAATAGGTCAGAAGGGCAGGCTGAAGCAAGTCAAGGAGACTTGCTGCTCAAGTTCAGAGGTGGCACAACTTTGAAGCACACACTGCACCCACTATCCTTTTATCATTCAGATGGTTGACAGGGATACCCAAAAGATGAGCTTGAAAGTACCTTTTCTTCATTAAGTAGTTTTTAATTGAAAATTGGTAGTATCAATTTAAATATTATATCCTAGGGCCTACAAAGTTGCTCATAGTTTACTGTGTTAGTTATAACTGTGTCAGTTTTCAGGTAGATAGACCTTTGATGAAGTTGGAATAGATAATTAACTGGTACGTGCTGTAGATTTTAACATGGAAATACATGTGAAATGTGTCAAGAGTCTGCATGGGTATTGGTCCAGCCCATCTTTATCTACTGCTTGTTTTTTTTTTTCTTAAAGAAATAATCATAGCTATGTGAAATGACACAGGTACATGGACAGAAGTATGGTAATGATTCATTTCACTTTTTATTTATATTTGTGTGTGGATGTGTGCACATGTGAAGGTGCCCTCAGATGCCAGAAGGTGGTTTCATAGTTTCTGAGGCTTGAGTTACAGGTAGTTGTGAGTTCCCTCAATATGGTGCTGAGAATAGAACTTGGGTCCTCTGGAAAAGCGGCAAGAACTCAAGACTTCAGGGCCGTTTCTCCAGCCCCAACATAAGGATGCTAAAGGCAGTATCCTTGTTTTTTTTGTGTTTTGGTTTTTCAAGACAAGGTCTCTCTGTGTTAGCTACAAAAACCTCAACACAAGCAACTTATAGGATGAAGAGTTTGCTTTTGTAAAGGGAGGGGCAGTTGGAGCGTGAGGCATAGCTCACACTGCACCTTCAATCAGAAAGGGATAGAGACCAAGGCTGGAGCTCACCTTGATTTCTCTTACTTATTTACTTTGGATCCTGTCTCATTCAGTGATCTGCCCACACCTAACAGGAGTCCTTTCACCTTTGTCAAAATACCCCTGAAACAGCTTCACAGACACCTCAGAGGATTGTTTAGGAGATACTAAATCCCAGTCAGTTGACAAAGACAGAGTAAGGACCATATCACCTATGCCATCATAGAACCCTTTTAAGGTTCGGGTCTGCCTTGTTGGTAAGTTGTATGAAATGTCATATTCCCAAGTAACGTTATGTGATCTTAATGTTATTACAAGGGTATTTGTTTTTAAGTTAATTTTAATTTCTAAAATTTGTGTGTGTGTGGTGTGTGCATGTAGGGTGTGTATGTGATGTGTATGTATAGTATGTGATGTGAGTGGGTGTTTCTGTGTGTGTATGTGTGTTGGGTGTGTTTTGTGTGTGTGTGTGTAGTATGTGGGGTGTGTATGTGTGGAGTATGTGTGGTGTGTGTGGTATTTGTGGTGTATGGTATGTGTGTTGTGTGTATTGTGCGTGTGTGTGTGTATGTGTGTGTGTGTATTGTGCGTGTGTGTGTGTGCGTGTGTGTGTGTGTGTGTGTGTGTGTGTGCATACAGTATGAGTGTGGAGGTTAGAGGACAATTTACATAGGTTTGTTTTCTCCTTCCACCATGTAGATCCAGGGAATGTAATGCAGTTTTGGTGGCAAGTGCCACTGGACTCAGCTCCATTATACTTTTTGGTGTTCTTTTCTCCTCCCACTGTACCACTAATAACCACAGGGCAGTGTCAATACTAGGCTGTCTTGAAATCTAGAAGGACAGTACACCATCATCATGGCAGGAGCACAGCAGCACACGGACATCATGGTGGAGCACGGCAGCACAGAAGCATCGTGTTGGGAGCACAGCATTACACAGGCATCATGGCAGAGCATGGCAGTACATGGGCATCATGGCAGAGCATGGTAGCACATGGGCATCATGGCGGAGCATGGCAGCACACAGGCATCATGGTGGAGCACAGCATTACACAGGCATCATGGCAGAGCATGGCAGCACATGGGCATCATGGCGGAGCATGGCAGCACATGAGCAGGCATGGTACTAGAGAAATAATTGAGATTTCTATATCTAGATACAGAAACAGCAGGAAGAGAGAGGGCTTGGGCCCTTGAATCCTCAAAGCCAATCCCCAGTGACATGCAGGAATCCAATGAGGCCGCGGCTAATTCTTTCCAACAGTGCCACTCCCTGGTGATGAAGCACTCACATCTATGAGGCTCTGGGGCCCATACTTATTCAAACCCCACAGGCAGTATTGAGATGTGCTAGCAGGTGGTAATGTCTGCTTTCTAATCTGCTTTGACTGGTATAAGAAATCTAGTTATTTTATTTTGGGGTTTTATTACTTTTAAGGTTTTAATGTTTAGATTTAAGTCACGTATTCACAAATATTTATTACACCTGAGATATTTTTTTCCTAAAAGATGCTTTCATATAATAATTTTGTACCTACTCTAGGTTATTTTATAAGTTAATATAAGTTTTGATATGAGAAAATATAGCAAGGACAGAAGTATTTTGTTTCTTGTTTTATCTATTACCCTACAATGCTGTGTTTGTGGAGTTGGTCACACATTAACACACACATCAAAAAAAGGTGTTTTTAATATGTTCCTTTAAATTTTTGATGGAAATTTTTATTCTGTAATGTCATCCAGCATCTGGCGGATGGCCTGGGTTCCGTTTCTGGCAGGCTGGTCCAGGTGCTGCTTGCTTGTGGATGAGAAAAGTCAGACCTTGAGATCAAAGGTCCCAGGGTCCTGTTTCTCACTTAGGCTTACAGTGCTTTAGAGCGAGGCCCATGGGCTAAGCCAGGTTCCCAGTGTCACTGGTGGAGGAGGAAATGATTTTCCCTTGAGTGTTACAATTTAGCTCTTTTTGAATGAGATTGCTGCTATCAGATGATGACGGAGACTTGGGAGCTCCATAGGCCCATGATGATACCAACAGTGTTACAGCCCTTTCTATAGCTACTATGCTAAGCACACTGCAGAGGAAGCAAGTGAATGTTCAAAACCCACTGGCAGGCAGGCCTAGTGAGACATAGGCTGGGTCGAGTGCCTCACCAGCAGTCAGGACTGAGCGAGCGGTGGTGGTGGAGCAGGTTCCAGCGGCTGCTGAGGCAACTCCGCCATCACTGCCTGACCACCAGCCATCCAGCAGTAGTTCTTCCCCAGAACAAATGGTGGAGGAATGGTGAGCATGCTAGCCAGCCTTTATTTATAAACCTTGGGCATTGGGGAGGGTTTTGTGGGTGAATGTGTCTGATTTGCTGGGTCTAAGATTGCCAGGATACTTAATCTACATGCAGGAGTACTGTACAGAAGGAAAGTACTTAATTTGCTAAAGGCTAGTAGGATCTCCTTAGCATATGACGTGGGTATTCCAGGAATCCACAGGTGCTTGCTGAACAGGTTTTTTTTATCAGGACTGCGATAATTTTTAGGGGATCTGGGGGTCCCAGATCAGGGGAAGAGAGAACCTCATTGAGAAAAGGAGTTTGTCATAATAGACCAAGCTCAATTGACTATCTGGATACACCAGACCACATTGTACCATTTAGAACCTTTATCATTGGGTATATATGTATGTGTGAGTTGTACATGATTCATTGCATATATAGTATTGGTTATGTTTAATTTTAATTCTGAGGCTTCAATAAACAGCTCAGACATTAGAAAAAGCACTTAAGTCCTCGTGCTAGCAATAGTGGGGCTTGCCATTTCCAGTTGTTTTTCCTATTAGTAGTGTCTGAGGCTGTTGAGTTATTGAAATAGTTTTAGTTCTTCTCCTTGGAAGGTTTCACAGTATGCTTTATGGCACCGTTGCCACATCTTATGAGTCTTTCAGCTCGAGCGGGAACATGAAGTTCTAATAGAGAGAAACTGCCTTTAACAAGGCCAGCAGCATTGAGACAGAATTCTGTGCTCTCTTTGCCATATTTTAGTAATGGATAGCAACAGTAAGAAGCCTCAGTCGGGCGTGGTGGTGCATGCCTTTAATCCCAGCACTTGGGAGGCAGAGGCTGTGAGTTCGAGGCCAGCCTGGTCTACAAAGTGAGTCCAAGACAGCTAAGTCTACACAGAGAAACCCTGTAGAAGAAGAAGAAGAAGAAGAAGAAGAAGAAGAAGAAGAAGAAGAAGAAGAAGAAGAAGAAGAAGAAGAAGAAGAAGAAGAAGACTGCCGGACACACTCATACATGTATATCCTGCCCTAGAACAGCAAGAGGCCGGGAGGTAATTTGTGATGGGCATTTGAATCGCTGACATTTTGCTGACAAAAGTTACAACAGCAGAGTCATTTGGCCACCAAATGATTGCAGTTGTGTGTGAACTGCCTGTTTCTAAGACGATACTAAGTTGTTACTTATATCAAAATATCTTTTACTGTTTTGTGCAATGAACCAAGAAGAGGTTTTTGTGATGTAATTTTTTTGTGTTTTATATAGAGAGGGCTCATAATCCTCAAGTAAAGTGCCACCTTTCATTAGTTATTATAATTTTCCTAATATTTCCCTCCAAAAAAGTAAAGCACACAAACAAACAGCTCTGGCTCATGGCATTACATATTAGACAGTTAGGAAACAAACTCGTGAGCATTGAGTTCTCACTGTTTTTAACTTTATAATTTTTCATACTTACAATCCTGGTATCTGACCTCTTCTAATAAGCTCCATGTTGTGAGTGTGAGAGCATGCAAAACATAAGTATGGTGAGCAAATGGCATTGTTCTAGAAACAGAAGTGTAGTATTTCTGTCCATTGCATGGTGGTATTGGAGTCACTGAGAAAAATAACAGTCAGAGCTAGATTGAATGATGTTTTACTCACCCAGAGCATGACTGGGTATAGTAAAGGGTGTTGACCAACCATGGCCAGTGAGTCCCTCCTGGCAACTGATCACAGCCACTTCTCTGCTTGTACCTCTGTTGTGGTGCAGAATAAAGAGATAGGGTACAGATGACCAAGGTGTTGTCTGGATACCACATGGCACAAGTGTTTGGGTAGGACAAATAATATATATTTAGTGAGAAACAGGAAAAGTATTTCCTCACAAAGCAATAATCCCAGAGCAGCAGCAAGGGCTCTCATAGTAAGGCAGTGTTCCACAGTCCACTGTTGATCAGTGGGAGATTTTGTAGGAGATGGAATATTACACATAGAAGACCATCTTTTCCAACAGTGAAGGAATGAAAAAGAGTTATGCCCTGATTCACACTTCAACAAGTATGAAGATTAACATTTGCCTAAGCAGTAATGGCAATCATTGAACACAATTACGTTAACTTCCCATGTTCCTGTGGCTTTCTGGGGTAGAGATTACAAAGGTCTGACACCGAATCAAAAATGCAGCTATCTTGGCAGTTGGATATGACTAAAATACATTATATACATATAGGGGAGCGTGTGGGGAAGGGTAAATATTATAATAAAGCATATCGTATAGCTGGGGTTTATAAAGCAAATCCAGGACAGCCACGGTTCTGTTACACAGAGAAACTTTGTCTCATAAAAACAAACAAAAATATTATGTTAAAAATTTAGAAATGAAATATAAAACATTATATATATATAAACATTTAAAAGAATTAATTATTTTTAAAATAATGGGAATATTGGATTTCATGTCTTTTTTTCTAAAGAATGCTTGCTTTTTCATCTGTAATTCCCAATACAAAGATATCACTGCCACACCAGATTAGTGTGTGGCTCCAAACAGATTGCCGTTTCAGTGCCGAGTTCATGAGTCAGAGACATCTGGAGAGTCAGCAGGCATTCTTGATTGTATTAAAACTTTTAGGAGGAAGATCCATTTCTGATATGAATTTCAAAAATGAATAAACTAATGTATGCTAATGTATGTACATACTGTAGTATATACCTCAATCCTTTAGGACACAAACACCTTCACCTCATATCCAACTCTTAAAGCTAACATATTTTAAAAAATGGATTTGAGGAAGGGTGAGGTGAGAGAGGGAGGGAGGGAGAGAGAGAGAGAGAGAGAGAGAGAGAGAGAGAGAGAGAGAGAGAGAGAGAGAGAGAGGGACAGAGGGGAGGAGGGGAGTGAGGCAAACGAGGAGAAGAAGGACAGGAAAATGAAGCAGAAGAAACTGTCTCCAAGAAAGACAGTCACACTGCTGTATTTCAGGGTCACAGCTGGGATTTCATTTACTGTCGTGTTCAGGATAATAAACTTTATTCTAAAACAATCTTCCAACACCACTGTGAAAGCCAGAACTTTTTTTCTTTTCTAGAAATCAGATGACTTCTTATAATACTATTTTGTGGAGCCTGCTGATTATTTTACCATCTGGGCATAGAAATTTAATTTCTAGAACCAAATACTCCAAATTCAGATCACCCCTTCTTATGCTGGCCTGCTGAAAAGTAGAAGTTGAAACATATTTATTTTCCTCCTCCTCCTCCTCTTCTTCCTCCTCCTCCTCTTCCTCTTCCTCCTCCTCTTCTTCTTCTTCCTCCTCCTCTTCTTCCTCCTCCTCTTCTTCTTCCTCCTCCTCCTCCTTTTCCTCCTTTTGTAACCAATGTCAGTGTACATTTTTAAAGATCATGATGCTTATGTACCAGTCTTTTGTTGTTGTTTAGTCTGATTTGAAGCATAGGTCTTTTGCCTCTATTCACTGTTATCATGACAATCTGCCTTTCTCTTTTACTTCTTCACCACCCCAGAGACTAACATTGGCAAATGGAGGAAAATACACTGGGCTAACCCTTGGCTCCATATTAAGCCATGTAGAGTTTGATTATGAAAAGGGCTAGGCTATTAGGTTAATTACCATATCTTCTGGTGCATAAGATGACCTCCGACTTGAACTTTAACTTTTCAAGTTAAAAGATAGAGTTTGCAGCCCAAGTCTGTTGCACAGGGTGTGTGTTGGAAGAGGGGGCAGTCTTATATGGTGAGTATATTCAAAACTCTATTTTTAAGTTAAAGTTGGGAATCATCTTATATGCTGGAAAATATGGTAGTTTTGAGTTCTCTCTCTCTCTCTTTTTTTAACTTTATTAATTTATTCTTGTTACATCTCAATGGTTATCCCATCCCTTGTATCTTCCCATTCTTCCCTCCCTCCCATTTTCCCCTTATTCCCCTCCCCTATGACTGTTCCTGAGGGGGACCTCCTCCCCCTGTATATGCTCATAGGGTATCAAGTCTCTTCTTGGTAACCTGCTGTCCTTCCTCTGAGTGCCACCAGGTCTCCCCCTCCAGGGGACATGGTCAAAGTTGAGGCACCAGAGTATGTGAGAAAGTCATATCCCACTCTCCACTCTACTGTGGAGAGTGTTCTGTCCATTGTCTAGATCTGGGTAGGGGTTTAAGGTTTACCGCCTGTATTGTTCATGTAAGAAGAAATACTGTATCTTAACTTTTATGAATAAAAGCAACTGGAACTTTATTTCAGAATAATTTGATGACTGCTGATTTGGACTTTATTACTCCTTTTGAGTCTTCATAAATATGTATCAGATGTTCCAAAAGAAAATATGAATGGTGTTATCTTTATGTGATTGATTTTAGCTGTCATGTCTTTATGTCCCTGTAATGATTAAGACTACATTGATGCTGATGATTAAAAATTAATATTTGTTTACTCTAGCAGGTTGTAATTTCATCTATCCATCTGTCTATCCGCCATCTACCTCTGCATCTACCTATCCATACATACACATCTTTCTATATGCCTACCTGCCTGTCTTGCTGACTATATACCTAGTTAAACACACACACACACACACACACACACACACACACACACACATGCACGCATGCATGCACGTGCACACACGTGTGTGACATTGGAAATAGTGGGGAAGTCCATTGTAGGAACTATTATTTTCTACATTTAAAAGTTAAACAGGCACAGAAAGGCTGAGTAATTTTCACAAATAGGTAAGACTTATAGAAAAGGTCTCCATGTATAGTCTGTTCTCTTAACCACTTATATTGTATTCCTTTCATTCATAAATACTTCTTATTCTTGTCTAGTTTGGCTATCATGTTAGTGCATTAAATTCACAGTGGGTGTTGGAAGAGAGATATTTATTCATAGAATATGTTTCCCTAGTGATATTATTGGAATGAATGTGGTGAGAAATTGTCAGAATCATCTCATGGTGACTCTTCCACTTCTCTCACTTTTCTCTCCTCTGCAGTTGGGTCACAACCCCCCACCAGGGAGAACTCTTTACAGGCCCCTCCCTTTCTCATGTCCCCAGCTTTCCATTCAAGGTCCAAGACAGTACATCAGATTAATTGAAGAATGCAACTGTCTTATCCTTGTCAGGATGTTGTAACAGGATATCTGGGTGACTTGTACACATTATAGCTCTGTTTTCATGGTCCTGGATGGGGAGATGATGAGCATCATGGCAAGGGAAGCATGGTCTGAGCACAGGTGCATACATTTTCCTACTCTGTCTTAGGAGTGACCATTAGCTACATGCAAAGGCCAGGGAAATGTAGTACGAAAGAAGGCTACGAGGAAGTCTTAAAAAGATTTTGCGGGAACACAACATTGAGACTGTGGCATTATTTCTCTGGTGAACATTGGGAAGCCATTGAAATAATGTAACTCAGGTGGCTATTTAAAAGTTGGAACAGAAACCCACAGTGAAATCTTGGACCAGTTTGTAACCTTGTGGAATATTCCAAGTGAAAGACTGATGCTAAGAGCTTAATTGTAATAGATGCAGTAGTGCGGATACAAAGACCTACCATGAGGCTCAGTGGGAGGAGTCTAGCAACCAGACTAGTGTGGGTTGAGGAGCACTGCAGGGCCTGGGATGCTGAAGATGCTTTTGCCTCTGTGGGCCAAAAGCACAGCATGTTGAGCTGTGTTTCACCAATGTTGAATTTGAAGTCTAGAGAACCCATTTCTGGTATTTTGGGAAGGGGGAATATCCTGAGGTAGAGTCTGAAAGATCTTTATTGCTCCAAATCAGAGTATCTAGATTATTTTAAAGTTGTGACATTGTGAACATTACAAAGAGTTTCTAAACAAGTAGTAAAAGTTTTATGGTACAACATAACACTCAATATTTTCCCTTGATTCTTTTGTTCCATGTCATCTTAATCTTTTCCTCTTTCTTCTCCCTGAAGGACATTAAAGAATGTTTTTCTTCCAGAAGTCTCTGCCCAATTTGATGAAGTCCAAAGGAACAAGATGTTAAAGGACACTTTGAAAAGCTTTGCTTTGTTTTCCAGTTGGATGCAAAGGTTGAACCCATACGTCTTTAATGTACATCTCTCACCTGTAGTGCAGACTGATGGGGTTTACTGTGGTCTAGCAAGGGCACCATGGCTGCTGCCTCTGGGATAGATGACCAGATGGCATTGCACAACCAGCTCTCAACAGAAGCAAGCTTTGAATATAAAACCCTCATATTGAAAACAGTCCTGTGCCCTGGCCCGGCACTGCAGTGTCTGCTCCCTTTCAGCGTCTGCCCTGTTCCCAATTAATCGGGTTTTATATTCTGTTTTTGCCCTCACTAAAGCATTTTTGATTTATCAACACTCAGGTCTTTTATTTATGTATGAGACACATACTTTCATTGTATATTTACAAAATCTGCACAGTTGTATCAAGTGTTTTCTTATATTCATGAATCTTCTCTTTTAATTTTTTCTTTCTTTTCTGAGGCAGGGTCTTATGTTCGCCAAGATGGCCTTAAACTTACCACATAGGGGATGGCTTTGGACTCCTGATTCTTCTGCCTCCACTTCTAAGTGCTAGGTCTATGGGTATGTGTTATAATAGCACTGCAGCTAGATTTTTCTCTTAATCTGTAAAATATGGTTAGCTCCCAATTATGTGTTCTTTGCATAACCCTGGCTGTCCTAGAACTCAATATATAGACAGGATAGCCTCAAATTCAGAGATCTGCTGGTCTCTGCTTCCAAGTTCTGAGGTTAAATGTGTGCACCACTATGTCTGGCTGCTTTTCTTTTTATTTTATGTATATAGGTGTTCTGGCTGCATGTGTATCTGTGTACTGTGTGTATGCAAAGCTCATGGAGGTCAGAGAATGCATGAAAACCTTGGGAGACTGGAATTACTAATGGTTGTGAGATGTCATGTGGGTACTGGGAATGGGACTTGGGTCATCTGGAAAAGCAACCAGTGATTTTTACCTGCTAAGCCATTTGTCCAGGTTCCAACATTTAATTTATTAAATTTTAAAAAAGGGTGTGTGTGTGTGTGTGTGTGTGTGTGTGTGTGTGTGTGTGTGTGTGTGTGCGCGCGCGCGTGTACGGAGGGCAGAGGAAACTTTGTGGGCTTGGTTCTCTTTTTCCACTTTTACATACATCCCAGGGATTACACTGGGTCATTAGGCTTGAGTCATTCTGAAGGATACACCACAACATCTCTTATTTTTCAAAAATATAAAAGGATATACCAGAGTCTCAATCCAGCCAAGGCTGACATAGAAGTCACTACATAGTACAGGCTGGCTTCAAACTCAACAGCAATCCTCCTGCCTCAGCATCTTAAGTCCTGAGATTACAGATGTGAGCCACCATGGCTGGATAATATTGCATACATTATATATAACACAGTGTTTGCCATATGAGCTTGTTTAAAGTGTATTCAGTAGGGCTGAGTGTAATGCAATTGTCTAGGGACCCACAAGTGACATCCCAAAATGAAGGCAGGAGCATAGTCTCTCTGACCATCTTCTCTCCTGTCTCATTTCTTGTTCTCCTCAGAGGCAAGCCACATAACACACTTCTTTGTTCAGGGAGGACCTAGAAACTAGAACCCCATTCCTTTCAAGCCAGCCTGAAGGTACCTGTGTCACATAAACTATGATCAAATAAACTTGTCATGGTTTAACTTTTCCTGTATCCATCTGTTAACTGCTGGTTTGTTCTGGCAGAATAAACTGCCAGACTTACCTTTGCAGAGAAAGTGTGGACTTTGCTACATAGTATATAGTTTTCACCTTGAAAACCTGAAAATGGTACTATCAAACTAGCCCATTTTGCCTTCACACAGGCTTCATGTCCACCATCGTCCTCTATGTCTCCTGGCAGTAAGTACTCTAGGTACCTTGTAAAAGTCCAGTCATAAAACTTGCCTTTTTGTCTTTTTTGTTTTTGATCCATCTTCTTGGGTGGGATTTAAACTCACCTTAGGCATTGTCACTTTGTATACCACTTGACCAGGACCTCAGGGCCTTGCTGATATCATACTGTACCTTTGCTCTCCCGACCCAGGGGACATCAGAAGTAAAGAGAGAATACTGTAGCCACACAAAGCTTTCCATATCATGGAACTCAAAGAATCCTGCTTCTTAGACACTCAGAGTCTCATCTAAGAGTAAAATGTACCGTTATTTCCCATTCCTTAGACATCAATGGCCACATCCCAAGATCCTGCATATCAAAAGACAAGGCAACTCAACAACCACCTCAGAATTTTGGCTTTTATATTTCACTCTGAAGGCAATATACATTTGTCTGATATCACTAAATGGAGAGACAAGTCCTTAGGAGAGTTGTAGTCTGGCAAGTCAGTGTCCTCTAAGGCATTAGGGAGGCATCCCACTGAGTGGTCCTATGTGATTTAAGCCCAAAACTGTGATCTTGAAAAGTTGGCTGGGACCTTGGTCAGTGAGGAGGAGTCTTTCTCAGAGGAGTCTTTTTACAATAGTGTCGCATCATGAGTGTAGGTTCAAGAGTGGCTGAGCACTTCAGAGTCAGCCTTGTCCAGAATGCAGTAGGTTAGTGATTTTACTCAGCTCCAGCCCACAGCAGGAGCGAGGAAGTAAAACCTGGTCTAGAGACACGTGCCTAGAAGCTTGTTTGCCATGTGGGAATCTCACATCCTCAGTGCTGGTATGCAATTGGCACTTAGCACAATGCCCACCACCCAGGAGGAATTCAAGTACTTGCTGAACGATTTTATGAAAGGAAACTGGAGAGGTCATTCTTGTCTTTAAACCTCCAAATCTCTCATTTGTTAGCCTGTAGTCTGAGTTAATTTCTGTGGTTAACATAGGAAAACAGCTTGGTACATTGAGACAGCATTCTTATGATCCCGAGGGAGATAAAACAGGTACAAGCAGGTTTGGGATATACTCAGCTCATCCAAATGACTATGGCCATTAAGCCTTTTTAAAATTTTTATTTCTTTGGTGATCTTCTACCAATTTAACATTTCATTCTTGTCGTTTCAAAAACATAATTTTGGAAAAGCTAGAACGAAGCATTATAGTTTAGGGGAGAGAAAGACAAACCTGGCTACAATAGTCTCTCTTCATTCTAATAGAAACACCAGGGACTAGAAATATGCAGGAGATAGAATCACACAGAATTCAGGCAAGTGGAAAATGTGGATAGCAGCATCTTTGCAGGGAGCCAGACTCCATTTCACTCTCAGTTGTCAATACAGCCTACTCCTCTGCATGTGACGTTGTAGTCATCAGTGAAAGCTTGGAATGAGATTGGAAACTCTGAGGAAAGAGGCAGAAATTAGAAATTGGGTCACTTCAGCAGTAGATAGTCTGGTCTTTTGAAGATGAAAGTAGAATTAAAAAAGAAAGCACCTTCCAAGTTTGGGGTTGGTGAGATGGCTCAGTGAGTAGAAGAGCTTGCCGTTAAAGCTTCATCACCTGAGCTCAATCCCCATAACACAGGGCTTAAGGAAAAGACGGACTCCTGAAAGTTGACTTCTGACCTCAGCATGCACGCCACAGCATTTTCCAACCCCATCCATCACAAAATAAATAAGAGCTTTAAAAGGACAACAAGATCTCTGGGTTTCTACTCTTGCAATGGATTGCTTGTGGTGGCTTATAGGTATTATGCAGTCATCTGATAAAGGCCAGTCTGCAGTATGGCATTACTAACTTTTTGGCCACAGTCAGACTCCTTTTCCTGTAGAGTGTTTGCAAACACCTTGCCCATGTCATCACTGGTGTTTATCTTTATAGTTTTTCCTCCCTGTTTTTGATATACTATGCCAAGACATAGGGAAAAGGTGCAGGTAGTGATAATTAAACCCCGAAGAACTCTCTGTTTTTTGTTTCAGGTCTTAAAATGTGATTTTTTTTACTATAGCCAGATCTGGATTGTGAGGTTTGAAGGCGCTGTGGCCATGCCTGTGGGAGTCTTAAATGGTGCCAATACAGGGGCAATGACTTATCAGGTGCCAGTGAGACAAACACATGTTTGCCAGTGTAGTTACAGAAATGAAGTAGGCAGATGTATGTCAGCTAACGAGTAAGTCTCTCTGATCTGAAGTAATCATTTGGTGTTTTTTGTTAACAATTGTTACTGAAAACACATTTGGCTTGTTAACTCTTTGGGTAAGAAAAGCATACCTGAGCTCCCAAAAGTGCATGGGTGTTGAAAGTTCATGATTTTCTGGCCCCAACACTTACTATCTCTTATAATGGAAACATTCTGGTTTTTCTCTCTGGAAGAAACTGCCCTCTTGTTACTTTTAGCCCAGTAGTTTCTGATGAACCTAAGTATAGCTTTTGCTCCATGGTGTTATAGGACCATAAACCATAAGAAATTCTATTCTGGTTACATTTTGTTGAGGCAGTGGCCTAGCTTAGGTCATTCAGAAATAATAAGATTGATTAAGAAGAACTTTCTAAGTCATCATGGATGAATTCTATATATTAGTGGATCTCAACCTCGAGTCACAATCCCTTTGGGGGGGTCACATACCAGATATCCTGCATATCAGATGTTTACAATGTGATTCACAACAGTAGCAAAATTACAGTTATGAAGTAACAACAAATAATTTTATTTTGGGGGATTGCCACAATGTCAGGAATTGTGTTAGGGGGTCTCGGCACTGAGAAGGTTGAGAACCATTGCTCTAAGTGCAGCCTGTTTACCTTTTCAAGGGGTCACACGAATGAGAATGGACTAAGATGAGTATGGGGGAAAACTGAAAGTAGAGATTGGATATGATATTATCACATGAGCTGCCGTACCCAGCTCTGGTTGAAGACAGCATCACTCTGTACACGTGGGCAAAGCGTTCTTATTTTTACCTAAGACATTTGTATCGGGTTTCCAGCACTTGGAACCCAGAGATCAGCTTGTGAAACAGGTCCAGCAGAGGGAGACAGACAGAATCCATCTATCAAGAGGGATGGCATGAGTGAGGCTGATGGGAAATAGAGAACCTATGATAATACTTGGGCAACAGCAGGAGACCTTTACGGTTGGTGCAAGGGCTGAGGCTGGGAAACATTTTCAGACATGTAGAATAGAACGGATCCTAAAGAGTCTGGCAAGGAAGTTTAGCTTCAGTGAGGAGATAGGCTAGTAACGCCGTAGACCCAATGCTATGGAATCCTATTTTTGCTTGATAAGTTTCATTTTCAACACTTTGGGAGTATCTGAACCATGGGATGGGTACTCATCATAGGCTCACAGGACTCACCATGACTGTGATAAAACTAAAATGATTAAACCAGTTAAGCCCTTGCTTTCCACAGACTCACCTACTGATCATGTGTAAGCACTTGGCTTGGTTTATTCTACGAGTATTTTAGCTAATAGTAGAGGTTCTTGATGCCATGGCATGCATTCTTAAATTTCCTGGTTTGAGCTGTTTTGCTCTCCAAAACAGGGGTCCTGTGGCAACATTATGATTTTTGGGGGTGACAGTATGGATTTGTCCATAAGCTCTTTCACTTACCCAGATTTTTGTGGATAACATGAATCAAAAATACATTTCCCCCACCTCTGTCAACTATATTTCCTTCTGCCCTTCCTGGATTTCCCTTTTCTCTGGCATAATATTCTAATGACAGGTTCTTACACAATGCCCACTTGTCATTGGACCAGGTGAAAGGCGGGGCTTAATCTTTTCCAAGGATTTTAACTTTGGCCTAATCCCAGGCATAAATCAATGTTCTGTTTCTAACCACTTCATGGGCTGTCTTAGCTAAGCCTCAGAGTTCCTGTTAGAGTTGTCATTAGCTAGGAGATGTATATCAGTTTTGTCATCCTGTGTTGAAGGGAAGAAGTTTAAGCAGTCCCATGGAACTCCCGGACACACCCTGGGAAAGGCTGGAGTTCTGTTCTGTTGCTCCCACCGTCCTCTCTGGAGCCAGCCTGGACTTGGCTATCTTTTTATCCATGTTCCTCAGTGAAACAGATTTAATAATGTATACATTTCTAACTATAGCATATATAAAAATTGGCTCCTGCAATTACTGGGGCTGAGAAGTTTCATAAGCTGCCACGATGGCTTGGATATCAAGGGAAGTCAGTGGTGCAGTCTGAGAACCCCAGGGGGCCTCTAAATCCAGTTCAAGGGCAGCAGGAAATTGTTGTTCTGGTTCTAGCAGTCAGGGAAGGGGAATACATGTATTTTCCTTTCCTCGACTTCTGTTCTACTTATGTCTCCATAGAGTGGTCGATGCCTACACTGCCGAGGGCATTCTACTGTACTGAGCACACTAATTTAAATACAAACCTCCCATGGAATCACCCCAATGGACACATACAAAACAGTGTTTAATCTGGACATCCCATGCCTCAGTCAAATGATCACATACAACTAACCATCCCAGTCTCCAAAAGCTAAGTGAAGGACTGTTTCTGAAGTATGTTACTAGTTAATTATCATCCAACCGACTAGCATTGGGTTTTGCAAGGCAAGTCAAGGGGCAGACAGAGATGGGAAAGGTGAAGGAAGAGGGGCTACAAGATGAGCCCCTTGCCCCCTAGTTTTCAACAGTGACGTGATGGTGTGGCTTCTGTATATAGGATTGTCTCCAGTAAGAGAAGGATATTAAGATGGGGAAGATCCATGAGAGGCGCAGCTGGTATATAAGTAATATACAAACACTAAGCTATTTTATTCAAGGGACTTGATCATTTGCAGATTTTGATATTCACAGGGGTCTTGGGACCAATAACCCTTGGGTACCAGAAGGGAGAACTGCACTGCCATTCTACTTTCTCAGAGGCAGTCTTCTGTCCTCTCATAACCACGCTTTTAATAGTGATCTTTATGAATCAAGAGCCCAGTCCTGGAGGCATCAATTTTCAACTGGCAATATACCTTTCTCATCATCTATCCTTTCTTTCTTTCCTCTCTTTTTAAAAGGCATCAATTCTTTAGGAACACCTGGACAACATATTAACAATCACATCCCACCTAGAGAAGCTGTAGGTAATTGCTATTCCTCCACAGATGAAAAAAAAATGTGTTCTTTCAAGGACTTTGGAGCTTTGCTTGGATCCAGTTTGCCTGAATGACTTGAGCTCTCTGCTTGTTTTAAATTGATGGTGGGGCAGGCCAAACGTGAAGGCCGGCTTGACCTGGCTGTGGTGGGTGAGGAGAATGGCTCTGATGTGTGCCTGGCACATTGTTCCTCAAGTTGTTGCCTATTTGGGCAGCTTTAAAGGTTCTCTGTGATGCTCCATATAGAAGCTTGAAACCACTCCAAACCTACATGCTCTCAGTACTGCTCGAGCATCCCACTGAGCATCCCAGCCTTTCCAGTAACCTTGCTGGCACAGTGAGTCAGCCAGGAAACAGGTAAGCAACCTGCCTTCCCCAACTGGCTAACACATGTGTTTTGATAAAGCTTTTGGCATGCTCTGTAGCCCCTAACTGCCCACACTCCATTTTATTTTCTGGGCTTTCAAAATCATTTTTTTTTTTGGAATGGCAAAAAGATTTTTTTTTCTTGCTTTGAGCATTGTTTGGGGTTAGTTTGAATATTAGATTCCAGAAAGACAGCTACTCCTGAGGGAATTGAGTTTCCAAAGTCTAGGAGCTTATTTAGATGTGTTTAACATGAATTTTCTGACTGGAATTGGATTTTAAATGTAGCAATTTGAAGACCATGCTTATTGCTGAATATCACAAGGAATGATGAATATGTTTCTCATAAGACTTTCAGTTATGAAATGTCTTTGAATATAAAAAGCTAGAATTCACTAAATATGAGACACATGGGTCCTTTAAGAATGATGTGCACCTGGCATACACTAGGCACCTACAGGTGACTGAAAGTGTGAGCTCTGAAGGAGCTGAAGGAACTGCAACACAGCCTTGTGTTCAGAGCAACGAAAGGAGCCTCTTTATCTACCAATGTTTCTGGTATAAAATGTTTCCACTTACACATCTTGCGTTTTTTGTGAAATGCTTCTTGCTGGTGTTTCAGTAATAAGTAATGTCAGCCTGTTAGATGAGCCATATTAAATTCTCCACTTTTTCTTTTGTTGTATTAACTGAATTCAGTAAATAGAAGTGTTGCCGGGGCAACAATGGCTATTTCCAAAGTGGATACTTTGTAACATACTTCTACAGTATCAGCTGGGGCTGTTTGTACATGATAAGCAAAATTGATACCAGTGCCAATGAGTTGGAAAGTGTTACGGGTTTGGGGATGGAAAGATTGAAGATGTTTGGCCAGGCAGATTCAGGTGTCTGTCTGCCTATTGTCTGGCTGTTGTGTGAGGTTGGTTGATTTTCCCTGCATCAGTTTTCAATAGAAATCCTTGGAGCTCCTAGAATTCTCCTCTTCTGCAACTCCATAATTGAAACAAAAATGTGTCTGGGAGTGTGGAATCTTTGGTTTGGGGAAGTTGTGATGATAGACATGGCAAATTAAATACATTTTTTTTTTTGTTGCAAAACTGCATTTGAGAGAGTCCTACTGTTTGGACCAAGCTTGCTGTGTTGCCTGGGCTGACATCAAGCTTGCCATTCTCCTACCACAGACTCCCAAGTGATGGAATTACAGGTGTGTAAACCACACACGGCTGACATAAAAACTTAAACTGCAGTTTCGGTATAGTGGAATCTTTAAACACTGATATTTCATTCTCTTGAGAAATCATTACTTTGGCCTTTTTGTGTAATGAAAAATATCAAAATTATTCCCTCCAACAAATAATTAGAATGGTGGTTGTCAGGAGCTAGGGAGTGGGGTAGATGGTGAGATTTTGGTAAAAGATTTTAAAATAGAAAGAATAAATCCAGGGCTTCTATTATACAACATAGCGACGATTGGAAACAACAGCTAGATACTTAAGAAAATGCAGAAAGAACATCCTGCCTGGCAGCTCTTACAATCACTTTCAGTGGAGGAGTGGAAGGCCTTCCTATGGGCCTGGTAATTTTTGAAGAAGGCACATTGTTTGTGCTTTTCATTTGTTTGTTTGTTTCTGTGCTGGGACTTACATTTTTTAATTAAAAAAATTTTTTTTTTACTTTACATGGCAATTGCAGCTTCCTCCTTCCTCTTTTCTCGGTCCTACCTTCTTTTCCCTTTCCCTGATTCTCCTCAGAAAAGAGGAGTACCCACCCCCACCCCCCACCCCAGTACTAACCTGCCTTACCACATCAGGTCTCTTCAGGACTAAGCACATTTTTTTCCACTGAGGCCAAACAAGGTAGCCTAGCTAGGGGAAAGTGATTCAAAAGCTGGCAATAGAGTCCATGTCAGAAACAGCCCCTGTTCCGATTGCTAGGGGACCCTTATGAAGGCCTGGCTGACCATGAGCTACATATATGCTGGGGGCCTGGGTACAGTCCACACAAACATGCTCTTTTGTTGGTGGTTCAGTATCTGTGGGCCTAGGTTAGTTGACTCTGTTGGTCTTGTGGAGTTCTTGTCTCCTCTGGGTCCCTCTATCCTTCCCTCAAATCATCTCTTCCACAAGACTCCCAAGCTCTGCCTAATGTTGGCTGTGGGTCTCAGCATCCGATTCCATCTGCTGCTGCAGGGAGCCCCTCAGAGGAAAGTTATGGTAGACTCCCATTGAAAGCTTAGCATATTAACATTAATAGTGTCAGTGGTTGGCTCTCTCCCTTGGGATGGGTCGTTGGTTGGGCCAGTCATTGGCTGGGCCTTCCCTTAATATCTGCCCCGTTTTTATCCCTGCACCTCTTGTAGACAGGATAAATTTTGGCTGGAAGGTTTTGTGGATGGGTTAGTGTCCTCTCTCCCTTCACTGGAAGTCCTGCCTGGCTATAGGAGATGACCACTTCAGTCTCCATATTCTCCATTGTTAGGACTCCCAGATAGAGTCACCCCCTTACCCTCCCAGTAGCCTAACTCATTGCAGGTCTCCAGCTTGTCCTAGGGATGCCCCCATCAGTTTCCATTCTCTCTTACAGCCTTCTCAGTTTCCATGCCTGCTCCCCTACACCTGACCTTCACCCTTGTTCCTCTCCCCACTCCTTCTCCCACAGTTCTTCCTCTTCACTCACTTCCAATGTCTATTTTATTTCACCTTCTGAGTGAGATGCAAGCATCCTCCCTTAGGCCCTCCTTGCTACTTAGCGTCTTTGGGTTTGTGGATTGTGGCCATCCTATACTATACGGCCAATAGCCACTTATAACTGAGTACATACTATGTACGTCTTTCTGGGTCTTGTTTACCTCACTCAGGATAACATTTTCTAGTTCCATCCATTTGCCTGCAAACTGCATGATTTCCTTGTTTTTAATTGCTGAGTAGTATTCCATTGTGCAAATGTACCACATTTTCTTTATCAGTGCTTTAGTTGAGGGACATTGAGATTGTTTCCAGATTCTAGCTATTATGAATACAGCTGCTATGAATATCTAAACGAAATGGATTTTTTTCTTTATAGTTTCCACTTACCAAAGTTAAATCAAGATGAGGTTAACAGTCTAAATAGTTCTACAGCCACTAAGGAAATAAAGTAGTCATTAAAAGTCTCCCAACCAAAACCAGCCCAGGGACAGATGGTTTTAGTGGAGAATTCTACCAGACTTTCAAAGAAGAGCTAAAACCAATACTCCTAAAACTATTTCAAAAAATAGAAACAGAAGGAGCATTGCCAAACTCATTCTGTGAGGCCATAGTCACCTTGATAGCTAATCTACACAAAGACCCAACAAAGAAAGAAAATCTCAGACCAATTTCCCTTACGAACTTTGATGCAAAAATACTCAATAAAATACTCAAAAACTGAATCAAAGAACACATCGAAAATACCATCCACCATGATTAAGTAGGCTTCATCCCAGGGAAGCAGGGATAGCTTAACATATGAAAATCCATCATGTGCTCCACCATATAAACAGATGGAAAGTAAAAAAAAAAACCACACGATCATCTCATTAGATGCTGAAGAACCCTTTGACAAAATCCAACACCTCTTCATGATAAAAGTGATGGAGATATCAGGGATACAAGGCCCATATCTAAACATAACAAAGGCAAGCCTATAGCCAACATCAAACTAAATGGAGAGAAACTTAAAGCAATTCAACTAAAATTCAAGGCCAACACAAGGCTGTCTACTCTCTCCATTTCTATTCAGCATAATACTTGAAGTCCTAGCTAGAGCAATAAAACAGCTAAAGGAGATCAAGGGGATACAAAGAGGAAAGGAAGAAGTCAATGCATTATTATTCACAGCTGATAGGATATAAGTGACCCCACAAATTCTATGAAAGAGCTCCTATAGCTGATAAACATCTTTAGCAAAGTGGCTGAATACAAAATTCACTAAGAAACAAAACAAAACCGAAAACAAAATAGGTAGTTCTTTTGTATACAGATGATAAATGGGCTGAGAATGAAACTAGGGAAACTACACCCTTCACAATAGCCACAAATAATATAAAATGTTTTGGTGTACCTCTAGACAAGCAAGTGAAAGACCTGTATAACAAAAGAAACTGAAGAAGATATCAGAAGATGGAAAGATGTCCCATCCTCATGGATTGGTAGGATTAACATAACAAAAAGCAATCTACAGATTCAATGCAATTTCCATCAAATTCCTCTGCTGGGACACCTTGCACCTTCTGTTAGTTTCTTGGTTTTCTTTCTTTCTCCTCCCTCACCTGTCCCATTAAGTTAACTTTCTTCTCTCCAGGCAATCTTCAGAAGACAACTAAATTTTAATAGGATTCAGGGTTTCATTTTTTCTCTGTATAAATATAATGTCCATAGTCTTCCCCCATCAGAGAATGTACTACCATATTAAAGGGTCAACACACTCATGCCCATCCCCTGCCTCTGTCACCAGGTGTTGTGTATTCCCTTGCACCCCTAATGCAAGTTAGCTTCAGACTGTGCAGCTTCTACAGCTCTGCCACATGGCGTGGCTCTCTGTGTGCCCAGATGTTCAGCCACAAGTCAACTCTTGCCTAGTCACAACCCCTGCCGTCTCCACGATGCATTGTGAAATATTGTATACATTGTCTCCATCAAGCCATCATGTATGTCCTCTCCACGCATGGTCTTTGGTTGGTGAATCGGTCTCTGCAGGTCCCCCCGGGCCTAGATTTGTTGGCTCTGTTGTTCTCCTTGTGAAGATCCAGGCCGTCCTCTCTGGGTCCTTCTATCTCCCAACCCTCTTGTAAGACTCCCTGCTCTCTGCCCAACGTTTAGCTGTGAGTCTCAGCATCTACATTGGTCCCCTGCTGAGTAGAGTCTTTCAGAGTACATCTATGGTAGGCTCCCATCCTCTTCCTTCTCTTCAACTGCTTCCAGAGTCTATTAATTCTATTTGCCCTTCTGAATGAGTATTAAGCATCCTCCCTAGGGTCTTCCTTGTTACTTACCTTCTTTAGGTTGGTGTGTTGTAGTGTGTTTATCCTGTACCATATGGCTAGCATCCGCTTGTAAGTGAGTATATACCACGTGTGTCTTTCTGGATCTGGGCTACCTCAGTTAGGGAAATTTTTTTTAGTTCCATCATGATTTCCTTGTTTTTAATACCCAAGTGGTATTCCATTTTGTAAATGTACTACCATTTTAAAAAAATCTGTTCTTTGGTTGAGCAACATCTAGGTTGATTCCAGATTCTGTCTATTATGAATAAAGCTGCTATGAACATAGTTGGGCAAATGTCATTGTTGTATGGTGAGCATCTTTCAGGTATATGCCCAGGAGTGGTAGCTGGGACTTGAGGTAGCATTATTCCCATTTGAGAAATTATTGGATATAATTTTAAGATTTCTAAAAATAAGCATTTTCACAAGTACATGAAAGTAATACTTGAGACATTTTTCTGGCTTTATATATTCATCATGTCTGCTTTATTGTGTTTTGTAATTAATTATTTTCTTTTTTAATTATAGTTTTCTTTATTTTCAGAATTTCACACATTTTTACAACAAAAAATGACCATATCCACTCCTTTTTACTCATCTGGCTCCTCTTTTAGTAATGTTTTCATGAGAGGAAATAGAGTTTAGCACATAATGAGCTTAACTAAGAGGAGAAGTGCATGTTTTTATTGTGAGTTAAACCTGTTCTTCAGTAATTAGGGTCAAAATGACCTGGTGTTGGGTGTGAAGTCAGTGTCAGACTGCAGAGAGCTTCAGTTCTTCTAAACAGCTTTGAGGCCGACCAGAAAAACAAATAGCCACATTTTGCAGTAGCTAGTTTTTATTTAAGTTGCACACTTTAATGAGATACCTTCACATCCTGCCACACTGTAGAGCAATCATGACCCAAAAGGGGAAAAGTAAGAATAAGAAAGAAGCCATTTAAGCCAAGATAGTCTTTGTTGTCAAGGAAGATACGTACAATGCATAGAAGAGGTTAAGATTGGCTGTTGATTATGTACATTTACCATGCAAAGGATGGAGCCTCCGTGACTAGGAGTATAGTAGCCTTCAGAAACTTTAGGGAAATATTTTTTCAATCACTCTCTTCGTTCCTTCTGTCGTGCTCCGTCTCCCATTAGTCAAAAACAAAGTAGATCCTTCTCCTCAGGCCTTCTTAAAGTGCATAGGAGAGTTTTGTGATGGACGGCAACCACATAGAAGGGATAGGGTGAAGTCTGGGAATTTGAGATTACAGTATACTTTTTTTTCTTGATGGAAATTTTGTGGAAAGAAAACAAAAAAATAAAGTTAATGCATTTTAATGATATAACTAATATGTGTAAAATGTAAGACACACGATAGAATATTAGGGTCTATAAAAGCTGAGTACAGTATAATCATATAATATTATATTAAATTATTGACTGAAATTGCCTCAAATTTATGTATACATTTCAGAAAAATTCTTACTTTTATCATATCCCAAGAATGTAGCATAGATCTCTTCATTTCCTCTCTTTATTCAATTTTATGGAATTCAGTAGAATTTATAGTTTTTCCATCTACAATTGTTGTTAACTGGACTATTAGGCATTTTTCCTTCCAATTTTCATTTCCCAGTGACAATTTTGTTTTGTAATACAATCATGAATGTCTTCTCATTGTACCACAGACTAATACACCTCTCAACCCTCATCACAGAAGACACTATTTGTAATAAATGGTGATCAACACAGAGACCCACAACTGGTCAAGATGCAGAGAGTAAGAGCGTGAGGAATGTTGAGCCTTACATGGGACATCTATACCATTACCCCCTCTTCCCACGGCTCAAGGAAGGAAGGGTGTATAAGCAGTGGCTAGTTGGTGGCTCCAAAAGAATCAGTGTCTTCTGAGTGCAGCAGGGCAGCTGCATGTGTGAACTCTCATTAGTTATGACAGCACACGTAAGACCTATGCCAGATCAAGCCAGACAAATTCGCAGCGTGGATAGGGGACGTGGACATGAAGACCCACTCCTAGCCAGTGAACCACTGGCAATTGGTAGGTCCGGAGAGAAGGAGATTTAGATTTCTCTAAAATTGTAGTTTCTGGTAAGTTGGCCATGACCCATACCTAAAAATATACAGGCAATACAAATTGGATTTGATTTATTTTTGGAAGGATGTGATTTATTTTTTCAAGGGCAGTGAAGGGGGGTAGATATGGGGGGAGCTGGAGGTGTGAATGTGATCAAAACACATTGTGCAAAGTTCTCAAAGATCTAATAATTTCTTAACCATTCTCAACAACCATATACACGTGAGAACATCTAGAGAAGACCTAAGGAATTCAGGTAGACATTATATCATCGGGCGTTGCACCAGACTGCCACCACCACCACCAAGCCCATCTCAGTGAAACTCAGCACAAAGCCCGTATTCAAGGATTGGAAGACATTGTATTGATAAAATGACCATGCTACTAAAAGTGATCCACAGACTCCAATGTAATTCCCAATAAAAAATATCAATGGCATTCTTCTTAGAACTAGAAACACAATCTTAAAACTCATTTCCACATACATCAGATTCCAAACAGCTTGTTTGAGGCTTCACAATATCTAATTTCAAGACATACTATAAACATAAGAACATATATATTCATTGACAAAACAGAACACAGTGCCCAGAACTAAAATCATACATGTACAATCAATTGTTGACAAAGACACGAAAGGCATATATTTGAGGACAGCCTCTTCTAGAAATGATGCTGGTAAAACCGGTATCTACTTGCTAAGACTGAAATGTGGTAAAGCTCTAAAGTGACTCCAAGGAAGTAGTGTGGAAACAGTTTGAGACATTGGCATAGATAATCATTTTTTAAGAATAGAAAATACCCCCATCCCCTGTGCACCCCACTCCCTCTCCACAGTTTAGTCTCCATCTCCAGGAGCCTGAGGCCACCCTGGACAGACAGGTGAGATCTCTATGCACCAGCCCCTTGCCTCACCGGGTGCCCCTGGGCAAGCATAGCAGCTGTGAGCCACACTCTATGCCCTGTCCCACTACAAGCTCCATCAATGGGACCACAGCCCTACCTGCATTCCCAGAAGCCTGAGGCCATCGGGGACCACCAGACAGGTGAGAACACTGCAAGGCATCAGCCCCCTGCCTCTTCAGTGACCCTGGGCAAGCATAGCAGTGGTGAGCTATGACATGCCCTCCCCCTGACCATGCCATCTCCCAGATCACAGCTATACACTTCAACATACACTAGCAGGTCCCCCTAAAACACTCCCAACAAAGGTAAATTGCACCTTCTCCCAAACACTCCATTTCTGGCCCACAACTTGGCCTGCATTACTTGAGGTTGCCAATCCCAGAGACAACCAGATGGCTAACAGCCAATGTAAGAACACAAACAACAACACTTCATTTTCTTTGAATACGTACATGGTAGTTGAGCTATCAAATGCTATGATAGTCCCATTGTTAATTTTTAAAGTACTTTCTATACTGTTTTCTATAAAGAATACTATTTACATTTCAGTGTGCTCATTTCTCAACATTATTGCCAGAATTTATCTTCAGTCTTTCTTTAAACAGTCATTCTTACTGGTGTGACATGGTCTTTCATTGTGGGTTTAATTTCATTTCCCTGATAATTAGTTATAGCCAGAATTTTTTTCATGTGTCTGTTTGCCACTGTATGTCTTCTCTTCAGAAATTTCAACTACATGTTTTAATAAGGTTGCTTCTAATGTAACTGGGAGTTGTTGTTTTTGTTGTTGTTGTTGTTGTTGTTGTTGTTGTTGTTGTTGTTTTAATCCTCTATATATTTGGGGCATTAACTCTTTATAGGAAACATAGTTTGAAAAATATTTCCTTCCATTGTCTAGATGACCTACCTTTATTCTTTCTTCTATTGACTTCTGGCTTCTCGTATTGAAGTCAGAAGCGGTATTCAGAATAGCTTCAGTGTTCTGTGAGTTGCCGAGACCTGCTTTGTGTGTCTGACCTCTCCTCAGGAATGTTCCCTGTGGCACGGAGGAGGGTGTGTTTGCTGTTACACTTGTTGGAAATACCATTCTCTAGGTATCTGCTGGGTCCATTTAACTTGACTGGTGAGCAATTTAACTCTGACTTCTTTTTCAGCTTCTAGGTATATAGTATTTCATCGTAAAACCAAAGGGATATGATTTATTCCCTATCAGTGACAAATCTACATCATGGGCTTGAAAATTGATTTGCTCCCTCTCATGGAAACCCATAACCTTCTCACCTCAGCCACCTGACTCAGTAATTCTGGAAGTGAAGAAACAGTTTCTGTCCAACAGTTCTGCCTTTTGGTTATATACTTATTCAAAAATTATTCTTGTATAATTCTTGCCTTCTAAAATCCCCCCACATCAATATCTCTGCCTCGCTGTAATGTCATGCCTTTACATTTTCTATAGAGTACTACTTTATATTTCAACACATTCTTTTTTCAACCTTATTGCCAGAACTTATCTTCAGTCTTTTTTAAAGGTGTTATTCTTAGTGGTGTAGAAGCTATTGTTTGCTCTTTTTAATAAAAAAAAAAAGGAAAAGTAGTGACTTACCAGCTAATACATGTTATATTTATATTTCTGAAGCCATGAATGAAAGGCAGGATCAGACAAGACAACGGATATACAATCACATTGGCACAAGAGTCCCTGAGTTGTTTTTCCAAGTCACTATGTTTGTCACGTCAAAATAAAAGTCTTCCATAGCGGCAAAGATCTTTTGGCTATACCCCTAGATGCTTCATATATAAGCACAAAAACATTGTCATGCTGAGAACACAAACTGTTCAACTTCTATGTTAAAGAGAAAACTATCTTTGAAGTCTGGTGTTTTCTCTAATGAAAAGAATGTGGTTTAAGTACCAAAAGCCTTGCCACAAACACCTTAGGCTGCATTTACATCCTACAGCACTTTAGTCAAAGCCATTATATTCAAAAACTTATTTAAACATTTTGCTATGCTTATCATATTTAAACTAAACATTGAGACTGAAAGACTGGGAAAATTGTTCACTCAGTCATGAAGACATAAGTTCAAATGTTCAGCACCCACATAAAATGCTAAAGATGGTGATGCAGGGTGTAGTGAGAATTCTGGTATTTTTTAAAACCCAGTTATGTTATGTTATGTTATGTTATGTTATGTTATGTTATGTTATGTTATGTTATGTTACATAAACATGTTTTTGTTTTAATCCCAGGTGTGGGATATGGGGTTGCATCAGACTGTCCACAGCAACTGACTATTGCTTCACATGTGCTCTGGCAGGGCCATGATTCAGCCAGCTGAAGATAGTTTAATTTGGGGGATTCTAGAGAAAGTCTAAAAATATCAGAGCCTCAAGAGAAGGGTAAAGCTGCTCCTCCTGCTGGTTCCTGCTCTTCCTGTTGCTGGTTTGTCAAGTGGCCATGAGAAAAGAGACAATAAGGAAGTGGAGATATCCTGATGAGATAAAGATTGGACTTTCCCCGATGAACTCAACACTCCTCATTAGCAGGAAGTAGTCTAAAAGAAAATCTTAAAGCCCCTTCTCCCCACTAACCTCCTCTCTCTCCTACCTGGTGTTGGGGTGTTGGAAGGGATTGGGGGCAGAAGGGTAGTAGACAGACATAGGAACCCAAATAAAGCAGCATTAACAAATACGTCAACAGCAGTGCCTGCAATCCTAGAACTGGGGAGGGGGAACTGATGGATGCCTAAGAACTGCCTGGCCAGATACTCCTGCCAAATCAATCATTTCCAAGTTTAGGGAGAAACCTTGTCTCAAAATATAATTTGGACTTGTTAGTTCTCCAAGAGCAAGTCAGTCAGCCATCACCCCACTCAGGTCTAGCTCTCATCACAGCTCATAGACTTATTTGCCTGCTAATCACCCCAGAATCTAGCCTGGCATCACCAAGCCCACAAGCCCAGGCCTCGCTCTAGACATGTCATTCATGTGCTTCCCAGCTTAAGGCAGAACAGACTCTCCCAACAGACTCACAACCAATGAAAGAAGTCCACATGCCCAGGTCGCGTTGTGAAAACACAAACAATATGAAAGGCCGAAATGTTCGACTCAAACCCACCCCATAAAAACCTTAGTAATCCTAAGGAAATGTTCTCCAGTGAGGAATATCTAGATAATTCCCAGGTCATGGAATTTAAAAGAACCATAACATACTTCGTCAAGAACTCAAAGGGTTTAGGGAAAGCATGTACAAACACCTTAACAAACTTAAAGAGGATAACAATAAATGCCTGAGTGATGTCCAAGAACACATAAAGAAACACACAGCTGAATGAAATTATGAGGGCAGTTCATGATCTGAAAATTAAAGAGATAAAAATATTGAAGAGAACTCAAGCTGAGATTAAGATGGAATTGAAAAACTCAGTAACCAATTAAAAAACTCATAGGGAAAGCCTTGCCATTAGAACTGATAAAATGGAAGATAAAATATCAGGACTCAAAGATAAAAAGTAATTAAACCACTTAAGCAAATCATATATATTTAAAAAATTGAACACAGGAAAATGCATTTGGTAACGTGAAGATACCATGGAAGGGCCAAATCTTCAAACTATATGCATTCATGAAAGAAAAGAACCTTATGTCAAATTCATGATTGTATTACAAAACAAAATTGTCACTGGGAAATGAAAATTGGAAGGAAAAATGCCTAATAGTCCAGTTAACAACAATTGTAGATGGAAAAACTATAAATTCTACTGAATTCCATAAAATTGAATAAAGAGAGGAAATGAAGAGATCTATGCTACATTCTTGGGATATGATAAAAGTAAGAATTTTTCTGAAATGTATACATAAATTTGAGGCAATTTCAGTCAATAATTTAATATAATATTATATGATTATACTGTACTCAGCTTTTATAGACCCTAATATTCTATCGTGTGTTTTACATTTTACACATATTAGTTATATCATTAAAATGCATTAACTTTATTTTTTTGTTTTCTTTCCACAAAATTTCCATCAAGAAAAAAAGTATACTGTAATCTCAATACAGTTGGTAGAACATAGTCGTAGGTAGCCATGACCAGCCTAGCCACATTCTTAACCCAATGGTGTCAGACAAGAGTTGCACCTCATGGAGGTTAATGTTTTTGTATGGGTATGAGCTTTGGAAACTATTTTCTTGTCTTGCTGATGCTATGGAAATTGTTTCTTAAAAATTCCTTGTTTGTCTGTCAACCTTATTTCATAGCTTACAGTATAATTTATACTTAATACTTTGTGAAACAGCTTCCTCAGAATGAATTAGACACGTGGGTTGGGTAAAACTTTTTCTGAAGGATATGTTTTAAGTAAATAGACATCTAGGATTGACCAACACATATTTGGCTTTTCAATCTTATTTTTATTTTTATTTCTTGGTAGGCTGGTGTTTAGACCTAGGAGTTTGCACACGGTAAGTAGGCACTGTACTATGGAGCTATCTCTAGTCTTTCAGAAATGTATTTACTGTAATGCTGAGATGCGGTCTCAGTTATCCAGGCTAGCCTTGCTCTTACTCTCAAGTCTAACCTGCCTCTGAGCTGGTGATCTTCCTGGTTCAGCCTTCTGAGCAGGTGGCATTACAGGCCTGCTGCCGAGACCCTCTTCATTCTCGTCTTATTTAGTTTTTTTTTTAAACAATTTTTCACACACTATTTCTATTCATGTTTTTCCTTCCCTCATCGCCTCTCATATCTTCTCCAGGCATCCAACCCCTGCCTTCTTTCTGTCTCTCTTTTTAGAAAACAAACGGACGAATAAAACAAAAAGCTCCAACAAACCAGAATTAAAGCAGCAACAAAAACCAAAAAAAGCACAAGAGGTGTGAGTGTGTGCACGTGTGTGTGTGCACACACACACACAAAGCAAGTGGGTGAGAGAGAGAGAGAGAGAGAGAGAGAGAGAGAGAGAGAGAGAGAGAGAGAAAGAGAGAGAAAGAGAGAGAGAGAGAGAGCATAAAACACATCATGAAACATAATATACAAGCAAAAGGCAGTAACACTAAGAGTAAAAATGCCCAAAGCATTATGAAACAACAAAAAAAATCTACAAAAATAACTTTCAGTATATTTTGTGTTGGCCATCTACTACCCAGCATAAATTCTACTCTTGACTGTGATTTGTATACCCAGTGAGACTCCATTAGAGAAAAACTAATTTATCCTTTGGAAGTAGTTGTCAGTTGGAGATAGGTTCTTGGTTGTGGGGGGACTTCTGTCACTTCTCCCTTTCAGCTCTGGGACCCCATCTGGTTTGAACCTGTGCAATCTGGTGCAGAGCTCCTATATACATTAGCCTTGTTGTGCCATCCATCCCCTCTGCTTCTTTTTTTAAATTTTTATTTTATGAATTTATTCATATTACATCTCAATGGTTATCCCCTCCCTTGTATCCTCCCATTCCTCCCTCCCTCCCATTTTCCTCTTACTCCTCTCCCCTATGACTCCCCTCTGCTTCTTACAATGTGTCCACCTCATCTTTCACAGGGTTCCCTAAGCCCTGAGGGGAGGGGTTTGCTAGACATATCCTGTGTAGGACTGAGTGTTCCAAATTCCACACTGTCCAGTTGTGGGTCTCTGTGTTAGTTCCCTTCCACTGTAAGAGGAAGCATCTCTGATGATGGTTGAGCGATGCCCTGATCTATGGGTATGGCAGAATGTCATTAAGAGTCATTTTATTGCTTTAGTGGAAAAATAATATTTGGTTTTCTCCTAGGCTGTGGCCTATCAGGTCTCTGGTTCTTGGCTGCCTGGGTAGTGTCAAACATGGGTTCCATCTCATGGAGCGAGCTTTAAATCCGATCAGGCAGTGGCTGATCATTCTCACGGCATTTGTGCCACTATTGCACCAATGTACCCTGTAGGCGGCCGCTCATATAGACTGTAGTGTTTGTAGCTGGGTTGGCGGTTGCCTTTCTCCATGGGTAGCAGGCATGTACCAGAAACACTAACCCATAGTGACGAAGACTCTAGTGGGCATCAGCTCCACTTCTCTGTGCTCAATGAGATAATGTAAATGTCTTCAGCAAAAGGGAATTTCCATCACTTTGTAGGGAGCAAACTATAGCCTTGGGGGTGTTTCCTGGGGATCCTTTGGCCAATAACTCAGTTAGACATAACACATTCCTGGGACTGGAAGTTTCTCTTGGTGGTAAAACATGTCTAGTTGGGGCATTGTGTCTCCTAGTATATAGTTATGGAGAGACTTGGGGAAGGGCTGGAAAAGGAAGATTAAATGGGGAGAGGAAGAGAAGAGGTGGGTAAGAGAGGAGATATAGGGAGGGACAACACTAAGGACCAGTTGAGGGGTCGTATGTTAAAATCTACTACTGTAGAATCTTCTTAAAATATATACGTATGTGAAAGAAATCTGTATAGCGTCATTGTCATTTTAAATGGCATGCTGTTATTTTTTTTTTCCCTTTTCCTTTTTAAAGAGTATCTCCTGTTCACTGTCCTTAGCTCATTTAGCATTTTCTGTTTACTCTTTTCTTCTTTTTATACTGTCCTCAGATCACTGTGTTTTGTGTCTTCAGTACTACATTTCAAAACAGGAGCTCTGTGCTATTTCAGAAAGTGACAGGAAAAGGGGCAGGAGAAAGGAAAGGGGGAAGGACTGACTCGTAGAAACTAAATTTAGGTTGCAAGCGAGAGTGGGATTTTTTTAAAACACTGAACGCGTTTTGTGAGGCTTGGCACGCATTAGTGGTTCTCTTTTAAGGGAAAATAATTTAAAGAAATTTTGTAGTGCCTTCAAAAGAAGTGATGTCTCCTCTTAGCTTACCTCATGGGGCTAGAATTCATGGCTACCGTTTATAGCAGATAATCACCTTTTCAATTTTTAACATTAGTCGAGGCCAAGGACACAAAGAGGGGGTTCTTTTTTTTGTTGGATAGGCGATGCTTGAAAAGAATTTGGAAAGGAGAATCTATATATAGCCTGAGTACAGAGGTGGCATTTGCTCTGCTCCTCTTGAGTGTATGGATTGCACTTAAGCTTGATTCATGATCAGTTTTTATAGTGTATTGGTCAGTGTGGATAGATTTGATGGACAGGCAATGGTGTTTCAGAGGCATCCTCTGCTGAGGCTCAGGAAGAGGCCAACCAGAGAGCAGATATTTAAAGCACAGCTCACCTTAATCTGACTGGCCTAAGCATATCTGTGTTTAGGACATTAGGTTAATTCTGCTCTGTACATGTGACAGGCTTATCAGTATGAAAACTACCCTCTGAGTGGACTCTCACAATTTTATGAGAGCAACAGGAGCAAGACCATTTGTTCGTAAAAAAAAAAAATAGCAGAATTAAAGATTCAGATGGTTTCACTGAAAATCCCCTTGAGCCGGGCATGGTGGAGTCTTTAATCCCAGCACTCAGGAGCCAGAGGCCTGTGGATCTCTTGAGTTTGAGGCCAGCTTGGTCCACAGAGTGAGTACAGGACAGCCAGAGATGCACAGAGAAATCCTGTCTCAAAAACAAAACAAAACAAACAAACAAAAAGCAAAACCCAACAACAACCACAAAAACCCTCATTTGTCAACTTCTCATGTTTATTTCCCGAGCAACTGGGATCTATCCAGAAGTTGCTTGCCTCTGCCAATATTGTTGTACTGTTTCCTCTACTTTTCCTCTGCCAGTTTAAGAGTTGTCAGGTCTTACATCACGGCCTTTGGTCCATTTGGAATTCATTTTTGTAGAGAGTGAGAGATAGGGATGAATTCTTCTCTGGGTGAGTATTCAGTTTTATCAGTATTTGTTGAAGAAGACTGTCTTCTTTACCATCTATATTTTGTACCCTTTGTAAGTCTGTAGGAAGACTCCTCAACAAATAGACAACCCCCCAAATAGGCCTACCAACTATACCAACTCTTGGTTATTACCCAAAAGACTCCAAATCAACATTCAAAAGAAATAATTGCATATAAATACATTATTTATTGTAACACTTGCATAATAGTTACATTTGGACCCAACTTAGATGCCAAATAATAGTGGAACAAATAAAAACATGTATTTTATGCATAAAATGGAAGGATTTTTTTTCAGCCACAAAAATAAAGTTATGGCATTTGCATAAAGTGGATACAACTGAAGATATCCATATTAAATAAATTAAGTCACTTTCAGAAAGATAAATGCCACATGTTTCCTTTCATTTGTAATCCTAGACTTGGTAGATACATAAAGTTACATGCACACATATGACTTTAAAGTAGAAGTGAAACTGTGTGGCAAACATAGAGGACCAGTGGGAAGGTATGAAAAGGGAGGGTACTGTGGTTTGCGGGACATGCTTAAAGTACATTATATACTTGCATGAAAATGGCCTTATATATCATTAGCATTTAAGCATTATTTAATAAGTCCTATTTAATGAAGTAAATATGTAATATATAATAAAAAGTTGAGATGGTTTTAGTTATAAGATTGAGTTTATAAACCTTTAGTTGTAAGCTTTTTTTTTGCTTATTTCTAGAGGGAACAAAATGAAAGAGAGTAAAATCTAAGAGCAAAACTATTACTAATTCATTCATTTAATACTCTGTGACTGGATGTTGGATTGAACTATTATATGAACTATTATATAACATGAGTTCAAATTATGGGCCACTTCTTTCACTAAAATAATCACTTCAAAGCATTTTCAAGTAAGGTCAAGTTGTTGCAGGATGTTCTGATGTAGCTCGCAACTAGACCATTTTTGATTAAAAGTTTCTTGAACTTGGGCAGCTTCCTGGAGAGTTCTTGACGACTTAAACTGGTGGTTAATTCTTTTTCATAGAAGAAGCTAGGAAGGAAACAAGAGCCAAACAAAATAGATTATTCAGAGACTCTATCCCTTAATGTATAAAACGACTGATGTCACAGTTGTTTATTTGTCAGCCAATAAAAATTTTGTGGTTTATCCTCCATTTATTATGAAACCATAAGTAACAGAGAAAAAAAGTAATGAAACAAAACTGAATAGGCAAGACCTAAAGAGTACAGAATGTTCCTTCAACAGTTCAGAACAGATTTTTCTTTTTATCCCTCTCTTGCCCTTCCCTCCCCTTCCACCTCCACTTCCCCCTTTCTTTATCTTTCCCTTTGTTTTCTCTTTCCTCATTATTAAGTTGGAAGAGCAAGGATTATGCTTTACAAATTTCCAACAAATCCAGCTTGCCGAAGCATTACTCTATCTTAAGTATTTCTTGGGTATTTATGAGAGGAAATATGGCTTGGAACGAATTTGTCTCACACTTAAACCAAGGGACAAGAATAAGGCCACTTTGGTAAAGTGGTCTAATGCACATGTTGTATTAAAAATGTATGTCTCCTTGTCTCCTTTGTGAATCACCAACATTTTTTAAGGGACAAGCAAGTATATAGAGTACAGTCATAAGTACAATGTACATGATAAGAAAATGTCCTACCCTCTGAAGCTTGCTGTGCTCTTAAGAAATCTGTACTGAGGGCTGGAGAGATGGCTCAGAGGTTAAGAGCACTGTCTGTTCTTCCAAAGGTCCTGAGTTCAATTCCCAGCAACCATATGGTGGCTGATAACCATCTATAATGAGTTCTGGTGTGTAGGCAGAATATTGTATAAATAATAAATAAATAAATCTTAAAAAAAAAAAGAAAAAAGAATCTTTACTGAGGTACATCCCATGGAGAAAGCTACTGCTGCCTGAAGTAGAAACACAGCTGAAGCAAAGCAGTGAGCACAGCTCTCCTCACTGGAAGAGGCTTGAAGGTTAAGTCCTGTGCTATGTGGCAATGCTGAATGTGCACACGTGATGTACAGGTTGGTGGTGTTCCAGACTAGTGTTTGCATGAAGTTGTGTTTATGTGACAGTTAGCAGGCGCTGGCATACGTCTTTTTGAAGTTTATTGTAAGCAACAGAAATCTGAGCTTGTGGAATGAATCAGCCATGGCAGCTTTCTACTTCTGTTGGCGCAATGTTATGAGCCTTGGTTTTATGTTTCAATATAGAACCCTGGGGGCCCGAGGCTGCTGTGTAGAGCTGCCTGACAGCTTGGGGTATAATTTCATGTTTTCAACTCTATTTAATCTCATCCTATGCCCTACTTCACATCAGTGATCTGTCACGTCCAATCCTCATAAACTTTTCAGATGTTATTCCTTTGGAAAAAATAATCTCTGCCACTGGCGTCTTATAACTTCCTTTAGCATTCATACCATTATGAGAAATCTCATGTCCTTGTTTAATTTCGTTTGAAAATGTAAAATTATTGTGACAATCACTAACATTAGTAACCAAATATTCTCTGTATTTATTTGTCTTTCCCACTGCAGTTCCATTGGGCCATCTGACTGTATCTGGCTAAAAGGTATGTATTTGGGGGCAGGCTATACACATTTATCAGGACAGATCAATTCAGGACTAATAAGCTCCTGACTCTACATCTATTTAATTTTTTGTTTACCTGCATATCTAGAGTAAAGGAATTTTAGCTATCGATATGCAAACTTGAAGACTCTGGGCTTGGCTCACTGTCCAGCTTCCTGACTGGTACTGTAAAATTCAGACTAAGACATCGTGTATTCATATAATTGAACTATTGAGCTTTTAGTATTTGTAACTCAGCTTAAGTAAGAACTACGTCTCCCATTCTAATATCCTGCATAATACACAAGCCAGAGTAAGGCCTGAAAAGCCATTTGCACGGTTCCTTTGTGATACTGCATGGAGTTTGGATTGAAACCATTGGATTTCTGATTGGCATGGCAGGAATTTCTGTAGGTGCTAAACTATTTCCTGCCCGGAGATGAGATTTAAAGTTCCCGTTCCCCACTGGATTTTAAAAAATATATTGTGGTTTCATAATATTGATGTCAAAAGGCTTTCTTCCTAAAAATAATTTTAACTATTATTTTAAGCAAGCAAAAGGTATTCTTTAAAAAATTTTTTTATTGAAAAATAAAATCATTCATATTACGTCTCAATTGCTATCCCATCCCATGCATCCTCACATTCCTCCCTCCCTCCCGCTTTTACCCCATTCCCCTTCCCTAGGACTGATGGGGACCTCCTCCCCTTGAATATGATGCTAGGGTATCAAGTTTCTTCTTGGTAGTCTGCTATCCTTCCTCCAAGTGCCATTGGGCCTCCCCATCAAGGGGACATGGCCAAATAATGGGCACCAGAGTTCGTGTGGAAGTCAGTCCCCACTCTCCACTTAACTGTGGAGAATATTCTGTCCCTTGGCTAGGTCTGGGTAGGGGTTTTATGATGACTGCACATATTGTCCTTGGTTGGTGCCATAGATCGAGCAGAACCCCTGGGCCCAGATCTGCCCATCATAGTGTTCTTCTTGTAGGTTTCTAGGACCCTCTGGATCCATCTATTTCCCCATCTCCTATATTTCTCCCACCTTAGGATGTCCTCGCCACTATCGCATTTTCCTGGTAAGTGAAGACTTTCATGAGACATGCCCCTTGGCCTAGTGTCCAGATATAAGTGAGTATATACTATTTGAGTCTCTCTACTCCTGGGTTAGCTCACTCATTATGATCATTTCTAGCTCAATCCATTTGTCCACAAATTTCGGGAATTCCTTGTTTGTTTGTTTGTTTTTTATAGCTGAGTAATATTCCATAGTGTAAATGTACCACAGTTTCTTTATCCATTCTTCTACTGAGGGACATTTAGGCTGTTTCCATGTTCTGGCTATTATGAATAAGGCTGCTATGAACATGGTTGAGCATGTTGTATGCTGGAGCATCTTCTGGGTATATTCTAAGGAGTGGAATAGCTGGGTCTTGAGGAAGCCCTATTCCTAGTTTTCTGAGATAATGCCAGATAGATTTCCAAAGTGGCTGCACTAGACTGCATTCCCACCAGCAATGAAGGAGTATTCCTCTCTCTCCACATCCTCGCCAGCATATGGTGTCACTTGAATTTTTGATCTTGGTTATTCTGATGGGAGCAAGATGGAAACTCAGAGTTGTTTTGATTTGCATTTCCCTGATGACTAAAGACATTGAGCATTTCTTTAAGTGTTTCTCAGCCATTTGAGATTTCTCTGCTGAGAATTCTCTGTTTAGTTCTGAGCCCCATTTCTGAATTGGATTATTTGTTTTGGTGGTGTTTAATTTCTTGAGTTCTTTATATATTTTGGATATTAGACCTTTGTCAGATGTATGGTTGGTGAAGATCTTTTCCTAGTCTGAACGCTGCCATTTTGTTCTGTTGACAGTGTCTCCTGCCTTACAGAAGTTTCTCAGCCTCATGAGGTCCCATTTATTCATCGTTGAGCTTAAGGCCTGGGCTGTTGGTGTTCTGTTCAGGAAGCTGTCTTCTGTGCCAATGTGTTCCAGGTTCTCCCCACTTTTTCTTCTAACAGATTTAGTGTCTCTGGTTTTATGTTGAGGTCTTTAATCTACTTGGACTTGAGTTTTGTACATGGTGACAAATATGACATTTTTCTACATGTAGACATCCAGTTAGACCAGCACCATTTGTTGAAGATGCTATCATTCTTTTTTCCATTGAATAGATTTGGCTTCTTTGTCAAAAATCAAGTAACCATATGTGTGTGGATTCATTTCTGGGTCTTTGATTTGATTCCATTGATCCACTGGCCTATTGCTGTGCCAGGACCATGCTGTTTTAATTACTGTTGCTCTATAGTACAGCTTGAGATCAGGAATGGAGATTCCTCCAGAGGATCTTTTATTGTATAGGGTTGTTTTTGCTATTCTGGGTTTTTTGTTTTTCCATATGAAGTTGAGAATTGATCTTTCAATGTCTTTAAAATATTGTGTAGGTATTGCAAAAGGTATTCTTTCCAAATATTTGCTTTTAATATTTATTTAGAAATAAAAGCAGCATGAGTTGATTGTAGGAGATGTTGTATTGTTTATATTAGCACCTATTCTTATAACATTTGATACAATTTATCTTGGTTTTTCCCTTTATAGTATAATCCAATCTCTCTGTGTTACCTTATATTCTTTATAGGTATTAGTTACCTTTTTGTATTTTACCTAGAACATCCTTTCAGTTAAGTGATAACAATGAGAATTTCAGCCTTTTTCTCTGTAGGATTCTTTATACCACACAAAGAAGAAATAGGTAGGATCAGGACTCTACATATATGTAAACGTGTGCACATGCACATGCTAAGTAGGTTGGCAGATTAAAAACTCTGCTCCCCAATTAATAAAAAGTTGACACTTATCTGGATTCTAAACCTTAACACACAGTTAGAAAACAGAATCAAATGTCATGAGGTCAATTTGGGGTTCCCTATCATCCAGTATAAGTATTAGGAAGATAACTTGTATATGAGGGCTGCTGGGATTTGTCGTACTCAACTTAGAAATATTGGTTGGAACCTGCCAGACAAGAATGTTTCTGCAAGGGAAACAGAAAGTCTAAGAATCTTGAAAACATGGAAAAGAGTTACCAGAATGAGGCTGTCTTGAGGTGTTGAGTGTAGCTTTTAAGTTGAAATAGGAAGAATAGTAGAGAAAATACATTGGGTTTTAGAAACCTTAATGCCTTCCTCCATATTAACAAGGACCACCTGGATTGAGTGAGGAGGTGCAAGCAAATTAAAATGTTGGCAGTAAAAAAACAAGACTCAGTGAGACTGCAAATGGTTTTAAATATGTGTGGCTGCTTGGGAGAAAAGAAGTAACAGCAGTGGAGGAAGTTCCTGACAAGTTTTAAATAGTGTAGCTTAGATTGACAAGACAGCTGCCGATTTGATATTGTCGCTGAGAAGAAAAAAATTATGTGTATTTATATGTTGTATTCTAGTTCTACTGCTGTGAAGAGATACCATGAGGGAGGCAACTCACAGAAAAAAGCATTTAATTGGGGGGCTTGCTTAGAGTGTCATCATGAGAGAGATACATCCTGGTCTACAGGCAGCAGGAGGAGAGAGGGGTGGGGGAGAGAGACACACACACACACACACACACACAGACAGAGAGAGAGATAGAGACAGAGACACAGAGACACACAGAGAGAGACAGAGACAGAAACAGAAAGGGAGAGACAGAGATGGAGACACAGAGACAGAACAGAGAGAGACAGAGAAAGAGACAATTAATGAAAACAAGAGGCCAAGGATTTGAAAGAGAGCAAGGAGAGGTATATGGGAAGATTTAGAGTAGTGGTTCTCAACCTGTGGGTCATGACTCTTTTGGCACACATTTATTATTTTTTTAAAAAAATTTATATTATAAATTATAACAGTAGCAAACTCACAGTTATGAAGTAACAACAAAACTAATTTTATGGACTTTCTAAGATGGCAGCACTCAGGTTGTACCCTATCTGAGTAGTAGAAGATCAGAGATTGTGAGTGACCTGGATGCAGACTCCAAAATGCCAACATCTGTGTTTCCTAGACAAGAGGAGATAGTTCCAGCATCCTACCCCACTTCCCCCTGCATGACTCTGGGAGTCCAAGAGTCACATATGGTCCTAGGCTAATGACACCCCCTGCCTTCCACCTACTTAAGCACAACTCCCAAGTTCCAGAAATGCACATCTCCAGCATCCAGACCACAGACTCCTCTCACCTCCCTGACGAAAACCTCTGGATACCAGAAACAGGGTCTCAGCCTCTGGTCCATGGTTCTTTTGATCCCCATGTGGAGATTGGCTGGACAATAGGAGCACAAAGGATCTCTGTTCCAAGATGGTAGCAACAAGTAGAGTCTGAGTACCGGGAGCACAGTGTCTACAGGGTGAGCAAGCCACCATGATGCTGACTCCAATGTGACAGCTTTGGAACCGCCCTCCCCCCACCTTTGAAAGAGGAGAGGATCCTGGCTGCCAGACATGGCGGTACCACCATCAGACTTCCCCAATACTCCTGCCATGCTGAAGATGGCTCCAGATTTCAGAGACATGCAGATCAAGCTTCTTGGTTATGGCTCTACTAGCTGTCTTGAAGAGACCTGCAAGACTTCACACTGGATGGCACACCTAATTCCCTGCCCATAGGTCCAACTGGGCACACCTAGCAGAGCTATAGGCTACAGGACAATATTCAGCCCCCAGCCCACAACCTAGGGCTCCTTCTGCATGCCCGAGAAACCCAGGAAGTTTCAGGAACAATCAGCCAATGCCAGAGACAGCCAGATGGCAAGACCACAATAAATAATAATAATAAAAAAAAACCAGGGCAATATGGCAGCAAGCTCTGGATAACAACACAGCTGAAACGCAGGAAAATGACCTTAAAACTATGATTATGAAGATGGCAGAAGTCTTTAAATAGGAAACAAATAAATTCCTCAAAGAAATGTAGGAAAATACAATCAAACAAATAGAAGTCTTTAAAGAGGAAATGGATTAATCACTGAAAGAAATACAAGAAAACACAATAAAATAGGTGAAGGAAATGAGTAAAATGTTTCAAGACCTGAAATGGAAGTAAATTCAATAAAGAAAACACAAACTGAGGAAATTGTGGAGATGGAAAACTTAGGGAAGAGAACAGGAACCACAGAGGTAAGCATCAGCAGCCAAATACAAAGGATGGAGATGACAATATCAGGCATAGAAGATAGAATTAAAGAAATTGAGCATGTCCAAAGAAAATATTAAATTGAAAAATTCCTGACACAAAACATCCAAGAATTCAAGGACTCCATGAAAAGACAAAACCTAAGAATAATAGGAATAGAAGAAAGAGAAGATTCCTGGCTGCTAGGACCAGAAAATATTTTCATGAAAATCATAGAAGAAAACTTCCCCAACCTTAAAGAAAGAGATACCTTTAAACATACAAGAGGCTTGCAGAACAGCAAATAGATTAGACCAGAAAAGAAATTTATAGAACAAAGAAAAAATATTAAAAGCTGTAAGGGAAAAATGCCAACTAATATACAAAATAAGATCTATCAGAATCAGACCAGACTTCTCAACAGAGACTGTGAATGCCAGAAGGGGCTGGGCAGATGTCATGTAGACCCTAAGAGATCACAGATGCCAGCTCAAACCACTAAACCCAAGCGACACCACATGCTGGCAAGGACGTTGGGAGAGAGGAACACTCCTTCATTGCTGATGGGAATGCAAATTAGTACAGCCACTTTGGAAATCTATCTGGTGCTATCTCAGAAAAATGGGAATAGGGCTTCCTCAAGACCCAGCTATTCTACTCCTTGGAATATACCCAGAAGATTCTCCAGCACACAACAAGAAAATTTGCTCAATCATGTTCATAGCAGCCTTATTCATAATAGCCAGAACATGGAAACAGCCTATTTGTCCCTCAGTAGAAGAATGGATAAAGAAACTGTGGTACATATACACTATGGAATACTACTCAGCTATTAAAAACAAGGAATTCCTGAAATTTGTGGACAAATGGATTGAGCTAGAAATGATCATAATGAGTGTGTTAAGCCAGAAGCAGAAAGATTCAAATGGTATATACTCACTTATATCTGCCTACTAGCCCAAGGGGCAGGTCCCATGAAAGCCTTCACTTACCAGGAAACTGGGACAGAGGGAAGGACATCCCATTGAGACTCTGGATGAGAGAAGCATGGGAGAATAGCAAAGTAGAAGGATCCAGAGGGTCCTAGAAACCTACAAGTAGAACATTATGGTAGGCAGATTTGGGCCCAGGGGTCCTGCTCAAACTAAGACACCAGCCAAGGACAATACAGGCGATAAACTTTAAACCCCTACCCAGATCTAGCCAATGGACAGAACAGTCTCCACAGTTGAGTGGAGATTGGGATATGACTTTCTCACGTACTCTGGTGCCTCACATTTGACCATGTGCCCTGGAGAGGGAGACCTGGTGGCACTCAGAGGAAAGACAGCAGGTTACCAAGAAGAGACTTGATACCCTATGAGCATATATAGGGGGAGATAATCCCCCTCAGGAACAGTCATAGGGGAGGGGAATAAGGGTAAAACAGGAGGGAGGGAAGAAGGGGAGGATACAAGGGAAGGGATAACCATTGAGATGTAACAAGAATAAATTAATACAAAAAAAAAGAATGGCTAAGATAAAAAACTCAAGCGACGTCACATGCTGTGACGATGTGGAAAAAGAACACTCCTCTGTTGTTGGTGGGAGTACAAACTTGTACAACCAGTTTGGAAATCAATCTGGTGCTTTCTTAGGAAATTTGCTATAGCTCTACCTCAAGACCCAGTTATACCACTCCTGGTCATACAGCTGAAAGGTGCTCTACCACACAACTAGGGCACTTACCCAACTATGTTCATAATAGCTTTATTCATAATAGCCAGAATCTGGAAAGAACCTAGAAGTCCCTCAGCTGAAGATAAAGAAACTGTGGTGCATTTACACAATGGACTACTACTCAACTATTAAAAACAAGGAGTTAATGAAAATTTCAGGCAAATGGATGGAACTAGAAAAGATAATCTGGAGTGAGATGACCCAGACTGAGAAAGACACGCATGGGATGTACTCATTTATAAGTGGATTTTAGCCATATAGGATATACATACTCTAATGCACGGACCTAAAAAAAAATAAGTAGCAAGGAGGACCCAAAAGAGGATGATGAAATCCCATTCAGAAAGAGAAGTAAAATAGACAGCAGTAGCGGTTGAAGAGAGGAAACAAGGTAGGAAAGGGAGTGCAGAGGGAAATGAGGGTAGAAATCAGGCCTGGGGGGAGTAGGGGCAGAGGGACAGAGGGCCTGCAGAGAGAAGAGAAACTGTGGGCAGAGATATCTCTCTGACAAGCTGGAGACCTAGGACAGGGTAGGATTCTGGGAGGATATGAGGGTGACTCTAGCTGAGACCCCTAGTAGCAGGGGTCATGGTGACTGAAAAGGATACTCTCTAACTAGACAAGACTCCTAGTGGAGGGAGGAGAATACCAACCCACCCACAAAAACTTCAATACAGAAGTTACCCTGCCAACATGATGTGCAGGGATAAAGATAGAACAGAGATTGAGGGAAACTCCAACCAATGCCTGCTTCAGCCCGAGACCCACACCATGGGAAAGAGCCAGCCCCTGACACTATTAAAGAGACTCTCCTACACTTAAAGACAGGAGCCCTAGCATTGGTGTCCTCTGAGAGGCTACATCCAGCAGCTGTTCCAAACAGATGAGGAGACTCACAGCCATATGTTGGGTGAAGAATAGGTTGTCTTTTGGAAAAGTAGGGTGATAGAAGGACATGAAAGTGACAGGAGTTCCACAAGAAGCCAACTAATCAGGGTCCAGAGGGGCTTGTGGAGACTGAAGCACTAACCAAAGACCATGTATAGACTGGACTTAAGCTCCCTACCCAGATATAGCAGATGGGCAGATCAGGCTTCATATGGGTTCTATAGTAAAGGGAGTGGAGGCTGTCTCTGATGTGGACTTGGTTGCCTAGTTTTTTTTATCACTCTCCCCTGTCTGGGCTGCCTCTACAGGCTACAAAGGAAGAGGACATGCTGAGTCCTGATGTGATTTGATGAGCTGGGATGAGTGGGTGTGTGGGTGCTCCTCTCTTTTTTGCAGAATAGGGGAGGGGGAATAGTGAGGGAGAAGGCTATGATCAAAATATAAAGTGAATAAATAAATATATTAGTTTAAAAATTAATAAAACAAAAAATAACAAAATAATTTTATGGTTAGGGGTCACCACAACTTGAGGAACTGTATTAAAGGGTCGAAGCATTAGGAAGGTTGAGAAACACTGATTTAGAGAAAAGGGAAGAGGGAAAGGATGTCAACATAATATCAAAAACAAAAAAACAAAAAAGAAAAAAGAAAAAAGAAAAAAATAGGTAAAGAAAAAGCCGTTCATTTCCAATTTGTGCTGACTATTTAATTGTACATCTGTTGCTACTGGTGCAGTACGGTTGGCTGACCCTGGGCCACATACTTTTTTATTTTACTGTTTTATAAATTATACTTTTCCAATTAATTGCGTTTCCCAAGTAAAGATGAATCAATCATGGAATATGTATGCATAATGGGCAGTTTTTATCAATGGGTCTGCTTTATAGTTGAGTAGAAAATACAGAAATTGTTGAAAGCAACTCGTATGCCCTGAAATTTACTAAAAGGAAAACATTAATATCAATGATACTCCTTGATTTTCAGCAAATGTCCAGTGTGTGTGCAGAGTGCCTATGCCATGAGCTTGCACTGCAGAATGCTAACTGGTACAAAAATAATGAAAACTTTTAATGGATTTCTGTTCCCAGCCCTGTAAACACGCCTTCTCTCAATGTTTGTCTGTTGCCTTCTCCTTGGAGCCTCTCAGGTTGTGTTGGACAAGTTGGAGACCGTGTCTTCCACAGGAGCTCCGTCTTCTTCCTGTCATTTTGGAATCATTTTGTGTATATTACCAGATCATTCTTCTGAAATATGTCTCCTTTGCTGGGAGTTGCTCTCAGCTCTCTACTGTGAGCAACGAGGCCTTGTGACCATTGCACTTGACTCCATTCTCTTGTTCCAGATTATTCTCAACAGTCTTTCTGCTTGAGCAAAGCTGTCTTCCTCATTTCTCTTAAGACGTATCTTGCATTTTGCTACCTCGTTGATTTTATTCTAGCGATGGGCCTCGTCTGGAATGTTCTTCAGTTCTTGTCTTTGAGTTCCTCCGATATTTCAAGGCTGAATTGACATTTCTGATTAAGATGTGTTCTTTTCAGATTGCAATGAAATCTTTATTTCTCTGCTGTGAACATTTAGGTAGTTTGACGAGTGGAACTCTTCCCCACTCTTAGCTCTCCAGCTAGGTTATAAAGTAGGATCCCCAACTAGTGTAATTACAAAGACTTACAGCATTTTCTTTGCACAAAGATGCTTAATAAACTTGATTAAGTGGCCTGTTTTCCAAAAGCTTTAATACTTGAGCAGGCCTCCTCTTGTGGAAATAGCTGATAATAAAAGGGACTTGCCTCCAATTTACTCTACATTACTTTCATCACAAGTATTGTTTTATCTAGCACATATTTCCCATTTCAACAGTCTGTCTGTTTCAGGCTTCCCGTCCTCATTTTGATGTCACTTGATCATCATTTTAGGATTATGAGTGAATTATGGGAAAAACTTCAACAATTATGACAGCAAGCTCACTCAGAACAACTAACAGAGAAACAAAAATGAGGCCCGGTGGTTGTTATGGCGTGCCAAGGAATCTGCTATAACAACTGCATTTTCCATAGGAAGGAGCTAGAAAGAAGAGTTCAAGGTCAGCAGCTCATCTCTTCTGAAAGAGCACAATGCCCCTAGACAGACAGTTCTGCAGTGGATTAGCTTTAGTTAGGACGCAGCAGGTGAGCTTGAAGCTCATGACTTTTCTTGCCCAAGCAGCTCTCAGCAGCCTACGTCCTTCTGTTTTCTCAGTCCCAGAATCACTCGGCTGCTATGTTGTCAGACTCTAAGGACTGGAATCGTAATCTGGCTACGAGTGATGTTTATATGCGTTTGTGGCGAGCAAGAATGGTTATGTGGAATTTGGGCAAAGGAGACCCATATTTTTGGGTGAATATTAGGCTTCTCTACAACTTAGATTTTGTATTGCTAAAGGAAAGGAAATGGAGCCATTATTTCATAACAAAGCAGGTTGTGCTGAAACAGCCTTATTTCTATAAATTACTTTTTCTTTTTAAATATGACTTATTTTGATTTTTTCATGTGCATTGTTTTTTTTTAGAGAACTGGAAATATGGTGTGTATTTATATACATGTGACTAGTATGGCTCATTTCCATACCCAACCCATTTTGTGAATGTGGCCTATGATGTTACCATTCCTCCAAAGATGTTTATCTGAGGATTTTTACACATATTTAACCTGTACTGACTCATATAAAAGTTTTTTCCTCCTGCTTCTCCTAACTCCTTCTCTTTATGTTCTCTCCCAAGGACTAATTTGCTTCACACAGCCCATCTTTTTAGTTGTATTGTATCATGGTCACTGGTTTAGTCGGATAGACTAGGTGGGCCCAGGAGACTACACTCTATGATGTTCTTAGTCCATCTATCAGAATAGTTTAACACAATGTCTGGTACAAGCCATGCTGACATATGAGGCTGGAGACACTGTCCTATAGGACTCAGCCCTCATAAGCTCCTGGTATACTCTGAAAGTATGCTAATATGTTTTCGTCTAAACATTATCGAACTCTTTTTAATACTTAAAAAAAACTAAGCACAACTAACCAAAATCTATACTACCATTTCTCAAAGCTTTATTTTCTCATGTTTTTATTAGCATATATTAATTCTATATAGCACTGGGTTTCTTTGTGACATTTTCATACATATGTATCATGTATTGTGTGCATGGTAAATTTTATTAACTCTCCTGTCCCCTTGCTGACCTCTTTATTCTTCCCAACTAACTGGTCTCCCTCCTATTTTCATGCATTTTTCTTTTGTGGCCCAATGAATTTCATTAGGGTTGTTTACAGGAGGTAAAAAAGAGATTTTTTAAAGCTTTTTCTTTTTTAAAATTTTATTTTTTTACATATACATTTATATTATTACACATATATACAATAGATTACCTATAGCAAGAAGAACCATGACACAACCAGGAATTATTTAAATGTTACATTTTTAGTGTTTTGGCTATTTGTATTTGACAACCTTGAAGAAAACATTTCTCCTATCTTGGTGCATCTAAATTTCTGAATGTAAATCAATCTCCATCACATATTGTCATTATCAACTTAGAACACCTATCTAGACCCAAAAAACATCTTAACCCCTAAACAATTAAGCTTCATTGTAAAACAAAGCTACCTGGTCTTCAACTCCCTTGGAGACTTGAAAAGGAATAAACTTGATTATCTGAGTATGCCGGGAGTGCATTTTAGTAGCTTTCCAAATGAAAAGATGACAGAGACAGTTTTCTACCCAGACAGTCACCGAAAACTCTACAATGTTGGAGCATCTTCTTCAGCCTTCTGGCCCAATATATCAGACAGAGATATTTGTGAGGCAGAAATGATTGAAGATTTACTTACCCTGTCTTGGCAGAGTTTGGTGATTGACTCTGCTTGCCCTTTATTTTATTTTATTTTTCAGGTAGAATTCTGTCTGTGGTAGAAATGAGGACTTTTCCCCAGTGGCTAGTTTGCCACATTTCAAGCCATCTCCATAAGGAGGTTCTTTGATGCTTATCATCCTGTTTGAGGTAGCATGGGTGTTGCCTGAGACAATCTGTCTCATTGTCAATGAATCTTTAAAATGATAAACATTTTTAAATGCCATATTCTGCATGTCTTTGGGGGTTTTTGAAGACCTTATCTTTCTAAAGAGTCATATATCTGCCTCACCTAAGATATATATTCTTGTGATAAAAGTAGACTAGCAACGAACATGACCATGATTTAATCTACTAACATTTAATTTGTATAACTTATTTTTCCTAAACAGCTTGCTATAGCACTTTCAAAGTATTGGAAGTAAACCTTATATTATAATTGAGTTATATGGGTACAATACCTCAATATATATAGTATAAAGAACAATCTTACATTTGAATTCTTTGCCACTGTATCTAGAACTTATTTTGCACCTATATACAAAATTCTATACCAGTGAATTAAAAATATCTTGTGACTGGCAATTGAGGCATTAAATTGAGGAGTAGATTCACTAATCTACTTTTTGTTCTATCTTCCCTATATATTTCTTTATTCCCCCTTCTTTTTTTTTTTCAACCTCTTTCTCTAAACAGGATGTCAATGTACAGTATGCTGTGAGGAATGCATCCTGTCAGGTCTGATCCAATGTCAGTGTCTGGTTCTTTTGTTCTGAAAACATATAATTTCTCACAAGAATTATACAGTCCTAAAATTATAAGTATATAAGGTATATGATGCATAGAATAATTATGGCTGGATTTCTGCTCTTTGTATGAGCAGGAAGAGAAGACATCTGTAAATCTTCATTCATGCCATATGAAGAATAGCATCTAATAGTAATTCATAGGGCTTCTGTAGTCAATAGGAATCATTGTCTATGCTTAGACATTCACGTTTCAGCCAGTCTCAGAGCTAGTCCCATATGGGGGCATTAGCAATATAAGTTACCTGCTTGTTCTGCAGTTTAAATTCTTCACTAAGCTTTTTATTTTTGCTTTATGTGTATATGTAATTTGCCTACATGCACTGTTTGTGTAGCACGTTGCATGTCTGATGCCAAAGGAGGCCAAGAGAAAGCACCTGATGTCCTGGAATTGGAGCTACAGATCATTATTAGCCACCATGTGGGTGTTGGAAATTGAACCCAGGTCCTCTGGAAGAGCAGCCTATTCTCTTAACTACTCAGCCCTCTCTCCAGTCTTGGAAAGGGGTTATTTATAATGGCATGGACACCCTTCTCATCATTATATCTCTGAAGAAAGTATCTCTCAATGTCTATCATCCATTGTACAAAGCCTCAGGGAGGGCTGACATTTTGTTAGCCACTCTTCCTTCCATGGTAGGAGATTGGCAGACTCAATCGTGCGTGACATACTCAAGTAATGATGGCTGTTCTGACTTCAAGAGCAATGGTCATGTCACAGTTAAAGGACACCATTCTAGGACATGTCACCCATTTCTCTGGCATGTGCATTGTTTTTGTTCCCCACCTCCACTTACAAAGTTCTCAGATCCTTGAAGGGGAAAATAATATGGACTATTGATGGCTGATCATTCAACAGTAATTTATTCTTTCAACACTATCTTGATGATGCTTGTTCTTGTAGATATTTTAAAGACAGTGCATTTTTATATTATTGGATTAGTAGAATTGAATAAAAAAGTTTCAACAGTTAGTTAATTAAATTTAGCACATATCTTCACACTGTGGGAAAAGAATGACAGGTCAATAGGTGATCCCATGGCGTGCAGTTACTAAATTGAAGGCAATGTAGTAGGTTAGTATAGGCCATTAAAGGAAACATCTCTGGAAGGACCCTGGTAAACCCACAGACTATGAGCTTTCAGCTGTAGAGACACCTTTCAGCTCAGCAACCATTTTTCTCATGAGTCACAGCCAGACTGAAATCATGATATTAAATATTCTCATAAGTGTTTCACAGTGTTCCACATTGGCAGTATATTAACATAGACATCTGTAGCTTTTAGATAATTAAAAGAAAATGGAGAAATCCCCACTATTTATATTATATTATAAATGATTTTTCTGTAAATTATTCATTTATCTATTAAATTAGTCTTGTCAGGAGTCTTATTATCAGAAGTAATGGAAGAAGCAGATGAACCTTCTGTATACTCACATTGGTGGCCATGATGCGTTTTGATTTAAAGAGAAATAAAATCTGTGAGATACTTTTAACTAATTGAGAGTGATTAATCTTTGTTTAAATTCAGTAAACTTAAACATCCTGAAGATAAGTCTTGACAGTTTTTAGGGGAGGGGATAAAGTGTGCATGTAATTACACAAGATCTTAACTCTCTAGATGGTGATATGACCTGGCTTCCTCATCTCTGATGGTTTCAACAATTATTTATTTTCACACATGTGTGACCTAAAAGTAATCTCTACAGTTATCTATACTTTCCACTTAGACACATACAATACATGCTCTTTGTGAAAATGAGAATAGGGATTATCTCTGAAGTGGGAAGACTCAGTCACAGTACTAAGGCTCTACTAGTAATCTAGGGCTTATCCAAGAAATTCTCTATTCAGGCTTCCTAGACTATGAGTTCTTACTGGAACAGTGTGTGGCAACAGTGCTCTAAGAGGAAAAGTTGGGAGCTCTGAAAATAGATAAGATTCGTTTGGCCAGCTGTCTAACCAGATCTGAACCTCTATTTCTGGCAGACAGTAAAAAAGAAAGAAAATAGTCTTCATTAGGACAAAAGCTGTGTACAAGCTAAATGAATTTGTCATGTTTTTCTGTTAAAACTCAGATAGAGTGAAGTCATTATCATTGAAAAGATGACCTTGGCTGGCAATACTGTTGTGACTATCTCTGACAACACAAACATACTTAGCCACATCTTTAAAGACTACTACAACCACAAACTAAACTCCCCGTGAGAATAAAGAAGTATGCTATTGATTGAATATATTGTATTAACGAGTCTGAGTAATATTTCTTTTTTAAAATATTTTTTTATTAATTTGTTCATATTACATCTTGATTGTTAGCCCTTCCCCTGTTTCTTCCCATTCTTCCCTCCCTCCCACTTCCCCCCTTCTCGCCTCCCCTGTGTCTGTGATTGAGGGAGACCTCTTCCCCCTATGTATGCTCTAAGAATATCGAGTCTCTTCTTGGTAACTTGCTGTCCTTCCTCTGAGTGCCGCCAGGCCTCCCCATCCAGGGGACGTGGTCAGAAAAGGGGCACCAGAGTTCGTGTGAGAGTCAGATCTCACTCTCCACTCAACGGTGGAGAATATCATGTTTGTCAGCTAGGTCTTGGTAGGGGTTCGAAGTTCACTGCCTATTTCTCCTTGGCTGGTGCCTTAGTTTGAGGAGGACCCCAGGACCCAGATCTGCCTGTCATAAAGTTCTTCCTGTAGGTTTCCAGGACCCTGTGGATCCTACTATTTCCCCATTCTTCCATGCTCTGAGTAATATTTCAATTAATTGTATTTCATGCAGTACTTATCAGAGACATAAAGTTTCAATGGTTAGTGTCTTATATTAATACTGATTAGCTTTTAATTCTTATTAATCATAATTGAGACTACTGCATATTGATTTGCTTTTTGCTTTGTGTTGCTTGTAATTTATTCTAATTTTCCTTAGATAAATGCCATTTTTATTTTATTATCTTTCCTTTTTAACATATACATTTATATTATTACACATGAATAACATAAACTGCATACAGCAGGAAGAACCATGAGACAATCAGGAATTACATAAATGTTACATTCATAATGATTTGGCTATTTGTATTTGTCAAACTTGAAGTAAACATCTTTCCTATCTTGTTGGGTCTAAATTTCTGAATGAAAATCAATATCTATCATATCTTATCTCTATGAACTTAAATCATCTATCTTGGTCTAAAAAGATCTTATCCCCTAACCAACTAAACCTGATATAAGAGTAAACTATCTGGTTTTCAACCCCTATCAGAGACCTGAGAAAGAGTAAAACTTAAATGCTTGAGTGCACCAGTAGTTCAGGTTAGCAGCTTCCAAAATGTAAAAAAAAAAATGACTGAGACAATTTACTGCCTGAACAGTTACCCAACACTCTATAATGTTGGAGCATCATCTTCGGCTTTCTAGCCAATATCTCTGCCAAACATATTTGTGAGGCAGGAACTGTTGAGGTCTTGCTTACCCTGTCTTGGCAGAGTTTGGCTGTTGACTCTGGCTGTGTCTAAGCTTGCCCCGTTTTCTCTCTGTATAAGACCAATAATGACTTATAACCACCTCCTGATGAAAATAAGCATCTGTAGACCCAGAGAGCAAACAGAAACCTACCCAACCCCCTTAAAGGAAATGGGACAATATTTGCTTAAGGTTTCTTCAGGCTTATTTGGGGCAAATAATACCTTAGAATGGGCCCCAAAAATTGGGGAAAATGGTTAATCAAGCCAGGGATTGCATTTGTGGTCCAGTTTCTAAATGTTGAGAAATTCCAGCTTAATAGGAGTCCTCTGTGTGATATTCAAATGCTGGACCAAAGGGGATGAGAAGCTTTCTACAATGCTGTCCAGATAAAAGCAACTGAGGTGCCTAGGGCTGGAACAAGGAGGATGCAAGATGTCAGTATGCAGCACACTGAGGGGAACGAATCCTGTCAGGTCTGATCCAGCATCAGTGTCTGGTTCTTTTGTTCTGAAAATGAAATTTCTTACAAGCATTACACAGCTATAACATTATAATTGTATGAGGTGTGTGGGATGTACAGAGCAATTAAGGCTGATTCTCTGTTCATTGTATGAGCATAAGTTAGACATCTGCAAATCTTCCTGCATGCCATACTAAGAATGATCACAGAATCTGTGATCAACACAAAGCCTTGCCTATGCATATGTATTCATATCTCAGCCAGTTTCAAAGCTATCCCCATGTAGTGGGATTAGCAATATAAGTTACCTGCTTGTTCTGCAGTTTGAATTCTTTACATCCTGATTGCAGCCCCCTCCCTCAACACCTCCCAATCCCACCCCTCCCTCATTGTTCCTGATCCTATCCCCTCCCTCATCCCCTTTCCCTCCCTCCCCTAGTCCTTAGAAAGGGGAGCCCTCCTCCCCTAACATATGACCTCAGCTTATCCAGTGTCCCCTGTACTACATATAACCTTTTCCTCTGTGGCCTGGCAAGGCCAGGTGAAGTGAACAGCATTAGGAGGCCCAAGTCCATGTTAGAGGTAGTCCACACTCCCCATATTGTGGGACCCACTACAATTGAGCTAAGTGTCTAGATCCTCACCTTTCATGGTCTTTGGTTGGTGTATCTGTCTTTGCAGCAACCCTCTCCTCCATTTAGATTTTCTTGCATACATTTTATTTATTATAATTTTTTTCACCTTATCTCCTGTCTGTTATCCCCTCCCTCTCACCTTCCCATTGCCACCCTCCCTCTCTCTTCTGCTTATTCCCCTCCTCTAGACCTCTGGGAGCAGCCTATCATCAGAGTAGTCTGCATCCCCTTCCACTGTGTGCCAGCTAGGCCATCTTGCCAATGGGCAGAGGCTAAGTAGTGGGCCCACTAGTGCATGGCAGAAGTTCAGCAGCAGTTCCCCTCCCCCCACCACCACGCAAGAATACTCGGTTTATTGGCTATATCTGAAAAAAGGGTCTTGGTTCTTTGCATGTGTCGTCATTAACTGGATCATCAGCTTGTGGAGTCTCCCCTGTGCCTCGACCCACAGGTCTTGGTGGTCTCTCTGTGGAGCTCTTGCTCCCTCCCATTTCCTCACTCTTACCTACACTCTCAGCACTCTGCCCAATGTCCAGCTATGAGTCTTAGTAATTGTCCCTATCCCCTGCTGGGTGGAGTCTCTCAGAAGACATCTATGTTGGGCAAAATCCACTTATAAGTGAATATATACCATGTGTGCCTTTTTGGGTCTAGGTAATCTCACTTAGGATGATCATTTCTAGTTCCATCCATTTGCCTGCAAAATTCACGATTTCCTTGTTTTTAATAGCTGAGTAGTATTCCATTGTGTAGATGTACCACAGTTTATTTTTTTATTTTTAATTTTATTAATTTATTCAGATTACAACTAAAATGATATCCCATCACTTGTATTCTCCCATTCCTCCCTCTCTCCTGCTTTCTTTCATTCTATTCCCCTCCCCTAGGTCAATGACCGAGGGGGACCTCCTCCCCCACTATATGGTCATAGGCTATCACTCTCATCTTGGTAGCCTGCTTATTCTTTCTTTGAGTGCCACCAGGCCTCCTCACCAGGGGAGGTGGTCAAATATGGAGCACGAGAGTTTATGTCAGAGTTAGTGCCCACCATTTTGCTGAAGTTGTTTATCAGCTGTAGGTGTTCTTGGGTAGAATTTTGAGGGCCATTGATGTATACTATTATATCATCTTCAAATAGTGAAACTTTAACCTTTTCCTTTTCTATTTGTATCCCATTGATCTCTGTTAACTGTCTTATTGCTCTAGCTAGGACTTCAAGTACTATATTGAAGAGACATAGAGAGTGGACAACCTTGTTGTGTCCCTGATTTCAGTTTCTCTCCATTTAGTTTGATGTTGGCTATACACTTGCTGTACATTGCCTTTACTATGTTTAGGTATGTGCCTTGTATCCCTGATCTCTCTAAGAATTTTAACATGAAAGGATGTTGGATTTTATTGAATGCTTTTTCAGCATCTAAAGAGATGATCATGTGGATTTTCCCCCTTAAGTTTGTTTATATGGTTGATTACATTGGTGGATTTCCATATATTGAACCACTCCTCCATGCCTGGTATGAAGCCTACTTGGTTATGATGGATGAGATTTTTGATGTAATCTTGGATTTAGATTGTCAGATTTTTAAAAAACTTTACTTTTATTTTACATTAGTATGAAGGTATCAAATCCTTTGGAACTGGAGTCATAGACAGGTGTTAGCCTAGGACAGGTATTCTTTGGAAATTGTGCCTGGGCCCTTTGGAAGAGCAGACAGTGCTCGTAACCACTGAGCCATCTCTCCAGCCCAGGATTATCAGAATTTTATTGAGTATTTTTGCATCTACTTTCATAAGGGAAATTGGTCTGAAATTTTCTTTCTTTGTTGGGTCTTTGTGTGGCTTAGGTATTAAGGTGACCATGGCTTCATAGAATGAGTTTGGTAGTGATCTTTCTGTTTCTATTTTGTGGAATATTTTGAGGAGTATTGGTATTAGTTCTTCTCTGAGGGTCTAGTAGAATTCTGTGCTGAATCCTTCTGGCCTAGGGCTTTTTTTTTTCTTTTGATGACTGCTTCTATTTCCTTAGGGGATATAGGACTATTTAATTTGTTTGCCTCATCTTGATTCAATTTTGGTAAGTGGAATTCATCAAGATTTCCATATCATCTAGATTTTTAAATTTTGTAGCATATAGGCTTTTGAAGTAAGACCTAACGATTCTTTGGATTTCCTCAGTGTCTGTCATTATCTCTCCCTTTTCATTTCTGATTTGTTAATTTGGGTACTCTCCCTTTGCCTTTTAGTTAGTTTGCCTAAGACTTTGTCTATCTTGTTGATTTTCTCAAAGAACCAGCTCTTAGTTTCATTGATTCTTTGAATTGTTTTCTTTGTTTCTAATTTATTGATTTCAGCCCTGAGATTGATTATTTCCAGCCATCTACTCCTCTGGGGTTTCTTTGTTTGGGTGTGTTTGATTCTTTTTCTTCTAGAGTTTTCAGGTACTCCATTAAGTTGCTTGTATGCAATGTCTTCAATTTCCTAGTGCTGTGAACTTTCCTCTTAGCACTACTTTCATTGTCCTGAAAGTTTGAATATGTTGTGCCTTCATTTTCATTTAATTCTATGAAGTCATTAATTTCTTTCTTTATTTTATTCCTGACCAAGTTGTCATTGAGTAAAACATTGTTCAGTTTCCATGTGTTTATAGGTTTTTTTTTTTTTTGTTAATCCTATTATTGTTGATGCTCAGCTTAGGCCATTATGGTCTGATAAGATACAGGGGATTATTTGAATTTTTTTGTATCATTTGAGGCTTGTTTTGTGACCAATTATATGGTTAATTTTGGAGATGGTTCTGTGTAGAGCAGAGAAGAAGGTATATTCTTTTCTATTTGGGTAAAAAGTTATGTAGATGTCTGTTAGGTCCATTTGATTAATGACCTCTGTTAGCTTGATTATTTCTCTATTTAGTTTCTGCCTTGAAGATCTGTCCACTGGTGAGAGTGGGGTCTTGAGGTCTCCAGCTATTATTGTGTTGGGATCGATGTATGATTAAAACTTTAAAAGTATTTCTTTTACAAATGTGGGTGCCCTAGTATTTGGGGCATAGATATTCGTGATAGCAATGTCCTCTTGGTGGATTTTTCCTTTGATGAGAACATAGTGTTCTTCTTCATATTTCTTGATCAATTTTAATTGAAAGTCTACTTTATCAGATATTAGAATGGCTACTCCCACTTGCTTCCTGGGTCTGTTTGCTTGGAAAATCTTTTCCACCCCTTTACTCTCATGTAATGTCTCTCTCTGGTGTCTATGAGAGGTTCAGCCCCACATAGTATAGAATAAATAAGAGAAATTATGTGAAAGAGATATAGGTCATAAGCTCTCACTGAAAAGCATCAGATTCCTGTACTGTCACGTTAAAATTTTTTCAGGGATAGTCAGTTAGGTGTGCTAATACATCATTCACTAAATTTTCTGAATTAGTTATTTTCTGTTTTTGCCCAGTGATTTGTAAACAACCGAAGATTGCTTTCTGCTAAAAGGCAACAATCCACAAGCTTGGTTTTTCAGATTTTAATTGGCTTTGTTTAAAATTCTTGAATCAGGCAGTAGTCTGGACCAAAAATGGTTCAGAATATTCTTTCCTTTACAGACAGGATACACCAGAGAGAAGGAAGCAATGATCAGAAAATGGAAGAGAGATGCAGAGACAGACAGCCTGGCTATCTTATTTTAGTATGGTTTGGTCAGTTGGTCACGTGTGCTTGGCTGAAACTCTTACTTCCTCTTAGTAGTATGTTATAGTCTGTTTATACATTAAATGAGATTATAGCTTGATGTCCATAAAGGAATCTTTAGGCTAAACTTTTACTCTATATAGAGATAGCTTTAAGCTTCTAGAGGTTATGAAGACTAATGGCAAGAGGCTGGTGTCTGGTGTGGGCCTTGCTGCTTGAGCATGAGAGTGTGGAGGGTATTACATGCTGATAGAGGACAAATGTGTTATCTAAGGGTTCTTGTTAATTCTTGTAAAGATGCTGATATGGCTTTAAGAGCTCCATCTCCTGAACTCATCTAATCCCAATTTCCTTGAAAAGCCCCTAAATCCAGTACTCTTAGCATGTGCATGTGTAGAATAAAGTTTTTGATGACACAGTGAAATCACAGTAAGAATGTGATTGACTACTGATTTTTTTTTCATAGTCTGTATCCTGTAAGAATATAAATTCCAGGAAGTTAAGGCTTGCCTTTGTTTGTTACTGTACTCTCCATGTCCCTAGAAGAAAAGTTTCAAATATTTGTTAAAAGAATAACTACATTTGTTCTTTTAAAACTGTGTTTTAAGGTGAGCTGGGGACCCTTGGATAGGCTTCAGAGTCAGGTGATGTTTGAGAGGGGTACAGAAAGGGGAGGGTGTACAGCTAATGTTAACTTTGTTTATTTCAACTACAATGCTAACTGTACTGGGTTCTTCTTCTGTCTTTGTCTGTCTGTCTGTCTCTATGTGAGTGTGTTGCAGATGTGCAGTTGTATATAAATATGTATACAGGTAGAAGCCAGAGATTGATTCTTTTCGTATCTTCTCTATCACTTTCTACCTTATTTTTTTGAGATGCCAACTTTCTCTATCTCAAAAATGTTTTCATTCACAGCAACGATAAATTTTAGAATTACAATATACAGTGAGAAAAAGCAAGTTTCTCAGAATTTTCAAATTCTTGGCATGTCACCCTTTGATAGTCAAGCACAATAAATCTGTATTCCCAGAAAATTTCCAAAATTACAAAATAGTGATTATTTTAACCATACTTCCCACACTAATCAGATTATTACTTAGGTAGCAAAATGTCATGTCTGAAGAATAAAACACACCAAGTTTAGTCATGGGAATCTGAACACAGGTTCTCAGGCTTGCATGGGAGGCTCTCTACTCACTGAGCCGTGGCCTCAGCCCATATCACTTGTCTTAAAACGCTAAGTCTACATGAATAAGCTTAGAAATGGCAAATGGCTCCATCCTCCTCCCACTAGTTACGCTCTGCATCTCTGACCTATGTCTTTCTACCTAGTGAGGTCTTCCCATTTTCTCCTTAACAGGGAAGATTGGTTGTTATAATTCATCTTTTTGTGTGTCTCCCTTCATCACTCTTCAATGCCTCTACTGAGGACTTCGCCCTTTCTTTGTTGTTATAATTGTTTTTGGCAACTGTATTTGAAATACCTGGAACACAAGATTTTTGTCTTAATTGTACAGGTTTTTTTTGTTTTTTGTTTTTTGTTTTGGTGTGTGTTTTACTCAATTTCAGTTTTTTAGCCTTTATTCTATTTATTACAGTTTAAATTCAACATATTTTAGACTTTATTTTTTTATTACAGTTTAAATTCAGCCTATACTCCAGACAAGCTCTTTTCTATTAAAAAAAAACAAGGTTAATAATTAATTACTGAAAAATATATTTATTATAAATGATTTTATGTGCATATCTGGCATCTCTTAAGGCAGAACTTCATTTCTTTATGCTACTAATACTTTTTATTTATTTTTTAAAAAGGAAAGCAAGTTGTTAAGTATTAAGAAAGAAATCCGCTGTTTCCTGTATTCTTCAAACAGGGTGTGGAGCAACTGGCTCATCTTTTACACTGGATGGGCTTGTTTTTATTGGCCATCTCCTGGCTGGATTTCTAAGGTCACTGAGTCATTGGTTTATAATGGCTCTGCTGGGTGTCTTCCTGTCTTTCAGTTGAATCCACTGACTCAGAAGGGAGTGAATCCCCAAATCCTTTGAGAGCAACTGCAACTCTATTTTACCAGGAACAGCCTTCCAAAGCAACAATCTTAAATGCCCCCATTTCTGTGCTCCCTCCTTTATGCCATACCTGTATCTACTTTGGTGTTTCTTTATAAGCCCCGACAACCTGAAATTATGGATGCTCTACTCAGTGAGCATTTTAGACGTTGTTCTGGTGAGGCAGAGTAGGTGCTCCCAATGGCAGGATAAGGGAGGAGCAGGGCTTTTGTGTCGGATGGTCCTGAGCTTTACCACTGGTACTGTCTTCAAACTACTCAAGTATGGAAGAAACATTTAAACCATTCTTAGCAGTGACACTGGTAGGCCAGTTGCACTGTCCTCAGAGGATTAGTGTAAGAGCAAACTGACAGACACAATCCAATTAGTGCATATTGGCAAAATGAAAGTATTTGGTAATATCTCCTATGATACTGACTTTTATTCTTGTTTTCTTAATTAAAATTTTTTATTAAATATTTTTATACACATACACACACATATAAAATAGACTACCTATAGCAAGAAGAACCATGAAACAATAAGGAAATATATATGTTACATTCATAGAATTTTGGCTGTTTGTATTTGGCAGCCTTGAAGAAAACATCTTTCCTATCTTGGTGGGTCTAAAATTCTGAATCAGTATCTATTATATATCATCATTATCAACTTAAAACATCTATCTAGACTAGTAATAATTTTAGTCTATTGGTCATGCTTCTTGGAGTAATCTATGTATCTTAGGCATTAAGGAAAATGGTAAAATGTTTCTGATTTGGTAAAATGGAAAGAGTCTGACAAGGAAGAAACTGAAATGTGTTGCAAAGACTAGCCTTAGACCTGTCACCTGAGGCTGACAGTCACTGGGCGTGAACTTCTGTCTAGAGTGGGCAAAGCTTCATTACAAATAACTCTGTAATTTGTCTTCCTTAATTGCAACTTCAGTATTTTAATTCTGTGATTAAGATATAAGAGGAGAAACTTAGAGTCAGATTAGGAGCCCTGTGCTGTCTTCCTCAAGTCGTTATTAGGAAGCTGCCCGACGACGCTAGGTGCAGTATACATTGTCTTTGTGTGTTGTTCCTCTCGCCTATAAGAAGAAGTTGGAACGGATTCGCTTAGAGTTCATCGGCTGTGTACTGACACGTGTAGATTTGTTAGTGGTGTTGTTTTATGGTGGGTTATAAGTCAGTACAAGTCTGAATTACTGAACTTAGTTTCAGTGTGAGATCTGATCAGTTCACAGTGTTAAAGATTAGACATGTAATGTTGGAAACACAGGTCATCACTGGTGTATTAAAAAAAGTGCATGAAAAAGCCTTTAATTAAACATGTGAAATGTATTAATCACATGCTCTTGAGAAAACTATAAAAGTGCCCATTCCAGGCCCAGATGTGTGCTTGGAAAGAATTAGGCCAGAAAGAGAAGAAGGAATGGAAGGTTCATCCATGATTGCTCCCATCTGGTGTCCTGGGGAGGGGGGGGGGAACCTAACCAAACACAATTTCCTAAATGGGCAAAAATGGAAAAAAATATGGGAAAAATAATCAAATAAGTCAGTATCAAAGTTAGATTAAATCCATCTAATTAATATAGGCCAATGGTGCTGAAGTTTGAACTAGGATTTTAGATTTCATTTTTTAAAAGTCTAGCCTCCTCGTTGTGAGCCTTCTTCTTTGATTTCACTCCTCAATTTTGATTCTTCTATCATGACCCTGGACCTCATCATCCATTGCAACAGATAGATGGACTCCATGAAGCCCCGTGGATGAGACTCTATCCACACAAACCACTGTGGTTATCCAGTGGTTATCAATTTTCCGCACTCATTTAAAGGGCAGCTATGACCCCAGTTTATATGTGGGAAGAACTTAGCAGAAGGCATGCTAATAAATCTGAGTTTAATTTTGTACCAGATGGCCTTTACATCATTAGCTCTTGTATTACTGTACTTAGTATGAACACATGCCCCAATGAGTCAATTGAATTTTCAGAGTTGGTTAATGAACTATGTAGTTGCTCATATCTGGAGCTTGTACAGGTGCTAAAGTACTCGTTGATTTTAATTTACACTTTGTTGCGGTCCAGCATAAGCTGAGACCCTACTGTAACTTTATGTAAGAGGGTGTTTTTAAGACTGTGTTGGAGTATTTTCATTGAAGGGAGTTAATGAAAACTTGCATTCTTTCCACAGAGTTGAAGCAAATCACAAAGCTTAAAAGGAAATAATAATTCTGCCAAGATACTTTGAGTTCTTCTGAAGTGTGGAGTCTTTGAATATCTTATAAATATGGTTTTAGATGTTTTAAAGTTAGCAACTAAGTATTTTTTTTCCTTATGTGATCACATAAAAAGCAGAGGGACCAGAGCACAGAGGGAGTTTCCTTTTCTGGTATTCCCAGGGGCAAGTGGGTTTGGAGGCTCCCTTGGCTACAGCTGCAGAGAATCGCCCTGGAAAGACTGCTGCGTCCAGTCACGGGGCACATGAGCTACTCCAAGTGCGCTGGGGAATTCTTCCAAAGCCAGATGGTAGGAAGAGGCAGGGCCAGGATTTAAGCACAGAAACAGTTTTCCTCTTGTTTCTTTGATTTCTCTGATTATAAATTGGATATAAGCATTGTATGTTTTCTCTCATATGCAAAATTTATTTAAGTCTATGTGTATGTATATTTAACATATGAGAAAGTACACCCCTCCCTCCCGCCCCAGATCCTAAGCATAAACTGTTTGGGAAAATTGAAACCTATGCTTGTTTTACATGAAGGCCAAAAATAAATAAATAAATAAACAAACAAACAAATAAATAGGAATCTCCTGAGGACAAACAAAAAGAAAAAAAATACTTTCAAATGAGAGAAATGAATAAAGTAAAAACCAAATGGTCCCTGGGAGTATAAGATGCAATGAAACTGAAGTTTAGGTTTTTACAAGAGCTAGAAAGACACTTATATCCCACAGATACTCTGTGTGTGTGTGGTGGGGGGGGGGGGACGACTAGAATTGTCCTAGTTTAAAATGAGAAGCAAAAAACAACTACTTTGCTCCAAAATCTGGTCTTAGAAGAACATGCTCAGGGAATCAGGACATGGGTAACTGCTTGGCAGCCAGGAAATGTGAAACCAAGCCGTGGCTGGGAGCCACCCCAGTAGGGAGGGACTATGGTGGTTAATTTGATGGGTCTGATTGACTTGGATGAGGGGGGACCAGATACTTGTATTTAGTGAAACTGTATTCCGGGTGTGGCTGGATGGTTAACATCTTATTTGGTATATTGGAAAAGAAAAGTGGACTACCCTCCCAGTGGTGGATGGGCTTTGTCCAGTGTGTTGATGGTTTGGATGTGTGTGTGTGTGTGTGTGTGTGTGTGTGTGTGTGTGTGTGTGTGTATAAATATAAATATACATTTATATATACACACATACATACATACACACACACACACACACACACATATATATATATATACATATCTCTATATATACACATACATACATACTGTATATGCTCCAAAACAAGAGGCTCGGCTTTTTTGGCTTTTTGGTCTTGGCTGTTCATTGCTCCACTTTGAGATGCTCCTAGAGAGAACTACTCTAGAGCACACTTCGAGGTTCTGGGTTCCAACTGCTGCTTCATATTCTGGCTGCTGCTCTGGGTTCCAGCGGCTGCGGTTGCCGTCACCTTTGCTGGATTGCTCCTTTGATGTTTAATGGGTATGCTGAAATCCTGCGCACTACACCAGTGGAATCGCTCCAAGGAACTGAGTCTAAAACGGTCGGCTCATGTTGCCATTAGCTTCTTCTCTCTCCTATCTAGGGTAGGTGGGTTGGAAGGGAGGTGCAAGCATTAAAGAACCACAAATAAAGTAGGTTTGGAAAAGTTCAAAGCCTACAGAAGACTTATTAATGAAAGTCTGACTATAAAGGCATAATTGGGTTATTGGGGAAGTGCAAGATATGGTGCAGGAAGCCATCGCTCTTAGACTCTGAACTATGGGCAAGGCCAGGAAGCAGAGAGGTTTCTCTGTGACTGAAGAGAAGAATGGAGTGAGGACATTAAAAATGACCTTCAGTCTAGTCGTGGGGAGAGACTGGGGTGACCTTGGATAGTAGGGACCTGAGGAGTACATACCCAGCTTTACTCCTCTCATCCCTCTCCTGTCCCACCAGGGCTCCAATGGCTGACCCTAGTAGAAAGCCAGGACCAAGGAGTCATGGTGATAGCTTCACACAGGACAGAATATAAAGTCGTTAAAGGAGTGGAATGGGCACCATGGTACGCTTTGATAAATATGAACAGTGAATGATACCGGGTAGCTTAGAACAAAACGTGCATGCGTGTGTGTGTGTGTGTGTGTGTGTGTGTGTGTGTGTGTGTGTGTGTGTGTGTATGTGTGTGTGTGTAGGTGTGTGTGTGTGTGTAGGTGTGTAGGTGTGTGTATGTGTGTGTGTATGTGTGTGTGTGTGTAGGTGTGTGTGCTCATGTGTGTGTGTGTGCATACATGCGTGCATGGGTGTGTAGGTGTGTGTGTGTGCATACATGCGTGCTTGGGTGTGTAGGTATGTATATGTGTAGGTTTGTAGGATGGATTCAGCATGTGTTCACTCACCCAAACAGGACTGAAGGGAAACTTCTCAGGGAGTGCAAATGATGCAAACAATTGCTTGAGGATAAAAATCTATGATTTAGATCTGATAATTAGAAGTTTGAATAAAAGCTTTTTGAAATGTGAGTGATGAGGAAAGTAGTATTCATAAAATGTTGTAATAAAATGTACAAATTTAAATGTCACCTAAAATCACATTACATCAAGTGTGGTCATAAACTCTTGATTATTTTATCTATGCTTGTTTTCAATTTGATAAATGCTTTATGTATTTCATATGTGCATCACTGAAAATACATTTCTATTTGAGGACACCTTATGCCAAGACACATAGAGCATATAAAAACAATCTTGAGTAACCCCTGTGAATTAAAGATATAAATTAAAGAAGAGCTTAAAGAGGGACTAAATATACAATAAAATTCAAAGGATATTGAATTTTGAATCAAGGGGAAATGAGTGCTGTTTAGTATTCATTTGGCTTGCAAATATTAAAAGGTGGAAAAGCATTTTCAAAGATGTAAAAATGACTATGCATCTGCTAAAAGTGTTGAAGCTTCCCCCACCAAGCCTTTGACCCTTGTCATCCTCATCCGTACAGATCTGAGTTAATCTGGATCTTCATGGAAGATGGCTAAAGTATGCCTATTGCAAGCAAAAGCCAGGCATGGTGGCACACGTCTTTAATCCCAGCACTCGGGAGGCAGAGGCAGGGGGACCACTGTGAGTTCGATGCCATCCTGGTCTACAAAGAGAGTCCAGGACAGTCAAGGCTACACAGAGAAACCCTGTCTCAAAAAAGCAAACAAAAAAAAAGTACAAGTAAATAAATATGGAAAAGATGAGACATGCCCAATTTAATTGCTGGAAAAATAATATACATATGTGTATATATGTATTTAGAGAAATAGATATCTGTATCAACATAGAGAAATGTCATACAGAAAGGTGGAAGAGGAAAGCAAGATTAATTCCACAGGGCAGCATTTTCACAAACTAAACCCCTAAAGCTATATAAATGTTTTGTGGTCTCATGTAGTAGTAAAAGCCTAAAAGCCTGGCTAAAAGCCTTCAGGCTGCCTCTGTGTGGGAAGGGAGGGCACTCGGTGCACATAGGGAGCATGAAGAAAACAGTCTTGGGTTGAATTTGTTGACTGTTCATTTGATCTTATTAGGTTTAGACTAGCTCCTTCTATATCCTGAAGCAGTATGTCCCTCTTTCCAAGAAATCCAAGGACAGCCAGCACCGTTGCTTACTGTATGGAGGGTGAGTAGGCATTATGTTGAGTGGACATTATGTTCTCAGTGTTGCTATCACTGTGTATCCAAGGCAAGCCAGAGAGCTGCTGACCGGAGTAGCCAAGGCCACCCCTTCTCAATTTAGTCCAGTGGGAAGGCTGTATTTTTGTTTTGTTGTGGCGGTTGTCTATGTTTTTGAGAAAGCTTTGTATAGCCCTGGCTTTTCTTGAACTTTCTATGTAACTAACAATTACCTTGAGCTTCTGATTCTTTTGCCTCTATGTCCCTTGCTGTGGTTACAGGCATGTTCCTTCATGCTGAGAGCTGAGAGCATAGGCAAGTGGAAGAAAATAATCCTCTGCTGATGGAGCAGGGAGAAGACAAGTGTGCAGAAGTGAGCATAGCCTATGGAAAACAGATGATTTAAAATCGATGAGACTTCCTTTCAACTTCAAAAGTGACTGGCTATAGAATTACACATCTTACACCCTTAAAGTTCATATTGTTAACTGTGCCATCATTTGTATTAACTACTAACATACATATATCATCAAATGTAATTATTGCCGGAAAGCAGAAGCCAGATAAATTAATTACAATTATCCACCACTAATTTTCTATCGTCAGCAATTGTCTCTGTTCACTATGAATCTGGTTTTCTGCTACAGCCCTGAGATTGTAGTTCTGTTGGGTCCTGAGACCTTAGCTTATGTAGAATCCCTTCTGTCTTTTCTGTTCTGCTCCAGTTGCGCTGAGCCCCCCACCCTGTGTATGTGACTCTCTCATGCTTGGTGGTCTGTTCCTTGAAATTTAACTATCTTATGGGATTGCTTGATACACTGATCCTATCCACGTCTCCCCACATAAAAACTCTCTTGTCCTGTTTTAAATGGCTATTGTACTTATTGCATTCAGGGCGAAATCTACTGGTACACACCTCCTTGAATGTTTATGGCAACTTTTGGAGATTTTTATTATGGGAAAAGAAGTAGAAAAGTTTCTTAACTAAAGGACACTCAACTCCTGCCTTTCCCCATAAGCTGCCTGCTCAACATATGTTTAGGTGTACCTCAGTATCTCAGCTCATGTTGAAGTCTAAACTAGCATTGTTCCTCCGAATACCTCCTCCTTCCACGTTCACCTTCATCACCCATGATGTCTAGTTAGTCTCTCACCCTTAAACTGGATTCTTCATTCTAATTCCTCTTGCCCTACTTTTCCACAGGGTTCATCAATTTTGATTTCCAAATAACCCATATTTCTGCCTGCATTTGAGTCAAAAGCCAGAATTTTTCATCTGGACATTTAAGTAGAGAATTTGCTGATCTCCTTGCTCTTAACATCGTTTAGAGTGTATTACACCCTGTGATGAGGGCAGCCTTTCAAAATCAAATTCAATGACTTCATACATTCTCAAATCTTTAATCTCTCTTTGCTTAGAGTACTGTCTTTAGCTAAACACCTAAATCCCTTTCATGGCTTGGATTGCTTTGTAAGTCTAAATCGTTTCCTCTCACACCCTCTGGGTCAGCCATACTGTTACCTAATACTATTTACTCTTGTTGACACCTGGATTACCTTCTGTGTATAGCTGACCCCACTCTTCTTTCAGTTTTCTTTGTCTTTGGCATTTCCGTAGATATTTTTTTCCTGACTTTCCCAAATTGCTCAAATCCTTCTACTTTAGTTCTGATACCACTAGGCCCCCAATGCCCATAGCACGTAGCACTAGGGGTGATATTCTATTTATTTGATTCAAATATCTCTCCCTCTAAGACCTGCACTGTCTAACCCAGTCACTACCAGCCAGATATAGCAATTAAAATGAAACAAAATGGATTCAGTTTTGTAGACATCAGAAAAAATGTAAGCACTCAGGAACCACATGTGGATAGCACCCACTGCATTGTGCAGCACAGAACAAAGAGTATTCCCTTCACCATACAGAACTGTATCGGTGTGGGCTGAGTCTAAGCAGAAACTGCCATTTTCTGGTGTGTTCCGGCTTCCCTTTTGTCTTTCTTCCTTTGCCCTGCCATTGTGTCCCTAGTGTCAGGCAACATATTTGCACCCCAAAGACAATCCAAACAATTCATTAAACAAATGACCAAAATGAGTTGATGAATGAGGCCCTGACAGGGTTGTAATGACAATTTGGTGCTATCAGGAATGTTCTAGACTCAGGGAGCTTTCCCCAGGCCAGTCTTTATAGGTGCTGTGCTGGCCAGCTCTATATATTCCTCAAATGTTCCTGTTTTGATATGCCTGCACAGTATATTGTTTGCTGATTCAAACTTACCTTTGGCAAGATATGGTCTGGAGATCCTTCATAAACATTCTATGACAGGGTGCATCATGGGAGTAAAACTTACCTGAGTCTGCACTGTATGGGCAGGCGATGGTCACTGGGATTTGGTAGTGAATCACTGTGCCTTAGATTTGTTCTTATATCTGCAGGAATGTTCCAAATTTGCTCAAGGGTCATCTTGAAAATTTACTTTATTCTATTGTAGTTTAATTTTAGAGAAGTGCAGACTTTCAGACTTAAAGTCTACAAAATATTTATGAGGGGCTCTGGTTTCATGGAAACTCATGTTTAACATAATAAAGGTTTTTCCTGTTTTGATTAGGCAGCTGGCCAAGCATGGCCCATGGACCAAATCTAAGCTGGTGTCTTGTGTAATTAGTTTTATTAGGAAAGGACACACCCATTCATTTGCTGATGTACAGCTGCTTTTCCCTCCTGAAAGTAAAACTGAGTTGTCAGAACACAGACCATGTAGCTCACAAAGATTAAAATATTTACTTCCTGATTTTATTCAGAAAAATAAAAACCCACCAATCTCTGGCTATAGTCCACAAAGACTCAAATGTTTATTATGTTCCAACTTAGTTACCAATTTAGTAGACACCACTGACAAAAATAATACTTTTCCATTACCCATCCTTCTGTCCTCTGTCCCCAAATACTTATAATTTATACAGTTCAAAATTAAAAAGAAAAAAATGAGAGACCTTGCCTATATTTTTGTGATAACCAAATAAGAGTCAGGCCATGGAGGTGATGTCATCGATGGTATTGGATGAGGCAAAGTACTCTTTCCATTCTCTCTCTCTCTCTCTCTCTCTCTCTCTCTCTCTCTCTCTGCATACGTAGACCACTAATTCTCTCTTTTTCTCTTTTTTTTAAACATAGTTTTTTAATTGATTCTTTTGGGAACTTCACATCATGCACCCCCAATGCCGGTTCTTTCATGTACACCCTCTACCCTTATAACCTCCCTGTCAAAAGATGAATGAATGAATGAATGAATGAATGAATAAACAGACAAACATCTTGCCAACCCCCCTGGGCACAACTTGCTCCTCTATTGATCCCAATGTGCTCTCCTACCTAGTCACAGATGTCACATCTCCAGCTCCGCCATACTTGTACCACTCCACTCCTCTGTCTTTCCCTCCTCTCCGTCACCTATTCATCCATTGTAGTGGCACTGGAACCAGCAGTGGGCCCCACAGTTGATCATTTTACCTAAACAGCTTTATTGACAAATGTTCATTGCGGTAGCTCCTCAGTCTAGTTCAAGGCCTGTAGTGTCTGCTACACCATCAAAACTGGACCCTCACTGAGACTCCTCTTGGTTGCCTGCTGTTGCCCTGAGTCATGGAGATCCTGTGGCTATGATTCTTCAGGACCACTCCCTTCATACACTGCAGCAGCTCATAGATGGGGTAGATGGTAGAGTTGGCCAACTCTGGCTCTGGTCCTAGGTAACAGTGGTGGCCGGTGATGGGCATAACTCTGTCTCCCAAACCCACACCATGAGGGATAGGGCCAGCTCTCCCACAGCCAGTACAGGGCTGAATCAACTCAACACAGTACTCATACATCAACATGGTTTCAGGTAGCCCATACCACGGATGGCTACATGGCCTTAGGTGGTAGCATGGGCCTCAGACATCATCCGAGACCCCAGCTGCCATGGCATCACGGACCCAGACATGGCCCCTGGTAGTAACATGGTCTGAATGTCACCATGAGCTCAGGTAGCTGTACAGTCTTTCCACATGGGCCAGTTCCTTACCACCACCATCGAGTCTTCTGCTCCATCATGCTCCACAGCACACGAATCGCTTTGCTTCTCTTCCCTATCTCTCCACCACTTAGTCCATCATTTCCATCTCTCTGTCACATATTTGTTCAGCATAGTGGTGCCTGCCACTCCTCACACACCCACTCCCTGTCGTGGGGCCCAGCTGGGCACTTGGATGTCTTCTGGCTCAGCCGCCTAGTTACCAATTCTTAGCTTAGTGTTTATGTTCCCTGCACACCTTAAAACATTTAACCAAGTATTTTCACAAGTATTCATTACTTGACATGTTTATAATTTTATAGTTGGTATGAAAACAAATTATTGTCCCTTTGGTTACTGAACATTGCTACTGATGTAGACCCACACATACACTGGCGATTCTGGTGGCTTCTGTTAGCTGCCAGGTACTATTATACTATAATTGTTTTCTCTTCTTCTACTGAACAGTCAAGATATTTCCATGTGTACTCTTGCTCAGAGCTGTGATAACCACTGTCACAAAAGTCTTCTATGTAGATGTGCTGTGGTTTCTCTGGAAGTGTGTGCTAATCTTTCAATTATGATCAAAAGGTTCAAATAGCCCTGACTCTGCTTGTCATCGCCATGTTACCTTCCAAAGGGCTTCCAGTAATATATGGATTCCTATTTTTCAGATAATCACCAACACTTGATATGTCACATGGTCTTACTTTTGTCACACTTGTGGACATAAACCAGTTTCAGTCTGTTTTATGTAGTTATTCCTATATTGCTAAATTTTGAGTATATATTTTTAGATTCTGAGTAGTTTATCATATTTTCAATCATTTGCAGATTTGCACTCTTCCAAAGATTCTGGCTTGCTCAAATGCTTTCACGTGCATTCATGGGAGTCTTTTGCCTAGTTCACTCAATCACTGATTTTAAATAATGAAGAACCATTGACTTCTTTATAATTGAGTGTATCTACATATGCTATACACTATACTGGGCATTTGAGCATATACACAAAGAAGTCGCAGATGTTGCTCTCATTGAGAACCTCTGTAGAGGCTGAAGAGAAAGAGCAAATGACCACACTACAAAACTGAAACAAAACAGACGTTCTGAGGTAGGACAAGCACTGAGCACTTAGGGCAGTAGAAAGAGCATCCACCATACTGATGAGAAAGAAGAACCCTAAAAATGAGGCTACCACTGAGTCCGACTTGGCAGCTGTGCAAGAATTCACCAGTGAGAAGAAAAACACCTCTGGTTTTGTTAGAAGCCGAAAGAAAACATGGCAAATTCAGGGAATGGAAGGGATCCTAAAATTCTGAGATACAACTATGAGAGGGAGGAGTTCCATATCCCCACCTCCAAAATCTATGATATTAAAAGGAAAGAACAACTAACTGTAGATAGTAATGTTTCTGTGCCTTGCTCAGGAGTCTGGACTTGATCCTACAAGGGACAAGAAACCTTTGAAGAATGTTTATTTAGTAGAAAAGATAGTTTATTAGTTTCTCTCTTGATAAGATCTCATGTTTGTGTAGACAGTTGTTATTAGAGGTGAAGAAGAATGATTATGCAAATATATCCATTTGCTTTTGCAGTTGATGGCATTCTGGAAAGGACAGTCCTTCAACTACACAGCACTAGGGGCAGTGAGGGAGAAAACAGTACAGCTATCAGCAGTGTTTAATGACTGTAGTGGGCAAATCGAAGCTGATTAGATTGCTCAGAAAGTATCTAGAGAGTAGCAAAGGTAGCAGAGGTGGGCAGGACCCTGGAAAGCACCAACGCAGAAGAGGAACAGTTGAGGAGCTCAGCAAGGGAGGCTGCCCAGAGCGGGTAGAATACAGAAGCAGGATGGAGTGATGAGGGCAAAATAGACAGGAATGCGAAGTAGGAAGGTAACAAATAGCCACAGGAGCTCCGTGGGGAGGGCACCCCAAAGCCCTTCAGGCACTGCTCATTGATGATCCTGCAAAGAGCCAGTATCTGCAAGTCCCCAGCACATAGACCATCACTACACCAAATGATTTGGATATTTATCGAGTAGTTCTATTAGTTTCTCCCTCAATTTTGGATATTTGTTTGTCCACTGGTTAAGAAACAGTGCATCGCTCCTTTTAATAAAAGCAAGCCAACTTGTGTCAGAACTCAGAATTCCTGTTCAGGTGAGAGATTAGTGAACTCTGTTGTGACATAACATGCAGTGAGAATTGTACTCTGCACACTTGAAATTAAGGAGGAAATGCATCCGGGGAAGTGATGGGGGGGTCATTCTTCAGTAACATCCTCTTCCCTCCTTTCCAGTCCTACCCAGGATGTCCTCTCCAATTTTCAGTGTTCCTTGCAGCACTTGTCAGGCTCCATGATTTCGTCAGCAAAATATTTTGATAATTCAACCATTATGCAAAAATGATCTGGGGTTCCCGACAGTGACCGTGATCCAGATTAGTGTGAGGTCATTTGTTTTCCTCAAAAAAAAAAAAAAAGGACATTAATCTATTTATTCTGGTGAGAACTAGTATCTCATTGGATTATGACATAAAAAATGCCTTATTCATAATAGCCAGAACTTGGAAACAACCTACTTGTCCCTCTATAGAAGAATGGATAAAGAAACTGTGGTACATTTACACTATGGAATACTACTCAGCTATTAAAAACAAGGAATTTCCAAAATTTGTGGACAAATGGATTGAACTAGAAATTGTCATAATGAGTGAGTTCACACAGAAGCAAAAAGAGCTAAATGGTATATACTCACTTATATCGAGACACTAGTCCAAGGTGTACGTCCCCATGAAAAACTGTACCTACCAGGATAGTGGGTAAGAGGGGAGGACATCCTATTGAAACTTTAGGAGTAAGAAGCCTGGGAGAAAGAGGAAATAGAAGGATCCAGCGGGTCCTGGAAAACTACAGGCGAGTCTGGGCCCTGGGGTCCTCCGCAAACTGTGGCAACAGCCAAGGAAAAAATAGGCAGTAAACCTTGAACCCCTACCCGGACTAGCCGATGGACATTCTCCACTGTTGAGTGGAGAAGGAGATCTAACTTTCACACAAACTCTGGTGCCCCATATTTGAACATGTCCCTTGGATGGAGAGGCCTGGTGGCACTCAGAGGAAAGATAATATGTCACCAAAGAGAGATTTGATACCGTATGAGCATATTCAGGGGGAGGAGGTCCCCCTCAGACACAGACTTAGGGGAGGGGAGGGGAGTAGGTGGGAAGTGGGAGGAAGGGAGGAATGGGAGGATACATGGGATGGGCTAACAACTGAGATGTAATATGAATAAATTAATAAAAAAATGTATAAAATAAAAAAAATGAGTTTTTGAGCTCTTTCATGAGCACAATCTCAAGAACAAATGACATTGTATTGGCTTGTCCATTTCTCACGCCATTTTTACTAAAATGTACTGTTTTTACATCATTTTTCTTGCCAGCTCAGCCTATTTTCTTTAAAATATTTTCTCAATATAAAACAAATAACTATCAAAGTTAATTTTTCAAGCTAGGTAAATCTGGCATCTTTTAAAACTATAGTAATTTGTCAAGATCTAAAATTACAAATTAAAAAAATAAAATAAAATTACAAATTTGCTGTGAATTCTTCTAAATATTTAAAAATACATTTTACTCATATTTTAAACATATTACTGCCTTAAATTTAAATAAACTATTCATTACTGGCACAGCCACTAGACTGTAGTGTTCTTTAGTATGCAGAATATACCACAAAGAGGCATTGACTCCAGTGACCCCCATCCCGAGGGGAAGTGAAATAAGACACTTTCATTAGCATGTGTGGAGCCCGTTTCCTTCATGTGCTCAAAATCAAGAAATTGGCCCAACAAAAGGCACTAGGGGATCAATTTGGTCAAAGCTGGCACATCTCAATATTAGTGTTGAACTGAGTTCAAATATTTGACAATGACATGGAAAAATAAATACTTTTTCCTGCCTTTAAGAAAGGCAGTTTAAAGTATGGATCATTACATATGTCAACGCTTGCTCAGAAGAGCCCTATGTTTCTCAGCTATAGTTGTTTAGTTAAGGAACATTGGACCTGACTGGGACCCTGAAAAATGAATGGAGCAAGCCACTCTCAGGCCTCATAGATATATGTGGCTCCCCTTATAACAAATCAAGAATAAAGGAAGAAGTGTGTGTATAAACAATATGCCAAGCAGTGTGCAAAAGTTTCAAAATGAAGTCTCATTTGCCTCCCCAAAACCACTCATTTCTTTGTTGCAGAGAATGAAATAAGCTCATGAGTGTGTGTGGTTAATAAGAGGGAAAAGCCAGGTTTGTAGCCTGAGTCGGAGCCCAAGCTTATTATAGTCTTCTGAGGGGCAAGAAGTTCACATCATAGGAAAAATTCACAAGTGTGTGTTACGCACTTAGAGTCACAAGCAGCTGACTTACCAAAATGCAGACGTGATCTCAGCGTCTGCTGACAGAGGACACATGGTCTCTACATGCAGGGATTATCTTTCTACCTTGCACAGAAAGGAAAGTCTGGCCTGTGCTACAACACGAGTGAAACTTGAGGACAGGATGCAAAGGGAAAGAAAGGAAACGTTTATACTTGTTCTTCGTGAGGTACCCAGAGTCATCATTATGGAAACACGGGTGAGAGGGGAAATGCACTTGCTGGCAAACCTAACACCCTGAATGTGATCCCTGGAATCCACACATTGAAGGGTTTGGATTGACTCTTGGCTGTCGTCCCCTGACTCCACATGGTTGCCACGACATGTGCCCACACACATACAAATGCATAGATAGATAGATAGATAGATAGATAGATGTAAAATGATTTTAAAAATTATAGAAGCACACAATTAGTAATACCAGGAGCTTTGGTGAAGACCTAATGCTACTGGGTTTCAGTTCTGCAGGATGAAAGGGGATCTGGAGGTTGGGCTGTGCGGCAGTTGGAAAATACACTGAGAATTACTAGGATGATTGTTTTTTTTTACTGTGAATGCAAACACAACCTCAGAAAAGAATCAAATGACCTGCCTGAGCTCTTTCCTCTCACTTCTCCTATCAAGTCCCTTTCTGCTTAGTGTTATTTTGTGCTCTTCTGAAAGACAGGAATTGTTATCAATGAGATGAAGACTGTAGGCCTAGACTAACCTAGGCCTGGTCCTAGGAGCCTCTGGCCTCCACACAATCCAATCTAGGCCTAGAATGTTTTCAGCCTCTGAGACTTACTGCTTAATAAGCTCACCCTTTCTTGTTCTTACTGAGCCCTGCTGGCTGGTTCCACTCACATGTTCTGGCTCAGTCTCCTCTCCCAGCTGACTTATTCAGTCTGGTTCCTCTCTTGGCCCCTGAGTTGCTCTGCTTGGCTTCAAGCTAACTCCTGCTCTAATCTTCTGCCTCCTTCTCATTCCCTGGCTTGTTCTGCCTTCACCTGTGTCTAACTCGTTCTCTCATTCAGCCTTGATCTGTAAAACCCTCCTGGCAAAACTGCCTTCTCTCATTCTCTGTGTTGCTCCCTTAAGGAACTTCCCTTTCCTCTCTCGTTCTCATGAGAGAGCTGGGCAGATCCTATTCTGTCAAATCTTTCTCCGATTCATCACTTTTTCTGCCATTCAACTAAACATCATTAAGCACATGGGTGCTTACTTCTACAAATTAACTTTACTTTCATTGTTTGGGATTAAAGGCATTTTCGATGTCTGCACCTAAACTTTTCTTTACCTGATACTTGCTGTATCAGGCTGGCCTTGAACTCAGATCTGCTTGCCTCTGTCTCCTGTATTAAAGGCATGCTTGTATTCCAGCAGGATCACAAAGGCCTGGAAGGTCTTTGGATAGAATCTCATGCCAGAACAGTCATGTTCTCAATTAAAATTCCTCAATAAATGAGTGTGCCTTTCTCTAATAAAACTAATTACACAACAAGACACTAGATGACATTCAGCCCATGGGGCCATGCTTGTCACTGTGATCCACTGACAGCTTTCCCAATCTGAAGTCTCGTCTGCTAGCCCCTTCTCCCACTGCGCATCGGAGCCGCTCTAGGTCGCCAGAGCCTCTTCTCTCCTGCCTCCTTTTACCACACTTAGGTACAGGTCTCAGATTCACCACCATGCTCTGGAACCACAATCTGGTTTCTATACACACATGTGGGAAATTAGGAGAGAGGGTTTCAGGAAAGTATCTGTCGTGTTTTTATTTAAAATAAGCTACATAAAAGAAACCACACAGAAGAATCTTAACTACTTTGACAAACAAGTGATGCTGATTAGCCATACTTAGAGTAGTATGAAAAAGGTGAACGGGAATCAATGGTGTAAATTGGGATTGAATAGTAAAAATGAAAACATGTTTTCAGAAGGGTTAGGATCATACCAAACCCAGTGCCTTTGGCAATTGTGGGTGGGTGCATAAACAAGTTTGGGGTTTGGCTGGCTCACAAAGACCTGCCTTGGCACTCTCTGCTATCAGAGAAGTGCCGAGAACTGTCTACTCGGGCTTCCTGGATCTGCCCTACTGTAACAGTGCCATGTAAACAGGCTTCCTGGCATTCCCAAGGGCAGCTGGAACACAAGCGGCATGGAATGCAGTGCTGATGTTTCCTCACTGGATATTTCTGTTCACCCAAACTTTCAATGGTTTGGTGTGCCTCATTTTGACTCTGTAATGATCTATATTCCATTCCTACACCATTGCTCCTATCTGTGTATTCAAAGCTCAAATCCAGATATTTCCTCTGAGATTCAGACATCAAATAGCCAACTGCTTGACTAAAATTCCCATGGCACCTCTTACGGGAAAATCAAAGTGTCTCTCTTCATTCCCCTACTCCAAAGTGTTCCTTCTGTGAGTGGACTCTTATAAGATGCAGAAATCAATGGTATCTTCTATCCAGATGCACCAACGTTCTTCCTTATCTTTTATAGGCAAAATTAGGATAACCTTCTGTTAGCTCACCTTGAAGTCACATTCAAACTGTAACAAATTCATTGCTACTTTTAGATTTCTTTTAAAAATACCTGCCTTTGTATTCTATTGTCTTCCCTTTATCAGTCCCATCCCCTGTAATCTATTATTAATTAGCCCCTGATCTATTAACTCATTCTTTATGCTATGTCTAAAGTAATCTGTCCAAGTGAAAAAAATGTAATGTTGTATTCTTCCCTAAAGTATTTTCTTCCCATTTCTCTTGGTGTCTATCCCAGAATTATTCACTAGATTCATAGGATCTGGCCTCTTTCTGCTTGGAAGCCTTTTGCCATTGCAAATCTTTTATTTTTTTGTAGTATTTTCCTTTATTTCTTTTTGCTTTTAATTATTTAATGTATTTTCATTGAAGTAGAATTACATCATTTCCCCCCTTCCTTTTCAAGTTTCAGTCCTTCCAAGCTACTCTGTCTCCAATTCCTCACATGCCTTCCCACCAAGTTGATAACCTTTTTTTCTTTGGTTATTAAGACAAGGGAGATGGTTCAGATTCTATTTCCTGAAGCTACAAAGATACCATAGAACATTTGAAAGTAGATTATTACTACTGCTGCTGCTGCTGCTACTGCTACTGCTACTTCTACTACTGCTGCTGCTACTACAATTATTTGGGATAATAGTCTCGAAAGGATATTAAACTTGTCAGAACTAATATGCAGATATGTTTTCATTATATCCCACAGTTTCCTAATTTGAAAGAGAATTGCCCTTGAAAAGTTACCAAATCCCTATGCATACTAGATAGGTTTAGTTTTAGAGGCTGTGGAGTGGTGCTTAAGGCTACAAGCTTCAAAGTATTTTCTAGGATGAAATGCTCAGCAAAACAGTACTGGTTACAGACTAGTTGTCCTTACATTGCAATCCATACAGTTGAAATTGGACTGGCTACACTTGAAAGCTGTTATTTTTCTCATTGCTGTGAGCAAACATTGCACAAGAAACAAGTTAAGGAAGAAACAGTTATTTTCCTTCCAATCTGATGGGGTACAATCCATTGTGGCAGGGAAGTCAGAATCTTGAAGCAGCTCACACTATTGTTGAGCTCAGGAAGCAGAGTGGTTGGAAACATTCCATCCAAACAGAAAAGAACATACCTTCTTCTCAGCACCTTATGGAACCTTCTCCAAAATTGACTATATAGCAAATCACAAAGTAAGCCTCAACAGATTAAAAAAAAATTGAAATAACACTTTGTATTTTATCAGACCACCAGGGGTCAAAGGTGAACTTCAACACCAACAGAAACAACAAAATGCCTACAGACTCATGGAACCTGAAACTCTCTACTCGATAACCACTGGGTCAGGGAGGAAATAAAGAAAGTAAAGACTGTAGAATTCAATGAAAATGTAGGCACAGTGAAAGCAGTGCTAAGAGCAATGTACATAGCACTAAGTGTCTTCATAAAGAAATTAGAGACATCTCACATTAGCAACTAAACAGCACACTTGACAGCTCTAGAAAAAAAAAAAAGAAGCAAAAGGATACAGCAAGAAATGATTAAACCCAGAGCTTAAATCAATAAATTAGAAAAAAAGAGAATAACCCAAAGAACCAATGAAACCAAGAGCTGGTTCTTTGATAAAATCAATAACATCGATAAACCTTTAGCCAAACTAACTAAAAGGCAGAGAGACAACATTCAAATTAACAAAATCAGAAATGAAAAGGGGAACATAACAACACACCCTGAGGAAATGCAAAGAATGATTATGTCTTAACTTCAAAAACTTGTAATCCACAAAATTAGAAAATCTAAATGCAGTGATCCACTCCTATCAAGCTTCTGCCTCCTAAATATTTCCCAACCTTTCAAAACAGTGCCAACCACCTAGAGACCAAACATTCAAATATTTGCACACAGGGGAAATACTTCACATTAAATCCCCAAGTCTTCCCTAGAGCTCATGCTTAGAAAATATTTTGATTTTAAGTTGAGGTCTTTGATCCACTTGGACTTGGGTTTTGTGAAGGGTGATAGATATGGATCTATTTACGCTTTCTTTCTTTAAAAAAATTTTAAAAATACTTTATTCAGATTACATATCAAGTGTTATCACCTCACTTGTATCTTCCCATTCCCCCTCCCTCCCTTTTTCACCTTATTCCTCCCCTAGGCCTGTGACAGAAGGGGACCTCCTCCCTTACCATATGATCACAGCCTATCAGGTCTCATGTGGATAGCCTGCTTACCCTTCTTCTGAGTGCCACCAGGCCTTCCCATCAAGTGGAAGTGGTCAAATAGGAGGCACCAGAGTTTGTGTCAGAGTCAGTCTCCACTCTCCACACAACTGTGGAGAATGCACTGTCTATTGGCTAGATCTGGATAGGGGTTCTAGCTTTACTGCATGCATTGTCCTTGGTTGGTACAGTAGTTTGAGCAGACCCACCTGGGTCCAGATCTGCCAGCCTTGATGGTCTTCTTGTAGGGTTCCAGAACCCTCTGGGTCCTACTGTTTCCCCATTTTCCCAAACCTCTCTCACCTGGAGCCCTAATAGGAAGAACCAGCATCTGTCCCAATCCCCTGCTGAATGAAGACTATCAGAAGCCATCCCTGTTAGGCTAGTGTCCAATATAAGTGAGTCTATACCATGTGTATCTTTCTGAGTCTGGGTTAACTCAATCAGGATGATCATTTCTGGTTCCATCCACTTGTCTTCAAATTTCAAATTTCAAGATTTCCTTGTTTCTAATAGCTGAGTAGTATTCCATAGTGCAAATGTACCACAGTTTCTTTATCCATTCTTCTACTGAGGGATATCTAGGTTGTTTACAGGTTTTGGCTTTTATGAATAAAGCTGCTATAAACATAGTTGAACAAATGTCCTTGTTGTGTTGTGGAATATCTTTCAGGTATATTCCAAAGAGTGGAATCCCTGGGTCTTTAGGTAGCCCTATTCCCAATTTTCTGAGAAAGCACCAGATTGATTTCCAACGTGGTTGTACAAGTTTGCATTCCCACCAGCAACGAAGGAGTGTTCCCCTGTCTTCACATCCTCACCAGCATGTGGTGTCAGTTGAGTTTTTGATCTTAGCCATTCTGATGGGTGTAAGATGTCACTTTGATTTGCATTTCTCTGATGACTAAGGACATTGAGCATTTCTTTGTTTCTCAGTCATTTGATATTCCTCTGATTCTTATGTTGGGAGGTAGTTTCTTGTGTCCTTCATTGCTCATTGAGAGTAGTTCATTGTTGAGTGTCTATAGGTTGAGATCCCTCACGTGTAGGGATCACAGAACCCTTCCCTGGTTCAGGCAGGAGACTTGGTTTGAGTTCCCGGAGCTTTTGCTCCACACCCTGGGCTCCCACTGGGCCAGCAGAGGCTGGTGCTGGTGCTCTGCAGCCAAAGGTTCAGTCCGAGATAGTGAACATACTCTCTGCCTTTGGCTAGGCTTTGGGATCCTGCCCTTGGCCATTGGGGCCCTGGGACCTTGGATCAGTCAGCCAGAGAGTACGGGAGCTGCTCGCTGTCTTACGCCTTTGCCCGTTCTCTCTCCAGCTGTGGGACCTACGTTCAGTTCGACAGAGAGTGGGAAATGCGCTGTAGCCCAAAATATGTCTGCAGCTTCCTGCTCCGCCAGCCCCCACCACTGCCCCTTGTGTGGGCCCTGGGTCCCTCTGTGGACTGGCAGGGTGATCTGAAGTCAGGTCTATCCTAGATGCACACTCTGGGCTCCCCTATGGACAAGCCGACACTGAGGTTGGTAATCTGTAACCCAGAGTTCAGCCAGAGAGAGTGGAGGTACAGCTTGATTGGCTGCACTGGGCTTTGGAGACCTGGTCCTGGCCACAGGACACGGGGGAGGCTTTCTGTGGATTGGATGGGGGTGGTCTGGGGTCAGATCCACCTGTTCTCCTGGGTTCTCCCCTGGGCCAGCAGATTCAGATGCTCGTGCTTCACTGCCCACAGTTCAGTCCTAGATACAGAGTCTGCAATATAGAACATAGCTGCAGCTCACAAGCGGGTATCTAGCCAGTCTCTGGGGACTGGGCACCTGTCCTCCGTGGACTGGTTGGAAGACTGGAGGACACACCTGTGCTCTGCATTGTGTGGAGCCCTCTCACCTAGGGCTTTCCAGGTCTTGTGGTCTAGAGCTCCTAGTCGGGTCTCTAGGATCTGCCATCTTGGATCCTCTTCTATTTGCATTTTTGTACATGTAGATATCCAGCTGGACCAGCACCATTTGTTGAAGAGTCTTTCTTTTTTCCATTGTATGGTTTTGACTCCTTTGTCAAAAACCAATTGTGGGTTTATTTCTTGTCCTCAACTTGATTCCATTGATCAACCACTCTGTTTCTATGCCAATACCATAAAGTTTTTATTACTATTGCTCTGTAGTATGGTTTGAAGGCAAGGATGGAGATACCTACAGAAGTTCTATTATCGTATAGGACTGTTTTAGCTACTATGCTTTTGTTTGTTTGTTTTTCTATATGAAGTTGAGAATTGTTCTTTCCATGTTTGTTAAGAATTGTGTTGGCATTTTGACTTTAATTTAATTGAATCTAAAGACTGCTGGGAGGTGACTCCCCTTTTCTGAGTGTTAGGGTTAGGGGAAGAGGGACGGGGAAGAGTGTGAGAGGAGAGGAAGGGAAAGGACTGGGAGAAAAGGAGGGAAGGGGCTACAATCAAGATCTAAAGTAAATATAGAAATTAAAAGTAATTTTAAAAATATTTTGATAGGCAGGATAAAGATCACATGGTCCTGGTACATATTAATGAACTGATTCCTATTAATCAGAACAAAATGACAGTAAAGAGGAGTGGCAATGAGTAGGTGCTTTTATAAGTAGATAAATCCAGCATTCAACTGCTTTGTTGAAAGGAAGAACTGAAGCAAAGCCAGGGACAGGTGACATGTGGGCTTTCCTAAAGTGTGTCCTGCATCCTGAAGAGCAATTGAAAGGACCAACATCTGCTTTCCTACACTGGAGAATAGGTTTACCATCCTCCAGTTTATGAAGTTCACTGGTATTTGAGCACTCTGAATGGCTGAAAAGCCCAAAAAATAATCCAAAAGTTCAGTCTTAAAAATGATCAATGTCTTCAAATCAGATTCAGTGAGGGAATAAATCAGGCAAGGAAGATAATTTTGTAGCTGAGCTTCTGTTAACAACAGTAGAGGAGAAATTCCAAATGAAAATAGAATTCTGGAAAACAAAAACAACAGAAAAACTCAGAAACACTGGAAATGAGCAACTTTGAAAAACAACTCAAATTAAAAAAAAAAAAAAAAGAACAAACATAGCAGAGACCATCATCAACAAACCAGATAAAGCAGAAGAAAGGATGCCATTACAAATGTAACAACAAAAACGAGGAGATGCACTGGAAAATGTATATGGTGGCATGCAAATTTTCTGCAGAAGAGATTGAGATATCAAGACTAGTGAGCCTGGAGTTCCTTGAAGAACGGTGTTTTTTTAGCAGCAGTGGCAGCAAGCATTAAGATCTTATACTGCTTGCAGCATGCTTGGTGTATCTGAGGAAGAGATTCCAAATGAGCTGGTGTCTTAGAAGCAGAGGGAAGGAGGGAGTATTGGACGAGGTGAGGCCACAGGTGTGTCAGAGGCCACTAAACAGGTGGAGTACCATGTGTGCAATTTTGGCATTGAATCTGAGTAATCTGGGAAGCCCTAAGAGAGTTTTGGGCTGTTTTTCTTTTCTCCTTTAACGGGATCACTGTGGTGCCACATGAGAATTTTTGGAGGCATAAACAGAAACAAGAAAAATGATTAAGAGGTTATTTTCAGAGCTGGATGCTTTCTGAATGGGTAAAATGGTTGTTTTGGAAGCGTGTAGACCTGAATTTCAATCCTAGAACCTACATTTAAAAAGGTAGCCATAGTGGCGTACGCTTGTAAACCCAGCACTGGGGACTTTCTGGCCAACCTGAGCTTACTGCCCAACCTTTAGCTTAGTGTACTTGGTAAGTTCCAGGCCAGTGAGAGACCTTGCTTCAAACACCAGATGGATAACTCCTGAGGAACTACAATCAGGGTTTACTTCTGCCTCCACATAAATCTGCAACCCCCCTGCCCCTGTTGTTCTGAATTGTTATGTAAATGCATCCCCCCTCTGGACTGTCTGATAATAAAATACAACTTCACATAGCATCTCTATTCAAAAGACAAATTCTTTCAACTGTCTACTACCTACTGTTGGGCTGCGTTTTAATGAAACACAAATGAACACACAAGGGTCTTTTATTCTCAGCTTAAGCCAGGCCCACACTATTACCAACATAGGAAGATCACGTGTGAGTCCCGAGTACAAGTAAAAAAGAACTTTTATAGATTGTAGTAAGGGAGCAAGTGGGTAAACGGGTTTATTGCTTGCCAAGCATTCTTTGGTTGTCTTTTGAACTGATTGGTACTAGTTCAGTGTGAGTTTAGTACAAAATTACAGCTGATTAAATTCTAAGGAGATCTGGGGGGAATATCCAGATATTTAGTACTTTCCTGTTTTCCAGCTGATCGGTTATTCTATATCTCCGTGCCAAGTGTATCTTTGGTGGGTTTTTCTAGGCCTGGAGTTCAGGAGTAGGTCACCCAAACACAGACATGGAAGTTTTAAGCAAAATGGAGGTACTTTGGTCTGTCACTACCTTGTGAAACCCAGCCCATTTCACTTTGCTTCTTCTCTGTATTCTCTATGAAGGTAAGGGTTTAGGCTAGTGTAGTAATATCAAGAGTGGTGAGTGTTGCTTACAGTTTAGATAATTTAAAGATGGGATGGACAGGATTTGCCTTTGGAATAGAGTTATGATATGAAGGAAAGAGCAGCTGAGGACAATGAAACTCAGCCTGAACCACTGGAGGGTTGGAAGCAAAGGCTAAAGGAGATGCAGATGAAAACACACAACAAGACCATTCCATTCTCCAAGGATCTTTCATTCCACAGTTTCTGGAAAGAATCCTACTTTGGACTTATCAGCCATCTTCTGAGTGACTAGTAGAAACTGGATCTGTGGAATGGAAGAGAATTGCCTGGCATCAAGGGTGATTGAAAAAAAGGGATGATGAGAAGGGCACTAAATGCAAAACACAGTCATCAGACTGCTTAGACAACGGCTTGCTCTGCTTGTTGAGAAACTTCTCTGTCGCCCTAGCGGCCCAACAGCTGTAGGTGATTCCCGACTTGGCAGAAGTTGCAATAGACCATAAGACTTCTAAACCAAGTCTTTTTCTTCCACAGCTTCTGATGGCTGAAGGCATAGAGCTTCGTGAGATAATGACTCCAAGAAGGTTATAGCTGGAAGCATCTTGAGCTGGCGTCTAAAGCTCAGAATTGTGAGTCTGGAGAAGTGCTGTGGCTTCTAAGTGTGGAGTGAAGGGCAACAGAGGAAGGGTAAGAGCAGGGGCCTCTGGCTCCTGGACTAGTCTCTTTTTGCTGTACTAGTCTGAGAGCAAATTAAAGTCATAGCGTGCCCCAATTTCAGGCGAATTGCCCATTCACAGTCAGTAAGCTCATGAAGCTTTTTACCACACAGAACTTTCATTTCATATTCATGGATGCTGCAGCTTTACCTGAGGATAAAATATGTCTTTGGCTGGATTTGCTGTTTTAAGCAAACGGGAACTACAATAATAATTCTTGCTTTCCCATGGAAAAAGAATATTACTGTGATATTCTGGGAATGATGGAGGGTCCGTACAGTGACTGGAACAGGGTAGCAGTTAATGAGCAGATGTTAGTACTGTGAATATAAGAATTGTTAGTCTGCACATAAATGCTATAGAAATATACCTCTGGTGATATTTTCTTGTCATTGTCCTTGTCCTATCAAACTTGGAGTTGAAGAGAAATGGGCTTGACTTCAAGTTCTGTAACTTTTAAAGGATTCTGAAAGAGACACTAAGGTATAGTGGAGGAAGTCAACTTCTGAGAAAGAAAGAAAAGTGATACTGTAGTCTTGAAAAATAGAGATTTGTTTGTTTGTTCCCTTTGACCTATTGTAAAACATCCAGGGAGAAGTTTATGAGCAGCCTCACACTGAGTATCAGGTCGTTTGTGGTTACTGAAGAATTATTATATCTACATATCATCTAGAGTTATTGTTTTTTTTTCATTTTCCTCAACTGGACTCTTGTTCTTAGCTTCTTTCTTTCTCTCTGTTCTTGGTCCCTCACTTCTTCCTCCACCCACCTTTCAGCTGTCTGTAAAATCAGGCGGAATGGGACATTCCAGAGTGAGGAATGAACATTTATTTTTGTTTTAGTTATTATCTACAATACCCAACCATAGTACTCAATTTGATTTTCAAATTCATTAAATCTTGAACTTACTGAGATGCATAGGCCTGCTTAATAATGTGCCAGTTGAAAAGTAACAGGTGCTTCTTTATTTTCAAAAGGGAAGAATTTGCTGTCTCTACTGATTTCTTCCTTGGATACAGTACTCAGTGACATCTAAGGAAAATGAACACATGTGTGCATCTACATGTGCTTATATCTGCACTTGAGGGACTTAGTATAGGAATGATTCTTTAGTATATATGATTCTGGAGGCTGAGAGATCTGTGATCTGTTGTCTGCAAGCTGAAGAACAAGGAAAGCAAGTAATGTAATTTAATTAGAGTCTGAAGGCTCTGGAATCACTAATGACAAAGGTAGGATGAGCTGGATATGCTAGCTCAACAAGCAAGAATGAACCTGCCCTTTTTGACCTTCTTATTCTATTTTTGTCCTCACTGTATTAAGTGATACCCACATTGATGGAAGTGGTTCTTCTTTCACAGACAGCCAGTGTGAAGGGTTTACCTGGTATCTGAGCATACCTTAGCCACATCAAACCCACACATAAGATTAAACTTCATAAATATTCCTCTGATAATTTGACACCCCCTCCTCATCTCCATTGGCCATACCCAGTGTCAAAATAAAGACAAAACAAAGTCATGATTCTACTTGACACACTGTGGCTATGGCTACCAAAATATGCTAACTCTCATCCTCAAAGAGAAGATAATATTGTTAAATGTTTGCTTTCCCCCTTGCTATCCCATGACTTGAATAATATAATGTAAAGTTGATAACATTTGGCTATTGTTATAAAGTCAGTATATTTTATGGTGAAAAAAATAAGAGAAGGAACGGGAAAAGTTGCCTCAGCTTTAGCAGGTACCATTCTTTCTCTTGCAGGTGCTGTGACTGTCTTTAGAGGGCTAGCTCACTTTTCCATTCAGCAATCTGTTCCAACATGATGGGAACTGTGAGACTATCTTTGCAGACCATGAGAGAGTCCTTCTTGCACTTTTTTCGTGTTTCAGGAGGGAATATTTCTTTTATTTTACCCAGGTCCACTGCCTTAAGGTCTATACATTTGTTTCTATGACATAGATACCCAAGGATTTGGGAAGAGTTAATCCTTTTTCCTTGGATGCTCAGTGACGAACCTCTGATAACTGAAGACATTGAGCTAATTTTCTAGTAAACTGTGTGACTTTTTTTCTCTTGCTGATGTGGCAGAATCTATGGGGAGAATAGCCATATAAAAAAACCTCACCAGTTAGACTCTCAGGCATCTTCTCTGTGTTATTATTATTAATTTTTATGTAATCCATTGTGCAAACTGAGTTAGCTCCTGCCTTTTGCCTAAAACAGACAGAGGCTTAAATATATGTATGGTGCACTTTCCCAATGCTCCAGTCTCATTCAAAAGACATGGCATGTGAATTCCTTAGTGCCTGATTTGTTTGTTTTTTTTATTAATTTATTCATATTACATCCCTATGGCTATCCCATCCCTTGTATCCTCCCATTCCTCCCTCCCTCCCTCCCATTTTCCCCTTACTACCCTCCCCTATGACTGTGATTGAGGGGGACTTCCTCCCCCTTTATATACTCATAGGGTATCAAGTCTCTTCTTGGTAGCCTGCTATCCTTCCTCTGAGTGCCACCTTGGTGCCTGATTTGTAATCATCTGCATTTGTGGACTCTATTTTGAAGTCCAAATCCTCCAGAGGTAAGCCTGTCTTCTGTTTTCTGGTTGGCACCTGTCTGGGACCCAAGAAAGGAGAAACTGGATGTAGTATTGCTCCTAGGGTCAGAGGAGATTGGGGGACGTCCTACTTCCTCTCTGGTTCCTACCAGAGAAACACCCGTTCTGGTCTGGGTCCTCCTAGTGGGACATCTGGATCCCTTCGTTGGGACATCTGGGCCCACTAGTGGGACATCTGGTTTTCTTCTATCTCCTCAACTCTATTGGCTGTCCTTGGCGCGCCACTCTGTCCGTGTCTGTCAGTTTGTGTCTGTAATTTCGTTCAGTGGATTGATCATTGCTCTGTGTTTCATATGGGAGAAATGAGCCAAACTTCATCTGCCAGCCGTTGACCCCTTGACTTAGTTTTAACTCACTTCAAGGTTTTCCAGAAAAAAAGTAGCTGAATCGGGACAATAAAAACCAATAAACTGGAGCTGCCTTTGGAGCACTACGTCCTTGACCAGCATCCCAGCATGGACACTGTATGTTTGTTTCTGACTGATCTTAAATGTATGGCTTTACTATGTTCTATATGTCTTGAGTATAGATTATTAGATTATAAATTATTAGGTATGGTTAAAAATCTGAAACTAAAAGTTAGCTTAAAACTTGTAACTCGGGGTTGGAGTCATCACAAAAGGCATGAGCTGACTGAAGAAAACAGGGCTCCAACGATACTTTTAAATTGGGGTAAAATTTATGTAATTACTGTCCTATCTTAAAAAAAAGAACAGGGTTGTAAAAGATAGGATTTAAAGCAATGTTTTGTTAATGAGATAGTAAAACTGCACCTCCGTGCATTCGTATACAAGAACATATCTTTCTGGCAGCCAAATTTTGTAACATCAAAATAATCCACTTGGTATTGATTTTTTAGAGACACTAAATTGTTAAAACTTGGTTTTGTCTTCTACAAATTATGGTTATGTTTTGTGTCTTCACTCTTTAAAAAGGTACTTTATTTTGATATTGCAAACACACACAACTGAGAGCTCTTAAACTTCTTTTAAAAGGTTTTGGAGTTTTACAGAAAATTAAATACTAGATTTTTTTTTCAAGAAACAGCTTTTAAAAATGTTTAAATTTATAATGCTATGAAACATTTTAAATTTTGTCAGGAATTTTATTATAATGTCTTTATTAATGTATCATCTGCATTAATAGGTAAGTAAACTAAAAATTAGGGCCCCAGTGGTGAAACGCCAGAGCCTGAAGAATTCCTGTCTCATGATGTAAAAAGACAATGACCTTGGCAGTCTGACACAGAGCTTGGAACAGTCTTCAACTTATAGATCACAACCCTTTGGGGGGGAGGGTGTCAAAAAACCTTTTTTACAGGGATACCCAGGATTGCCGGCAAATCAGATGTTTACCATTGATGTGACCCCAACATAAAAAATATATTCAAGGGTTACAGTATTAAAAATGTTTGAGAATCACTTGCTGTTGAGGCCCATGTGAGAGGAACAGCAAATGGCTTTAGAACTTCTGATAGTGGTGTTTGCCTTCAGAACTATTGAGTTACTTTACAATTCTTGGCTCACTAGTTGTGTATGTATGTATGTATGTATGTATGTATGTATGTATGTATGTATGTATATTTTTTATAGCTGCCTGGGGAGAACTGGATTTGGTTTACCTGGTTTGTGAATTTCTCAGTTATAGGAACAGCACGCTCTTCAGTTCCACTCCCCAGGAAAAAATATAGTATTTAGGTAGTAACGGAGGGTTTCCCTTCCTTCTGTATCCTGAGTTGTGCATACTGAGATCTGAGTGCTGCACAGAATAAGGAGTACTGAGGCACACACATGCAGGTTGACACCCTGTGATTATAGGCATTCATTTCCTTTAGCACAACACACACACACACACACACACATACACACACACACACACACACACACTGATGCATATTATGGTTTTTTTCCCCTAAAAAACTTATATAACTGAATTGTCGTTTTGTACATCTGACTGGATCTATGTTACTCACTTGCTAGATTTATGAACAGTACCATGCGGGGGGAAACCATAGCTGACATTTCCAAAGTCATGGATCTCTCCAGCTTCTGCAAACTTCTCATTTTCTAAACAATCTAATGTTAGAAGCAGATTCAGAAACAAAGTGCCTTCATTTTTTTTTTTTTTTGAAGAGTTGGAACCAAGCCGCCAAAAGATCGATTGATGAAACTATCTTCCTCACACGAGCCATGTGCCTCCCTTCCCATCTCCCACTGCGAACCTTAGCAAGTGCTCAGTGCTGAGGGATGATGAGGTCTCAGCCATTGCTAGCTTGCATTCAGGGCTTGCTGAACAGAAGGCTTGCACAGGCGAGCAAGTGAGATGAAGCCCAGCTTTTCTGCCCTCTCCCCAAATCTTCAGTCTGCATGCTTTCTTGCCAGCGAAACTCACTATCAGTTCCCAGGAAGTGCTTTTCCCTGAAGGCTAAACAGTTACCCAGAAAACAAGCTCTGAAATATCCCGTAGTGGAGTTTCTGTTCTGTAATTGAAGTGGTAGGCTAGCAGGAACACATTATTTTGTTTACTGTGTAAGTTTATAATTGTATACATTTTCTGCAGCATTAGGATTAAGGGAGTAGCAAGGGATTTGAGAGCAGTTTGGAAATGCAGTCTGTAAACAACTAGATAAATATGTTGGGGTTCATAGGCCATATGATCTCTTTTGTAGCTATTTATCTTTGCTATAAAAGCTCCATAGATAAAAAATGACATTACTTTGATAAACAGGCATGACTGTATTCCGATATGATTTTATAAAATGTATAAGCAGAGACACCAAATCACATTTGGACATAGACCAGATTTCCAGCTCTTCTTTAGAGAACCCTGCTTTGGTTGCCATCATTTTAAATTAGATTATATTAGTTGCACAATCTATGGGGTTTCATTATATATATATATAATATATATATATTATATATATATTATATATATATTATATATATAATGTACTTTAATTATATTTACTCTGCCATTGATTTTTTTTTCTTATCTTCTCTCCCATTTCTTTTCCCACACCCTAATAATTCTCCTTTTACTTTCATGCTCTTTAACTTTTCCTTGGATTCTAAAAATGAGAGAGAACCAATGTTTGTCTTAGTGAGACTGGCATATCTCACCTTATCACCAAGACCTCCAAGTTCATTTGTTTTCCTGCAGACAAGATAATTTCATTCTTTATGGCTGAATTAAGTTCCACAGTGTAAATATACTGTGCATTTCTCACCTGTAGCACTATTGAACCACTAGTCTGGTTAATCACTTGTTGTGATGCACTGTTTTGAGACCCAACTGTGACCACATCCAACTGGCTACCGTGATTTTCAGGCTGTGCCTTGCCCTGAGAAACTCCATTTTATCAGCAGCTTTTGACTTCATTGGGAGTGCAAACGCAGGATGATTCTGAACTTAATTAGGCACATAAATGCCACTGCTGGATGTCTCCACTCAGCAGACAGGGGCTGAGGTAACACATTCTTAAAAGTTAAAAGAACACTACATTTCAAACATACCAAAGTAGATTGGGATAATCTAAACACACAGCAACATTAAAACCAATCAGAAAAACAAACCCCAAGAGCTTATGGAACCCACCAGACCAAAGAACACTCCATAAAGAGCAGGGCACCTGAGATTGTGGTTGGAGGTTATTATTAAATCCTCACAGGATTCATATAATGCCGACTGCATCTACCAATAAATGATTTGTGCCACAGAGTGAATCTAGAATGATTAAAGACGGACCTGGCCTTAAATCATGCTTAAGGCTTGGATTTTAGAACCATTGATAGGAAAACCACCTTAGAGAGTAAAACCATGTGGCTCTTACCCAGCTGTGACCATAGGGCCAGAGTAAGGATACCTCCAGGTACCACAATAGGCACTGGAGGCACAAAATGAGAGACAGCTTCTGTTCGAAAGGTGAAGGAAGGGCTTCAGATGTTGTCACCATAACTACTGTAGTTGTAGTTTGAACAATGTAACACTTCCTTTACCAGCACAGAGCGAAGAGGGTGATAATCACTCACCTAGTTTACTGTGTCAAATAGAGCTTTTCCTTGAAGCAAATTGTCTGAGGATTCATCTTAGGAAGTATCCTTGAAACTTCCTTACCTTTTTTGGCTAGCAGTTCATCCCAACCCCATTTCCTACGTGAGTTTCCTGTTAGGTCCAGCTCTATGTTCTCCATTTTGTTTGGGTAAGTTCACCTCCTATTGGCCTGAGGGTAAACATCACAAGTTGGGCAAGCCATAGGGGGGAGGGGTCTCAAGGGGTTCACATAAGATAACTTGCCCCTTGATGTCTCAACTACCACCAGAGATTAAAAAAAAAACCTGTCAGTGGGAGAAACACCAGAACTGAAGATTCTAGAAAATATGGTTCTCGCTTGGGCAGCATGGGTCTTGAAGATCAAACCATAGCCCTGATTTGTTACAGAATAGCTTAATTCTTTTTGTTTCTTTTCTAAGTGTTTGACGTCACTCACATGCTGGTAGTCCAACAGTGAAACGAGTACAGCTTCTTTTCATTCAGTATACATTTGCAGAACACATGGCTATGAAGCATCCATTAAAAGCAAGATGCCTTCTATAAGCTGGAGAGCGGTTAACAATTCTGAATGTGGGTAGTTCTCTCTCTCTCTCTCTCTCTCTCTCTCTCTCTCTCTCTCTCTCTCTCTCTGTCTCTCTCTCTGTCTCTCTCTCTCATCTACTTTCCCTCTTCTGTTGTCTCTCACAAACTTCACAGATAGTACATTCTTTGAACAAAATTTAATAAATTTACTGAACCTAAATGAAACTAAGGTAAGAATTATTTTAGCTGAGATACTCTTCACTGGATAGAGCATAGCATGGCGGCTCCTCTAAGGCCACAGAAATATCATAACATTTATTCTATATATTTAACACTTTAGGTTTTGTTTCATCTAAGTCTGGAAGTAGGAACTCACTTACTAGAAGACAACGGTTTGTCCTCCATGGTAAAAGAGCGCAAACTGGAGACTTCACTGGGCCTTGTCATGTCTTTGTCTCTAAACAGAAAACAGTACTTGTTGTGCCAGCAAAAAAGAATTGTTCTTTTTTTCCCTTCCCCTAGTAGGAATTCCAGGAAAAGAAAAACTCATTAAAACACTTCTTTTTTTTTCCTATGTGACTCATACTTTCCTTTGTGCTCCTGACACACATAAGTATCTTTGTATTGGGACATCAGACTGCCTGAGGCTTCATCTTCTCTGTCTCTCAAATGATGAGGCACAGGGACACTTTGGAGGCAGCTGAGGAGGATGCACACCTGCTGAGCCTCACCCTTTCTAAGAGCCTTTCTCACTGGCTTTTAGACTGAGAGCCTTTGTGAAGGAGCCCAGCTTGTTTGAACATTTCCTCCTTCGTTTGCAATTCAGAGCCAGAAGTGTAGCCCCAGCTTCTTCCAAGATGTTTTATGAGCAAAGAACCACATGCTCCGCAGTCGTCCATAGCATGATGCCTCTGGTTTCACACTTTGGGGATGAAAAGTGGAGTAAATTTTCTCCCCTGACTCTGGCTCCTATGACATCTATTCTGAAATCCATTCGTCTTCCATGGGATTGCAGTTTCCTAAATACGAAGTGGGAAGGAGGCCCCACAAAAGACACATATCCTAATCTGGCAAATGACATGCCTTGGGGTGTAAGTATGTCCAAGACTAGAGACTTATAAGAAAAATGGTGCCATGAATTATGTGACCCTGCCTTGCCTCTTGCCTCCATGACGTGCTTCATTCCCCAGCCCAAACCCACCCCACCCCACGCTACCCCTGCCCCACGAGGAAACCTGCAGGCTTCCAAGATGTCTTGAATGTTTTGCTTTTCCCGCCTCTCAGAAAAAAAAAGGCTATGAACAAAATGTTGGTGATTCCTTCATATGGCCTTAAAATAGCTCACAATTTCTCCTTTCCAAGTAAATTCACATTTAAACAGGTCTTACACTGAAGGTCTGTGTTTCCCCGACAGATATGTTGATGAAAGACAGGAAGTCAGAACCTTCTAATTCAAGACACTCTTTCTGATCCTAATTATACCTTTTACAGTCATCCGCATACTGAGTCCGCATGACACATTTAGCTTTTGTATTCTATCCTTTCCGTGCATGAAGTAAAAGGAGAGAAAAATCTAAGGAGAAATTCTCATTACTCCAAAAGTGATAATTAGGTATGTAAATATATAGTTAATATGTAAAATCAACTATGTATAAATGAATAATAAGTACCTAGAGAAAAAAACTAAACTGTAAGAAGCAGTGGATTCTGAGATCTTTAGAACAGAAGAGCCTACAGGATCTGGAATCCAGCTAAGTTTTTACTGAATTGGAGGTGACAGGGGACAGACAATTAGCAATAGATTAGGAGCCAGCTATGATGATCCAATAGCAAGGGATGCAGACACAAGCACAGTGCACACGCTGCAGAAATGTCCACATTGACATATGTTTCCTCCTCCTCTCTGCCTCCCTACAGTTGGCGTGATGCCCCATTACAAAAGGTAACGGGGTCTAGGGGTGTATTCCCTCCTCCAGTGGACTCCCCTTTGTGCCTTCAGAGCTGAATGAGACTTCCTGCTTCAGTGTGTGAGGCAGGCCGCTCCCACCTAGATTTGGGATGATACCAATGATGTATGCTTCTGTCACAGGAAAACGGTGTGGAGTCAGTTTACTTCTTCCACCTTTGTGTGGATTCCAGAGATTAAACTCAGCCTGTCAGGTCTGTGTAGCAAGCATTTTACTCACAGAGCTGGCTCTCCACACACAAACACACACGTGTGCACATACACACATACACACAAACACATGTAGTTTGTATACACAGTATATAACATTTTATAAAGTGCATTATTTCCTCTTAGAATTTTAAGATCTCTCACTTAGCCAATATTATATAGTATTTAATGACAAAATTGTAAAGCTCTAGTAGTTATTGTAAGAAAACCATTAAGAGTTTTGCTTTGTATAGATGGATTGATTACATTGCTTACCCAGGTGTGTGGGAAGAAGCCATATGTTCAAATTTGTGAGATATTTAGGACAGATGTTGTAACAGACTTTGTCTATTTAAAGTGCTTCTGTGTTGGGCAGCCTCAGTTAGCATCCACATACAATGGGTTTGAGAAGTAGTCAATGAAAATTCCATGTTTGTGTTTTCTGCTATGCCTTTCTAGTCTTTCAACATCCTCAGGCTAAGATATTTATATTTAACATCCACATTTCTTCATACTCCTTGAAGCATCTTGTCAGAGAAATCGTGGCAATACTTTGCTTCTTTTGGGAATTTCACAAAAACATTACCTTGAAAATATTAACTTACATAGTAAAGGAGAATTAAGGCTGCAGATGAAAGTAAGTCTAATAGTTCCTGAGCCTTAAAATAGATTATATTTGACTATCTAGATGGTCCCAATGTATGTATGTATGTATGTATGTATATATATATATGTCTTTGTACTAACAGATAAGTGTAGTCCTGACCTCTCATCAAAAAAAAAAATCAAACATTTCTTCAAAACAGATGGTGACCAAATGGTGGCCATTGAAGAAAACTACAACCCATAGAAAGGAAAAATTGTAGAGCCTAGTCCCAAGTGATGCATTCCTAACCCTCAGGGGTTATCACCAAAGAGGGAGCTGAAAGATCAGAAGATCCAGAGGAACTTGGAGTTTGTTGTGAGGTTGTGTCTCCTAGGGATGTCTGAAGCTACGCCCATAATGTCTCCCCAACATGGCTGCTTAAACATGACTTAAACAGGGACAACAATAGACATGTTACCTTGAACAGGGGAAGCTTATAAGGCCTCAGCCCTACAAAAAGAACTACGAGCAACTAAGAAATGCTGAGAGAGGAAGAAATCGTCTTCCCCAAGGAGAAATATGCCAATTAGTTATCCAACATCAAATGGGAGTTTCTGGAAAAACACATACATACTTTAAAATAGAGCCTTGGAACTGTACCTGGGAAGGTTTGGAGGGAGGAAATGGAAATGATGTAATTATGCTTTCAAAAAATTAAAAAGCTATTTAGCTTATGTTGTAGTTAGTCACTAAGTTTATGGCAACTTGTATAGCATAGGAAGCCAAGACACTTAATTTTTATTTTTGGGAATTACACTATATTCCTTTATCACTGAGTTTTCCATTCCCATCAATTTAGTTTCATTTTTCATTTATTAATCAGTCAAGTTTTCATTGTTGATATTTTGTTAAAACATAGTTTAGTCCATGTTTGTTGCTATCACAAAATAACTGAGTAGGGAGAGAAGAACTTTATTTGGCTTGGATGTGTGGTTGCTGAAAAGTCCAAACAGTAGGGTGCCCACATATGACAGACAATCCATTCCAGCCTCGTGGGTGCCATGATGGGAATACAAGCAAGAGAGGTCACTTGGTAAGTAAAGAAATGACAACCTGAGAAAATGCTGGTTTTAAATTCTCCTAGAAACCCACGCCCACAGGACCTAATCCATTTTTGGAGTTTTAGCTCCCTGTGCCTAACTATCTCCTGTATAGACTACTTTGCCCCAAATCTGAATCAAATGGTTTCTTAATTAAGGAATTTAGTCTAATGTTAATTTTGATGGAGACAAACCATATTTAAATACTAAAGGAGAATTAATCTTTTTTGTTCCTTTTAGTTGTGCAACCTCTGAAACTAGCATCGTTAGGAAGATTTTCTAGCACTCCACTTTCCCCAAACTAGGGGGAACTAGAGACTCTTACATTTCCACTATTTCTGAAGTCTTCATGACTATTAGGCCAAAAATTGAATCATCTGAGTCTATTAATAAGGAGGATTATTTTTAATCATCCAAGGTATGATAATCTGAGTGACAGGTCTGGGTAATACAAGATGCTATGATGCTTACCATGTCATGAGGCTTCAGATTGGGTTCAAGAACTTTATGAATATTATATAATAGTTTCCTCCAAGATGGAAACATTCCATCCTGCAGTGAAGTTCCTTATGTGAGGAGAGTGAACAACTCATAATAACTTCAGGAAGTCCCTGAAACAAATCAAATTTACCAGGCCCTCTCCTTCCAAGAGTAAGCAATGAAGACTGCTGAAAGTCATTCTCAGACACACCAAGCTTCAAAGAAGACTCTGAGACCCAGACCAGCTGCCTGGAAGAAGAAGAAACCAGCTGAGCTGCCTAGAAGAGGTTTAGACCAACTGAGTCACTTGGAAGGGACACTCTACAACTTGTTGAGCTAACTGCAGGCTGTGCATGTGCTCCAGTTGCCCGGTTTTTGAGAGCTGTCACCATGCTGGGGAGAACTTTGGTAATACAGCTGTCTCTGAGTCATTTCTGCTCCTGTAAGTAATTCTTCACTGATATTCCTGTAAGTAACCCCAATAAGACTCATGCTTTGCCAAGTTGGGCTTTAGCAGTTTCTGTACTTTGGTCTACCATGGTTTCTTATCTAGAGTGGGTAAATATGTGTGTTGTGTCTCCCCAGGAAGAGTTTTGTCATGTAACAATGAATAGAGTAGATACTGTGTAGATAGAAACTTGGGATTTTTGTGTAAGAAACATTAGTCCTCTGAGAAGACTTCAGAACCCTACTGATGTTATCTTATGTGATGACCCAAATGAGCACTTTTGTTAGGAAAAGGGCATTTTGTATGTTAAAGGGTAATAGTTTTTTAGTTCAGGCCATGACAGCTGATGATGCACCCAGTTACAAAGTTGCCACACTTAATCTCCTGGACTCTCTGACAGACCCTCCCTGCTGCTTTCTACACATTTTTATATTTTGAGCCTTGTTCTGAAAATTAATATCAGATGTTTTGGGTGAATCATGTAATTTCAAGGAAGGGCATGCTCTTTTATTTTAACATGGAAAAGAGGGGGTGGGGAGGCTTCCCAGATTTCCCTGAGATGATAATTAAGAAATTCTCTGGTGAAGCAATCCCTTCTTCTACCAAGATTCTGCTTGATTTTGGGTAGGTGGCTTGTGGCCTGAGGAGAAACTCATTCTGCCATGTACAATGGAACCACAACAAGCTTTAAAAAGAACTCATAAAATTGGTGTTTGTGCAAATGAGATCTTGAGTTGGCAGTAACTCAGGGATGCTGGGGTGGTTTCTTGTTCCCTTAAATCATTGTGGTTCTTTGGGCTGATCCTAAACAAAGAATAAGGTACTAACAGCAGGGTAAAAAGGAGAGCGCCATATGGCTCAGGGGGTAGGAGCACTTACTGTTTGTCCAGAGGACCTGGGTTGGATTCCCAGGACTCACATGTAATTTCAGTTCCATGGGATCCAATGTCTTCTTCTGGTTTCTGTGGGTACCAGGCATGTGCATGGTACACATACATGCAGGAAAAACACTTATATTCACATAATTAAGAAAATAAATACATTTGAAAAAAACTAAAGGCAAACTACAAAGAAGAGATAGGCTTAAAGAGATTTTAAAGGATAAAGACATGGGAAAGAGATCTTCTATGGGGTCTAGTGCCCCCTTGGGTGAGTCTAAAGCTGGATCTGCACAAAGTCCTTAGACTACTCCTAGTTTTAACTTCCTGCAGGCATTATGTCTTCCCCACACTCCTATCAAGAACCTCACTTTGTACCATCCCCGAATCTGTCCTGAGTGTCTTCAGGGGGTCGAAGGTAGACCTACTGGTACTATCTACCTCTTGGTGTTAAAACAAATGTCTCAAAATGATCTTCACATTTTATTTATCTGCTGAAAGAATTCTCCCAAATACAGTTTAGGATATGAAATAGCAAGTAAGGCATACAGTTGGCATTCCTCTAAGTCATGACACTTCAAGCCCCAGGAGACTACTGAACACAAATCTTGTGAGCCATGCCATTGACTGCTCATTGGGCAAGTCTCCTAAGTTGCTTGGACTATGTCTTCTCTATCAAAAAAAGAAAAAAAATTTTCATTGGGTTGTTAATGAAGATGATAAAATATAATATGGAAATGTGTAGATTTGGGAACAAAAATAAACTGAAAGGCCAAGGGAATAAGAAATTACTATTATTTCTTAGTGGGTTTTACACAAGTTGAAGAGAAAGACAAATAGTTCAGGGGCGGGAATGAGAGGAAAGGTTTTGGAAAAAGAACAAAAGAAAGACAGATGTGAAAGCCACTGGGCAAGGGCAGAGGATGTGTCTTTTCTTTAAAAAGTGGATAATTAGAATTGTTTGCCATGTGATTGGTTTCTTCTCCATCTTAATATGGAATCTTTGATAAAATGAATGCTACTGGCACGTTTGTACTCTGGACTGAGAATAGTGGAGATCCACTTGAGATCTCACTATTTGACCTTGAGAAATACAGTCTGTTCTCTCCACGCTCCAATCTTTTTCTCTGATGAGGCAATGGAGACTTTGGTGGCCTCACATGGCCTGTGCTGCATCCTGACCCTAGGAACCCTGTTTTGATGCATCTCTCTACTCAGAGTTCCTTCTCTGGTACTAACTGTTATTTCTCGCTAAACTCCTAACTCAGCCCATTTTACATCCTTTAAAGTTAATAAGAGAAAAATCTCTTTACCTCTTCATATAATAAGGTAGGTGCTTAGTACCCCTCCCCCCAACAAAAGAAAGTAAAATTTAGATACCAAGGAGAGTCTGTTACTTGAATGTGTACCTAAAACTTGATATATTGGAAAGTTAGTCCCCTGCTGTGAGGTGTGCCTAAGAAGAGTTTAGTTGTGTGGTAGATCTTCCCTCAGAGTGGATTACTGTCATGATCAGGGAGTGAAATAGTAAGATAATGATGAAAATACTACAGAAATGAATCTATTCTTTTCTCTCACGTGCTCTCTTACCTAGTGATACTGTTCATTACGACAGGATTTGGTTCAAAGGGCCTTGATGTATATAGGCACCAAATGACGTGGGTCACAACCACTGGATCCTTAGGGGGATAAAGTCTATTCTTTACAAATGACCTACTCTGTAGTATTCTGTTGTGTCTGTATAAACTAGGCTAGACCAGAAGGCCAACTTTAAAACTTAGAGATGGACCAATCAAAAACGATTTGATCTTTCCAAACCATTCTTTTTTAAGAAGTTTTAAGAAGTTGCTAATTACCTCAAGGTAGTGAAGCCTGAAGTTAGAGGTCGAGAAGCCTTTAGACAGATTAAGGAAAGACCTTTAAAGGTAACTGAAATGCCTAAGTGCTTTCCTGTGCTTTGTAAAGCACGTGAGAGAAAGTGTTGTGATCCAGCCAAGTGGATCCTCGCTGGAGCAGGATGCTTGTCCAATTCAATCATAAGTCCCGTTCAACACAGTAATTATGGACATGAGATTTGAGCTGCAAAGCAAAATGCTGGGCTTCCCATTTAGAATGAGTCATATTAAAAGTATTTTTATTAGCATCCCTAAAAACCACAGCATACCTTCAGATGTTATTAATTGCAAATGTACATAAGCTTTTAAGAATCCTCCACTGTGGTTTCTAACATACTAGAGACTAAAAATAGTGGACTAATAGGTTAAAGTGCTGCAAAGAGTTGACTTCCAAGATTTGAAGGACTTAGGCAAGTTTCATCTGAAGTCTGGGAACCAATATCGAGCAATTAAAAGACCAGCACAGAATGACTGAGAAAACATGACACCTACTTAGAGCTGTGTTCTAGAAGTTCTCTAGGCTTGTGCCTTTCACCTCCATCTCCCAGGAGAGTATGTGTATGCTGAGGCTGTGTAACTGTTGTACCAAACTCCATTAGCATCTGCTACTTGTAGAAAAGGAAAACAGGGACCATGTCCCCAGGTTCCAACTTCACACATGTGTAACACGTATCCTGACACAGTTCCTGTGCATGGGGACAGTTGGCTGTACTTCACCTTGTTCCGGAACAAATGAAAGCAGCTTGCAGAGTCACATAAATTGAGACTCTGAGTAAAAGAAGCAAGAAATAAGGGTGTGTGTGAAAAATAGAGCCAGAAATGATGTGGAAAAAAATGCACATCCTAACCTATACACTCAGTGTGGGTGGGGGTAAACTTGGCACTGGGTTTCTAGGAATCTGACAAGAAAGAAAAACTGGTTACAGTGCAGCAGAGATAAACACAGTTGCTAAAGTAACCAGTCATAAGTTTTGAAGAGAAAAATAGTCAGAGGCTTTCTGTAGTGTTCCGATAATGAGAACATATATGATTTAATAAGCAACATCTAGCCACACAGTGCACATTGTGAGAGTCACCACTGATTCCTGCAGTGGACTTCAATGTAGGCATTATAACGAAGCACTCAGCTAAAGCAAGATCTAATGAAACATTTGAAAGTGGCCCAATTATTGTCAGCTCTGCAAAAGTCTGAGATTTTTCCCATATGTACAAGTAAGCACTGGTTTACTCATGGATGCTGGCACGAGACACAAGATTCCACGGCCACAGACAAAAGCCAGTGTATTTATTACTCATAGCAATAGCTTGAACATCGTTTTCATCATGGCTGAGACTCACAGTCTTTACAGAGCGACACAAATCATGAGTGCTACCTATATATGACATGGATATTGCAGATCAGGGACAAATTTTTGAAGACAGGAGACAACACGTATTCTGCTTGCTCTAGACAGACATCGCATTTACAATAGCACAGTTCCATATTCCAAGGCTATTTCAGAGCACTTTTTTGAGGAGGTAGTTTAACACGAGAACTGGTGCCTCCTTATAAGAGCCACAGAAACAGGAGGATTCTCAAAGAACTTGCTTTTAATGGCTGCATTTCATGTTGCATCCCAGTGCTCTCTGCATTAACCTAGGACTAACTGCTATAGAATCTGTAAGTTGTGTTTCCATTGGCACTTGCTTTGAATGTCCCTATTGCGTCCTTCTCGAAATAAGAAAGAAACAGATGGCCAGTATTTTCATAAAAACTACAGGCAATCATGTCATACTGTGTTTCCCAAATAGTTCTTCATAAAGATTCTTTTAACATAATTTTTCACAAATACTAATGACAGTGAACTTAGTAGTCTATAATACTACAAGTATCTGGAGTTTGGCATTTCTACATTTTCAAGCAAGATGGTGTTTTAAATAGTCACCCATTAGTAAGGATGGAGAAACCAAATGGAGTCACACAAATAATTCCAAATCCATCTGTACTGTGTCCCAGGCCAAGTTCAATTTTTCCTTAAGAATAACATGAAACCTTCCTGTGATCGTGTGACCCAAGCCCTGAGGCCTTACTCATGTGAGAAAGGATGTGTTCACTGTTTGTGTTGGGACTCTGAAGACAGACAGTTTTCTTGTCACTGAGAGGGGAAATGTCCTATGTGTGAGGTCTCTTTCTTCAAGCCACTCCCCGACCCTGGCCTGAGCTCTCAGACTGTCAGTGTGTCTCTTGAATGCTTGTTTGTCCTACTAGCTAAGACATCTTTTCCTGACAAAATATTAGAAGCTAGCCTTGATTTAATAAGTGTCCATTTGGTTCCAAGCAGCAAATAATGACTTCTAATGCAGACTAGGCTTCATCTATTGGCCACTCAGAGTCTGATCCCTGAATTCCATTACCTAAGTCATGCACCAGGCTCACACTGTTTTGAAGGACGAGCCTTCTTCTTCAGTTTTTTTCCAGGGTTTCTCTATGTTATCTTGGCTGTCCTGAACTCATGCTTGTAGACCAGACTGGCCTCGAACTCACAGAGATCCACCCGCCTCTGCTTCTCGAGTGCTGGGATTAAAGGCATGCGCCACCACACTCGGCTAGGACAGCCTTCTTTACAATGTTTCTGCTAAAATTTGCTTCCTGAGAAATTGGTCATTTCCTCTCACACTGTGACCTCACTGCCATAGATTGGTGAGTATGGGCTAAAGACGCAGAGCTAGGAAGGGCCAGCTAGGTGAGTGCGAATCTCAGGTTTGAGGGAGCCGCGTATCCAAGCAGAAAATCAGAGCTGAGAAAGACATGTTATGTACCCCTACCCCCTTCCAAGGCCAGTGCCAGAACATTCCTTTGGTGCGGGCTCGGGCTGCCAGCAAGAGATGACTCGAACCTTTGCCTCCTCCCACAGTACTTTGAAGATGGCGTAGCGTTGTCTCTTTAGGCTCTCGTCTTTCCTCTGGCAAGCCACCCCATCAAGACTCATTTGACCGATGGCATTCTGCTTTCCTCTGATTTTGGCTTAGTTATAGCAACAGCCCCCTCCACCCCCCCCATCCCCCACTACCAGCAACCCGAAAGGCTATTTTCCAAAGAATTGACATAAATATCTGAGCGGCACTCAAAGCACTGCGTGAGCCCAGCTGTCCCTCCAGTAGGCTTGCTTGTACTGGGGGCAATGTGATGTCACAGAAAAGGGCACACACAAGAACTTCGCAGATAAATGCAGTCATTACGACTCTTCTTAATTAAGGGCTCTGCTGCTGTTTACTGCAACCGCCATTGTGCCGGATACTATGGTAAATACAAAAATATTAGTAGCGCATTTATAAAACTGGCGCTGTCCTTTCTACTTTTTGTTTGCCTGGATGTGTCTATGTGTTTGTATGTATATGTACTTATATAATCGTATGTCTGTGTGCCTAAGTGCCTCTGAAGGCTAGAGGCTGACATTGGGTGTCTTCTTCAGTTGTTCTCACCCTTAGATTTTTTTCTTTTGTTTTGTTTCATTGCTTTTTGAGACAGGGTTTCTCTGGGTAACAGAGCCCTGGCTGTCCTGGACTCACTTTGTAGACTAGGCTGACCTCGAACTCACAGAGATCCACCTGCCTCTGCCTCTCGAGTGCTGGGATTAAAGACATGCTCCACCACCGCCCGGCCACCTTTAGTTTTTGAGACAAGGTGTTTTGCTGAATCTAGAGCTCACCAGCTCAGTGAGGCTGGTGGCACAGTAAGCTTCCTGGCTCCTTCCATCTCTGTCTCCCCACTGCAGGTCGTGCTGTCCTGGTGCATGCCATGGTGTTCTGTGAGGGTGGTAGGATTTGAACTCAGATCCTCATGCTCGAATAGCAAACCACGCTGCTGGCCATCATTCTTATTTTAGAATTTAAAGTTTACTAAGGTAGACTAGAAGGGCTATGGTCACACGGCCTACTTAAACGCCACCATCTGTGCCATGACATTGGACCGTCATCTCCCTTTGGTCAGTTCTCTATCAAAAACCATATTTGACCTCATATTTGACCACGTCCCCTGGATGGGGAGGCCTGGTGGCACTCAGAGGAAGGACAGCAAGCTACCAAGAAGAGACTTGATACTCTGTGAGCATATACAGGGGGAGGAGGTCTCCCTCATTCACAGTCATAGGGGAGAGGAGTAAGGGGAAAATAGGAGGGAGGGAGGAATAGGAGGATACAAGGGATGGGATAATCATTGAGATGTAATATGAATAAATTAATAAAATAAAAAAATAAAGCTCTGGACACTAAGGTACAAAAAAAAAAAATCAAAGCGGTCGCATTGCCTTTCCACATCAATGGATCGAAGTTTGTCTTAGCAATGTGTAAATTGAGTAGATCAGTGTCTGTCATGGAGCAAGCCCTGGAATAGAAACAGTATTGACAACATAGCAAAGAAATGTGTTCAAAGCAACTAGGTGGGATCTAAATGTAAAACTCAGGGGTCATGTTGCAAAGCTTCTCTGGATTACTGTTGGATCGACTTTACCTGCTTGTTTGGGGCGTATCTTCTCTCTATACCTCAGTTTTTCTTACTAGTAAAATAAAGACTAATAACACCATAGCTCCAGCACAGTCCCCATGGCAAGCTTGCAGATGCTAGCCCAGCATGGGGATATATATCTGTTTGTGTGTATATATCTGTGGGTACATAGTGTCTAAGTGCATAGCTTAGGGCTCCTGTGAAGCTTCTCATAACATTATAGGTGCAGAATAGTTTAAAGTATAGTTTGGTGAATTTACTTCCATTTTAAGGAAGAATTGGGTTAGTTTCCTGGCTAATAAAAAACAGTTTTCTTCTTAACAACATTTCAGTAATGTTTTGGTGGGTTTAAGTATGCCTTTTTCCTCTTTAAACTAGTTCATGAAATGTTTCAAAGTTGCCTGGGTAGATATTCTTTCCTGAATACAGATTGGTGAAAGAGCAGGGGCAGACCGTTACAACGTTGCAGAGGGAAATGTGATGATATGTTTTTGCTGTTGTGCCTACTTTTTTTTTTTTTTGAGTGTGTGGGAAAGGGTGTGATGTCATCTTGTCTCCACCTCCTGTGAGTAAGCCCACAGCAGTGCTCAGTGCAGCCGCAGCCGCCCGCCTCTGTCAGTGGAGGACGTCCACTTAAATGCAGTTCCAGGGTTGCAAGGCACCCAGCAGCATCACTCCCCGTGTGAGCAGGCAAATGCAACATGCTCTCCAGCCTGGGGTGTCTGCTTCTCTGTGGAAGTATTGCTCTTGCTCTGGGAAATGCACAGAAATTGCCCAAAGGCAAGTAGCTGGGGTGTTTTCTGTTTTAAAAGTAAGATTAAGAGTGGCTTGTTTTTAGCTGTTGATATGAAATAGGATGTGCTTTACAGTACGGGGGAACTGAACTACTCTGCAGAAAGTCAAAGGTCATATGTGTGAAGGGGTGACTTGAGTGTTATTTTCTCTGGGACCCCTGTTATGTACTTTGCAATCGCAGCTCCTCCTAACAGCTTCTAAAGGGGGGTAGGGTCACGTGAATTGAGGTGGTGTAGCTTCAAGTTACAGCATTTGTCTATCAGATCAGATTATACCAATGGCTATTGTAGTTTGTTGGAGTTATTTGGGGCTTTCAGCCCTGTCCTCAGAGACAACAGGCAGTGGTTGAGCTTTGGGAGTAGCTTGTTCTGGAAGCTGGGATCTTTTTTGTACATTTAAAGCCTACCTGTGGGGTAGGGGCTGAGGGAGTCTATCCAGGTCAGACCTGAGAACAGTTGTGAGTACAAAGCTAAGTAGCCGTCAGGACGCTCCAGTGAAGTTTGGAAGCAAATGTGATTTGCTGGATAGGACACTCCCCCCTTCTCCTGCCTAAATTGGTTATTTTAGTGTTGGTATTTTGTTTATAAAAGTCATCGAAAGAGAAGTAAATTTTCTAAATTTAGACCCTAGAAGCAATCTTTGATGCTCACTGGGACTAAATCTGGAGTCTTCTGTCTTGTCCCGTCTGTGAATATAAGTGTGTGCACTTTTGCCTCTTTGCAGAGGCACTTTAAGTCTGGGGAGGCTTTTTATGGCTGCAGACTGCTGTAGTCAGCAGGATTATGAAAAACAGGCTGAAATTTACCATACAGTTATGATGGAAAATATTAGTGGTAACGTACAGCAGCAGGCTCATCAAAACCGAGCCCGAAAGAAAAGCTAAGGGTCAGAACGCTGACAGGACACGTCAGTGTCCCCTCTGGAGAGTTCAGTCTGGAATCCTTCCCCCCTCCCCCACATGGGGTAAAGTGAAACTTGAATCCGGAATGCGAAGGCTGAGGCATTTGGCTAGTAAGTGGCTCAAATGAGGATGAGAATGTAGAAAAAGGCAGAGGAAACTCCATTTCTGATCAAATGATTATGCATAGAAAAATACCAAGCACCAGCAGGTTTTTCTCCTACCATGAGTTTCATTCCTTGATCATAATAAACTGTGACTTAATCCTTAATTAATTGTTCACACTGATGTAAACTTTTAACAACTCTGCTCTCTGAAAGGCGCCTGCGGTAGTTTTCAGTTTCAAAACTTAAGGGTGCTTCTATTTTGCTTTGTATTTACTGCTGTAAGAATGACAGACATATTTGGTTGCTCCACGCTTAGGTAAATTCCAAGTGCCTCAATTTTCCTGTTGTATTCACTAGATGTAGAACTTGTGGCACATGTCGCCTGTGTTTGTGCTGATGAAGAAGAGTATATAGTTGTCAGTAGCTGGCACCAAGCTTTGGTCTAGCCTTTTGCCCATCAGTGACTTTGCATGCTGGTTTCTTTTGTAATGTTTTAACAATCTGTTTTGGTTAGTCTGAACAAAACATCAAATTATATCTATTACAAAACAAATAAAATGGTAAATTTCTTTGTTTATTTTTCTCACAAGTTGTTGAGGAAATTCCTTTAAGCTGGCCACCTTTGTCTAAGTCTGTTCCAGAATGCCCTACAATAGATTAGTGGTTTGGGGGAGCAGATGCGTTCCTTCAATAACTTCCAGAGCTTTTCAGGCTTACCTTTGTGTGTGTGTGTGGGGGGGGGAAGCATCCACAATAGATGTTACCTTTCCACGTGACCTAAACATTTCTCAGGAAAAAACGAAAGTATCCAGCCTTTTAACCCATTGCTTCCCAAACCCATTCGCATGATAGTTCCCCTTTTAGTCAAATACAGCTGTGTGTTTCCAGAGGCCATTTGTGCCAGGTCGTGTGGGGAAAGGTGCAGGGGCGTGGGGGAGGGGAACTCTTCCTTACTGCTTCTGAGTTGAATATGGTCTGTGACTTAAGAAAAGCATAGAAGTTAAGAGCTAGAGATTAACGACCACTAAACATCGTCCAACCCAGATCTTTGCATTTGTGGACCAGTACATATTCAAGCAGGTTTTAATAGCACGGTTCTGTTAAACAGGGGTCGTACCTGACTTTTGCCTTGTGAGGACGCTCAAGGCAAGGGGAAAGTGCTTGCTGTCCAGCAAATCAAGCCAGTTTCATCAGTTGAAAAAAATAATGGCATTTAGCCAGACAAATAAGATACTCCAGTGTCCATCTTTTTTTTTTCTCATTTTATTAAAGACTGATTAAAAACTTCACCACAGGCCAATACTTGGAAAACACTGGCCTATCTTAATAGCCACCATAGGGAAAATTTAGTGACTTTCCCAAGTTAACGGCAGAGCCAGGACCAAACACTAGCCTTGCTTCCTGTTGGGCAAACAGGTCCTCTGACCTATCTTAGGGATCAGGTTTGCATATATAGGAAAACTACCTCTCCCTTGAATCATATCCTTTCTCATACAGCTAGAGGACATTTGACTACAATACCCTTAAAATCATCTTTCAGCATTTCCCAAAACATACCACCATTCTGTATGTTGCATTGTAAATATATATATACATACATATATAGTTATTATATAAACATTTATTTTATAAGAACTCACCTGTTACATATCATATAACTATTTACATATCTAGTCACATATCTTGTCCTGAAAGTAAGTTGTTAGAAAATTTTGGTTTCTAAAAGTGTGAAGATTATCAGCACTGTATCTTTTCTTGCCTTTATAAATCAATGACTATATTCCTTTGCAATTTACTCTTGGGTCTCATGTCCAAACTGTAAGAGCCATGTGCAATAGCAAGCAAGGTGGCATGTTCTTGATGCAGAGGTGATAAGACTGCCAAGCACTGTTCATATGCTAACACTGGGGGAAGGCATCTACTGCCTTGTGTCCTGACCATCCTTGACCCACAGGACAGATGTGACTATCCACAGGAAGCTGTGCCTTGCTCCACCAGCCTCTGTTCTGCTCCTGGGAACACCAGTGTCTCTCCTGGTGAAATTTACTCAAACTTATTTTCAAATTTTATTTCTTTTATTTTGTTAACTTGTTAGTTTTGAGGAGGAAAATTAACTATGACACTCAGACATTAGAGAGGACTTAGCAGATTGCTTTGCGTTGTTGGAAGCCCCCGGGCTCCAGCTACTTCTGGGACTCTCTATTTTGCCACTATAGAATTTTCTTCTCCCCTGGCACATGTGCTAAAATAAAAACCACAGAGGACGGCCATGTGTAAAGACAGCCATGCCACAGGCTTGACAAACTTCTGTGCTGAAACTCCTGTGCATAGAAGTCGTATTTAGCCTGAAGGTGCTGTCTTTACCAGGCAGGTCTGTCGCTTCTCCTTTTGAAATATGCACAAGGAGGGTCAGAGGAATGTTCGAGATATGAATGTAATAACATGACTGTGAGACATGGGAGTCTTGGGGAAATGGCAGAGGTAGTGAGTAACTGGCACTTTGCCTTGAGTTCTTACAGAAAAGAGTAGAAGTCCTTGACAAAATGTGCACAGGCGGGCTGGAACGATAGCCCAGCAGTTAAGAGCACATCCTGCTTTTGCAGAGGTTGAGTTCAGTTCGCAGTACCCATGGCGAGCCGTTCACAACTACTATATAAACACTTATAACGAGGGGCTGGAGAGATGGCTCAGAGGCTCAGAGCACTGTCTGCTCTTCCAAAGGTGCTGAATTCAATTCCCAGCTACCACGTGGTGGCGCACAACCATCTGTAATGAGATCTTGTGCCCTCTTCTGGTGTGTAGGTGTACATGCAAGCAGAGCGCTGTATAAATAATAAATAAGTCTTTAAAAAATAAAATAACAACAACAACAACACCTTAAAATGCCAGCTCTAGAAGACCCAAAGCCTTCTTTGGGCCTCCGTGGGCACCAGCACAGATATTCATATTCATAGACTCTCTCTCTCTCTCTCTCTCTCTCTCTGTAAAAAAAATGAAATCTTTTTATTTATTTATTTATTTATTTATTTATTTATTTATTTTTCTTGTTTTGGCATGAAATCTTTTTTTAATGGACAGATAAATTACAATAACCACCAGGGCTATTAACTGCTACATATTATTCTCAAAGGTAGTGTTTTTTTTTCTTTTTTGAGTGAGCAATGTGGTAATTTAGTGTTGCGTATTTTTGATGCAGGAACTCTAAATACTAAGGCCTGTATGAAGCAGGTATCTTATTACTCTCATTTTATAAAATAGCAGACCAGGTGTCTCACTAATTTGCTCCAAGTCATTTATCCAGAGAAGTAACAGTCCCTAGCCTTAATGTCCACAGAGTATCAGCTCCCTGGCCCCTGTGAAGATACACTAATTGGTTCAAGTAAAACGCGACCTGCTATGGCCAGAGTATGGAGGCTGAGAAGACAAGGCATGACCAAGCATGGCGCTTGTCTTCGGGTAGCTGACAGGTTAGCAGGGATGATGAGAGTGAGAGGTAATTCCAGTGCAGCGAGAGCTGCCTGCTTTTGTAGGAAGCCCCTGAGCTTTAAGAACAGCCCAAAGGACTCTGTCCACACTGGAGGACTCAGGCATTCTAGAAGACACCGAGGATAGGGCTGAGAGACAGGCATCATTGGGAGGAGGATGGAAGAGTCTGTGTGAGACGCGAGGGCACCTTCTTTCATAGTCTTCTGGGCACTTTCCAGCCGCTCACCTTGGGGCTGGCTCTCACTTTCCATAGAGCCCTTCTGAACAAAAGAATGCAATAAAAGAATATGTCACTCAAAAATCCCAGGCTACCTCTGCAAGGGACAGGTGATATTTGCAAGGCAGTAGGAAAATGAGAAGGTTAACACCCAATGAGTAGAGGGCTGATTTTATTTTTATTTTTGTTTTGTTTTTCAAAACAAGGTCTCTCTCTGTAGCCTGGCTGTCCTGGAATATGCTCTGTAGACCAGGCTGGCCTCGAACTCAGATATCTGTCTTCCTCTGCCTCCTGAGTGCTGGGATTAAAGGAATGCCACCAATGCCATTTTTGTTAAAATATTGTATTTGTATATTTCTGGGATAGTATTAAAGAGTACATAGGAAGAAATGATACATTGAAAAAAGGTTGTAAAAGGAAATTTATTCTAATGGTTTTTATAATTCTAAATGTTTGTAGTTCCAGTTCTAATGATTTCCTGTTGTGTTTGTTTATTCAAGTACTAATTATTGAACATCTAGGAAAAAACTTAACTAGACCAACTATGCTTTAAAAACTATATGTTAGGAATGAGCAAATAATCAAATATAGTTCAGTTGAGCCTCAGTTTAGGAACCAATGTTTTAAATTAAATTTTTTGCTGATCTTGATTAGACATCCATTAGTCACACATTTAATGGATTGCTCTGTTGGGCTATGTTATAGGTTAGTGACTCCCAAAAGGTTCGTCTAGGGCAGAGGTGGAGTGCCTAACGAAAGGCGAGCCACTGAGGTCACATGACCTACCCAGTGATACTATCTGGGTCACCAGTGGTTGAAAGAATTTCGTCTGTCCATTCTCTAATTGGCACTGATAAAAGTAGATGCCGAAGAAAGAGGAGAACTTGGTAAAAGTGATCTGAAAGAAAGTGTAAAATTTAAAAGTAAGATAATTTAATGTGAGAGACTACTAGAATAGTAAAATAAAAACAAAATTTTGTCTTCTAACAAGCATAATAAATTAAAATAAATAGCATCAGCTACAAAAAGAAAGTGCTAAGTGTAAAATAGAAAATCAATGGTTTAGGTACATAGATTTTATTAAAGTAACATTAAATTTGTAACCAAATTGTTATATAGCATGATGAATAATGCTGCATTTATATAAATTATCCTCTTAGCTATGAAATACTTTAACTTCAATGGTATATCATCTACTGTGGTCTAAAAGTTTCCACGAAACTGGCAGCTCAAGAGAACACATTGACTGTTGCAAAGTTTCTGTCTTAGTGGGAATTCTCTCACTCAAGGTCTTACGTGAGACTGCAATGAAGGTTCTAGAACTGGATTTTATCAGAGGGCTTGCCTGCTTTTAAGATCACACGTTTGAAAGGATTCAGTACACGTAGGGCCTCTGGAGTGAGGGTCTCTCTCAGTTGCTATGGAATGGAAGTCACCTTAGTGCTTGGGTGCACTGGCCTTTTTTCTTTGGCCACATACCTAGAACAGTGCAGTCAAGACGTAGATCACATGCATAGTTACAGAAGTAAATGTCTGAAGTTTGCCGTGTGCTTTTGCTTAGAAGCAACTCAGTGGTTATAAGTAGTTATACTACTTGGGTTAACTTACAATCAACCCACCGTAAATGCTCAAAAGGCCGTTGTGTGTCCCTATGTCATACAGTGAAACTGTGAATCCAGGAAACTTAACTCCAGGGACCATGCTGGTTTGAGCATTGTCACTCCATTGACTTCCCACAGAGTTCAGCCATTGTTAACCTCCCTATATGGCTGGAGTTAATTCTCAGCAATCCTTGAGATCTGGCATAAGGGTCTTAGGAAAGCGAAAGTGTCCAATGTGAGTCTTATTTTCTGTTTGAAAGAGTCCAGTTAATGCTTAGATTCCTTGTTCTGTGTGGAGAGACACACAAAGCACCCCCCCAAAGTGCTTTTCCCAAAGGGGAAGACATGAGAAACAATGAACTTCTTATAAGACAAACAAATATTAAGCAGACCACACTTATGAACTTGCTGTATAGTCCCCATAATTACAGGCTTCTGAGATGTTTGTGCGGTACTTTTGAGAGTAAGCAAAGAAATTACCACACAGTTAAGTTAAATTTGTGCCTGGCAGAAGAATGTATGCTTTATTACTGGATCTTATAGAAAGAACTTAGGGAAAAAAAAAAAAAACCAAAGGACCTTTGCTCAGAGTCCTTTTAGTTTTAATAAAACAATTATATTTGATCTCACCACACAAAGTAAAATCTGGATTGCAGCAAGAAAATATTCTTAGCAAAGCAC